>NC_051251.2:15761488-16412043 GCF_015237465.2 Chelonia mydas | reverse complement strand
AGAAATACTGCAAGGGACTCACATCACAATCAGATTCTTCAACCCTCACTCATTTGAACTGCTGACACTTTAGCTTTGAATCCCAAACTTTAAAATCAAATTACTTTGCCTCAAAAATTCTCAAACTCCTCCAGGATGGGTAAATAATTAAGACAGGTAATTGGACCTGATTCAATTGCCTCAGAAGTAAATTGGAATCTTTACTTGACTTCAGTGGGCTTTGGATCAGAGACTTAGTGAAGAAACTGGCCTAATTGTTGAATCTAAATCTGTCTCAGACACCATTATACCTTAATGGCCAAATTTGAAAATGAAAGCGAAGAGTAGGCAAAAATAAAAACAAGTTCTAGTTAATTGGGCTACCTTCTTGCCACTTGCGTTCTCATGAAGCCTGGAAACAGTAGGGAATAGTAGCAATGATTCCATTTAAAGTGTGAATCCATATAAATGAATAATAGCAAGATGAGTTCATACTGTCTTTTTGGATTAAATAAAAAAATAATCTGAAATGACAGTGTCAACCAGCAAAAGTCCACATTATTCATGGCACAGAAAAATCGGTCTCATTAGGACTCCATTATAGATGGCTAACTCTTCAGCCCATTTCTAGTTCAGCTATAAAAATAAATTAATGTCCCTTTATTTTTAACTGCTTCGCTCTCCCTCTACTTGTGGATACAGTGTGGTCTGGGGGCTAGGGTATACAACTGGGTGTCAGGAGACCTCTGTTCTCTTTGTAGCTCAACAACTGAACTGCACCATGATCTCAGGCAAAATATTTCTTATCTGGATGCTTCTGTTTCCCCTCTCGCCCTTTCTTTATTTTGAATTTAAACCTATAAGGCCAGGACTGTTATATGATGTTTGTACAGTGCCTCGCACAATGGGGCCCCATTCTTAGTGGCCTCAAGGTGCTGCTGTAATACAAATAATTTATAATTATTATGGAGACAAGAATGGGAACTGAATGCAAAATAATCAAAGTTTGAAGCCCTTTAGTCACCAATGTTTCACTGCATATGCAAGCTTTTAAAAATTTTATTTTGGGGAGGGCTTCTAACAACTCTTGAAAATATTCTGAAAATTGTGACTCTGCATCAGGGCCACACTAAAGCAATGTCACCCCTTCAGCCTTCCCTCCACCACCTGTATCCCTGAGAGGTACTGGCAGCTGCCTGGGGCTCCCCTTTCCCCCATGTAGCATGACAACCTTTCCCACCCACTTGGAGGCCCCCTTCATGAAGGCAGGGGTAGTAGCAAGAGGGCCTCTTACCACTTACCCCTGGGATAAGTCTACTTATGCGGTTGAGCTGGGCCTACTGCACTCTTCTTCTACAACATATACAGTCCTCTACTAGTGTGATATTGATGGGAACCTCTTGTAAAGTGGGTCTTGGAGTTAATGCCTCAATGAGTTGCCTGGGGCAGTTCATACCTCCTAGATCTATTGTTTCAGGCTGTCTGCAAACTCAGAAGGATCTTGCTGCTTTAGTTACACTGTTTGTGTTTTCAGACTTTTCTTTGTAACCAACTTTTATTTGAATGAAAGCAAAGATTATGATGTAATGACAATACTCTAAGAGTTGGGTCCCTAGGCACAAGCCTGTAGTTCCTGTGTTTTAATTCAGCCTTGACCAGCTTAGCCTCATTCTAGTCTATGGAGTAATGTAAATTTACAACTAACCTGATGTTTTGTAACATAGAAATTGATTACAAACCGTTCGCTTGTCGAGTCTCTGTGCACAGCCAACAATTTTTTTTTTATTATTATGAACAATTTGCTGCTGTGATGTGAGGGGCTGTCAGGAGCCAGCCTGCAGCAGAGCCAGTCCCCTGGCAGTCCACTGAGCTCAGCTGGCCCTGACAAAAGCTGTCTGATTGACTGCACCATCTGATTGGCTGCCGGAGTTTGCAGGCTCAGACTTAAGGTCAGAGGCAGCAGTGGTCCAACAGCAACTCAGTGTGTTCCTAGCTTACAGCTAGAGCCCTGCACCAGGCCTGGGATTTGGGGGGGAGGGGGGGTCCCACTGAACCCCCTGCCGCAGGAGCGCATGGGACTGGGTAAGCCTGGCAGGATGGGAGCAAGATTAAAAATATAGTCCTCCTGCACCACAAACAACATGAATGCCCCAACCAGCAGCCACCGCTCTCTGACCACCCAGCTCTGAAGGCAGCACCACTGCCAGCAGCAGTGCAGAAGAAAGGGTGGCAATGGGGGCTGCCTGCCTGCCTGTACCTGGGGATGGTGGTGTAGGGGGGCTTTCTGTCCCCTTTACATGAAGATGCAGGGGCTCTCCAGCCATTTGCTGGAGGGTTAGAGGTTTCCTTTATGTGGGGAAGGGGAGATGCAAGCGCTGCTCATCTCCTTCTAGGAGAGCACAAGGACTCCAATCCCTTTGCATAGGTGAGTTGGGAGGGTGGGAGCAAGGAGTGGGTGAGTGCTGCTGAGAGCAGCATGTCCAGCCATTGCTGGGATTATTTAAGAGCCTTGCAGCAGGACTGGGATGCTGCGGCTTCAGCAGGACTTGCTGCCATAATAGGGGGAGCAGGATAAAAATTCCAGGAATGATGTGGGAGCAGGTGAGAGTGGGTATTGTGGGGCGGGACAGGAGTTAGGAGTAAATAAGAGTCCCGTGCAATTCTCTGTCTGCAGCTGCACTTGGTCCTGTCTCTACCTCCACTGTCTCTAGACTCGCCTCAGCTCCTTCCTGACTTCTGACTCCCAGTTCAGACCCACCTTCTGACTGCAACTCCGGCCAAGCCTTCGGCGTAGGTTTTGGTTTCTGACTCATGGCCCAGACCCTCAGCTGTGCCTTCTGACTGAGCTAAAGGGTTATCTGGAGTCTCAGACTTCAGTCTTTATCTCCCAACTATGACCCTTGGCTTCGCTCCTGGACCTGCCCCATCTGGATTCAGCTCTCACTGGTAGACTGGCCTCTTGCTCCAACCACTAGGCCAGGCCACCCATTATTTGGCTGCTGATGGGGCTAATAGGTCTTCCAAGGAAAGTTGCAGGACAGTTATTTATTAGCACTCAGAAAAAGGACCAAAGATAATGTTTTCATGATCAATTTCATTATGTGAAATTAAAAATTCATCATTTTCATAATATTCAGGGTGGAAGGTAGCAGCTGCGTAACAGCACACAGCAATCCCACACAACAGTAGGAAGTGAAGAATGATATAACACTGTAATGAAAGTGCATAGGAAAATGTTGATAGGAAAAATGACAGGAAGCAAAGTTAATCCCAGATAGAACACAGACCTAGTACCTTTACTGTGCCATGTTGGTCAGTCACAGGTGGCCATTTTACACAACACCTAAAAGATGGCATCAGCACAGTGCCCTTAGAGGGCATCAGTTCATTAATTAATTTGGGCCCAATCTTGTGAGACACTGGGTAGTTCCTGAGAGAGAGGATGTTTGCCCTCAGTTGAGGGTGCGTAGTGTAGAGAACTGGGGAAATTCTGTATTATTTTTAGGACTATAGTGCATTCCTCTGTGGGTTTATTTATGATGAGCTATCTGTTATGGAGTTATATCAAATAGGACTGTCAGGAAAGGCAACAAATTGGCCTAGATAAGGAGCATCTGAGCAAATGTCCAAACACAATAGTAGGTTAATAGCCATGAAGAGGCAATTCCTTGGACCCAACCCTGGTTACATAGCTATTTTGCCAAGGCCGGGAACCTTGAGATTGAAAGACACTAATCAGACAAAAGATCTGCTGGCTGAATGGTAGGGAGGATGTTATCAGCTTCAGCAGGCTGACAGAATCAGGGTCTGCAGCAGGCAAGCAATTTGGTCCCAAAGAGAATGGGGGCTGGGTTGGGAGGGACACCAAGGTTAAGTAATTTCTGCCTAGAGCCTTAAGGGAATGCCAGACATAGGTAAGACAGTTTGCATATGGGTCTCTTTGTTGTTTTAAATCCATTTCTTTGAGTGCTCTCAACCGATGGGCAAATAAATCCTACTTTGTATTGAGGAAGAAGCTTTTGTGTCAGTGCATTCTGTTACTAGCCACAAGCTCCTGAAGAGAAACTCTTGAAGTTGCCAGGCCCATTGGGCCCGCTAGGTATCCTGGTTGGTCACCAAGGGGTAGGGTTGTCAACTTTCTAATCACACAAAACCGAACACCCCTGCCCCACCCCCTGCCCTGCTCCTTCCCCCAGGCCCCGCCCCTGCCCTCTCCCTTCTCCGAGGCCCCGTGCCCACTCGCTCCATCCCTCCTTCCTCTGTTGCTCACTCTCCCCCACCCTCGCTCACTTTTAGGGGCCTGGGAGGGGGATGATGGCTGTGGTGTGAGGTCTGGGTTTGGGGTGCAGGAGAGGGCTCCGGGCTGGGGCAGGGGGTTGGGGGTTAGGGTGCGAGGGGGAGTGAGCACTCTGTCTGGGGGTGTGGGCTCTGGGGTCAGGCCGGGGATGCAGGAGGGGGCTGGAGCAGGGGGTTGGAACGGGTTCTGGGAGGGAGTTTGGGTGCGGGAAGGGACTCCAGGCTGAGGCAAGGGGTTGCGTATGGGAGGGAGTGCGGGGTCCCGGCGGCACTTACCGCGGCTCCCACGAAGCGGCCGCCAAGTCCCTGCAGCCCCTAGGTGCATAGGCGGCCAGGGAGGCTCCATGTGCTGCCCTCATGTCCGCAGGTGCCCCCCCCCCCCCGCAGCTCCCATTGGTTGCAGTTCCAGGCCAATGGGAGCTGCAGAGCGGGCACTCATGGCCTCCCTGGCTGCTCATGTGCCTAGAGGCTTCAGGGACCTGGCGGCTGCTTCCGGGAGCCATACGGAGCTCCCAGGCCCCCACTGCATCACAGACCAGACTTTTAATGTCCCAGTCAGCGGTGCCAACTGGAGCCACCAGGGTCTCTTTTTGACTGGATATTCCAGTCGAAAACCAGATGCCTGGCAACCTTACCAAGGGGGGTAACCTGGAGACCCGTTGGAGAGTAGTTGGCTCATGGGATCTCACCCGGAAGAGAAGTGGAGGCACCGGCCTGTCAGTTAAAACAGGTGCACTTGGGATACTGAAAGAGGGTCTCAAAAGGGACAGTGATATCCAGGGACTGTGATACTCAGCACCAGGCAGGATTGGACCTTTAGGAAACAAAGTGCCCAACTGGCAAACACTTATTTTTTAGGAAGCACAAGCCTCATGCCCAGCATTATCTATTTGCAAGCAAAATTCTAGGAACAGGGTTTCTTAGTTGTATTTTTAACTCGGTTGTTTGAATGGCTGCTTCTACAACAGTGTTATGAAGTGTTCCATTTTCTTGCAACCGTATTAAGTCAGTCTCAGATTTCATCAAAGAGTTGCAAGTTGGAGCTGCAAGTATTATTTCTTGATGATGCCACTGGCTACCCAAATCCTTGAAAAAGGCTAATGTAGATCATGCCTTATTTTATCGTGATGGAGCCACTGATGTGACCATAGGACGTGATGCCACATCGGAAAACTGCAGTCTGCTCACATGAAATTCACAAAGAAAAAGAGAAACCGCATCAAGTCAGTTATTTAATCATGAATGCTCTAAACGTTAACATTCTTAGAGGTAATTTAACTTTTAGGCCTAAACAACTTGAAGTAGTAGTATTCAATTGAAGTTAGTTCCAAATGCAAATCTTGAAATTTCTGAAGTTTTTGACTACACATGATTCTTTGCACTGGCATGAGAAATAGGTGAGAGATTTATGGAGAAAGATGTAAGTAATGTGCTTGTGTGTCTGTGCCTGTGTTTTCACAGAAAGGTGAAATACAGGACCCGTGATATCAGAATGATTTCTTTATCCCTTTGTAATTCATTCTTATGACTTCGGGTGGTTCTGGGGTTTCATAACACATCATAAGAAATGAAACTTAGCAAAGACAATCTCAGCTAAGTTTGAGGGAAGATCAAAGGCTCCAATTTTTCCCATAATGCTTTTTCTAAAACCTAATTTAAATAAAAGTAGAAGGAGCATCCCCTTGAGTGAAAAAGGAAAATGAGAAGTAGAATCATAATAAGAAGTGGATGTAACAGGAAAACAAACACCTCCCCCTATATTGTACATTTTTAAAGTGACTAATGCTTCCAGTAATATAAGTAACAAGGAAATCATGCAAATTACTAAGTTATAGTGAAAGTGTAAACATAAGGCAAAACTCTTTAGCGCTCTGTGTCTCTGTATGCATGCATGCATATACTGCAGTCTGGTGTGCAAGTAAGAATTGTAAGAGGTTTGCAACATTTTTTGGTTTTTATATCTTATTGTATTTAATTGTGCTGGGTCAGTGTATTGCATTTTTTTTAAGGTCACTACACATCTGAGACTTAAATCACTGTTCATCTCAGTAAGAGGACCCTTATATGTCTTTAAAAGTAACATGTATTTGGAAATTTCTGAAGTGGGAATATTTAGTGTGTTCTTGCACATGATAATTATTTGAGTTAAGGTGCTTTTCTTACTGTCATGTTTTTCTTCAGCATTGCTCTATGAAAAGACCAAAACGTTTGAGTTTGAATAACTATAAAAAAAGCTATTCTAAAATATTCCCACACAAGTCCTATTGGTTTTAAGGGTTCTCTGCTGAATACACAATGTAATTCTTTCTAGTTTCATTTTGGTTTTATACATATAGGCCAGATTCTCAACTAGTGTAAATCAGCATAACACAATTGAAGTCTATATAGAGCTATGTGGATTTACACCATCTGAGGATCTGAAACATTATCTTTAAGACTGAGTCTTTCTGTGCTCCCACAAGATTTTGCCTTAGAAAAATAACATCACCTCTTAGTTTAAACTCTCTTATTTTTCACTTATTAAAAATGATTTGTTTAATGTACGTCAGTCAGCTTTTCATGTGCTCATTCTGTATTGAAATATTGGCATAGGTGTTTCTCATGCTACTAATGAAACATAAATAATTGGTTTTGCTCATATACATGGGGATTACCTTCCAGAGACAGGCAGAGGATTCATTCTTAAAGACTGCTGATTATCTGATAGATAACATGCACACTTATACTGCTTGCAAGATTTTTTTCCCCGTGTCATAATATAATAGAAGTTAGAGTTGGAAGAGACTCATCCGATCTGATAATCTAAACCATCTCCTTGTCAAGACAGGATTTTTCTCTATTGTGCATTTGTCTAATCTGGATTATTAAAAGCCAGTGTGATTATACTACGGAGATATTTGTGTGATAAAACAAATACAACTTGATCTACATCTAGACACACTTATGTCAGTACGCAGTGGGAGGATACAGGGAGCCTTTCTTTCTCTTAAGATAGTATACAATGTTGTACTCTTTGTGTAAGTAATTTACTTTTTTCAGACCTCATTGAAAAAGATTTGGGAAGTGTAAGATTGGAATCAGGTTGTGTACTTAAGTGTTTATCCCAGTGTTTTTCTTTTTTTTCATTTTTCTTTCTAAATTTATATTTTGTCGTCATAATTTGTATTAAATATTAACATGCCTATCAGGGGAGACTATTTTGCACCATATTGACTTATCTTCTACAATAAAATGTATGGTATGTGGAAATACTAAATATTTCCATTCAAAAATTTACCTTCTTACAAGTACAAGTTATTAAATTAGAACAAGAATCTCTCCCAGAGGATTTAACTTAGCCAACTGACCTCAGCAAAAAACGTGAGTACTTTTTTGTCATGAAGTGGCCTCCTAATATAGTACTTCTGCTATTGTAAATCTCTTTTTTTTTTTTCAAAAAGATTAAGAATTGCTGTCACTTATTGTTAAATAGGGTCAGTGAGGATGACCTTATAGTTAATATTTCCCCAAAAGGCCTTTGAAAATCAGTTAAAGGGATCGATTCTGCTCTCATTTAAATTGGTGTAAATCTAAAATACAGTTGCTTCAGTGGAGTTGTACTGAAGTACTAGAGCAGAATTCAACCCTTTCATGAAATATAGCTCTAACCAAGTTTGTTTGCTTTCTTCTTTGTGGGCATGAGGTAGTAAGAGTACTGTACCATAAGTGTCAAAGGGTTAATTTACTATGAATATTGATACCAAGGTGCATCAATTTATCCTTAAATAGAAGTTAAGGAAAGTGCCTTAAAAACATTGTGAAGATGTCTTAAAATGCACTTACTAAGTGTTAAGTAAAAGATGCTTTTTAACTATTTTTAAAGTTAATTTAGCTGTTTAAAGAGGGTGTCTTAAAATTAAGTAAATGTGTAACTCTTACAAAGGTTGTTATCAGAAAAAGAAACTACTAAAACCTATAAGCTAATGCCAGAGCGTAAGTATAAAGATGCATTCTTCTGCAGTTGTAACCTAGGTAAGTAAATATTTAGCTGCTATTGTAAAATTTTCTGCCATTAATTTTTCCAGTTATTTATAAACTTGGACCATGATCCTGCAAATGCATATGTTCACACTTACCTTTAAGCACGTGAGCATAGCCCCATTCACTTGTAGACATAACCCAAAATGGCAACTGGGAGGGAGCTTCCCACTTAGTAGATGGATACGCTAGTTCTGCTGGAGCTGGTGTGCTAAAAATAGCAGTGTGGTTGCAGTGACACAGGCACTGGCTTGGGTTTAGTCACTTGCATACAATTGTGCCCAAGCCCCTGGGCATATACGTGGACAGGAAGCCCAAGCCAATGCCAGTGCTGACATGGCTACACTGCTATTTTTAGCATGATAGCTGAAGCAGAGCTAGCGTGAATACATCTACCCAAGCTGGGATTTACACCTATCAGCTACTTGGTAGAATAATGACAGGTTTCAGAGTAACAGCCGTGTTAGTCTGTATTCGCAAAAAGAAAAGGAGTACTTGTGGCACCTTAGAGACTACCCAATTTATTTGAGCATGAGCTTTCGTGAGCTACAGCTCACTTCATCGGATGCATACTGTGGAAACTGCAGAAGACATTATATACACACAGAGACCATGAAACAATACCTCCTTTCACCCCACTCTCCTGCTGGTAATAGCTTATCTAAAGTGATCATCAAGTTGGGCCATTTCCAGCACAAATCCAGGTTTTGTGCTGGAAATGGCCCAACTTGATGATCACTTTAGATAAGCTATTACCAGCAGGAGAGTGGGGTGGGAGGAGGTATTGTTTCATGGTCTCTGTGTATATAATGTCTTCTGCAGTTTCCACAGTATGCATCTGATGAAGTGCGCTGTAGCTCACGAAAGCTCATGCTCAGATAAATTGGTTAGTCTCTAAGGTGCCACAAGTACTCCTTTTCTTTTTGATAGAATAAGTTATTGAAAGTGTGGGCTTGTCTGTACAAGCAGTCTGCCTTAAGATGGGGTGTGACTCTACCCTGCACTAGCCTTCTGCACACTAACAGTTCCTTAGTGTGCTCTGATCTAGTTTAATTTCAGAGAGGGTAGATCAAAGCACCTAAGGGAACCATTAGTGCACAGCAGCAGGGTCCACATGAATATTTAGTTTGGGGTAGATGCACACATAGCTTGACATGGATTAACTGTGTAGACAAGTCCTGTATTCTTGTTAGTGAAAACATATTTCTTTTGCTATGTCTCATGCTTATTATATAGCACTAGCTTTTACCCTCAGAGAAGTATCATGGTGAAAATGAAGGTTCTCTTCCTCCTATACAAAGTGTGTGTGGGTTATGACTTCAGAAGTAAGTCCTCTTATGAACAACTCGTTGACTGGTGGGACTATGATATCAGTGAAAAATAGATAAGACAGCAAGAGGTGAAGAGAAAGCATTATATTGTGACATGAGATGTAGCATCTCTGCCTCTCATCCTGTCTGTACCTTTGTCTCTTGAATTATACATAGATGGTAAGCTATTTAGGCAGGAACCATTTGTGTTCATGCAGTGCCTAGCACTATGGGCTCTGATTCATGACTGGGCCCTCTAAGGGATGATTAATAATAAATACCTGTACCCTTCTCAGTCTTTGTTTAATCCTTAACTCATTTACATGCTGCAGTCCAGTTGGCTACAAGGAAACAAACAAGCAAATTAGTTAGGAGAAGAGCATGAGGACAAATACTTAGACATATGTCCTTGGTCACAGCATTAAAGGTACCACTGACTATGGAGGAAGCATGGGCAAAGTGTCAGGTGTGCTGATTCAGTGTATTTTTCTCAGTTCCTTACCAAGCCATAACTGCATGGTGCAAATAGCCTGTGGAATTAAGTTCAACGTAATACTCTGTGGGATATATTTTTAGACAATTATGCAGTGATCCTTTCTGTGTGGCTGCTGTTGACATTTCTAGCTAAATCCCTGCACGCTGCTTTAAATATTAATCCCTGTTTGTTCCACACATAGAGCTGGAAATAATTTAAATATGACAAAGGATTACCAAAATTAATTCATTTGATATTATAAGGTCATGTTCAGAGGTGAAACATGAAAGCAACTTTTGAATTAGTGGGCTTTTAAAAGATATAGTGACTGTTTGTTGAGCTCTGACAAGTGCACAGCACTATACAAAAAACAAAAATAAAGACAGTGTCTCTCTTGCACAAAGAAGATTAGACATATAGAGGAGGGAGTTATCTTAGTTATCAGGGGAGACAGGGAACATTTTTATTCTCAATCACTATTCTTCATTGTAATGGAAACAAGATGAAGGATGGTCCACTGATTGGGGTGCTAGTTTGAGAACCCAGGAGATCTGAGTTCAATTCTCTGCTCCCTGAATTCACTTTCAGTGCAACCTTTGGCAAGTCAGTTTCCCTGTGCCTCAATTTCCCATCTCTAAAATGGAGGTAATGTGGGTGTTATGATAGACTCTATTGTTCAGCAACATGAACATTATTCATCAAATGCAATAGCAGCCTATGTAGTAAGATAATGTGAGTTGGGTCTCCTGTTTTTTCAATGCAGTGAGTTTCTCCCTAACGAGGGCATTCTAATCACTGGTGAACTACATCTCTATAGAAAGAATATAAGGATTGTGCCACTGAGCAGCAGCGGGGAGCTTTACTACAGTGTAGTTTTATATGTATCAATCATTTTAATGATTGCAAAGACTGGTATGTAAAACCAGGCACTTGCAGAAGTTTGTACATCCTATGAGTCTTCTGAAATCCAGAATTATGAAAACACCCCTCAAGGAAGTGCTGTTTGTTTATTCATGATATTTATAATTCATAATGCCACAGGGTATTCAGAGCTTAGGAGCATGCAGACTCTCTTTATGGGAAGAAGTACACGTAAAAATGAGGTGCAGAGCAAAAGATGGGACAGAGCCAATAACAGCAGGTGCAGGGAAGGTATGCAGCTCTAACACTATTGAAACCCACCTCCAAGCAGTATTTCTCTGCCTCATTTAGTCTCTAGGATATCTGAGGAGTCCGCTACAGATAATGCCAAGTTGCTCCCTCTCACATCAATACCTTATAGACAGGGCTTAAATTCTCACCAAGTATTTCCTGGAGCCTCAGTGCTCAGGCCTTCAGCCCCACGGAGCGTGCTGGGCTCAGGCCTTCAGTCCCGCGGGGCACACAGGGGCTCCTGTAGGTTTGAAAATATTTACCAGAGCTCTGCTCCGCACGAATTTAAGCCCTGCTTATAGAACTAAAGCCCTGCAGAACTCTGCAGTAAAGACTTGCACCCCAGGAGTGCTGAAAAGAGACCAGTCTTTATTTTCCATCCCCAGGTGCATCACATGAGAGATGTCAAGGTGAATACTCTTGTCATGTGGCCAGGGTCAGTGGATTCTGTTCCAGGTTCCAGTGGATGAGCTTATGCAGGGTGCTTGAGGAGAAGGTTAAGAAGGAGGGGATAGAAGGGCGTTACAGGAACACTCTATAAATGAGGGATGTCTGATTATATATAAGTAGTTAGCTAATGGATAATATGCCATTAGATGACACTCAGTTGGTTTAGCCACAGGGTTGAGAGGGCATATGGAGGCAGAATCTGGCTGTGACATACTTTTGCTAGTCGGGATTTCCTCTCCTACAGAAGGAATATTTGGCTGCACATTTGTGGCCAGATTAGTTTTTTGGCACAAAGGGGCATAATGCAGTAGAAAATCTGGCCTCACCTCTGTGAGATGAATCAGTTCAGTTTTACCACACACACAAAAAAACAGAGGCAGCATAGACCAGTTGCATACATATTATTTTTAAAAAATTTCCAGTAAAAATAAGGTACATTTACCCTTTTGTCTTATTTGAGGTTGTAGCTCCTTTTAAGTTAAATACAATCCTTCACATACAGCAAACTAACCACTGGCTGTAGTGCTTTAATGAGAATGGAACTTGCTGGAAAAAAAACACATACACGCTTTTATGCTTTACTACATTGTCACCATTAGTGCCAACTGGACGGCACAGTGGGTTTATTTACGCATTATGAATTGGCTCAGAGGAACACTTTGTCCTGATCTTATTAGTTTTCGGTCTTACTTGAATGAACAGCTGTTGAAGTGTAGGTCTACTTTTGTATCAGCATCTCAGAGGAATATGTTTGTTAATTCAGCAGTGAAAAGGCTTAATAAACTGGCAGTGATCAAAATCTAATTGAATTAGCTCAATTAGAAAAAAAATGCACTGAATGAGTTAAAAAATCTCTCCACTATAGCATGGGAAAATTAAACTTTCAGAATTCCATCTTAAATTAGACATCAAGGAAATTTTTGCTATGATGCCTTTGTTACCTAAGACAATAGAATTTAATGGAATTACATGATTTAGCCACGTAACAAAAGTTTGGTTTGTTACCTTTGTGGCTACATGAATATAAAGGGAGTTGACCGATAAAGATCTCCTGCTTCTAGAATTACTTCTAGTAGTGTGTTTGGTCTTTTTATTTCTGGATGAACTTCAGTCTTACCTATGTTGACTCTATATGTGTTCCAGTTGTGCTTATACTTAATCATTAGGTCTTAGTACAAATAGAAACTTAATGTTTCCATTTTTTCCCCATTAATGGTAGGATTGGGTTGGTTTCTCATGTTTTTAAGAGTTTCCCCTTTAATATGTTTACAAAAAAGTTAAAATATACAGGACTTGATTTTAATTTGTGTAAAATCCTCTTAATAGCATTGCCTAATTAAGACACCCATTAAATTCATGTAATGCTAGTTTAATTGGAGGAAAAATCTATTAAGGCACTACTGGATTTCCCTCCAGCCCCAGCCCATAAAATGAACACTGAACATAAAATAAATGCTCTAATTAGATATAGTTATCAGAAATATTACATGAATGAAAATTAGGTCTGATTTCTTGATGGTAATATTGATTTAGAGGCATGGTGAGCGAGACATACTGGATATATATTAAAAGGAGTACTTGTGGCACCTTAGAGACTAACCAATTTATTTGAGCATAAGCTTTCGTGAGCTACAGCTCACTTAATCAGATGCATACTGTGGAAAATACAGAAGATGTTTTTATACACACAGACCATGGAAAAAATGGGTGTCTATCACTACAAAAGGTTTTCTCTCCCCCCACCCCACTCTCCTGCTGGTGGTAATATATATATTAGTACAACTTAGTATTTAAACAGCCTAAGAGCAAATGTAAGGACAAAATTTCTCAAGGTAAAATTCCATTATTTATCTCTTCTTAGATCCGGAATATACTGGACAACTGTGGTAATTCCAGTCATGTCATGAGACAGTGCATAAGAACATAAAACATAAGAACGGCCATACTGGGTGAAACCAAAGGTCCATCCAGCCCAGTATCCTGTCTACCGACAGTGGCCAATGCCAGGTGCCCCAGAGGGAGTGAACCTAACAGGTAATGATCAAGTGATCTCTCTCCTGCCATCCATCTCCACCCTCTGACAAACAGAGGCTAGGGACACCATTCCTTACCAATCCTGGCTAATAGCCATTAATGGACTTAACCACCATGAATTTATCCAGTTCTCTTTTAAACCTTGTTAGTGCGATTGCGTATGATCATTATTTGCAACTGCATGCCTTATAGCAGAGGTGGGCAAACTATGACTCGCGGGCCACATCCAACCCATGGGACTGTCCTGCCCGGCCCCTGAGCTCCTGGCACGGGAGGCTAGCCCCCGGCTTGTCCCCTGCTGTCCCCCCTCCCCCACAGCCTCAGTGCACTGCGCCACCGGTGCTCTGGCCCGCCGCTCCTGCCTCTCTGAGCAGCGTGGTAAGGGGGGGAGGGGTTGGATAAGGGGCAAGGGGTCCCGGGAGGCAGTCAGGGGACGGGGAGCAGGGAGCGATTGGATGGGGCGGAGGTTCCGGGGGGGTGCGGTCAGGGGACAGGGAGCAGGGGGGTTGGATAGGGGGTAGAGTCCCAGGGAGCGGTTAGGTGCAGGGGTCCTGGGAGGGGGCGGTCAGGGGACAAGGAGCGGGGGGGGGGGTTGGATGGGTTGAGGTTCTGAGGGGGGCAGTCAGGGGACGGGAAATGAGAGGGGGCAGATTGGGGTGGGGTCCACGCTGTTTGGGGAGGCACAGCCTTCCCTAACTGGCCCTCCATAAAGTTTCACAACCGCAATGTGGCCCTCGGGCCAAAAGGTTTGCCCACCCCTGCCTTATCACTATTGAGAAGTACTATATGGATTTTACAGTGACATTAAAAAAAATCACGTGATCTAATAACATATGCACAGAGCAGGTCTGTGGTTTCATTTGCTTTTAAAAATTAACTTTTTTGATTGAATCCTAATAAAATTTCAGGGGAATGGAGACTTTCACTGATACACAGAAAGATTGCATGGGCAGCAACAATTAAAACTTCTCTATGCTGCTCTCTGGCACCAATCCAGCAAAGCACTTATGTACATTCTTAACTTTAAGCATGAGAAGTGTCCCTCTGAAGTTCCATTAAGCAAGTGTTAAGTGCTTTGCTGGAGCAGGTCCTCAAAATATTTTTCTCCAGTCTTGGTAACATTCCTTGCAAATCTCATGTTTCACCAGAACTTCTGAAGGATACCTGTGACTGGTTGGCAAGTTTCCAAGACTGCAGCCAGGAGCATCAAGTTAACACTATTGAACCCTCAGATCTGAACATTTGCTTCCAGCCTTGAGTACTCGTAACTGGTGTTATCGGTGGCATCTTTAAATCCTACTTTGATACTAATTTAATGACACTAAAAGTGGGTTGCCAAATTCTAATCTAGAATTTTATATAAAGATGCCTGATGCAGGCCACAGTATAAGAACCAGAATTGAATAGAATAGATGCAACAAGTATATTTACTCCAGTGGCTGATCCTGTTTGACCCTCCCTCAGACACCTATTATTAATCATGTTTAATATGGTAGTGCCTGGGGGCCAGACTGAGAATGAAGCCCCATTCTGCTAGGCACTGCACAAACAGAGAATGAGAGACAGTCCCTGCCCTGCAGGGCATCTAATCTAAATAAATCTAGTGTTTGAGTCCTCAAGAATGTGTTGTTGGAATAAGTGAATAACCTGTAGAAGGACTTACTACTTCAATGTCCACCTTATCATATCTAGGACAAGGCTGCACATTCATATCAATGCATGAATGCTTTAAAGTTGATGTTCAGAATTTTTTTTCTTTTTAAAATGCCTGGGAAATTAAACAAAGTAAATTTAATTAATGTTACTGAAGAAATTTTAAATGTATTTAAGTCAGGTTATAAAAAATTATGATTCCCACATGTAACTGACATCACGTTACTTGAGGAGGATCTAATAACCCCCCTAATTGACAAGTTTTACCGATAAAAAGCACCAGTGTGGACAGCACTTTGTCAGCGGGAGACTCTCCCACCGATGAAGCTACCGCCCCTCATTGGGGGTGGTTATATGTTGTCGGAAGAACTGTCTTCTGCCGACAGAGCGGCTACACTGCATACCTTGTAATGGCATGGTTGTAGTGGCATAGCTATGCCGCTGTAGGATGCACAGTGTAGACATTGCTTCAGGGGTTTTTTTAGCAAGGGCAAGTGGGGGAGAGAAGTTTTATCCATATGTAAATGATGAGAGATTATTGCCTAGGTACTTTAACAATTGTCTGATTTTTGCCAACTCAGTACCTATTCTTGGGAAGCGGAACCTCTAACCTAAACCGATCTGTGGTTCCTTAAAGAGTGTCTCATGTTTTATTATTGTCTTTATTCCCTAGGTGGTCCACTTTAGCAGTGTGCTGTATTTTGGGGTAATCAGAGGGTGGATAGCTTGTCTGATATTTGAGGTCCAGGAGGAATTAATAGTTAAGCTTTTCAGAGAGAAAAGGTAGGTGAGGTAATATCTTTTGTCAGTGGAAGGGACAAGCATCTGAGCTACACAGGTCTGGGAAAGGAAATCAATGTCTGAGCTAAACACAAGTTGGGATAGATGGTTAAGCGTAAGGGGTAATGCATGTTGTAGGCAATCATTTGAAACGCACTGGGTTCAGTTGAAGGTTAGATTGTTACAAATTGTTGTAATGAGCCATAAAACCACTGTTCCTGTTGATTCTGTGCAGTCTAACAGAGTTATGAATTTAAGTTCCCAGGCTCACCTTTTGCAGGTGTTGCACAAGTTTCTTTTAAGGACAAGTATTGAAAGATCAGAGATAGAGTGATTGCTTTGTGTAAAGTTTTTGTCCATGGGTGACATGGTGTTTTTGACTCTTATTTTTCTGTGTGAGTTCATTCAAGAGCATTATCTGGTTTCACCCACAGAGTTGTTCTTGGAGCATTTGATGCACTGGATCAGATACACCATCCTTTATAATAAGCATGTGTAGGACCCATGAATCTTGAAAGGAGTGTCTTGGGGAGTAGCCGTGGAGATATGTCTGCAGGTCTTGCATCTATTTTGGCAGGGTCTGGTGCTGCACTGGTTTTATGGCTCATTACAACAATCTGTAACACACCACACTGTCTGCTACTCTTAATACCCTACTTCAAACCCCTTATGCATTACAGTCTAACCCTCAATTGCCTGCTTCATTTTCAACTGACTGCTTGCAACATTTCAACTGACTGCATGCATTACCCCTCAGGCTTAAGTTTCTGTCCTAACTTCTATTGAGCTTAGACTCTCTGATTTTCTTTCCCAGACCTGAAGAAAAAGCAGCTCTGTGGCTTATCTACACTTACAGTACTGCAGTGGCGCAGCTGCGCTGATGTAGTGCTTAGTGAAGACGCTACCTATATCAACGGGAGCTTCTCCTGTTGGTGCAGATACTCCTCCTCCCCGAGAGACGGTAGCTAAATTAATGGGATTTTACACACTCCTGAGAGACAGTTATACCCACAGGTTTCAGAGTAGCAGCTGTGTTAGTCTGTATCCGCAAAAAGAAAAGGAGTACTTGTGGCACCTTAGAGACTAACAAATTTATTTGCGCATAAGCTTTCGTGAGCTACAGCTCACTTCATCGGATGCATTCAGTGGAAAATACAGTGGGGAGATTTATATACACAGAGAACATGAAACAATGGGTATTACTATACACACTGTAAGGAAAGTGATCAGGTAAGGTGAGCTATTACCAGCAGGAGAGCGGGGGGAAGGGACCTTTTGCAGTGATCATCAAGGTGGGCCATTTCCAGCAGTTGACAAGAACATCTGAGGAACAGCAGGGGTGGAGGATAGGCATGGGGAAATAGTTTTACTTTCTGTAATGACCCATCCACTTCCAGTCTTTATTCAAGCCTAAGTTAATTGTATCCTGTTTGCAAATTAATTCCAATTCAGCAGTTTCTCATTGGAGTTTCATTGAAGGTTTTGAAGGTTTTTTTTGTTGCAGAATTGCCACTTTTAGGTCTGTAATCGAGTGACCAAAGAGATTGAAGTGTTCTCAGACTAGTTTTTTGAATGTTAATTCTTGACGTCTGATTGTGTCCATTTATTCTTTTACATAGAGACTGTCCAGTTTGGCCAATGTACATGGCAGAGGAGCATTGCTGACACATGATGGCATATATCACATCGGTAGATGTGCAGGTGAACGAGCCTCTGATAGTGTGGCTGATGTGACTAGGCCCTATGATGGGGTCCGCTGAATAGATATGTGGACACAGTTGGCAACAGGCTTTGTTGCAAGGATAGGATCCTGGGTTAGTGGTTCTGTTGTGTGGTGTGTGGTTGCTTCAGGTTGGGGGGCTGTCTGTAAGCAAGGAATGGCCTGTCTCCCAAGATCTGTGAGAGTGATGGGTCATCCTTCAGGATAGGTTGTAGATCCTTGATGATGCGCTGGAGAGGTTTTAGTTGGGGGCTGAAGGTGATGGCTAGTGGCGTTCTGTTGTTTTCTTTGTTGGGCCTGTCCTGTAGTAGGTGACTTCTGGGTACTCTTCTGGCTTTGTCCATCTGTTTCTTCACTTCAGCAGGCGGGTATTGTAGTTGTAAGAACGCTTGATAGAGATCTTGTAGGTGTTTGTCTCTGTCTGAGGGGTTGGAGCAAATGCGGTTGTATCGTAGAGCTTGGCTATAGACGATGGATTGTGTGGTGTGGTCTGGGTGAAAGCTGGAGGCATGTAGGTAGGCATAGCAGTCAGTAGGTTTCCGGTATAGGGAGGTGTTTATGTGACAATCGCTTATTAGCACCATAGTGTCCAGGAAGTGGATCTCTTGTGTGGACTGGTCCAGGCTGAGGTTGATGGTGGGATGGAAATTGTTGAAATCATGGTGGAATTCCTCAAGGGCTTCTTTTCCATGGGTCCAGATGATGATGTCATCAAAGTAGTGCAAGTAGAGTAGGGGCAGCAGTTTGTAGTGTAGACTAGGACTTAGTAGCTCTAAAGGTTGTTCCTTCCACCAACAGAAGTTGGTCCAATAAAAGATATTGCCTTGCCTACCTTGTCTCTCTCATATCTTGGGACCAACATGGCTATAACTAGCTGGAAACAAGTAAGCATTCCAGGCATTTGTCACTTGTCACAGGATGATCATATAACTCAACAGTTAACTCACAGGACTTGCTCGTGAGGGGTAACTTCAACTACCTAGACATCTATTGGGAAAATAATACAGCAGGGCACACATTATCCAACAAGTTCTTGGAATGTACTGGAGGCAATTATTTCAAAAGGTGGAGAAAGCTACTAGGGGAGAGGCTGTTTTAGATTTGATTTTGAGAAATAGGGAGGATGTGGTTGAAAATTTGAAAGTGGAAGGCAGCTTAGGTGAAAGAGATCATGAAATGGTAGAGTTTGTGATTTTAAGAAATGGTAGGAGGGAAAACAACACAAAGATAATGGATTTCAAGAAGGTAGATGCAGGAAGTTGGTAGGTAAGATCCCATAGGATGCAAATCTAAGGGGGAAAACAATTCAAGAGAGTTGGCAGTTTTTCAAAGACGTTATTAAGGGCACAAGAGCAAACTATACCACTGTGGAGGAAAGGTAGGAAGTAGGTCAAGAGACCACCCTGACTTAACCATGAAATTGTCAATGATCCGAAACTCAAATAGTCTTACAAAAAATCAAAATTACAAAGGATGAATATAAACAAATAGTACATGTATGTAGGGACAAAATTAGAAAGGCAAAGGCACAAAATGAGATTAAACTAGCTAGAGACATTCTGGGTAACAAGAAAATATTCTATAAAATATATTAAAAGCAAGAGGAAGATCAAGAACAGGGTAGGCTAGTTACTCAATGGGGGAGGGGGAACAATAACAGAAAATGTGGAAATGGCGGAGGTGCTTAATGACTTCTTTGTTTCAGTTTTTACAAGAAAGGTCAGTAGTGATTGGACATCTAACATACTGAATGCCAGTGAACATGAGGTAAAATCAGAGGCTAAAATAGGGAAAGAACAAGTTAAAAATTACTTATACAAGTTAGATGTCTTCAAGTCACCAGGGCCTGATTAAATACACCCTCGAATACTCAAGGAGCGGACTGAGGAGATATGAGCCATTAGCGATTATCTTCTAAAAGTCATGGAAGATGGGAGAGATTCCAGAGGACTGGAAAAGGGCAAATTTAGTGTCCATCTGTAAAAAGGGGAATAAGGACAACTTGGGGAATTACAAACCAGTCAGCTTAACTTCAGTACCCAGAAAGATAATGGAGCAAATAATTAAGCAATCAATTTGCAGACACCTAGAAGATAATAAGGTGATACATAATAGTCAGAATGGGTTTGTCAAGGACAAATCATGTCAGAGCAATCTGATAGCTTCCTTTGACAGGGTAACAAGTCTTGTGGATCGGGGAAAGTGGTAGATGTGGTACATCTTGACTTTAGTATAGCTTTCGATACTGTCTCACATGACCAATGGGCATATCCAATGGGGTCCCACAGGGATCAGCTCTGGGTCATATGATTTAGATAATGGCGTAGAGAGTATGCTTACAAAGTTTGCGGACGATACCAAGCTGGGAGATGTTGCAAGTGCTTTGGAGGATAGGATTAAAATTCAAAATGATCTGGACAAACTGGAGAAATGGTCTGAAGAAATGAGGATGAAATTCAATAGGGATAAATGCAAAGTAGTTCACTTAGGAAGGAACAAACTGTTACACATATAAAATGGGAAATGACTGCCTAAGGAGGAGTACTGCAGAAAGGGATCTGGGGACCATAGTAGATCACAAGCTAAATTTGAGTGAACAGTGTAACACTGTTGCAAAAAAAGCAAACGCCATTCTGGGATGTATTAACAGGAGTCAGAGGTGAAAGTAAGCCGGTACGGTCCAGTACGGCATACCGGCAAGAGCCGTGCTGGACCGGACCAGCTTCCCCCGGCTGGCACTTTAAAGGGCCCTGAGCTCCTTGCAGCAGCCGGAGCCCAGGGCCCTTTAAAGCGCCGTCCGAGCCCCACTGTCGGAGCCCCTGGGGTAGCGGTGGCAGGGCTCCAGTGGTGATTTAAAGGGCTTAGAGCTCCTCTGTGGTAGTGGCTGCTGGAACCCGGGGCCCTTTAAATCATCCCAGGGCTCCCAGCTACCTCTACAGCTGGTAGCTCCGGGGGCGATTTAAAGGCCTGGGGGCTCCCAGCTGCAGCTGGAGCCCTGGGACCTTTACATTTTGATTTAAAGGGCCCGGGTATTTAAAGGCCCCTCCTCTTCCAGTCAAGGCCACGCCCCCCTGCTCAGGACTCCAGAGTACAAGTAAGTCCTTTAAGTTACTTTTACCCCTGACAGGAGTGTTGTAAGCAAGGCATGAGAAGTAATTCTTCCACTTTAATACACACTCTTTAGGCCTCAGCTGGAGTATTGTGTCCAGTTCTGGGCGTCACATTTCAGGGAAGATGTGGACATATTGGAGAGAGTCCAGAGAAGACAACAAAACATGACCTAGGAGGGAAGATTGAAAAAAAATGAGTTTTAGTCTGGGGAAGAGAACGCTGAGAAGGGATATGATAACAGTTTTCAGTACATAAAAAATTGTTATAAGAAGCAATAGGCTTAAATTGCAGCAAGACAGGTTTAGGTTGGACATTAGGAAAAACTTCCTAACTGGCAGAGTGGTTAAGCACTGGAATAAATTGCCCAGGGAGGTTGTAGAATCTCAATAATTGGAGATTTTAAAGAGCAGGTTGGACAAACACCTGTCAAGAATGGTCTAGATAATACTTAGTTCTGCAATGAGTGCAGGGGACTGGACTAGATGACCTTTCCGGTCCTATGATTCTGTGATTCCAACAGTGGTGAAGTCATGAATGAGCTGTGCTATAATAGGTCACTTATCATGGGTTGTTTCAGCCATAAAACAATCAAACTAATTTAAGGTGGGATCCTGTGTTCTTGGATATCTGTGTTTTGGAGAAATTGAAAGTTTTTTAAAATACTTTTTAAATTCGCCTATCTTCAGCAAGTTGTAGTATTTCACTGCATGTGTAGTGGGTACATATGCAGAATGTTTTAACGTATTGCAGTTGTGCCTCCAGCAGCAGAAAACTGCACTGGAAATTTGAGCCTTGGCATTAAGTCTGTGTGGCAGTGTGTGTGAAGGAGAGTTTAACAGCACCCTCCATTTTGTAAAAATAAAGTTTTCATTAACCAGTGACCTTGTGCCCTCAATGCATTCTACTTGCATGAGTATCTACAATAAGTAGACATGTTGGATTGGTGTCAATTTGTTCTTGTTTTTTTCTTAGCCAAACCACCTCAGTAAGAAATAAGACGTTTACAAGTTTTTATGATCTCAAGGTAGAGAGCTCCATTACTGAGCAGGAAATGTTATTTAGAGTGCCTCTATTACCCTTGCTTTATTCCTTGTTGTCTTCTGTAAAACGGTATCTTTCTAGACCGCTTCCACTGTCATCTCTTGCTTTCTGCTTCCAGGGTCCTAATCCATCTCTGTTGATTTCCTGATTCCTATCCACAATTCTCTTTCCAACACACTGTCTTTCTGTCTCCTCTCAGGGTTTCTGTCTATATCTTTCTCTTTTTCAGATAACCTTTGTCTCTGTGTCTCACACAATCCCCCCACTGCTGAAAAGTTCCCACATGTTTTAATTCCTTACTTTCTGCATGTAGTATCTGAGAACCTCTCTATCTATGCTCACTATCGTTTTTCCTCAAGTCCCTGTTTTCACTTTCGGGTCTTTTCTTCTCTCCTCCGGGCTGAAATTCCCTTTATCCAGAGCCAATACTCACCTTGTGGCCTTTCCACATTAATAATGATGGGTTACTTTTACCATGATGTGGTTGAATGGATGTAGCTAAGCCACACACAGACTAGATACAAAAGGTAAGAGACAACTGAAAATGTTCACTTCCTTGAATATTTCAAAGTTCTAGATTAAAGATATTCACAATTTGAGTGTATTCTCCCTCCGTTCTAATGAATGTTTAGTGGAAACTATGTATATTGTGACAAAGTTCCTTCTCTACCTTGGTGGGTCTTGTACTTATTGGCGGATTTGCTTGCCTTGGAGCTTCACGGCAGCCCTCAGTTTGGCTGTTTTCGTGAACCCACAGTCCAGGTCAACTCCTCCTGTGTCTGACCAGGAGTTGGGAGGATTTGCGGGGGAACCCGGGCCCGCCCTCTACTCCGGGTTCCAGCCCAGGGCCCTGTGGAATGCAGCTGTCTAGAGTGCCTCCTGGAACAGCTGTGCAACAGCTTCAACTCCCAGGGCTACTTCCCCATGGCCTCCTCCCAGCACCTTCTTTATTCTCACCATAGGATCTTCTTCCTGGTGTCTGATAATGCTTGTACTCCTCAGTCCTCCAACAGTACTCATTCTCACTCTCAGCTCCTAGTGCCTCTTGCACCCAGCTCCTCAAACGCGCGCCACAAACTGAAGTGAGCTCCTTTTTAAACCCAGGTGCCCTGATTAGGCTGCCTTAATTGATTCTAGCAGCTTCTTGATTGGCTGCAGGTGTTCTAATCAACCTGTCTTAATTGTCTCCAGAAGGTTCCAGATTATTCTGGAACCTTCCCTGTTACCTTACCCAGGGAAAAGGGACCTACTTAACCTACGGCTAATATATCTGCCTTCTATCACTCTCCTGTAGCCGGGGCGCCAGCCGACGGAGAGATGCGGCGATAGGGCAGTTGGAGCGGGAGGTCTTAGAGCTGGAGAGGCGTCTGGCCGCCAGCCCCGAGGATCCATCCCTCTGCGGAGCGTGCCGGGAGAAGCGGGAGGAGCTCCGGGCCCTCGAGGACCATCGGGCCCGGGGTGCTTTTGTTCGATCCCGCATCCGCCTCCTTCGGGAGATGGATCGCGGCTCCCGCTTCTTCTACGCCCTGGAGAAAAGGAGGGGGGGCCAAGAAGCACATCAATTGCCTCCTCGCAGAGGACGGCACCCCCCTCACGGATCCGGTGGAGATGTGCGGGAGGGCCAGAGCCTTCTACGCAGGCCTTTTCTCCCCGGATCCGACCGATCCTAATGCTTGCAGAGTGCTCTGGGACGAACTCCCGACGGTCAGTGCGGGCGACCGAGACCGGCTAGAGCTGCCTCTCACTCTGGCCGAGTTCTCGGAAGCCCTCCGCCGCATGCCCACCAATAAATCTCCGGGCATGGACGGGCTGACCGTGGAGTTCTACCGCGCATTCTGGGACGTCCTCGGCCCAGACTTAGTTACCGTCTGGGCCGAGTCTTTGCAGAGCGGGGTCCTCCCTCTTTCGTGCAGGCGAGCCGTGCTCGCCTTATTGCCAAAGAGGGTGGACCTCCGCGATTTACGAAATTGGCGTCCCGTCTCGCTCCTCAGCACGGACTACAAGGTCGTAGCGAAAGCCATCTCGCTGCGGCTAGGGTCCGTGCTGGCGGACGTGATCCACCCAGACCAGACCTACACTGTCCCGGGCCGCACCATCTTCGACAACCTGTATCTGGTCCGGGACCTTTTGGAACTCGGGTGTAGGGACGGTCTGTCGTTCGCCCTTCTGTCCCTGGATCAGGAGAAGGCGTTCGACAGGGTGGATCACGGGTATCTCCTGGGCACTCTGCGAGCGTTTGGCTTGGGTCCCCAGTTTGTGGGTTTTCTCCGGGTGCTGTACGCCTCCGCAGAGTGTCTGGTCAGGCTCAACTGGACCCTGACCGAACCGGTCAGCTTCGGGCGAGGAGTACGGCAGGGGTGCCCCCTCTCGGGTCAGCTGTACGCTCTGGCGATCGAGCCCTTCCTCTGTCTCCTCCGCAGGAGGTTGACGGGGTTGGCGCTACGGGAGCCGGAGCTGCGGCTGGTCCTGTCGGCATACGCCGACGATGTACTCCTCGTGGTCCAGGACCCGGGCGACTTAGCGCGGGTGGAGGCTTGCCAGGCTGTGTACTCGGCAGCCTCCTCCGCCCGGGTCAACTGGGTCAAGAGCTCTGGCTTGGTGGTAGGGGACTGGCGGCAGGCGAGCTCCCTCCCACCCGCCCTTCAAGCCATCCGGTGGAGCGCGGGTCCGCTGCTCTATCTCGGCGTTTACCTTTCCGCCACGCATCCGTCTCCGCCGGAGAACTGGCAAGGTTTAGAGGGCAGGGTGGTAGAGCGGCTCCGGAGGTGGACGGGACTGCTCCGGTGTCTGTCCTTTCGAGGGCGGGCACTGGTGCTCAACCAACTAGTCCTGTCCATGCTCTGGCACTGGCTCAACACCCTGGTCCCGGCCCCGGATTTCCTGGCCAACCTCCGGAAATTGATTCTGGAGTTCTTTTGGTCAGGACTGCACTGGGTCTCTGCAGGGGTTCTCCATCTGCCCCTGGAGGAGGGAGGGCAGGGCCTGAAGTGTCTCCGCACTCAGGTCCATGTCTTCCGCCTCCAAGCCCTGCAGAGGCTCCTTTATGGTGCAGGTAGTCCGGCGTGGAGCATATTGGCACACGCCTTCCTGCGCCGCCTCCGAGGGCTCCGATATGACCGGCAGCTCCTTTATCTCCATCCGAGGGGTCTTCCGCGAGACCTCTCCGGGCTGCCGGTCTTCTACCAGGACCTCCTCCGGACCTGGAAACTGTTTGCAGCGACCAGGTCCGTGGCGGCCTCCGTGGGGGAAGATCTCCTCGCGGAGCCCCTGCTACATAACCCCTACCTCCGTGTGCAGGCGGCGGAGTCCCCCTCGGTGCGCCAGAGGTTGGTCCTGGCAGAAGTCACCAAAGTCGGAGACCTCCTGGACTACGACCCGGGAGACTGGCTGGATCCCCTGACGCTCGCTCAGCGCATGGGGCTCTCCAGACCTCGTACTGCCCTGCGCGTACTTCACGAGGTGAGGGCCGCTTTGCCGCCCGCTGCTCGGGTTTACCTCGACCGGGTCCTGCGAGAGGGCGCGCCCCACCCACCCTCCACCCCAGGCCCTCCGGACCTTTTCATCAGGCCCCTACCCCGTGGACCCGACCGACCCCCCCGCCCCTTCACCGTGAGCCAGCTGCACGAGCTGCAGCCGGTCCGGTTCCAGACCGCGCCAAAACAACATCTCTACACGCTCGTGCTCCACACCCTTCATGTCCTCACCCTCGCGTCCCGCCCTGACACAAAGTGGCGGGACCTCCTGCCACCTCTAGAGGGTGAGGAGCCCCGGTGGGCCAGCCTCTATTCCACCTTAGTCCCACGGCCCGCCGGGGATATCAGTTGGCGGCTCCTCCACGGGGCCGTGAGCACGGGTGTGTACTTGGCGCGGTTTACCCCAATCCCGAACACCTGCCCCTTTTGCGGTGTGAGGGAAACCCTGGCGCACGTCTATCTGGAGTGCGCCAGGTTGCAGCCCCTATTCCGGCTCCTCACCTATATTTTATTAAAGTTTTGGTTGCACTTTTCTCCTCACCTTCTTATCTACGCACTCCCTGTCCGTGGCCCCACTAAGTCGCGGGACCTCCTGGTCAACCTCCTCCTGGCCCTGGCTAAAGTGGCCATCTATAAAACCAGGGTGAGGAGGTTGGCCGATGGAGTCTCCTGCGACTGCGGGGCCTATTTCCGATCCTCCGTCCGTTCACGCCTCCAGGCAGAGTTCCTCTGGGCGGCGTCCACCGACTCCCTTGACGCCTTTGAGGAGCGGTGGGCGCTGTCTGGGGTTCTCTGCTCGGTGTCCCCGTCCGGTTCCCTTCTTTTGACCCTTTGACCGCACTCCCGTCCCTGTTTTTCATTAGTTGTCCCCTGTAATTTTTTGGCCTCCAGGTCCTGTGGATCTCCCCCTTAGGCTGGGGGGGGGATCCTTTAGCGGTGGGCGAGCTTTGCCCGCCCACTTCCTGGATCCCAATAGGATCACTCTCCTGTAGCTATCTGGCCCGACCCTGTCACAATATTTACTTTAAAAAAAAATGTAGTGGTGCTCTACATTTCAGTCCCTGGCAAACGTAGAACATTTACAAAAGGTTCCCTGACCACAGCCAAAGTCTATTTAAAAGTTTATTAAAGTTCTCTAATAAGCTACCTTTTCCAGCTCACAGATAAAAATATATTTTATGGTTCAGTATAATAATTCAGTGAAATTAACCCAGTAAGTGATCAATGAAGCAAATGATTAAGAAGCAGGAGAATGCAAAAATGAATATTAAAAAAGATAAAATTGCATTTGCTATTACTGTGTGTTTTGCAGGTCATAAATGAAAGCCCAATGCACAAAAAGTAAAAGTGACCTTTTAAAATGTTGAAAAGGAATGTTAGAGTGCTTACACTTTTGCCAACTGAATTCAATTATTTAGGTCTGTTTCCATCTTTCTGCAGTATATTTGATAACTGCTAATAATTGTACATTTAGTTCTGGCTTCCATTGTTGCACAAAGGATGTTTGGCTATATTAGCCAGTGATTTTGCTCTAATCTCTGATTGTATATCTCTGATCAGCTTTTATTTTTAAATTAAGTATATAAATAGTTAACAGTGAAAATAAGTTAGTTAGATCATCTGCTTATTTCTCAGAAGTTATGGGGAGTTTATGAGAAAAATATTCAAAGTAGGAAAAAATGAGTATCTTATGGAAATGATTAAATGCTGTTTGAGCTTTCCTGCCTTTGCTACTGTTTGTAGTTTTGCTGTTTGTTTGTACTTTTAAATCCCAGAATGTGGTTAACAAATACCCTGCCAAATTAAGAGACATAAGGTAGCATCAGAGTGGCTCTACATCCTAGTTTGGACACACAACAGTATTTTCAATTTCCTGTCTAAATGCCAGAATGGGAATACTGAGGCACCATGTTTTACTGCCACCCAGATTCTAACCTCTCCTTTCTGTAGCATCCTTTATCAATCCTCATTTTGTATCTACCCACCAAGCTTAGATACCTAAATAGTTCCCATTACCACAGCATCTGAGCGTCTTGCAGACTTTTAATGTACTTATCCTCAAACACCGGTGTGAAGAAGGAGAGTACGGTTTTACAGATGAGGATTTGCACTACAATGAATAAATGACTTGCCCAAGATCACACAGGACGTGCGTGGCAGAGCAGGGAATTCAACCCAGGTCACTTGAATCCTATGCTTGTGTCTTAACCACTGGACTATCCTTCCTCTGATGGGGCAGAAAAAGGTTTTGACCCTGCAAGGTGATTGAGGACCTTGTGACAGGTGCTGAGCTCATGCTTAGCGTTTTGCCAGAACAGGCCCACAGTGAGACAGGGCAGATACTAAAACAAATTCTGTAAAAGAATTGTGGAGAAAAATCTTGTAGATGATGATTCAGTACTGTATATCTTGTGTCTGATGGGCAGCCGATGATGTATTAATGGGTTTCTTGTGAACATTTTTGAGCATTGTAAGAACCGTCTAGTTCTTCCATTGTGGACAGGTATCTCCATCATAAACCCACCAATGCAACAAACACTAAAATTAGCATCTTTGCCTCACAGAGAAATTTGGATCCTGGAGGTTATCCATCCTGGTCATTTCTTCTGCACTTGTTTTTAGACAGGAGACTTTATCTCTAGGCTATTAATTTGGTATCTTCCCTCAGCACTAAAGACAAACATTTGCAGATAGTCTCATAGGCTGTCTGTGAATTGAATCTGAGAAGTTTTATCATGAATTGAAGATGACTGATAACCTCAGAACATGCTTTCCGTTACCACTTCTATTTTTACATGCTCTAGGCAGAATCCTTGTAATGGTGAGTTCAGAGACTTCGCATAAAGACAGTGCACCTGAAGAGAGAGAGAGAGAGAGAAATACATTGTTGTAATATTTGACATCATGCAATGTTTTGTATTCTTGTGTGGGTGTAATTTAAAGGAAGCAGTTGAACATAAGCAGTGGGGGCAAAAGATCTATCTGGCTTTAAGATTAAACTCGATAACTTTATGGAGGAGATGGTATGATGGGATAACATGGTTTTGGTAATTAAATATTCATGGTAAATAGGCCCAATGGCCTGTGATGCGATATTAGATGGGGTGGGATCTGAGTTACCCAGGAAAGAATTTTCTGTAGTATCTGACTGGTGAATCTTGCCCATATGCTCAGGGTTTAGCTGATCGCCATATTTGGGGTCGGGAAGGAATTTTCCTCCAGGACAGATTGGAAGAGGCCCTGGAGGTTTTTCGCCTTCCCCTGTAGCATGGGGCACGGGTCACTTGCTGGAGGATTCTCTGCTCCTTGAAGTCTTTAAACCATGATTTGAGGACTTCAATAGCTCAGACATAGGTGAGAAGTTTTTCGCAGGAGTGGTGGGTGAGATTCTGTGGCCTGCTTTGTGCAGGAGGTCAGACTAGATAATCATAATGGTCCCTTCTGACCTAAATATCTATGAATAAGGAAAAGGTTCTTGTGAGAGATTCTGCCAGATTGGTTTTAGAATTTAAAAAGGACTGCATTATAGCTGAAAACAATTTATTTCAAGAACTATCTGCTTAGTCATTCATTTAGACCATCTTGATTTTACAAGTAAGGTACTCAGAAACTATGGTGATGGGCAGCAATATAAAATCCTAAGATCTGCAACAGTGCAATTTGATGACTTCCAGATTGCATAATGCAAATAAAACACCTTTATTTCTCCCAACCAAGAAATGGCCAGTTGGAAACTGACACATGAAGGCTAACTGAATAATAAGTATGGTAGAATCAGTGGAGTCACGCTGAGACTAGAGCAGCAGGGGGATTGTGACTTTTCAAAAAGCAGCCTACATATTGAGTGTCAATAAATATGTTCTTGTTGTTTTTAAATCAGATGACTGAAATGGTTACCTCTCAATTATGTATAGATTATTTTAATGTATAATTTATTTTTATAATTTAGTCTATTTGGTGCAGAGGTGAAAAAGGTGATAGGAATATTGTGGGACTGGCAGTTAAGTAATAAACTGATAGGATAAGTGTATGCTGTGTGTGTTTGTTCCTACCTGCTCCATGGTGTGGAAATGGTGGGTGTTATGGAGCTGGAAGAAAAGATACGGGTAGTAGAAAATAAAAAAACTGAGCAGAATGGCAGAGAAGTGGGGGGTAGATGGAGTGTGAGTGGAAGAAATTAGGGAGGAAGATGAACTAGGGACTCACAATGATAAACAGTTGGAGAGCACACATTTGAGGTGGGCTGGAAATGTGGTTAAAATGGGAGAAGAATGACGAGCAAAGACAGCAGTGGAGGAAGATGACAGTAAGAAAGGATGTGGAAGACAGAGAATATGGTGGGAAGACTCTGTCAAGAAAAGTGTGAAGAGAAAAAGAAGTGGAATTCTAAAACTTATGTACCTGTGCCATGGATTGGAAGGAGTGGCGAAGAATCATGGACACCTTCAACTCTGTATAAATGGGAAAAAGTCAAGAAGTGAATTTAATGCAGCCACTGCACTTATTTCTTATTTACATAATGTTTATGCACTACATTAACTAGTTTTACATCAGATAAAACTACCTTTTTTTTTTCCCAATTACTTGGGTAAGTTAACTATTTAAACGCATGGCGTGTGATTCTTCTTTGGTCTGAAGGCATGTATGGAGGATGCTATAATCCTGCACCCTAACATCCCTTAGGTACTTCCTAGTGGACTGTAGAACACTCTACTAACTTTGTATGCTACTTGCTCTAATAAATGTAAACTATCTGAACCATGGTTCCATAAACGTCTACATTTGTTTAGCTCTATGCCATCCTATACATTATTTATCTTGAATTCTGTAAATGTACTGTAAATTATTCCTTTCATAGTTCTATGTCTGTCTCACTTTTAATAAAATGCTCTTTTAAATGGAAAATATATTTGACACATCCAAATGGGGCAAACACATCTGGCCATAGTGAAGAAGAACATTTCCTAGGACAAACCTAATAGAGAATATTTAGGAAATACTTTTTTTATCGTGTGGACAACATCACAGGCAGATCCCTGTGCAGGGAGCCTTAAGCTATAGTTTGTTGCAAAGTAGGAAATTAGATTTTTTTTATGTGGTGAGGACTTAGAAATGAAGTATATTAACTGTTTTTAATACAGATAATATCTTTCCCCTCTGTTTTCCCTAGCAATATGCTAAGTCTCACAATATTATCCATTCTGAGGCTCAAGCCTGAGTAATTTATCTACTGGAAAACAGAGGCAAGGAGTGGTATTATCATTTAAGTAAATGACTGCATTTTTAATCAGTCAGAAATTAATAGTAAAATCTCAAATGTTACTATTAAGCAATAGAAACGTGTTTGAGAGTCTTTACAATTGGGTAATAATTGGCTAGTGGATCTGAGATAAAGCAGAAATTACTTAAACCAGTCATTACTAGATTTTTCAATACCCACAAATGGTTTGCTGAAATTAGAATTCAATGAGATTTAAAGTGCAATGTAGATGTTTCTTTTTATTTCTCTGATAAATTTGTTTAAGAAATTGCAGCCTAACACTCATATGGTCTCTGTAAAAGAATTTCCATGATTGGGAAAAGATGACTAAGGGAAGGTAAATATTTAAAATGTTCAGAACTGGAAATATCTGATTTGGTGAAAATAACTTTGGATCCAATCCAAAAATAACTGAAGTGAATAGAAGGACCACCATTGCTTTGAGTTGGCTTGATAAATATGAAGATCTAAGCCTTTCAAATAAGACTTATAGCTAAAATGTTCAAACTTTGGGTGCCTTAAGTAGGTACCTAAATCCACATTTAACCATCTGTGTATGATAAATAGTCTGATTTTTTTTGTTTGAAGGAGTCAGAGTACCTCAACTCCTGAAGTCACTTGAAATCATTGGGGTTCCAAACTGCTGAAAATCAAGCCACTCCGTTTAAATATGCATGTAGGTGCCCTTAGGCAGCCAAATTTGAATGTGTCAGCCTCTGTTTTAGAACACCAGTTTTCTGTTCACTGATGGAGAATATTACATAATGACTTTGGCATTAGTTATTTGTTTTCAACTACCATGTACCAACAACTATATTTAAAGACTAAATATAGCTGATCTTCTATCTTTGTAACTTCATTCTTAAAGTATTCAGTTTGCATAATTAAGTATGATTTTGTGGCTACCTTTCATATCCCAACTTGGGAACCTCAACTGAATCTAATTATCTTTCAATTGAAAAGAAGATATTTCACAAACAGAAGCTGTAGATCAGGGCTCATTACTAAGGCAGCTCATTATTTTTAATGAACAACTTCATTATCTGATTCTGCAGAGAACAAGACATAATTCTACTGATGCAGGGAAGCTTGTTAAACTTCAGCGGCCAGAGACATATGGCTAACAGTCAGAATTTGGCGACAAAGATTATTTGGGTTAAAGAAAGTATCTTGTAGGATTCTAAGGTCTTCATATAGGTGATTTGTAAAGGTCAAAAATTACAGAATAATTTTCTATTTGTTTTTTCCCAAGCGAAGTTAGTTAGACCATAATATGTGTACATTACCAGTCTAAGTGGTCTTCTTTAGAAAACAAATTGCATGGAAAATTCACATTAATAAAACACAATCAATTCACTGGAAAGCTTTACACCAAAGGAAGCGGTAACAAAATCACTTTTCTGCAATTCCAAGGGCCTCTTGGGAGTATTACAAATATTCAGTTTTTCCAAATGTTGCATTTTGCATTTGGATCTCTGAATTAGCTGACAGATATGAAAAATATCATGTAACCAAACAACTCTTCAGGGAAGGTGCAAATTGCAAGCTATCCCGACTACATTTACTATTAAAATAACATCAAACTCTGATCCAGCAAGTACATATGTGCTGTACAGCAGGGAGCATAAGGTGGCTGTGCTGTACTGAAAAAGTCCAGCTTGTACTATGTTAAAAGTATTCTTTCCCTCTGAACAAATATAGTGTGGGAAGTCGTCATGATGCTCACAGGATGAGAAGCAAACTGTGAGCCTGATACATTTATTAATTTATAAGTATCTAACAGAAGTATTTGTAAGAGTGTTAACCCTAGTGTTCTGGCCAAAATTCATTCCCCATGATTTCATTCTGCTTCTCCAAATTCTCCCTGCAGATTCTTCTTCACTTCTTGTCTGGAGTGTTTTTATTTTCTGTATAAACACAAAGCAAAACCACCTGCCAGATTTCAGCTAGGGCTGTGGGAAACCCTCCAGCTTACGGGAATTGATTTCAACAGCAGCGAGATCAGTGGTCAAACTTCCACAGAAATGAGTGGGAATAGAATGAGGCTCTTGGGTTGTGTGAGATTCATCTAGCCATTTGAGAGGGTTTTGGTCATGCATAAAAGGATCCCCAGAGTTCAGCTTGTGTTTTTAGGCTCAGTAAGTCAAGCTACCCCTCAGAACAAAACAATGGGAACTAGCTGAAGGTTAAATACTTTAGTTATGAAATCAAGGAAACTTCCCTTGCCAGTTTCTGCCTAACCATATCCCAAAGGCCAGATGCCTCTGCTTACCTCCTGGGGTGGAGAGCGAGAGAAAGGAAGCAGACATTGTGGCATTTTGCCTCCTCCTTTAAATCTGCAAAATACTTTGGAACCCATTGATTTTATTGGCAATTGAATCAGGCTCTAATTAAATGTAATTTATTACCTGTCTCAGTTTTCTAATTTAGTCTATCTGACTGGCACTAATATGGCAGATAACCTATACCATGTGTTTGGGGCTTGCAGACATGCCATTTCTTTGAAGATCCCCTACAGTAAGTAATGACTCACCTTAGTAGAATTAGAGAATAATGTTTTAACTAGGATTAACCAGACAGCTGTCTTAATGCATTAGGCACAGTGATGCTTTCTCTTCCCTTCAACTTCAAATACAAATTCATACTTGTACAACCTCTCTTTTGGGCCAATGTTAGAAATTCCCTGGTCAAAGTTAAGTGATTTTCCACACAGTGACTCTTGAATAATGCAGTGCATTGTTGGGTAATCCATCCACTGCACTGTTCTTCAATAAACCCAACCTTTGATCTGCCCGCAGCAGGTAGTCCATTTATATCAACAGCTGATTTTTCCAAACCTCCAAAATCTGCAACAGCCTCTTGAGTTACAACAAAAAATATCTGGATCCTTTTTAGTTCCATGTAATGAGGTTAAATACATAAATTCTTTCTGCATGTTAAGATTACTGCCAATTGTTTGTATGTATATCAGTAGCTGACCTTACATATGACACACCTGTACTAATGTCAAAGAAAAATAAGAACAACCGTGGATAATTTTCTTTGGCTTTTCTTCCATATGTTCATGCATATCTGAAACGCTTCGTAAACTTGTACATCAAAAAAGAGATACTGTTTCAAATAATTTTTTTTGCCATTTTATTGTTACTAAGTGCCTTTGCTATTTATATTACACATCATTTTACTGTTGTGTCATCACTCAGTGGCTTTTTTAGCCCACGCCAGCTTGAGATCAATAAGTTATGATGCAGAAAGTCTTGAAGTTTGTATTGTGGCAGCTCCAGCAAAACAACTCTGCTGCCTTAAAACTTTGCCATTTAGATCAGCAACAATGGCATCCCTGGCATCACCAGTATATTTGTTGTACTTTGCTTTGTGATTGGTACATAGTGACAATTCAAGTTGTATTCCTTTTTCACTACAAGGACTTGGAAACATGTGAGGCAATGGGACTTGCCTCCATTTTTCAGTAAAAAAAAAAAAAAGTTAATCATGTTTCCACTATACATGGATGTCTTAGATTTCTCTACCTCTTTCTTTTACTCATGATAAAACTGTAAAGGAGGAATCAGCTACTGGCTTCTCCATATGCCACTTCCCACTTTACTCATGGTGCAGAGGATATAGAGCTGACATTTCAGGATATTGAATTTTGTTGCATTCATCATACATGCAATCCAAAGAAGTGCACAACGACTCCCCCTAGTGATGGGTCTTCCACATTGAAACAAGCGCTTAATATTCACAGTTGACCACAGAAAAGAAGTGATAAAGAAATGTCACAGCAGACTCAATCATCTGTTACAATTGGCTGGATGAATAAAATGATCTGGTGGGCCAGATGCAGCCCCAGGCTGCTGTTGCCAATCCCTGATCTATAGGCTCCCTTAGAAGGGTTCTTGAAAAGGAATGAGTGAAGGCAAAGAGGTTTGTGGAATGTAACTGCTGGCAGGCTTCTCTTTAAAACACCAAATGCCAAATCTTCTTTGACATAGAGGAAGCAGGATAGAGAATAGAAGCCAGCTTGTACTCCCTGCCCACAAATACCGGCCCTTAATTCCATATGCAAATGAACATCCTGTGTGAACCACTAGAGAATGTGATAAGATGCAGTGCAACACAACAAAAATAGTATTTAATTCAGATTTCACTGAAACATTTAGAACAAGACTGGTTCCTTGATACTTTTTTAGAACAGTGGAATACAAGTAATTGCTAGCTACTTCCTGGTCTCGGCCTTTTCTTCTTCTTTTCTATCTCTCTTCCCCCCCTCCCCCCAGTCTATTTTGCATCATCTCCTTTGTTCAGTTTACAGATGAGCATTGTTGGTGCCTTTACATTTATTTATTTTTTTAGCAATAAGAAATCAGCAATTCATTACTCCAGGCTTTTTGGACATACATGCAAATCCAATAAAAATTTGTTTTAGCAGAAACATACCTTTCAATGTCATCCTAACTCATAATAGTTCAGCCCTGTAATATGAATAATTAAGATATTATACCTAGACATAAATATTAATATTGGCTTTGTCTCAATTAAGCATGCTATTGTTTATAAATCCTATCAGTGCACCTGCTTTATCACTGACATACTAATTATTTTTACCTTCCTTCCACTTTAATTGTTTTGGGACTAGATTCACTAGAATATTTTATGTTACTGACAAACATGTTATTTATAAAGATATCTTATTTTTGATAGTGTCTTGTATAAAGAAAGAATTTTCTCTCTTCTCTTTACTTTTTTCCTGTTTGGGGTTTTTTTTGCACATAAAACTCTCACACCAACATTTTTTGCTTCTTTTATCTAGATTATAGATAAAGGGTGTATGAATTTGGGATCAGTCTGTTCTCACTCTTATTGTAATATTTAGGAAAACTTTTGCCCATAGAGCTGATCGAAGACTTGTGTTCTGGTTTCTTACAAAGACAGTGTCAGGGAGAAGGTGGAGGTATGCTAATTAAGTTCTCCTTCTCTGGTTTAAAGGAACATTATATGCCTTTGAGATAATTATAGTTTAATATTAGGCTTTAGATGGGAGGAAATTTGTTTGAGAATGGTTGTCCAAATTAAACATGAACCAGATTACACCCCTGTATAACAAATTATGGATCTTATTCAGCCCTTCTTTCCCCCTTGTTAGGCATTGATATATCCCATGGAAATTAATGGGAATTTTGGCTAAGTAAGGTGAGCATAGAGAGTACTAAATAAGGGCATACAAAAGGACTAGGACTAGCAGGGACTAGTACAAATCAACACCAAAAGCAAATCTTTTTGTGTGGTTACCTTATGTCACAATTTTTTCTTGGAAATCCTAAAATAACCAGTGGATCACAGGGCTGTTCCAACTGCCCGACCAGTCCTATGGTTCATGTTCCAGATAACCAATCAGAGCAGTTATACGGAGAAAGAGTGCCTTGTGTCATCCTTCGTGGTCCTAACCTGTCCATATGGAGCACCCTGAATATCCCTGGTCTCCGGTGTCATATAGAAGTCTCCTGTGACACGAGTTAATGTTCACGAGCACAGCTAGGGAAGGGAAGAACACATTTCCCAAACTATCATGGGAGTGAAATATTAAAGAAGGTGTGCATACAAACTGAAGTTTGTGGAAAGTTTCCTCTTGGTCTTTATACCTGAATGAGCTCTATTAGATTTGGCTCCAGGAAAATGAATTTTCCTAATAATATACATGCATTGAAGCAAAACAAAAAATTGTAAAGTAAGAGTAACTGCATTTTAACTCATTTGAAGACATGTCAGTCAAGTTATAATTAACACTCCCACAAGCTGTAACATTCTGTACCTTCACTAGAGTTGAAATCACATGGGTGAGGCATTTTTTCTTTCCTTCAAAATCATTTACTACAAATGAGAAATTTTCCAACCTGATGCTGACAACCAAGAGGCCTATGAATCATGGGCAAACACTTCCACTCCAGTGTACACTGTCTTTTGGAAAGTAAGGTGTGATCTAGGTATTCAAATCATCATTTGAGATACTGAGTAATACTGAATCCCCTTGTAACCGGGCCTGTGTTATGCAGTGTTTGTATCTCACTTTATTAAGTGTATTCAGCAGCTGAGTATTCTAATCAAGGAAAATATGGAATGCCACTTTTAGATTGTCCAGATATAAACAAGAGCCAATATATGGGAGTGGGTAATTCATCTTTTTAAAATAATCAGAAAATCTTCAGTGTGGCACAGTTGGATTGGTTGCTGGGTTAACTTTAAAGATCAACCTATCTGAAAAAAATATAAAACCATAAATGATATTGTGGACCTGTTTCTGCTCTGATACACCTACATAAATACTGGGTAGCTCCACTGGCAGAAAACATGCTTTGAGCCATAATATTGGGCTGGATTGTCCCCTCTCACAGTCAAACCCACAGAAACGTGATATCAAAGGAAGAAAATCTACACAGGGATCCCCTTGAAGAGTTCTTCCATTGTCATTCTCTTGGGGTGACGGGAGTGGGTGGGGGGGGCCTTAACTTTGCTCTCATGTGAATAAGCAATGCGCCTAACTCCCAAACTAACAGATCCTAAAGGGAGATCTATTGTCGGCAAGTATCATCTGTGGTATGCGGGCCTCATGTCTGCACACTGGCTCTCTGACCCGAGTCCTTCCTGCCCCTGGCGGCACAGCTCCTTTGGAGCTGCACCGCCACCATGCTTGGCCATGGCTCCATGGAGAAAACAAAACAGCCACTGGCGATATTAACTCTTTCATTCAACCTCCATGGGGCTGGAGGAGTGATAATGTCCCCTGGCCTCACCTCCTCATTGACCATGCAATCTCCATGCCTGGCCTAAACCGCAGTTCTGTGGCAGCAACTGACCGCAACCTTCAGTATGGGAAGTGGGAGATTTACAACTGAAGGGGAATGATCTGGGCCATTGAATGTAGTTCCTAAAACTTCGGGGGAGTTACTCTGATGAAAGCAGAATTTGGCCCAATATCTTTAGAGATACCATGGTTATTTAAAGGTTTTAAATGATTTTAAATATATTTGAGTCTAAAATGGAAGATGCTAAATTTCCTGGTTCCTTTACTATAATGTTGGGATACAGAATAAACTCAGCAAGAGGGAAGAACTGATAGTGCAGGAACTCTGGGTATAAACTTCCCATCTTAAAAACCTTCCCACTTACCAAAATATTAGAAGGAAATGTCAGTAATCAATTTCCCCAAAAAACCAAAAAACCAAGATGAAGGTCTCCTCCAATGTCCATCAATCCTCACCTGATTTCCTTTTTTTTTTTTTTTTTTTTTTAAAAAAAGCTAATTCAACAGAAAATGATATTTTCCTTTGTGGACACCAACATGAACAGCAAAAGCAGGTAGAAGTATTAAAACAAACATTTAAGGGATCAATCCTTGTGCATGCAAAACTGCGGTTGATTTCAGTGAGAGTTACTTGTGTGTAAAGGCTGCAGGATTTGGCTGTTGGTGCTAGACTGTAGGTGAGGGAAAAAAATTAACATCAAAATCATCCATGTCCTTACAAGCATTTTTTAATCAGGGCCTGATCCAATTTCTGTTGAAATCATTGGAATGTCTCTCATTGATTTCAAAGTGCATTGGATCAAACCTTCAGCTAAGAGCAATTAGATATTTTCTAATGTATTTTACTAATTTGTTGCCACTCTAACATTTCTTTACTTTGTGGTGGAGTTCATCTAGAATCAGAATGGGCCATGTATATTGCTAGACATTTTTGATTTGTATTATTAGCTGGTGACTTCATTCATTTATGCATGATACTACTGTGAAAGGGTGATTTTGCACAATTAGATTTTTAACCTCTAAATATTTGCTGCATGCATAAATATTTGTGCTGGAACATGAAAAATCAACGTTTGTAACTAAATGCTTATTTACAGATTCATGGAACTTTGAATATCTAACCCATAATATGGATTTAATATTGGTCTTTGTGGAGGAATATGTAACTAATTTGCACTGTGTTTTTCAAACTTAAGTGGACATTTTATCTTAATCACTATATAAATAAACAGTTTAAAATTCAGGAGTTTAAAGCAATCATGAGTCGAAATAAAAAAGAGTAAACTATTGCATAAGAGCATCTTACGTGTCATATAGTACTCTGTGGTTTATACACAATATTAATTTGCTGTTTGGCAGTTATCAGAATAATTCTTCTTTACATGTTTATATCAAAGTATTTCAATAAAATAGAGTAAGATCTGCTTACCTGGTTCTCCAGAGTTACATAAGTGGAATCAGAGTTTGTTCAGGTTAAACAAATAAATTGGTTCTTGTTGAATAACAGCAGAATATTTTTTTAATTTGTTTCAAATGATCTGCAATGCTTTTTATTCATGGAGTAGCTTGTAAAGAAAAAAGAAAGAGACTGTCATTTGGATTTCAGATGTCTGGTCCACCAAACAGTCAAATGAATATTTAAACATGCACAGTAAAGTTAGACTTTATATTTTGAAAATATTCCTATTTGCAAAAGTCAGAATTATACATCCGTGACCTTTAAAATGAAATGAACAATTTCAGTTAAATGCACAACATGTGAGTGGATGTGGTTTACTGTCTCTTGCAAATGACTGTGACAAAATTATCCTACATAATGCATCCGGTCTGCTTTTAAAAATATACTTAAATTTGAGAAATAAAAACTGTTTAGAAAGTCTGCAAATAATATGCCTTTTACACATTTATATTAATTCCTAAAATGTAATAGTAGGTATTACTCATGTATAACTTGAAGTATATCAATCCATGTTATAGAGACTATTTTAATTACTAATTTATTAAAAAAAGTGATTGCATTGCAATTTTAAACTGCAGGGCCTGATTTCATATAGGCAGCACATATCAGTGTGTGACAGATTTATGTTACCAATCTGCCTGGGGCGTCAGGTGATGAGGCTGAGGCTGCAGAATATTTAGGGGAGGAGTTGAAGGAGCACACCAAGTGACTAAGTTTTAAAGCTTTATTAATAAAATAACAGCGGTGAGTGCTGGGAACGCTCCCACGTCATTCGGAGGAAGAAAGAAAGCGTTAGTGCTCCAGCCCTAACCCACTTTCATACTCACACATGCACGACCTGAGGCTGGCCAAGCCTGGGTGTAACGTAAGAAGAAGAGGGGGAGGGGTGGACGAGAATTCTGTCCTGTGCACAGGCCCTCCAGGGTCCACTGTTGAGCTCCAACTTGCTTCAGCTCTCGGGAGGGTTTTAAGTCCTGGGTTCTTCTGGGGGCATTTCATCCAGGGACCTTTGTCCCCCGTGCTCTCTGTACCAGTCCAAACCGACCTTTCAAGGCTTCCTTGGCTTCCGCAAAACACATCGGCTTCAGGGTTGTTTGTTCCCATTTGCTGACCTTCGCATTCTCACTAGTTATTGCAATCCCCTGCAGTCTTGCTCAGTTTACTGCTCTGTTCTCATGGCTGGTCGGGGCTGGAATCCAGGCCCCCATCTTTCTTGGCATCAGAGAGTCTGCTCGGGTGCGTTGGCCTTGCGTGGCTGGAGTCAGCTTCTTATCTTCGGACCTAGCTGGATTGTCGAGTTAACCCGTTCCTTTCTCCCTTCCTCCTCTTTTGGCCTCTCGCAACCTGCAAAGGAATCTTTTGCTCCACACTCACACCTTCAACCCTTCCCAAGAGTCTTTCCAATGTGTATGAACGCATTAGCAATATACAATGCTGGGGCTTACCCAGGGGACCCCCGGGGGTGGGGGGACAATTTTACTGTGACTATGACATTCCCATGGGGCAATTTTACTGTGACTGTGACAAGTGGATATCTCATATACCCTCATGTACCATCATTCATATTATGTATGTCAGTATTCTACTCCCTGAAAACTGCCATTGCACATCTTCAAAAAGGAGCAGAAATAGATAGTCCTATTTTTCCCCTCCCAGGGTGAAATTCCATTCTCTTCTAATTTATACCTGTGGATTTGATCATCTTGTTTACTGCAAACAAGTCCATAATCTGTGCATTTCATATCAGAAAGATCTGCAGGGACTTCGTGTATGTGTGTGTGTGTATATCTGTATCTATATCTATATATCTTGAGCAAATATTATGACTCAGAAAATAGAAGTTCATCCCTCCCCCTAAAAATGACCTGGAACCTGACACAAACGTAAGGGTAAAGTTGGCTCCTTTAGCTATATGTTGATTGATTATAACATCAAGCTATTTTTCTAGTAGTGATAATTGGATAGTAATGCATTTTGCCAAATGGTTGATTACAGGCAAACATAGTGGTGGTCTTTGAAATCTTTACAGATACCTTAGAAAACTAAACGCTGATATGAAATTTGATAAATTTCCCTATTAAAAGCATGTATAGAAGTACAATGGAATATTGAAGATACTGAAGTTATTGTTATTTAATTTTATTAATGTAACACCTAGGAGCATTAGACATGGGCCAGGACCCCGCTGTACAAGGTGCTGTACAAACCACAGGGAAAATGCTGTCCAGGTCCCAAAGAGCTTACAACCAAAGGACCAGATTTTTAAAGGTGTTACGGTGCTCTACATTGCAATGCCTAACTGATTTCGGAACCTAAATCTCATTTTCAAAAGGGATGTAGGCACTTAGGAGCCAAAATCCCAGCCAAAGTTTTGAAGTTCCACAAGAGCTTCTAAATTCTGCTTTGAGGCAGTGATTCAAAGCTCTGTATTTCTAACAACCACATGACTGAAGCTCTGACAGAGTTCAGAAGCTGTGCAGGGTTGTTTGATAATCTGAAAAAATGCTTAACAGGAGCAATAGGCTACCACCTGGGTTGTCCCAGTTACGCAGTTTCTACTGTATATATTGCAACCTCAAGAATGTGAAACCAATTATTTGAATGCAAACAATATTGCATATGGGCAAATGCAGTTTTTGGAGTTATTTCCACCAACACATGCAAACTCTGCTCATGTTTCTTCTGAGCAATTGGTTCCCAATGAAGATAAATTATTCTAAGAATATGTTGATGTTGTTATATCTTAGCTGTAGAGTAAAAGGGAGAGCCAAATATTTATATACATATATTAAAAATAAATCAAAAACAAACCCTGCCTCCACTAAAAATGGAGTCAGTGAACACAGAATCCCCAAGTCCTCTATAGAATATTCATGATCAGTAAATCCCAGTTTGTGTACCATCATTCTTCAAATAGAACTCAAGGGATATCGAGTAAATGCTGTGGCTGAGATGATAAGATTCAAGAAAAGAAATATGCAAACAATGATGTACCTTTTCCCTGAGAAGTAAGTTATATCAGTGCTAATAAGAATGCCATCTATATTTAATCAGAAGTATCTTGTAGAACTAGGATAACTACAAGTTGACTACATTTAAGATTGTGTTTCCAGGTGTTTTTCTACATAAAGAATAAAGAGGACTCATTTGAGAAATGTGTAGTGTCAAACAGTTTATTTGCATGATAATTGTTCTGAATTTTTGTATTCTTACAGGCAGGGAGCAGGGGGCTGGACTCTGGGTCTCCCACCTCAGAGGCGAGTGCCATAACCACCAGCCTTACAGAATCATTCCCTCCCACCAATCTCTCTCTTGGCCAAAGACTATTTAAGTATTTATCCAATCCTTAATCCAGTGTCCCAAATAGGAGTAGATAGGTGGACATATATATTCATAATTCTTTTAAATGTTTCACCTTGTTGTAAATGAATGCCTGTGTGATTTAGCCTTGTATTTCAGCCAGCATGATCTTTTGGCATGTTTTGGGTGCCTGCCCTCTATAATTTCCAGTTAAGAACTATATTGCAGTAGTTGTCAGGGTTCAATCTGGAGGGTTTGGCAACTGGATAGAGGATATTAGGGTGTTTGACATCTGGTTGGCAGTTAAGGATTTAGGAATAAGCAAATTGTTTGGATGGCACCTGCCTCCATCAATACTAGTTCAGTTTCAGTGGCTTTCCTGATATGGGTGTATTATTAGAGTGGGTGACCAACAAATTCTGAAGCATGTGTACCAGAAATGCTACTGTATGGCCAGCAATCACATGGGAGTCAAAAGCTTCAGTGGTACAACAAGATTACCAGTGATGGTCATAAACTGAATATGAAATCTGACCACCTTAAGTGCCTTGCCAGAGATTGAGCTGGGTGGTGCATGATTAGCAAGAAAACCATATCCCTTTGGGATTTATCAGGATAATGTTGATGTTATCTGGATGTTTTTGCTGAAATGATCAGCAATGAAGTAGTTAACAACAATAGTAAAAACAATCTCGATATTCAGACTGTCATCTTTAGATTTCAGATGAGATGACTTGAGTTACTCCAGTTTTAAACTGATATCATTGAGTGCAAAATTTGGCCATTTGTCTTTATATGTGTCTTCAGGTTTTGCTATGTGCTTAACAAAGAATAACTCTTTGTAGTAGCTGAATGCCACCAGATGATTCATGTGGCAACCACTTACAAATTTCTTTGGAGCATTTAGGTCTTGATCCAGAAAATCAAGTAAGGACGTGCAATTTTAAGTATGTGAGTGGTTCCACTGACTTCAGCTGTACCACTTATTGTCTTTATTAGATTGGGACTAGTTCAGTAAGTCTAGTGAAACAACGGAGTCCATGAATGCCTGTGGATTTACTGAATGCAAAAGAGAGACTTGTAAACTGGTACTTCTGTAAATGATGGCAAGAAACATAAAATTTCCCCACATGGTTTTTCATTCAGGAACACCCAGGGTATCTCCAGTGACATTTCTCTTATTGATGTCCTCCTGAACACTTTGCTGTCTGGTGCCTGGATAATGCTGTAATGGGAATACATGCTGAGCTGAAAAGTTGTTTTATATTACCCACTTCACTGTGCCACTGTAATTTGGGTGATATATTACAACTCGCACCTGCCCCTTGTAATTCTCAGTCAGTTCCCCGCCCCCACCCCGACTTAACTTGTACAGTAGGTTTATGATATGTAGTTGATTTAAATGCTTGTCCTCTCTCCACAGTCTCTAATACCTCATCTGCCTTCAAGTTGTTTGTTGGTGGTGGTGGTGGGTTTTTTGTGTAGTTTTGTTATTTTATCCTAATCATATATTATAGCTGTGTTTTCCAGCATGGCTATGAATGAGGATCTGTCAACATTTTCCATTGTAGACTTCTGTTTTTAGAGTTTTATAACTTCAATGTGCACATTCTGTGCAGGCTAAAATTTGATATAGATGATCTCAGCCTATGAGAATAGAAAAAGTTGACTAAGTAGAGAAACAAAAGAAAACTCTAGCTATAGTCTAAATTTTCAAAATAAATAATGATCTTGGATCAATCAACTTTTGACTGTTCAAATTGAGACAATGGGCGAATTCTGGATCATGAAGTTGCAGAAGTTTGCAGGAGAGCAAGGAGTACACCATGACATGGGGGTTGCTGACTGCAGGCTGATTTGGGTGGAGAGAGGTGGCCTGCATTAGCATCATGTTTTCTTCACTTGAGGTTGTAATCTACAGGACACTGGTGAGTCACTTGAGTGGAAATGATCTGGTGCACTCTCATACAATGTATGAGAGCTAATTTGGATCCCATCAGAGATTTGTGTCCAAGACCTGTGATAGTTTTCTCTGATTTTGTGAGCGTCTGAATAATTGCTACAGTGACAATATGAAAGCTATTAAGAAGTGTTGGAAGAACATTAATTAGGAAGTTGGAGGGGTGACCAGAAAATGTGCATTGTATGGGCATAGAAACATTATAAGCTCTGACGTTTCTCTGTTTCTTGAGATGGGATACACCTATTCGACAGGGGTCAGACAATCTTTCTCTCAAACATAAAACTGTCAGTATTTTGCTGTGAATTCTCTTGCTGGCTCTGCACAAATTCTACCCTTCAACCATTCTGAAACATGACCAGGAACACCATTCCACTGTAACATAGCAGTTCTTCACTCCAGGCACTGTGTGTGTTGGGTTATAGGAAGGCAAAAGTAATGGCAATAGACACCTTTGTATTCCAGGGAGTGAGAATTTCAGGGACATGCATTCTCTGCTTGGGATGGGGGGAGGCAGGGACTGGGTACTGTAGCACAGAGGAGGCCAAATTGGAGGGAGAAACACAGTGAATGGGTCTGGGACATGGTCCTGAAGCAGGGCTGGTGGAGCCCAGCTGGGGGGTGTGTGTGTGTGTGTGTGTGTGGGTCTGGGACATGGTCCTGAAGCAGGGCTGGTGGAGCCCAGCTGGTGCGTGTGTGTGCGTGTGTGTGTACTGGCCAGGCAGGCATGCAAATTGCAGGACATATGTACAGTTTCCTAAATGACTACTAACTCTTACCAAAAACATATCTTTTCCTGTTTAATAAAAATTAGGAAATTCAATGGTGAAAACTCTGAGTTAAGGTTGCTTGATGGCATGTCATCCCCTTGCAGAACGCTGAGCTGATCAAAACTCAAATTTCCAAAAACCAGGCAATGCACACTTAAGGTTGTTCAGGCAACCTTAACTTTACTGTCTTTCAGCAATGCCCCAATATACCCTGTTGACTCTTATACCTGTTATCTATGTATGTCCCAAAGCACCCAGTATTCACTCCCTACATACCATTGTAATAATCTTTGTACAACATATGCCTTGTGAGGTATCATTTGAAAATGAATAACTCACTGGTCAATAATATCATGGCAAAATGTATGTAGCAACAGTATATGTAAAGTTATGATTTCCCCCGGTATGATGATGTTAGCACATGTTCGAAACGAGACAGCCCTGCCTAGACAAAACTTGTTAAGCAGGCCTAACCTAAACAAAGAAATGTGTGTTTACCTTAATTTACATATAAGTAGTAAACAGAGTCCTCAGGACAGCACAGGGAGGAGATGGCAGGAAACAAAACAACTTGCATTCTAGCAAACACATGTGCGGGAAGAAAGAGCATGGAGCCTCATCACCACCAAACTCCATGTCTCCTTCCTTACGGTTTGGAAAAGCTTTTAGTTGGAGGGGAAACCACTTCAGGAGAACCCACTTCCAAGGTTCACTGGACTAAAAAAGAAAAGGGCAGAATACCACATTTTCTCTTTCACATAAGAAGATAAAGGCAGCAGCACCTTTGAGCCTCTGGAAGAGATTCTGACCAAAGAAAGGGTCAGTCACCATCTTGCTGAAGATTGTGAGTGAGAAAGACCATCTTCAACAAAGCCTTGAACCAAATCTTGCTAGATATTTTTAGATGTGTATATTCACTTTTATTTGCTCATGACCATTTCTAACTTTATCCCATATACTTGAATTCACTTAAAATCCTCTCTTATTTTGTTAATAAACTTGTTTTATTTTTAAAACAATCCAGTGCTGTGTGTGAATGAACTGTTTGGTAACTCCAGTTAAAGTAACTGTTGAATATTGACTCTTTTCAGGGGCAACAAACCTTAATATCAGAACTGTCTAGGAGAGGGCAGAACAGTGCAAAACTTTTTGGAAAACCGAGGACTGGGAGTGTGTTGGGGTCACCCTGTAAGTCTGTACAAAGCTGGTGGAAGCCAGAGTGTGACTGGAGTGTTGCTGACAGGTTGCTGGGGTCAGATCTTCTGGACCAGGGCTGCAGCTACACACAAACACTCAGGGTGTGACCTGCATGCTGGTAGGCTGGTTGTGAGTGTCGCAGGTTGGGAGCTACAGCAGCAAAGTAATGTGAGACACCCAGGGTTACAGGCCAGGCAGTGGCACAATCCCTCCATGGTCTGGATTGCATCCCAAAAGGTGACACTCTGTTAGCATCACAATTGCTGAAATGTACAAGCTCTTCACCTCCTTTTACGGGCCATTCGCTGCCACCCCCAGGATTCTACTTAACATAATTGAAGAGGGGGAAAAGGTTGTGCACCTTCGCTCTGTTTCTCTGGAGCTGGCAGTAGCCAATGGGAATTATTGGGATCCACTCCCAGTGCAGTCTGTGTGTTTGTCGTACCTACACTAAATGGTGAAGGCAGTAGCTAGCCCTGCTTGGGAAACGTGTGTTTGTGGTATGAGAACTGTGGGTTACTTTCAGGTGTGCAACAATGTGATAAGATCGATGTTTTGCACCCTTCAATGTGTGTGAGCAAAGGGAAGAGATGCAGGGATACCTAAAGGATCCATATGCATCATAGAAATGCAGAATTGTGTACATTATATGATTAGCAGGGAACTGCAATTGTATTTCAAAGGGCAATAGCAAACTGGGATAGGAGAGCTGCCTAAGCATTTATTATCTGCATGCACTCCAGGATAAAGTGAGTGTGATTTGTGTCAAGCGTAGCTGTACTGTTTGGTGTGTTTGTGAGATCTATGGATTACTCTGAGGTATGTGACAGAGCTGTGATCGTGATATGAAGAGATCTATGTTTTTCACCCTCTTGTGTCAGGAAAGAGAGGAGGTGCATGGGAACCTGCAGGATGCAACATTTCCATACAGAATTGTGTGGGCTATGTCCATAGCAGGGCACAGGGCTTTTATTAGAAAGGATATTGTCAGCAGTGAGGTGGAATAATAGAGAATTCTAGTGCATTAAATGAGGGTTAAGTCAAAGTGCAGGCTGAGATGGCATCCTGTAAACATAAGGGAGTTGTAAAATGCTGGGAAAGGTTTCTTGAACTGTAAACATGGTATTCTTTCTGAGGAGCTGGCAAAGTGTGTGAATGTACCTGGAACCTCTGCAATATTATAGTGCCACCGGCCAGTGCAAGGATGGGCATACTGAGTCATTGCTTGAAGAAGGTAGAGGGGAGGTGGCATGGACAACTCCCCCCGCCCCTTTTGTTTTTTAATAGTGTTAGATGGAATCCTGTGGGTGAGAGTGAATGAGTTGTAAAAGGAGGGGAAGAGAATGTACATTTCAGCAACTGTGGTGGAGTAAAGGTTGGTGGAGTAAAGGTACTTGTGTTAATGGGGTGCTGAAAGAGAGCAAATTGAAGGATGCATGGGTAAACTGAATTGCAGTTCCTGGTTTTCAGAAATTTGAGTTTTGCTTAACTCAGTGTTCTGCAAGGGGGATGACGTACCAGCAAGCCACCTTAACGTGCAGTAAATATAGTTTTTTGCCATTGAATTGTTATATCTCTGTACAACACTGAACCCAATGAGGCACCAACTGTGATTAGGGTTTTGAGGCACAGCTGAATTACAAATAATAAATAAAATAATATTTATAGTTATAATTAGTCACACTGTAACCCCAAATTATGACTTTTTTGCAGCCCAATCATATTTCCTTTTCACATCTAATTGCTCTCTTTTTCTTTTAGTATTAAGAATAACATGTGTAGGGGGTAAAAAGTACAATGACAATCCCCAGGCCATGGGGCATCAATGAATAACAGATGCAGTTAGCACGATATCATCCCATGTTACAATGCATTATGGGTTTGTCTTTTCTCTGAAGCATCTGACATAGGCCACTGTTTGAGACACAATATGGGTCCAGAAGTACTATTGGTATTATCTAGTAGAACACTAATAATGGATTGGGTTATCCCCTCTCATGGAAATGCTCACAGGAAGGGAAATTTTTGCCTTCACCTCTTTCCCTGCAGAATGGGCTTCAGGGCTGATCCACAAACCTAGAGGACCACCCTGAACACCACACCCTTGGTCCCTGGTAGTCCATTGTACTGGCAACTTTTGGCTTCAGTTGCCCCCAGGATGCCTGGGAAGAAGGGGATCCACAGAAATGATAACACAGCCTGTGGACCACTGGGGGTGGAGGGGGCTGGGGGCTATGTTATCTTATACGGTAGGTAGCTGTAGTGTCTTTTCTGCTTAACCTACCTAGGACCAGAAGAGAACAAAAATATGTGTTTTCACCCCTCTTCCTTCATGGAGTCAGACCTCTGGAGAGGCTTCTACAGGATAGGGGGCGGGGGGAGGATCTGCACCAAACAGAATAATTCTTTCTGCTTTTATAGTGCCTTACATCTGAGGATCTCAAAGCGTTGTACTCACCTGAATTAACTTAAGCCTTGAAATAAATTTTTTCAGGCAATAGCTGTGCACCCATCATAGAAAACCATTCAAGGAACCTTAACTTTCATACTGCAAATCTTTTAGTAACTCAGAGTAAATTAAAAAGTGCTGCCAAAACAATCTATGGTGGAAAAACTGTAGTTCATATTTCTATTTAATAAACCTCATATATTCTAAAAACAAGTACCAAAAACCCTTTCCAAAACAGAGCAGCAATGATTAGCTTTGCTGCATTTGTACCTTGACAGTAACATACTAGATGTTTTATTTGCTCTGTTATATATAACGAGCATTCCATTTGGATTATAAAACAGCATGACGAATGAATCAGAGTGTATCGATTAGGCTTCTACATTGGTCAGCAATCATTTTGTTTTCTTAGTTTTTATGCCCAAAGAGTGGGAATGAAAATATGGTTTAATTAGAATGTGACGAAGTGTCCCCTTCAATCAACATCTAGTAACAATGAAGATAAAGAGCTTAAAGCAGTAAGGTCTAATGGCTTGTCATAAGAAATGTGAAGTGATGAATGATGTTGGCAGTTGTTTCATAATCAGACCCTGAAGATTAATATTAAGCTGTTTTACTTAGTTTTTTATTTTTTTCATATTGAATTTGGATAAAATCTATTTAAACAATCTAGTATAGTTTTCAGGGACTAGCCTTGAAAAAAACCCTTCTAATTAAACCATCTATGTTTCATTTAAGCTAAATGATTAGAAACATCTCCTAGTAATGGTGAATTAAGAAAGTTTTTCCTAAATGAAATAAAGGCTTTCTTCAGATCAATAACCTTCATGAACAGTCACTATCTAATTTACCCTTTTCTTTTACAAGTCCCTGAGTAAATGGGACACCTAGAGTAATGTTTCACTATCTTTCCTAGCATCCTTTTTTGGATAGGAGTTATTACAGTCAAGTCATCCAGTAGCAAAGTCATTTTTCCCCATAGAGCTTCACTCATTACAGCACTAGAACAATTTGGTGGTTTCATTTTGCTTCACTCCAGAGTCTCCCTATATCCTAGGTCACTAGAAGTGTTTTCCACTGCATATGATAATTCAGTGCACGACTGGTAAAACCCGAATTTGCACTGTACGAGATTGTATGCCTCTGCATATGCCTGAATTCAAATTCAAGGCTTTTGCTTTAAAAAATACAGCATGTTTTAAAATATGTTAGCTTGGAGGAGATCAAAAGATCAAGGGTGACATTCACTCTTCTGCACGGAGCCTGATGTTAAGGGTCCATATGGCCTTCTGCAGCCCCTATTTAATGAAGTGAATGTCAGTTCAAGGGAGAGGAGATAGGAAATGTATTGTCTGCATTTTTGACATAGAAAACTCTCCCAGTTGCAGAAATGGAGAATGGGGCTCCTATTCTACACAGTAGGAGATAGAAACAACCATATTATAACCTCATTCAGCTTTTGTTGGAAAAAACACTGGCTTTTTGAGCTTTGGGTTAATCTTGTACGGTAACTCTGATGTTTTTAATGAAAAATTCTCTCTCTTTAAATTGGATTGTGAATGATTTCATGAAAAACAATACTATCTGAAATATATGTTTGAAATATGTTTTTCCTCTAGGATATAAGCTAGCTGGCAACAACAGGAAGGAATAAGGTATCTGATAGTGTACAGAGGTTCAGTAGGTGGCAGCCAGGGATTAGTTTGTGCTGTAGTCTTAAAGCCCAGTCCTGCAGCTCTTATTCCCATGAGTAGTCAGTCCATTGACACTCCAATGGGGCTACTCACATAAGTAAGGGCTGTTGTATAGGGCCCTTACTATGCAAGTTCTGGAGGCAAGATAGGGAAATAGCAGCTGGTTTGTAATTAAGATTAAATTCAACTGCAAACAGTTCCGGTTCTTCTAGAAAGCCACCCATTCAGTGTTAACTCTGGATATTGAGGGCAACACGTTCTAATAATGAGACATAAGATGGAGCATTACTGATCCAATCAATGGACTTGCACTGATTGACTACAAACTGGGATTTAAATACACTGAAGATAGAATATGTTACCTAGCAACCGCTAAAGGATGATTAACTCTTTTGTGGCCATCACTTCCACTACCCTAACATGCTAAATATGTTAAAGCTGAATTTCTTAAATAAAACATTGAAAAAAAGTTTATTCTATAGTCTTTGCAGGGTCACACTTTGTCTGAAGGTTCCATTTATAACCAGTTTATAAATAATTAATAAATGATTAATAAATGTTCTAATAAATGATTAATCAATTGTTGTGGAGTCCAATGAATTAATAGATTGTTCATAACCCTGGCTTATAACATATTTTACTGAAGTGCTTATAACATCTATAATACTCCCTACTCATGCCTATAATATCTGTTAATCATGTATTAATTCTTTTTAAACTATTTAGACATGGGGCATTAATATGAAGTGTGACCATTTGCAGATTCATTTTTATTTTTTTCTTCATTGCAACAGGGAATCGATGCTATAAATCTATGCCAGTTTACACCAGCTGAGGATCTGGCCTATAATGTGGGATTACTTGACTACTGTACCATGTTCTGAAATCAAAGTTGCATCCAGCTGCTGCAATTTAACAAAGTATTAGTTGAGAGCAGGGTGACCAGATAGCAAGTGTGAAAAACCTGGACAGGGGATGGGGGGTAATAGGCGTCTATATAAGAAAAAGCCCCAAATATCGGGACTGTCCCTATAAAATCGGGACATCTGGTCACCCTAGCTAAGAGGCAGTCAAACATATAGGAAGCACAAAGGATGTGTAAAGGGGTAACAGCAGGTGAAGGATCAACTTGAATTCTGAGCACTGTAACGTGAAATAAAGACGGGATGACCTAGTCTTTGTTACCTACTCTGCTTAGAGATCAATATATTGGTCAGGGTGTTTGTCAATATGTGATAATTTTTTTAGGTGTTCTGAAGACAGCTGAGTTGTTTGGCCTTTTGCAGCCATGAAGTAAAAATTTTTTTTTCCACAATGTTATTCTGTGTTTTCTGTTCTTGTTTCGCAGACCTGATGTTCTTTCTGCTAATTGCTGTTACTTACCTATCTAATTATGGTAGAGTGGTTGGCAACTTTGGTGTTGTGTTAATGCCAAGGGTTATTACTGCTGTTATTAATTTCCTAATATTTGTAGGAAATTACTTTAATTTCTAGAAATTGCCGTCAGAGAGGTGTGAGGTAGAATAGCTAGTCGATTTCTCTTTAAATGATGATGGAACAAATTCCACGTCTCTTTACCAGTGAATGCCAGCTCTGCTAGCACTACCATGCTACATTTATGCGTAAGTGCTTTTAGGGCTAAATTCATTGTTGGCTTTAATGGACTCAGCTCTATTGAATTCAATGGAATTACACTCATTTTTACCAGTAGTGATTCTAGCCACTTAGTTTGTATTTTACATTTACTTTTTGGACTTTTTTCTTAGTAATAATAATTATTATCATCTGATAATTATGTTGTATGTCTGAATCCCACCCTCCTTATTTGCAGTGAGTCAGATTCTGACACCCTTACTCACATTGAGGAGCAGCTTTCTTCAAGAGTAGCCCACTGATTTCATTGGATATGTTAATGAAGTAAGGTGCTATTTGACATGAGTAAGGCTATCAGAATTTGTCCATCTTCTGAACCTTCCCACTCAGGGAGTGCACTGAGTACTTCAGAACTGGTAAGGAGTTTCCCTCCAGAATTTGTTTCTGATCTTCAGCACTAGTCCGCTTCTCCAGTGCTGAGAAGAAAGCACTAGAGGGCAGATTCCTCAGAAGAGCAGAGAGTTAGCTCCACGGGGCACTGAGCTCCCTTATACTGTCCACCAGCTTGGGGAACAGGGAAGGGCGTAGTGTGGAAAAAGCTTCCCGGTACCAACCTCATCTCATCAGGAGTTGTTGATTCTGGCACTTGCCATTGAGACTGACCCTCTGCAATGATACTGTCTTCTTCTGTGCCACAGCATCAGGAAAATGTCTTTGTACCATTGACAGCAGAGAACAGTGCTACAGCATGAGACCTACACTTCTCAATGCTGGACTCCTTGAGGATACAGGAGACAAGCCAGGCAGTACCGGTGGATCCTCAGGCCCAAGCTACAGACTTACCACACAGTCTTGAAAAGCCCTTGGTTCTATGGGGTAGCTAGATCATCAGAGCCTCCAGTGCTTTCCTGTGCAATCGTTATGGCAAATGTCATCCTCTCTGCCTCCGCCAGCTAGGAGAACCAAGAAACTGTACCATATTCCTTCTCAAGGATATGGACATTTTTATACCCATTCTTTGTCTCAGCAGTGAATGAAGATGCTTATCAGGGTTGACCTTCTTCTGCCACAAAGAACAAGGATCCAGAGAAAATAGACCTTTGTGATAGAAAAATGTATTCCATATCTGGTTTACAATTTTATATCGCTAATCAACAAGCCTCACTGGCCAGATATAGCTTCTTTCTCTTGGACAATATGCTGAAGTTCTCAGACAACTTGCTAGAGGATGCCAGAGAGGAATTCCAGACACTATTAGAGCTGGACAAATTGTTGGCTTGCACCGCTCTGCAAATATCATTGGATGGGGCATGCAGAAGACTGATGAGATGTTCCATAGTCTTAAAGATTTAAGAGCCGCATTGAAATGGTCACTTACACCAAAAATCACACAATCTTCAGGTTGCTTCTGGTCCAAAGAGACCAGTCACTTACCCCAGATCAATTGATACCCTAGATCTTACACCAAAGACACCTTACACCCATAGCCAGTCTTGTAATAAACTATCTAAAGATTTATTAACTAGGAAAAAAAAAAGAGTTATTTACAGGTTAGAGCAAGCAAATATATATATTTGCTCATATGAGTTATCATCTAAATACTAAAAGTGACAGAGTAGTAGTGATCTGTCAGTTCAAAGTGTCTTTCAGGGCACACCCAGGATGTAATTCCTGGTGATCTCTGGCTTCAGTTTGTTGTATCTAGTTCAGTAAGCGTTCAAACAGCAAAGAGAGATGGAAAATTTTCCTGTAACTTTGTTTCATTTCCTTCATTCAGCTTCCAGTTCCACAGAAGGAGCTTCCTTGCATATAGCATTTCCAGAGTATAGCATGGCTATTAACCAATCCTTTGTATTGTGTTGTTCCTCAAGGGCGCATCTGATTTTGGTAGGTTGGATGGGTGCGAGGAGGATCGGAGATGATTCTTGTGCCTGGGTTCACATGTTCAGAGCAAATATTTTCAAAGTTAAAAAGCAAAACCTACATATTTTCTTATAGCGTGGAATATCAGCATTACAAATGAGATTAATGCATGCAGAAATTTACAAGCATTTCATAGTGTCTAAACACTAAAATATGTTCTTATAAGACTAATACCTATTTTGATCAAAACTAACATACATCTGAACTGGTCTGGTCTCCATGAGTACCACTAAGGGAAATAGCTCTGATTCTGATGCACAGGGCGTGCACACACCTGGACCAGAATGGATATGTGCAACACATGTCAAAGAACAACAGTTATAGAACAGGTTAGTAATCTTTTTTCCGTATAATATGAAAACAAAGATTGATTGGAAACAGAAATGAAATCTCCAAGAACAATATCAAAATAATTTGCACATCACTGCACAGACTACTTTGAATTAAAGCAATAGATTGTACTAGGACAAATATTTCTCTACAGCTGAATATTGATTTTGGCTGGGTGAGCTAACACTTTTCCATATTTTCTCAGATAAAATTACACTAGTGAAGTTCTAATTTCTGAAGTGTCAACAAACACTAACTGCACTTAGTGATGTGATTTTAGGGGTTTCATTACTTGCCTTTCCATGTAAAATGAACAGATGTTTCTTTTCCTGGCAGAGAGAGATTATTTCATACCAGGTCTGATTAACCAGTAATACCCCAAGCATAGCATTGTTTTGGACTATATTTATATAGTTCAGAGTTAATGAGAACATCCTCAAGAATTTGGGCCCAGAATGTTTTTTTCCCCAAACCCAAGGGTGCATCATAGTACATATACAGAGACAGTGGGTAAAATTTTCAAACATGCCTAAGTAATTTAGGAGTGTAAATTAACTTAGGCCAGATTTACAAAGGTGTTTAGGCAGCTACAGATGTAGACAGACACCTAGTGGGATTTACAAAAGTGACTGAGTGAGGCGCCTAACTCCCATTGAAAGTCAATGGCAATGAGGTGCCTAACATCTTTAGGATTTGTAAATCCTATTAGGTGTCTGTCTATACCGCTAGGTGCCTAAATATCTGGAAAATCTGGCCCTTAGACTTCTGCGTGATTTAGGCTCCTAAATCATTTAAGTGCTTTTGAAAATTTTACTTACTATACCTGCCCTTGAGTCTTTAGAGATTGGTTTGCCCTAAGGTTAATCTGGAGTAATTCCATTGTAAATGAGATTGGACAACTGAGATGCAGATGAGGAGTTTGTAGTAAATATATGAGAGCATTGCTCCTGTTGTCGTTTGCATTTTGTCGATAAACATAAAGCTTTGTAAGATAACTTCACAGAATAATATTCACAAGGAGCCATTTGTCAAGTAAAGTAAGACTTTGAGGGGAAGGTTATAATTGTTGTAAAAACACTGCAGGCACTAAGAGTGAGAACTCCACTGACATATGGTCTGAACTAGAGAAAATGGGCAAAATTTCATCTCCAATTATACCAGTGCAGTTGCATGTGCCTAACTGACAGCAGAATTTCGCTTTGTTTTATCTGGAGGATGGTGTTAGATGAGCTAGGCCAGATTTACCGTCATCAGTAATCCCAGTGTAAAGCTCTACGTCGGTAGCTGGGGCTATGGGGGTGCACAAAGGGAAAAGGGTGACCAAGAGCCCTCCCTCTTGGTCCACCATCAGGCAGATGTGAGCCCACAAGAAAGAGTGTGAAGACAGTGCCATGTTAACGAAAGTCATAGCTTTGTTCTTGTGTGCACTCTGTCCAAACCCATGGAGGCATTGTGGCTGAGTCAGAAATAATGCCTCTGGGTATTTCTGCTGATGCAGAGTCCTGATGCATTCCTCTTACCCTACAACTTGGGCTGTGGTTTAACACTAACAAGGCAATCTTTTCTGTGGGCTATCCTGAATAGCTAAAATCTATGTTAAACAATGCATGCAGTGATAAATTGCCTTGGGACTCAGGTTTAGAGGATGTTTAAGGAAGATTTCTATTTATCAATAGCAGGGAAAATTGTACAGCCACCTTTGATTTTAATAGAATTTTTTATATAGTCAATATATCTTGCCTGGGTAGTAGGCCTGTGCCTCATTGCACTCCACACACGAATTCCTACTAAGTCAATACTGGTTTGTCCCTCTCTCTTTGGTATTTCTAAGGTGTCTGTGATCTAGATATCTAGCTTACAAACACTAGTACAAGTTTCACGTGGGCAGTGCTTGCAGGATTGGGGCCCAGAGTGATTTTAGCGGTTACAAAAAGGAGGAATTAAGTTATTTCTATAAAATCATAGAAATTACATTTCTTGAAACAAAAAGCAATGGGTCAAAATCTGCACTGGAATGCATGAAGATTAGAACCAAGACCTTAAGCAGGTATTTGAAACTGAGTGAGTTTTAGGGAGTATGGGTCTTGACCCCAGGTCTACAGCACCCTGCGGTGCTACTAAGCACCAACCTGCCACCCAGTATCCTGCTAATGGTTACTAGGACAGAAGGACTCCTGGAACCTTATTTGCAGACAGCTGGGAGTCCTGATTGATCCACAGCTTCTGTATAAACCCAGAACAGGAACAGGAAGTTATCCGTGCAAGTGGGATCCACCTTGCCCTAGACCATGTGACTCCTGCGGCTTAACTTCCTGGTATCCTGACCTGGTCTGACTCTGGTTATCAAGCTGTGGTTCTGCTTTCAAGTTTGTCTCCTGCCCCTGATAACTTGTCCCAACCTGCCTGCCATCAACACTCAGATCTTGGTTTGCTCTCTGGCCTGTCTCGGACTCTGACCTCCCAGGATCAGACCTGGCCTGACTCCTGCTTTGACCATTAGGTAATACTGCCCATGTCCTGGTCCTGACACTGGGAGCCGGGGGCAGTGCCTGTGGGTGGAGGCAGTGAACAGAGCTGCCTGCTGCGCCTCCGCCTAGGAGCAGCCGGGACCAGCTGCCACTTGCAGGGAGCCACTCAAGGTGAGCGCCCCCCGGATCCAGCACCCCGCACCTCCTCCCACGCCCCAACCCACTGCCATGAGACCCCTCCAGCACCGCTTCCAAACTGCCTCCCAGAGCCCGTGCTCCACACCCCATCCTGCACCCAAGCCCCCTGCCGGCCCCACACCGACCAGACTATAAACCGGAATTTCAATGAAGATCAGAAATGCTGGTTTATAGAGCTTTCTGGTTGGTGAAGTGCCAGATAAAACAGCTTTTACTGTATTATCATTATGAATTACTATTATACATGTTCTGGGCTTGATACTGCATCCCCTGAATTCAATGACAAATGTTGCATTTCAATGGAATGATTTCAGTGGGAGCAGATTTAGGCTCAGTATCTGTGGTCTCATTTGGCTCTGACACATTTGCTTTCTGGCTTGTATATTTCCTATTTTTACCTGATTTTAAATATACTAAAACACTTCCCATTTCCCCCCAAGTCTCAAGACACTGAGAGCTTAGAAAAGCTATTTTTCTCATTTTAGTTAACAATATTGAGTAGAAGATGGCAGTAGTTTTGTAGCCTGATAAGAAGAGAGATCCAGATTTTAGAGTACAAAATCAGAGCCAATTAAAAATAGCTTCAAGGTTATCCCAAGGTAGAGACATTTCAGAACTTGCACAGCTGCACTCAGGCTAAAGTTAATTACTACAAATACTTCAAGGAATTATGTTGTTTATAAAACTGGAGAGAATGCAGTCATGAAAAGCCAGCTTCAGGAGTAACAATGCAAAACCAGGCAAGAAAATTATTAGGAAGATTTGCTTGCTTTTGTAATGCATCTTTAACTATTAGTAAAATTGTTCTCAATAATCTACAATGTAAGGCACCTTCCCCATCAACCCAGCCACTGCTTTAGAGATACATGCTCCAGTTCTGTTATTACCTATCAATAGATACATATTTTTTTTTGTCTCATGAATTTGTATTTAAACAGTATATTTAGTAAATATAGGTTTCAGAGTAGCAGCCGTGTTAGTCTGTATTCTCAAAAAGAACAGGAGTACTTGTGGCACCTTAGAGACTAACCAATTTATTTGAGCATAAGCTTTCGTGAGCTACAGCTCACTTCATCGGATAGTGAATATAGTAAATATAGGGTTCTTTTAAATGTATACAGTCCTGGTCCTATAAAGTTTCTCCAGTCTTATTTGGGATTTCCTGCCCTGCATCAATGCTCTTCAAACATGACAGAAGAAATTGTAAAGGGCCAGAACAGTACTCAGTAAATTCCTATGCTGTTGGTAACATGAACACCGAGATTAGGAAATGAAGGCAAAGAAAAAAATGCCACATAAGCAGTGAAATTAATTGGATGCTTTATTAAGTCTATTCCGTCTTTTCCTGCTAATGACAAAAGCAAATCACAAACACCCATTATAAGGTGGTGTCATGGGGTGTTCACACCATACTAGGTAGCTGGAAAGGGTCTACTTAGCCTGTTAGGCTGCACCTGGAGGAGAGTCAGGGCTCTGAACGTCTCATGGCTGATGAAGCCCAGCTGAGGGAGGAGCTAAGCTAAGTATAAAGAAAGGAAGTTGGTGGTAAGAGGAGCTGCAGTAAGCAAGGCCTGATGTTCTACTCTGGGCCTAGAAAGAGAAAGGAGGAACCAGGGAGGCGAATAGGAGCCCTAGGATCCTGGACCTGAGAGAAGGGTGTACCTAGAGGAGGCTGGGGAAGGAGCATGTGCAACAGCAATGGGATCTGGGAGTGAGTAAACTGGGGAGGCTGCTGGATAGAGGATCCCTGTGCTGGAACCTGGAGTAGTGGGTGGGCCTGTGTTCCCCTCCTCGCCAATGGGGGAAGTGGCACAGTGTGAGTAGTGGAATGAGATACTCTCAAAGGGAAGGATTACAATGACCTGGTTGGAGGGCCATGCTATGAAGAAGCAGCATCATTCTGAATGATGAAGAAGCAGTAACCTGACTGAGGGAGGGGGTGTCTGACTGGTGGTGAGCTAATTCACCAATGAGCCACAAGGGGGCATCAGGGGTAAGTAGTGAACCCCATTACAGGTGGAAACTATTGTTTCCTCCTGAACTCTCAATGAAAGAAGAAAAGCTGTTTGTAATTTAAAGCATTTACTTTGTAATATTGAGAATCTCACTTAAAAATCACTGAGAAAGCTGAATGGATAAATCTTAAAGCTTGAAGAAATAAGAGGGAACCATTCAGAATCTAATCTAAGTCGGCTGCCCATGCTACAGTATTTGAGCAGAATATATTTCATAAGCAGGGTTAGAATATTATATGGAAGCAGCCTGCTATCATCTTTACTTTCTTTAACTACTGTACATATCACTGATATAGGCTATAAGAACTGTATTTGGGCCCTGCTGAAGAGATAAACAGGGCTTAACCTAAGATACTGTATCCCTTTTAATAAACTTGACTGAACTTTAATGAGGGCTAAGAGATGCATTGTTTTAGCACTGGGTTGTGTGGGGTATTTACAATTACAAATGATGCCATTGTATAGGGCCTGTGTGTGTATTTATAATAAGTTAGAATTTTTGTCCCCTCTAAGACAGGAATTATAAGATCATATTCATACATCTCCAGGGAATAGGATTCCACAAAGTAATGTACAATTGGCTTAGAATTTTCTGGAGGAGAAAAACTTAAATATCCAAGACGTGCAATAGTCAGTATGAAGATTCAAAGTGATGGGGCAGTTAAGTGCCATATAAAAAAATTGCATTTTAGTGAATTCATTCAACTAGATAAATCAACACTAACCTGATAGGGGAAAAAAATAAAGTTTAAAATAGATGGAAAAACTAGTGCTTTTTATTTTAAACTCTATTTGCTGTGCATTGGATTGCTTTCTTGAGCTTATAAATGTGTTTTTTTTTTATTCAATCTGATTAACAGAGATCATCACCAATAAAAACTCCTCATTACCAATAGTCAAAATACTGTCATGTCTGGGGTACCACAGTATTTCGCTCTGCTTATTAGGTAACGAGTCCTTTATTCCATGTTATGGTAGCTGTGGGCAGATTGTGACTCCAGAAGATGTTTCTTGTAGCAGTCATACCCCTTGTTGCTTGAGTACCATGATTTTATTGGCAGGTCATCATTTTGACTTTAATGCTAAGAACAACAGCTTCTCTGGCTTGGCTGAATATCGTTTTCTTTTTTAGCCAAACCACTGTCTTGAAAATAAGTTTGTAACAAAACACAACTATTATTCTTCATTGGACCCAACACAGAACCTTAGATCTAAACAACTCTTTCCATCCAGCACTGTTTCTGGGTAACAGGGTTCAGATTCAAATAGTCTCATCTAAGACAGTTCTTACTGTTTTCAAATGCAAAACAGGCAGGGACCTGTGAGACAACCGCTGTATCCCAGCCAATCAATCACACAAGACAATTTGGCAGATACTCTTTCTTTGTCATTCTCACTATATTTCCCCTGCACTTACAGAGCAACAGGCATCTGTTGGGTGGCTAATTTAATATACTTCTAAATTATCAGGGATGTTGACAATTTTCTTTTAAGACTAGAAAATAAAATGTTTGCCTTGCATTTCAGTTATCCGGTTCAAATCTGATTGGAGACATATTTCTACACCTGACCTAGTAAATGGGAGGGCAAAAGCAGTTTAAATCTATCTTTGCACATGCTTCTATTGAAATGTGTGTGCTGCTTCTCCCCAGCCCTGGATCTGTTCAGTCCATAGATCTAGTTATTAAAATACAGTTAGTAGGTGTACATGTCTGAACTATTCTTTACCATAGCTTTTCTGTACAATTCTTAACTTAGCTTTTTTGTACATGTGAATCTTGAGGATCAGATGTAATTTTCATGACAGTCCTATTGTAAGTGGCCTCAGTCAATTACCCAGTGTGTGATGTTGGACTAAAGGCTTTAGATTTCCTTACCCTATATCTGCTTGCAGCACTTAGTGAAATGATTAATTTCTCATGAGTGATTATGTCAGCATCCTAGGATGTAAATATTCCATTTCAAAGAATCCTACCCACACAGCATTCTGAGTTGTAAAAACAACAAACGTTTTCCTGTGTCTGAGAATATTGGAAATGCTAAGCCACATAAAGACGTCTTTCCTTTCTCATCGTTCAAGTTGTCCTTTTTACAGACGGTAACACAACTGGGCTTGGAATATAACATGACGACAGACAACAATAAAAGGGCTCTTCAGAACTGTTCCTTTTATCATGCTCTATCCTTCAGAGTGGTTCTCTACTCTAAATTTTTTACAAGGCTCAAATTCTTCTGTGCAGTTATGGAACTTGAAATGTAATTCTCTTTGGAACGCTAAAAGATTTAGAGTTTTGTCCAAAACCAATTTTTATTATCTGCCAAAACTGCAAACTGATGTGTCACAGAAAAACATTTAGAGGATCATTAAAATAGCTGTTGAATATGAATGCTCTTAAATGGAGACTGTAAGAAGCTCTCATTTAAAAGTGTAAGTATTATAGAACATATGGATTTTTGGATTCCTTCTTAGACAGTATTTGGGATGATTTTTAATCAGCACTACAAAGGAATTTTATCAATTTTCATTTCTTTACAGAAACCAGGAACAATACTAAAGATCATATTTGTTATGTATCAAAATAGTATCTTACAACATCATTGGTAACATGCTTTAATCTGTCATATTTATACAGTAAAAATAAATACAAATATACAGTTGCCATTTTACAAAGACTACACCATACCCACATATGTGTTCGTAGGGCGTATACTACGTTCCAAGGAAGTTTGTGCTAATTCAGTATCAAATGTGGCTCTGTATTCCAATGCCATGGCATTTTTTGCCCTAAGTAGTGTTGGTCTTTCTAAATAATTGGCCATAACAACTTGATAGCTTACTATAGTCTGAAAAGACACTTGCGTGGGGTTTGTCTTATTGGAATTTCCAGTAGTGGGTATGTGGCATACAATCACTGGAAGCCAGAGCTGGTGCAGTTTGTTTCCTTTTGCCTTTGCCTGTGCTGGTCTTGGTGATTCTCCTCCACCTTCAGGTTCTTAGCACCCTGTTGCTATTCTATGGGAGAAGTATGACGCTGCTTTACAGAGGAGCAAGAGTTTCTTTGCTCTCCTCCATCCTCTACTGGTGCTGCTGCCCTCACATGGGAAGAGTTCAGGGGATTCCATTATGAGGAAAGAGAAGCTAGCAAGGTAGTTCTCAGTTAGAATGATGGGGCAGAAAGCAAGCACCATTCACAAAATGGAGCAAAGGAGATGGTCCTGCCACCACCATCTTCCTTATACCCAGTAGTCCAGTGATGAGGACACTCATCTGCGAGAGAACTTGCTCTGGAACAGGGACTCGAACCAGATTATTGGCTATTCTGGTGTAGGTCTTTCTTTGAAGCTATTTCATTTTGTATACGATCCTTGCATAATCATTGGGCCAGACAGAGCAAGTGAGCAAGAGTGCAAGAATGATTCTATAGCCCGGTGGTTAGGGCATTCCCCTGGGAGAGGGAATGCCTCGGTTCCACTCCTGGCTGCACTGAATAGTTAATTACTGATACAAAATGGAACAGCTTCAACAGGAGAGAAATTGAGAGAGACCACCTCAAAATACCCCATAATCTGGCACTCACATGGGATACAGAAGACCTGGATTCAAGTCCTATATCCCAGGTGAATGACATAACCACTGGGCTATCTTTTATGAGGGAGTCCCCACCACCTCAATCTAGATCTCCTCCTCCTCAGTTCTGTGGCTCTAGCCCTTCATTTCCCCTTCCTCTTAAAGGGTAAGTGTGTGTGTGTGTGGTTTTTTTTTTTAAAAAAAACCACGCCCAAAATGAAACATTTTGTTTCGGGTCAAAATAAATGTTTTGACCCAAAATTATTTTTGCTCAGACTTTTTCAATTTTCCCCAAATTCTTCCCCACCCCACCATAAAAGTTTGATCCAAACCAATTTTTTTTTTGACTTTTTGGAACTGCCAGTGAAATGAGAGGGTGTTTTTGGTTTCCTCCTCCACCCCACATACCCACAGCAGTGGGCCAAATATGTTTTGTGTAAACAGCCATTTGATTGTGATTAAAGCATGCTTGAAAACCATCTAATCATTCCTGTAGCTAAAACACATCATATAGGGAGCTTGTTTGAAGAATTCATGCATGAGTTGGTTGTTAATTTATGTCAAGCCAAACTATCAGGAAATAATATGTAGTCCTGAAGCCTAAAATTTCTATCTGTCATGAAGACCGTGTCTTCTGATTACAGGATCTCAGTGCTATTCAATGGAATTTATCCTGCAGGGCAAGAAAGTACCTTCGGGGCAGGTGACATTTTTAAAATCCAGGGTAGTATTTGAGTTCTGGTAATTTGATACACAACACCTAGTTCGCATTAGAGTATATGAATTTGTATGTCTTCATTTACCACTTGTGCTTTGCTCCATTTTATTTGCTGTCTTTATTTCCATGTTAGAGTGCATCGCAGTAAGCCACAAAATATCTTTAATTATAAGATAAAAAGTTGCTGTTTGTGAGCAAAACTTAGGCCATATGAAAACTTTCCCAAAGCTTCTGCAATACAAGCTGTTGTTCATGTCTACTAAAGACTGATTATGCCTTTCAATCCAGCTTTTATAGTACGTTTTGCTAAAATGGCAAATCCTATATCTGTTGGGGTGTGTGTGTGTGTTTTTTTTCCTGGGTGATGTCATGCCATGCCTCAGCGAGTGCTCCAGAAATAATCTAACCTGCGGCATTGTACAGCTAGAGTGAATTTCACCTCTTTGAAGAAGGTCTAAACAAGCACCTCTGCACTGTGGAACCCTGAATGGGGAGGGAGATGGAGAGGTGGACTTTGTACCCCCTGTTTAAGGAGAAAATATCTTTGGATTTGTGGAAGGGTCACAGAGGGAGAGCAGAGGGTTCACAGAAATGTGTGAATGCAGTTTCTTGTGGTTTGAAGGAGCAGATTCCATGCTCCAACTTTCTGCCCTGAATATATCCAGTTTACTTTGTGCAGGAAGATTTGAATTTCAGTCATAGCACACATGGGGGAACAGAGGACTGTATGCACCTAGATCCCTTATGAAAAAGACCTATAGAATGTATAAATGATGGAAACAATAGAGTATTATGGAAGTGTAATAGGTTACTATGGAAATTTTATAAACCCATAAAATTTAATAGTGTGCCAAACTTTCTATTAGTTTTAGAATAATCCTGTAGAATTCTATACGAGGGACATAATTCTCAATTACATCCCATAGGATGGTTCAAAAGCTTTCCATAAGGAGTAGACCACAATTTAAAGTAAAAAATATATCTTTGCCTGAATTTACCCATAATTTTGTATCCTGGCCAAAGAAAAATGTCCAACAAAACCCAACTATAGCACTTCAGTCATACTGCTTTCTCAGGGGAAATCATTCAGACCTACCGAAAGCTAATTTGACTTATGCTCTCATTTCAAAATACATGTTAAGTAAAACAGCAAATTATCTTAATTATGTTTCATATTTAACTATGTGTTGTTTTTCCTGGGCAAATAAAGCTTTACAATTGTTTGAAAGTCACAGTAATTTGCATCTGCATTAAGAAAAGTCAAGGATATCAAATTATTAGTAGTTTCCACTAGTACAGCTGGGTGACTTTAAAAAAAAAAATGAAATTCAATAATCTAATCCAACAAGTGCTCTAACCACTGAGCTAAAGGCTATAAGAAGGGAACCATCCCCATTTACTCTTCCTTCTCTGGCAATTTTGTGCATTTAGACATCGATTGCTTTTCTTGAAATGCAAATGAGAAATTGCAGGTTAGGTCAAATGAAACAATTCCTTTGATCTGACTTAAAATTTCTTCTGACATCTTGATTCACTGAAAATGTTGGAGGGGGGGGGGGAACTGGTGTTTAGTTCAACCCAAAACTTTTTTTTAATTGCCAGTGAATCGAAATATCCATTTTCCAGCTCTATCCATTAGTACTTCAGTACAGGGTTAAGATTTTAATTAGTCATCTGTTTAAAATACACTTTAAAAAAAACCCTACAAAACAGAAAGCAGACGTTCAAACATTTGTGTGTGTGTGTAAGGAATCCAACTACTTACCATTTTAAATCTTAAATAAAGCATGCTTATATGGATACATGAAATATGAAAGGTTAAGCCTGTGAGGACCCAATACAAGAGAAATGTTATGTGTACTCCATAGAAATATTCCCATTCCTCTGCAGAAAATCTTGCATATTTTACTTTGTCATTCAGGAAGACAACTCCTAGTGAACCATATTCTAGGGCAATAGGTGAGTCAGAAATAAGTGCATGATTTTATGCTGAATATAGAAAATACATAAACTATAATGGACACATTTTTCCTTGCCTTCAAAGGACCCTTCACTTTTCATGAAGAACATATACTGCAGGGGGTCCATATTTAAAAAAATATAGGCACCTATTATACTTTCCAGCTTTATGGGTGTCTCTGCAAATGTCAATGTACACAAATAACAAGCTGTTAGCATGTTGTTCATTTAATTTCAGTGCCTCATGAAAGTATAATATAGTTCTCTCTTACTCTACAAAAATCAATCCATGCAAATATTCTAATAGCTCTTCTAAGAGTATCAGTAGCGGAAGAAATTTGTAATTTTAAAAAAATTACATTAATCTGTATTTGTGCTCTGATGCCCTGATTCAGGAAGTTATTTAAGTATGCGTGTAATGTAAACTAAGTAAGTAACTTTCTTGAAGGCAGTGACACTACTCACAGGGTTAAAGTTACACATGAGCTTAATTACTGTGGTGAATTGGGTCCATACTGACCAAACTTACCCAGACTGTACAACAGACACTTGTTCCATGGTCTGTTATAGGTGGACCTCCTGGAATAATTATACTAAAGTAGATTTTGTATTTTCATTACGACTTTGCCTGTCTGCTTATCTGTATCCATCTGCATCCACTTTTCTCACCTTGAAATGGTAAGCTCCCTGGGCAGTGACTGTCTTTTTGTTGTATCTTGGTGCAGCACTTAGCATAATGATGTCCTGATCTGGCGCTGGTAGGGGCTACCCCAATACAAGTGATAAATAGTAATAGGTTTGCACAGTTCTTAAGAAGCAAAACCAGCTGGTTGAATTTATTTATGCCCTTGTGACCTGAGGTTTGCTTCGAATTGTGAGATTTTAAAAAACTGAAAATGTGCCAGTTCTCTACTGAAATTGGTGTGTTTCATCCTCCCATCCTGCCTCTCATATGAGTCTGCCCAGTATCTTCTCTTTAACTTGGGTTATCTTTTGGGAAGACCCTTTTAGCCCAGCCTCACCTCCAGGTGTTGCTAGGTTGTCAATCTTCATTGGGAAGAGAAAATACATTAATAATAAGAACACTACTTGATATAGCACCTTTTCTATTCAGATCCCAAAACTTCAGATCCAGCCCTTCTGATTATGGGACGCAGATCAATGGTCCATCTAGCCCAGTATCCCATCTTCTGACAGTGGCCAGTGCCAGATGCTTCAGAGGGAATAAACAAGTCTGGACAATTTTGAGTGATCCATCCCCTGTTGTCTAGACCCATCTTCTGGCAGTCAGAGGTTTGGGGCTACCTGGAGCTTGGGATTGTTTCCATGAGCATCCTGACTAATAGCCATTGATGGACCTCTCCTCCATGAACTTATCTAATTTTTTTTTAAGCTTAGTTATACTTTTGGCCTTCGCAACCTCCCCCTAGCAATGAGTTCCACAGTTCGACTGTGCAAAGAAGTACTTCCTTTTGTTTATTTTAAACCTGCTGCCTATTCATTTCATTGGATGGCCCTGGGTCTTGTGTCATGTGAATGGGTAAATAACACTTTCTCTAAACCTCCATGGTTTTCTAGATCCCTCTTAGTCCTCTTTACTGAACTGAACAGTCCCAGTCTTTGTAATCTCTCCTCCTATAGAAGATGTTCCACACCCCTAATCATTTTTGTTGCCCTTCTGTGTCCCTTTCCAAATTCTAGTATCTTTTTTGAGATGGGGCAACCAGTATTAAAGGTATGGGTGTGCCATGGATTTATACAGTGGCGTTATCCTTTTTTTATCTGTCTATCCCTTTCCTAACAGTTCCTAACATTATTAGAATTTTTGACTGCTGTTGCACACTGAGTGGATGTTTTGGGAGAACTATCCACAGTGACACCAAGATCTCTGAGTGTTAATAGCTAATTTAGACCCTATAATTTTGTATGTATAGTTGAGATTATGTTTTCCAATGTGCATTACTTTGGATTTAGCAACATTGAATTTCATCTCAGTTTGTTGCCCAGTCATTCAGGTTTGTGAGATCCCTTCGTAACTCTTTGCAGTCAGCTTTGGACTTAACTATGTTGAGTAATTATGTATTGTCTCCAAATTTTGCCCCTCACACCTATTTCCAGATCAAAATGTTGAATAGCGCAGGTTTCAGTACAGATCCTTGGGGGACCCTGCTATTTACCTCTCTCCAGTGTGAAAACTGACCATTTATTTCTATCTTTTCTTTTCTATTTTTTAAACCGTTACTGATCCACGAGAGGACCTTCACACTTATCCCATGACTGCTTAGTTTGCTTAACAGCCTTTGGTGAGGGACCGTGTCAAAGGCTTTCTGAAAGTCCAAGTACCTATATCAAGTGTATCATTCTTGTCCACACGCTTGTCTACACACTCTGAATTTTAATACATTTGCTAGGCATGATTTCTCTTTACAAAAGCTATGTTGCCTCTTTCCCAACATATCATATTTATCTCTGTGTCTGATTACTCTGTTCTTTACTATAATTTTTAACCAATTTGCCTGGTACTGAAGTTAGGCTTGCTGGCCTATAATCGCCAGGCTTGCCTCTGGAGCCTTTTTTTTTTTTTTAAAGTTGATGTTACATTAACGGTGGTAACTTATCACTTAAATCAGCCTCCGTTCCAGATCACTGGAGGATAGTTAATCATTTTACAATTTCATATTTGAGTTCTGATGACTTATTAAATGGATCCCGTTTGTTCCAAAACCTCCCCTATTGGCACCTCGATCTGGGACAGTCCCTCATTTGTCACCTAAAAAGAATGATTCAGGACTGTGGCTCTCCCCCACATCCTCTGCAGTGAATACTAATACAAATAATTCATTTAGATTCCCTGGTTTGTGTTGTTTTTCTACAACTGTGAACTTGCTTGAGCAGTGTGTTTAGAAGCCACCTCGAAAGCCACCCTACTGTGGTTTTTCCTTTCAAAAGTTAATTTTGTGTGTACTGTGAATCCCATAAATATACAAATATTAAGAGGGTTTTTATTTAACATCCTGTTTTATTTGACTATCTTGTGAAAGAGCTGTTGGGTAAAATTATTCAGAGAGACAGTGGATGGCACTGTTGGTTTGCAGCTATAAAGTGGTAAAGAATGCAAGTCTGATAGGACAACGTTTAAAATTATACATAAAATATACTGATGTCTCCTTAAAACAGAGGAACTGAGCCTAAGACTATCAAATCTGTGCAAGAGCTGTGGACACCAGAGAGGGATTTAACTTTGAAGACTTTTCATTATCAACAGTATTCAGGCAAAAATGAGACTGAATTATGTTCTAAACCCCACATTTTTGATCACACTGAGTTTATGCCTTTTTAACTGTTAGTCTGATACTGTGGATTTTTCATGAAAAGAAAGACAGGCTAATGATGGGGTTAATAGCAGCAAAGCAAGTTGTCCAGAGGCACTGGAATAGCAATGACATGCTAACCAAGGCAGGGCAGTGAGCATTTCTCTCACATGGCTTCCTACAACAAGATCAGTTACATTGTGAAATAGAAGGGATGTGTTTTGAGAACACTTGGAGGCCACTTATGGATGAGGTTTAGAAAGTAGATGCTGCTGCTTGGAAGTGTTTGTATTTCCGTGTGTGTGTGTATGCGCGCACACACGATTCAGCTGAGGTTGCATGGTGTTGCAAAATGATTGTGACTCCCTTGTCATTATATTTGATAACTCTGTTATTCCTTTCTTACCTTTTTTTGGCAAGGTGAGTTAAGTTGCTTAAATACATGGAAGTTTGGGGTTGGGTTTATCAAGGAGTAGGAAGCTGGGATGTGTGGTGAGTATCTGCTTTAAGGCCTGATCTGAAGTCTGAGTCCTTCTGCTGACTCCAATGGGTTTTGGACCAAACAGCCAAATACATTGTATTGTTAGCCTGTTGGTTTTTGGAAAAAAGTGTGTGTGTGTGTGTGTGTACTCTGTGATGCTGCTGTAACTTCTTCCTATATATGATGTGTATATACTCCTGGGGATGGCTTTCTCCTCTTGAATGTATCAAAGCAAAATAATAAATACAAGCCATAAGGAAAAAAATCTAATGGGCTCAGGTCCTGTGTTAAGTTGCCATACATTAAAATTGGTATCTTCAATTCCTATTTTCTCCCTTTCATTTTAAAGGGAGAATAAAGCAGTTAAAGGGAAATATCACTCAAAAATGAACATGGTTATCATTGTCACTAATTCGTATTTCTTTGGAGACTGTTGTTCTCAGAAAAAAGTTATTTGCAAAAGTCTTATTCAATTTTAAAATTTATGGTCTTATTAATGCTACAACATTTCCACAATCCAGTACATATCTGAGCCCTTGAGAATCATATAGATGTTTGATAGCTGGGAAAGCTGCAAGGTTATAAATCTCTATAGTCTTTGAGAACAGAATGTCCTTTGTGGTTTATAACATGATTATAAGTGTCCATTTGAAATTATAAGAATCTACTGGTTGACTAATTAACCACAAAAATAAACCTAATGGATGGAAAGAGAGGGGAAAATACTCTGGTGAATAATATCAAACTGAATTTATGTAGGTATAAATAACACTTTTTTTTCATTCTGAATGAAGAACAGGATATTAACTATGAAGTTATCACTCAGAGTTAATGCTTTAATAATGTAGGTTTGAATGAAGGAGGATTAGCATCAAGACAGGTAAAGAAGAAATCCAATATTAACAAGGTCAAGTGCAACCTTTTCCTAATTTGATTGAAATCATTCTTACTATCATATCCTCAAGTCTCTTCCTTTGCTGTCACAATCTAAACTGGATAGTACTTGTCCACTATACCACAAACGCAAATCATGTAAAATCATCATATAAATACTAGCAGCTGAAATGTGTAACTTTGGGAGCGCACCTTCTGTGTAAGGTGAATTGCTGCACAAGACAGCTGCATGAGACCGCTTCCTGTAGACCGGTGTATATACACGCTTTTTCGTGTACTATATCTTTCATTTAGAGCAATAACCCTGATTAACATTGGTCATTTGCCCTTTTCAATATATTTCATAAGGAACCAAAGTGTGGTCAAACAATTGACTATACAATATATCAAACCAACTGGCTTTCAGTGCCTTTCATTTGTAAGCAGAGTCAGGATGGGCTCCACCCTGACATCTGGTGGTGAGGTGTGGCAAGTAGTGGAAAAGAACTTCAGGGGCTGATCTCAATTTGCATAGGCACACCCACCCCGCCTAGAATGAGGCCATAACTGCCCAAATGGTCACTTTGGCTGTTGTGGGATCCCCAGTGTCTTTGTTATTGGGGCAGGAAGAGTAAATTGTTATTACCCTGATTATGGGAACTGTGCTTGGAACTGTACTTGGCCTTTTGTTATGATGGAGGGACTCACCATCAACTGAGTAGCACTCGCTAGGCAAGGGACATGGGTTCCAAAACTCTGTGAATTGAGAGAGACTTGAGACAGGTATTAGTACCTGGTGGTGTGGGCCCCTTTGTGAGGGCCTGAAGCACCAATTGCACCTCTGTCTCTCTCCACTGTGGAATGTCAGAGCTAATTTTGGGTCTATTAAGAGTCTTGCTGCAGGCACTGTGCTGCATTCACTTTGGCCTTATGGTGCACCAGCACTAAGGCCCCCACTACTATGAGCTGAAATCACTGAGAGCTGAAATCACTAAGAGCTGAAATCACTAAGAGCACTGTGTCAAGTAGTGGGGAGCCAGAAGATCTAGAGTGCAGTGGTGCTGTTCGTGAGACAGCGGCGTGTTCGTGAGACGGTGAGCTGAGCAGAGCTGTTCGTGAGACGGCGAGCTGAGCTGAGCAGAGCTGTTCGTGAGACGGCGAGCGGAGCTGAGCGGAGCTGTTCGTGAGACGGCGAGCGGAGCTGAGCGGAGCTGTTCGTGAGACGGCGAGCGGAGCTGAGCGGAGCTGTTCGTGAGACGGCGAGCGGAGCTGAGCGGAGCTGTTCGTGAGACGGCGAGCGGAGCTGAGCGGAGCTGTTCGTGAGACGGCGAGCGGAGCTGAGCGGAGCTGTTCGTGAGACGGCGAGCGGAGCTGAGCGGAGCTGTTCGTGAGACGGCGAGCGGAGCTGAGCGGAGCTGTTCGTGAGACGGCGAGCGGAGCTGAGCGGAGCTGTTCGTGAGACGGCGAGCTGTGCAGAGCGGAGCTGTTCGTGAGACGGCGAGCTGTGCAGAGCGGAGCTGTTCGTGAGACGGCGAGCTGAGCTGAGCGGAGCTGTTCATGAGACGGCGAGCTGTGCAGAGCGGAGCCGGTCGTGGTGGAGCAGAGCCGTTTGTGAGACAGCATAGCAGAGCCCTGTGGGGCAGTCAGCTTCAGGACGCGTAAGGTACCCCTTACCTCTTTCCCCCACACACAGGCATATTTTAGCCAGACTGGGGAGTAACACTATGCAGATGAACTTTTGAACTCTGGGGCTGGACTTTTTGGATTTTGGGTGATTTGAGGATTGCTGGACTCAAGAGACGTTTGGGTTCTGGGACTCAAGAACCTGAGGGAAAGGATGTGGCCCAATTTTCTGGGGTGGGTCTTTGCTCATGGTTTGGTTAATGAACACTAGTTGTGGTGTTTCCCCAATTTAACGCTGATGTCGTTTACCTCATGTTATTAAAGATTCTCTACTACACCGAGACTCTGTGCTTGCGAGAGGGGAAGTATTGCCTCATTGAGGCGCCCAGGGGGTGTGTAAGATTTTCCCAGGTCACTGGGTGGGGGCTCGAGCCAGTTTTGTATTTACTTTGATGAGAGGGAACCCCTGTGTACTGAACCCGGCCCTTGCTGCTATCAACTCGGCCTGGCAGAAGGGTTACACATTTAAGGTGAGCAGGACTTGGTGATATGGACTCAGTAATTTTAAAGCCTTTGAGACATTCAGATACTTCCTTAAAATCTGGAAAGAAATCCAAAGTTCTTGAGAATCAGATATAGGGCTTGATCTTCAGCTGGTGTAAATCAAGTAACTCCATTTACTTCAATGTAGTTACACCAATTTACACAGGTTGAAGAGCTGGCCCAGGATTTCTGTGCGTTTGCTTTGTGGGACTACCATGCTCATAAGTAATTTCATTCCTTGGGCACTGCTTAGTATTCAACACTTACAAGAGCTTTTGGATAGAGTTTTACTGAAAATATTTGACCACTTAAACTTGTATGCAATCTTTCTGAAACATTAGCAATACCTACAAATCTGACACAAGTACAATAACCTTTGCAAAAGTCTTCCACTCTACTTCTTGTAGTCTTCAAGATCATAATTTAGTAAAAAATAATTACCTGAAGATACAAATCTCTGCAAAACATTTTAGCTAGGATATGCAAAAAACATCACTTCATAAATGGGAACCTAATTGAGTGTTTAACTTCCCCCCCAAAAAGTAGGTCAAAGTTTGGGGGCCCAATTTGAGACACTTGGGGCCAAACTTTCAGAGGTGGTGACCACTCACAGCTTCTTCTCGCTTCAGCTGGAATTGTGATTATACCACACCTCCAGAACTCAGGTCATAGATCTCTCAAGCTGGGCACTCAAATTGATAAGCTCCATATTTGTGGCTATTTTTGAAAATTGACCATTCACTGTCTCAATCTCTGCAAAATATTAACTTTTGTGGTGGGCCCTCAGGCTGGCTACACAACAGTTTACTCACTTATTTCTACACTTTCAAATAATTTACTAAATGCAAGTCAAATTAAAACAATCTGAAACCCTATCTGTCAGCAGCCTAGAGCTGTACAAGGGCAGAAATCTTTACTTGCTGTAATTAATTGACTAGGTGAAATGGTAAATGAAAATATAGAACCATAGAGATGTAGGGCTCAAAGGGACCTTGAAGTCCTCAAGTCCAGCCCCCTGCATTGAGGCAGGACAAATAAACCTTGATCATCTCTGACAGGGGGTTGTACAACCTGTTCTTTTAAAAAAACAAAAAAACAACAACTCCAGCTGGGATTCCATAGTTTCCCTTGGAAGTCTATTCCAGAGTTTAGCTACCCTCCTAGTTAGAATTTTTTTAAATATCTAACCTAAATCTCCTTGCTGCAGATTAAGCCCATTACTACTTGTCCTACCTTCAGTGGACATGGAGATCAATTGATCATTGTCCTCTCTTTATAACAGCCCTTAATATATTTGAAGACTGTTATCAGGTCCCCCTCAGTCTCTTTACTCAAGACTCAACATGCCCAGTTTTTAACCCTTTCCTCATGAGTCAGATTTTCAAGTATGGTGTGTTCGTTTGTTTGGCTGGGGTTTTTTTTGTTTGGTTTTTTGCTTTTCCTCTGGACTCTCTCCAAATTTGTCTACATCTTTCCTGAAGTGTGGTGCCCGGAACTGGACACACAATTCCAGCTAAGGCCTCACCAGTGCTGATCACTTCTATTCAAGGAGCTTAGTGGGACAACTACCGCCCCCCCCCCATGTCTTGCAAACACTTATTATACCCAGTACTACTACTTAGTTATACCTAATTTTGTAGTTGTGCATTTGATTTTTTTTTCCTTCCTAGATTAAGTACTTTTTTTACTTCATCTTGTTAACTCAGACAAGTTCTCCAATTTATCAAGGTTATTTTGAATTCTAATCCTGTCCCCCAAGGTGCTAGCAGCCCCTCCCAGCTTGGTGTCTACTGCAAATTTTATAAGCATGCTCTCTCCACTCCTTTTATCTGAGTCATTAATGACCCAGAACTGTGCGACCCACTAGATAGCCATCCCAGACTAACAGTGAACCATTGATAACTACTCTTCAAGTACAAACAACGAGGAGTCCTTGTGGCACCTTAGATACTAACAAATTTATTTGGGCATAAGCTTCAATGGGCTAGAACCCACTTCATCAGATGCATGGAGTGGAAAATACAGTAGCAGGTATAAAAACACAGCACATGAACAGATGGGTATTTATACCTGCTACTGTATTTTCCACTCCATGCAGCTGATGAAGTGGGTTCTAGCCCATTGAAGCTTATGCCAAAATAAATTTGTTAGTATCTAAAGTGCCACAAGGACTCATCATTGTTTTTGCTGATACAGACTAACACAGCTATCACTCTGAAACCACTCCTCCAAGAGTTCTCAAAGATAACTACTAACAGTTCCAAAATTGCTTTGGTTAGTTCCTTAAGCACCCGAGGATGAATTTCATCAGGCCCTGCTGACTTGAATATATCTAATTTATCTAAATATTCTTTAACCTGTTCTTTCCCTATTTTGGCTTGCATATTCAACATTCTTTCTGTAGAGTATTGGTCACCGTTCACCATTTTAGTGAACACTGAAGCAAAATAGGCTATTAAATACTTCCACTTCCTTGATATCCTCAGTTATTAGCTCTCCTTCCCTGCTAAGTAGCGGACCTACATTTTCATTCTTCTTTCTCTTGCTTCTAATGTATTTAAATAACTTCTTATTGCCTTTTATGTCTCTTGCTAGGTGTAACTCATTTTGTGCCTTGGCCTTTCTGATTTTGTCCCTACAGGCTTGTGCTATTCTTTTGTACTCATCCTTAGCAATTTATCTGTTTCCACTTTTTGTCGGATTCCTTTTTTATTTTCAGTTATTAAAGAACTCCTGATGGAGCCATGTTGGCCTCTTCCTATCTTTCCTTTGCAGCAGGATTCTTTGCTGTTGTGCCTTTAAGTTTGTCTCTTTGAGAAACTGCCGGCTCTCCTGAACTCCTGTTTTACTTAGGTTTTTCTTCCCATAGAATCTTACCTACCAGTTCTGAATTTATCTGTAATGCTTTACTTAGGCTGTGGAGTATATATCATAGCAAATTCTAATTTAAGGAGATATTCTGTACTAACATAACTTATTTTGGCACATGCCAGAAATTGTGTAGCAGGCATCACTTGGGGGCCAGCAGTAGGGTTGCCAGATGTCTGGTTTTCAGCCAGAATACTCTGTTGAGAAGGGACTCTGGCAGCTCCAGTCAGCATCACTGACTGGACTGTTAAAGTCTGGTTGGTGCTTTACCAGGATTAAGGCAGGCTCCCTACCTGCCCTGGCTCCACACAGCTCCTGGAAGCAGCAGCATGCCCGCCCTCCAGTTCCTAGGCGTTGGGGTAGCCGGGGGCTCTGCATGCTTCCCCCACCCCAAGTGTCACCTCTGCAGCTCTGTCATAAAAATAAAGGGCAGGGTAACCACCTTTCTGTATACAGTGCTATAAAATCCCTGCTGGCCAGAGGCAAAACCCTTTCACCTGTAAAGGGTTCAAAGCTAAAATAACCTCACTGGCACCTGACCAAAATGACCAACGAGGGGACAAGATACTTTCAGAGCTGGAGGGGGGGAAACAAAGGGTCTGTCTGTCTGTGTGATGCTTTTGCCAGGAACAGATCAGGAATGCAGTTTCAGAAACTCTGTTAATTTAGTAAGTAATCTAGTTAGAAATACGTTAGATTTCCTTTTGTTAAATGGCTGGTAAAATAAGCTGCGCTGAATGGAATGTATATTTTTGTAACTTAAGGTTTTGCCTAGAGGGATTCTCTGTTTTGAATCTGATTACCCTGTAAGGTAGTTACCATCCTGATTTTACAGAGGTGATTCTCTTACCTTTTCTTTAATTAAAATTCTTCTTTTAAAAACCTGATTGTTTTTTCATTGTTCTTAAGATCCAAGGGTTTGGGTCTGTGTTCACCTTTACAAATTGGTGAGGATTTTTATCAAGCCTTCCCCAGGAAAGGGGGTGTAGATCTTGGGGATATTTTGGGGGAAGACGTCTCCAAGTGGGCTCTTTCCCTGTTCTTTGTTTAACATGCTTGGTGGTGGCAGTATAGAATTCAAGGACAAGGCAAAATTTGTACCTTGAGGAAGTTTTTAACCGAAGCGGGTAAGAATAAGCTTAGGGGGGTCTTTCATGCAGGTCCCCACATCTGTACCCAAGAGTTCAGAGTGGGGAAAGAACCTTGACAAGCTCCCATTGAGTTCCTCTGCATAGGAGCCAGTGGGGGGACATGCCGCTGCTTGAGGTAAGTGCCGCTTGGAGCTTGCACCCTGACCCCTCTGGCACCCCAACCTCCTGCCACAGCCCTGATTCTCCACCCTGCACTCCAAACCCTTCATCCCCAGCCCCACCCCTGAGTGCGCACCCCCAGCTAGACCCCTGAGCGCCTCCACATCCCAACCCACTGCCTCAGCCCGGAGCCCCCTCCTGCACTCTGAACTCCTCATTTCTGGCCCCATCCTGGAGTCCGCACCCCCAGCCAGAGCCCTCACTCCCTTCCACACCCCAATCCCCTTTTGCCAGCCCAGTGAGGGTGGAATGGGAGAGCAAGTGATAGAGGGAGGGGCCTTGGAGGAGGGGTGGGGCGGGGCAAGGGCATTTGGGTTTTGTGCAAGTAGAAAGTTGGCAACATTAGCTAGCAGGCCATGGCTCAACAGGGTCACAGACTTTGTGTGATGGCTTTGTTGGGCGATCTGGGGGCCTGGCAATTGTCCCCTGATGTTCTCCTGGTCAGGAAAGGGGGAAGGGTTCCTGGGCCCTTCCTCTCCACCAGGTCCCAACCCAGTGCCCAAGGGGGAAGGAGTGTTTCAGTTTTGTTTATCTGATATATTTGACCACCCCCCAGGGCAGGGGCAGCTCTACCACTTTTACCACCTCAAGCACTCACCGCTGAATTGCCACCGCACCCAGACAGAAGAGCGGCAGAGCTGCCTCCAAATTGCTGCTGCTGGACACGGACTGCCGCCCCATTCTCAATGTCGCCCCAAGCACCTGCTTGGAAAGCTGGTGCCTGGAACCAGCCCTGCCTCTGGGCCACTTCCTACCTTTCTTCAATTTGGGGATTGATCATAGCACTCTGATTCTCTTCTCTCTCTCCTCCCCTCCATCCTCCCACCACCCAGCTTGCTCAGACATTCTCTGTAATTCAGATACTCAGTTCTCACTTGTCAGTGTCCAGTTGTTCCCCCTTGTCAAGGAGAAGTAGGGAGGAAAAAGTGGCAGGTCCCCAGTCTCCCAGTCAGGTCTTAACCACAGTCCAGGCTCTTCCTCTGTAGATCTCTGTCCAAGAAGCTAAAACTGACTTCCTTTCTGCAGGGAGCCTCTCCTTTCCCTCCCCACGCTGACTGTGAGTGCCCCATTTTAAGTAGTGCCTCCATTTGGAGCATGCTGTAAAGCTGCTGAGGGCTGGGGACTTCTTGGCAGTACTGCTCCACCACGCCCTTAAACTTGGGGTGAGGGTCTGTAAACCCCATCATGCCTTGGAAAAACATTAACCCCAAACTTAAACTGTCTTTAAGAATCCAGCCACAATTTGAAACAAAAAACCCATACCAGCAGTAAAGACCATATGACCCATTTAATTTAGATGACTTTGCCACCATTATGGAACAGAAGAACTCTTGGTCCATATATTTGGATTCTGTAGCACTGGCAGCTACAGAGCAATGCTATTACCCCTTTTTATCCTATTGTACTGTTCTGATACCAGTATATAATACTCTGTGCCATATATACTCAGACATGCTTGTTGTTTATTCATGGACTTTGTTTTATTGCTGCCTGCTTTCAAAGAGAACAGTAATTTGAGAAACTTGCCAATAACTTTTTTTTTTTTGAGCTATGGAGTAGATAAAACACTAAAAAAAATTGTAACAAGCAATGCTATACTGACAGTGGGATGGACTAAATGACGTATTAGGTCTTTTGCAACTCTAATTTCTGTGGACCTGATTCCATTTGCACTAGTGTAAATCAGGAGTAATGTTACTAAAATCCAATTATGCTGGTGTAAAATCAGAATGAGCAAAATTGAACCCTATGATTTTGAGTTTAAATGTATGTACTTTTCCAATATATGGGTGTGTTCTAAGGGCTCGATCCTGCAAAGGGCTCAGCACTATAATCTGATCAAGCAAGAACAGAAGCATGTACTTAATTTTAAGAACTTCCATTTAAGTCAATGGGACTAGTCACATTTACAGTGAACCATGTGCTTAAGTGCTTTGCTCTATTAGGTCAGTGTACTTAACACTTTCCAGGATTGAGTCCTAGGAAAGGAATATGTAAGAAATCTTCCTCTACTTGTGTGACCTACATAAGAGCCAGGCCAAATCCCTGTCCCTTACTTCAAGAGGAGCTGTTCCCTCTCAGGTGCTTAAAAATGGGGAGGCAGGTCCTATCTCTTCCTCTCAACTATAGGTTGGTCACAGGGTGGGCAGAAAACTGCATCCTAGGAAGGTAGGTAATTAGTGTGCATAGGAGCTCCAGGAGACCTGTTTCTGACTGCAGAGTGCCTCCAGGTGCTGCTCCTGGGGTGGTGTGCTCTGACCTGCCCCTCACTCTGGCAGGTGCCTAAATATCTCAGTCTTGCCCCACGTTCTTTTTTTACCTGTCTTCCATTCACACTTATGGCTGCATGATGCATAATATATCAAAGACTATATTAAAAGAGGAAATCAATACTTTTCTCCAGTACCAAATCAATTGTTCTTTTTCTATAAGTGAATTCTCGTCAATAAGTTCCATGAACCTATTACAAAGGTGTTATTGAATGTGTGTGTGTGTGGGGGGGGGGGGGGAATCCTGTATAGCCAGAGATAAAACTAGGTGTTCTAAAAATATATTCACATTTGGTCTTTGTGCTGATTTTCTCACTCACTTCCACCAGTTTTCCTATGGTGAACTCCATTGACTTTGGAGGAGTTATTCCCAGTTTACACAGGTGTAAAGGAGTGGCAATTAGGCCCATCACCTTTTTGGTGGGTGTTTGGTTTTTTTTTGTTTTGGGTTGCATTATTCAAGCACACTTTTCCCTCCCCTCTTTTTTTTTAAGCCTGATTCTTCTTTCCTTAACACTAGAATAAACCAGCAGTGACTTCCACTAGTGATAAATTGGCATTATGTGAATGGAGAATCTGACCTATAGAATTTTAAAGCATGCTTCATGGCAATGATAAAAGTAGCATATAGTTTAAAAATACTCTAAACAAAGGAAATATTATATCATCACAAAAATGAAACCAATATATTTCAAAAAGGGATTTCAAAAAAGCTAATCACATACGATATGTATCCAACTATGTTAAGTTTTCTAGCGACTTAATAGCAAACCTTTTCTACCAAATCAAAATAAATATATATATTTTTTTATATACAGCTGAACATCAGGAGATGGCAGTAGTGTTTGCTGAGTTGGATGATATGAATGTTGGGGGGGAACCTTAGAAATAAAAACAAGCCATTTTGCATGTTTGCCAAACCAGATAACATTCTAATTTATAAAGACTAAACAATTATTCCATTTAATTGTGAGCTTTATTGATTATTTGGTATGATAGTAAATAATTTACAATTTAATTTAAGACCATTGAAAGCTGCATTGTATATCTATTGGTAATGTATTAACAGCAGTGCTCTGAAAGATTTTTTTTTTTTCATCACAACCGTTTAATTTCATCTGTGACAAATTTCTCATCCATTCCTCTGAGCAGTTGAAATCTAGGTCCAGTTCAGACTTTATGCTTTTACTAGGTGCCACGTGAATGAATCCAAACTGCTAAATGTGCAAATCTAGAGAAATTAGTGTGTGATTATGTGCTGTCATTTTAACTTTACCAATATTGAGTGTGTATAGGAAGAACGTGACTACTTTTTATTACTATTTTTGCTAAATCAAAAATATATTTTATTTTACAGAATGAGATTAAGAGTGAAAAGGGAAGCTTTGAAATGTCTGTGTTCAAAGTATTCAAGTCTGATCTATGCACTGAAGTATCTCAAGCTTAATTCAGACTGTATCGAGTTTCTAAAACATGAAATTTCTTATGGAAGCTTGGCACCAATTATACTTTAAATGCTTTGAAATAACTCCAGAATATATATATATTCTGAGGGGGGTGGGTGTGTGCGCGCACACATATATAATCATGTTAAAGGAAATTAAATCCAGAAAAGTTGAGCTGTGTTTTTATTAATGAACTGTGTAAAAATTGCACAATAGATGTCACTGTACTCTGGCATATAATGTGGTGCTAATGAATAAATGAAGATATCCTGGTCTCTTATAACTATTAAAAGAAAGTATTCAAATGCATTGGCACAAAATGCTGTAACTGTGGGCAGGAATGAAGTATGTAGTTTTTCTTAATTACTATTAGTGTCCTAGACATGTGGGAAGAAAGACAAGATGCAAAGGATGTGGTTTAATTAGCTTGTCACTTGAACTTAATTAATCTAGGAACTCTCTCAATAACTCATAGCACAGGTCATGAGTCCTTCCTTAATCTTTTCTACCACTAATCCATTGCTGGGAGCTCACCACCCTTACCTTGTATGGAACTGGGTTCTTTCATCACTGTACGCTCATCCACATCTACTTCAGAGGTTGTCTTCACTTAAGTCCTCTTCTAATTCCAGTTTACCAGGAAACTGGACACTTTACAGAACAAGTACCTGCACTGGGCACCTGCTAAAAGGAAGCAGTGGCAAACAGTTTGGCCGCCTCCCCTGACCCTCAGCCAGTTTTCCAGATAGCTAACAATTCCCTCCCTCCCTCACAAATGGCCAAAAATACATCCGCCCTCTTGTTGGAGAGGTGTACCCCATGTTCCCTGAATAAGTGAGGTACTGACTACCGTGTTTGGTGGGTGATTACTAATCCTTCCTGTTCACAATGATTCATACATCTTCTGGTTTTGTCAACCCACGGCGGCCTGGTGGTTCCTTGCCAAACACTCCTCTTCAACATAACAGTTTACTGTCACCTCCAGGGAAAGGTGCTGCTCTTCCCTAAATTTCTTTCTTCTAATGATGAAAACAACTCCCTTATAAATCCAAGTTTTCACTCAGCTGTACAATAATCTTTAGGTAGCTGCTTCCTGATTGCCCCTCTTGCTATGAAGAAACCACTGCTCAGTTTCCCACCAGTCCCAAATAAAAATCCCGGCCTATAAGGTTGCAGTTGTTACATTTTAAGAGCATTCTTAACAGCACAAATTACAAGCTATCCATTGGTTTTTTTTGTTTGTTGGTTGTTTTTTTTTTCTTTACACGTATTCACCTCACTGCCAGTTAACTAATACTACTACCAAATAGTCAATACAAACATGCTTTGCTGTCCCTGTGCAGGAATCATAACTCTTAAATTTCTCCGTTCCTTCTCTTGAATAGTTTGTTTGTTTTTAAGGTAAAGTCCAACAACATATACAAGACAAACTTGTACTTCTGTTTCAGTGAAAATACCTCTGCAGTAATTTGGTTACTTCATGGACAGCTGCTACTAACCTAACCATTAAAGTGCGAAACCATTAAACTGGAATTGCTAATCACTATGATGGAAGAAGAAAGCATTTCTGGTTGTGGCACCAAGTTGGGACTCATGACCAAGGGCTGGTCTTCACGGCCGGGAGATCAACACAGCTTCAGTCAATGCAGCAGGGATCAATTTAATGGGGCTAGTGAAGACCCACTAAATTGATGGCAGAGTGCTCTCCAGTCAACACTGGTACTCCAGCTCTCTGAGAAAATTAAGGTAAGTCGATAGAGCATTGAAGGCACCGGGGCAAATTATCTAAGCTATGTCGACTCCAGCTACGTTATTCGTGTAGCTGGCGTAGCGTAACTTAGGTTGACTTACCCCTGTAGTGAAGACAAGCCCTAGGGCTAGTCACAGTTGGCTGTCCATTCAGCCAATGGACTCTGGTGCTTGAGGAGGTCATGGTGACAGATTTATATCCCTCAGTTTGAGGTCCCATCATGGCAGAGGACGTGCTTCGTTGGGCCCATTACTCCTCTTGAGTGAATCACGTACTCTGCCCTGATGGAGTAATTGCTTTTTAACCTTAATAGCCAAGGACAAAATTATCATATCTTACCACACTATCAACAGTGGGCCTGTCAGATATTTTGTCCATGGCTATCAAGATCAAACATCCTCTCCCTCTTTTCATTCTTTAATATACAGAATATCTGCAACAGATGTAATATATGTGGAGGAGATTGGAGAATGGATGGCAGCAGCTGTGCTTTGTCAATTTGTGGTAGACAGTGGTGTGTGGGGTGTTTTTTTTGTTAAATGTGCTGCACTAGAGGTCAGTTAAAGTGTACTACCCCTCCCTGCCCCATATGGCATCCACCAAGTCATGTGTGGCTAAATAACTGTCAGCCTCACAAATCCTGACTGCTTCCACTTGGAAACAGTGTCAGATCTTAGTCTGTGAGGAATCTTTCTACCTACTTCGCTGGAAGGATTGATTAGTTTTGGAATGTGTTGGCTGCCACAGTGGCAGCAGACCTTGTCTGAATACAACAGGCCAATGCGTGTTTTTCTCATTGTGTTTCAGCCAGTTTCACCCATGAGGTTTCAGAGGTATTAAGGGAACTCTAGCCTGCAATTAGGACCCTTGCCCCTAATGGCTTGTTAAAGCAAGTGGGGAATATAATGGATCTATTGACAGTGGAAATTATTAATGCCTTCCTATGGGAAAGTTAAGTTACAGCTTCCATCAAATGAGCAGTTGTTAGACTCTTAAAGAAATTATCACTTGATGTTGGCAATCCCCTGACTCAGTGCCCTGTCTCTAAGGCTATGTCTATACTGGCAACTGAATGACACAACTTTTGTCTTTCAGAGACGTCTTTAAAAAAAACACTGCCCCCCTCCCCCTGAAAGACACAAACATTTTTCCGAGGACAAGTGCTGGTGTGAACAGCTTTGTCAGCAGGAGCACTCTCCTGCTGAGAATGCTAACGCAGCTCCTTGCGGGTGGAAGTTTTTAGTTGGCAGGAGAGCTAACAAACAGCAGCTATGCCGCACGCCTTTTCCTGACACGGCTGTAGCAACACAGCCTCTGTTGCTAAAAGCTGCGTAGTGTAGACATAGCCTAATGTTCCTTTTTTGGGAAGATTATTGAGAAAGTTGTGACAAGATGTTACCCAAAGGCCGCCTATTTTCTTGATCCCTTTCAGTCTGATTTGAGATTCATTTGTATATGCTTTGAGCTGGTTGAACTGAGAATTAATCTCCTAAAGATGGTGGGCAATACCAGTTGTTGGGTTGTTTGTTAATTAACAGCTGTTGATACTATTGAGTGGGATGTTCTGTTAACTGACCAGTCGCTAGCTAGGTAAATAGCCTCCTTTCCTTCTTCTCTGAGAGGTCAGTTTAGGGTCATCTACCTTAAGGAAAATCTTTTGCAAGGTTCCACAGGGTCTGTTTTATCAACCCAAAGTTGTTCGTTTGTATATTAAGTGATTTGGGCTCACGTTTTTATCTGATTTTTATCAGATCCGGCTGCTATAGAGTCTCTGCTTTCCCAGTGTCTGACAGCCACTGAGCCTTGCATGAGAGCAAGCTGTTAGCGGAAAAAAGAAGCACTATATAATGGAAGCTGACGGAGAGGGTATGGGAGGGTTATGAGCGAAATCACAGAATCGAGGGTTAGTTAGGGAGAAAGTGGAACAAGAATTGAGATTAGAGAGAAAAGGAGACAGAAGTATTTGGAGAAAGGGAGAGAATCAAAAAAGGAGAAAAACAAAATGGGGAAGTGAGAAAACAGAGAGGAATATAAATGCAGAGAGAAGTCTGAAACAGGCAACACAAAAAAGGGCACTCACTGATTCTGCACTCCGATTAAACATACAGCTTTTCCCTATGTAAATATCTCTCAAGTTTCCTTTATTGCTGCTCATAACCCTTCTGATTCTGAACTGCCACTTCTTAAAAAAAAAAATCAGTACTCTTATTCCTTGGTTCCCTGCCTGTTCTCCTCCCCCTTCTTCAATTTCTCGGTAGTCACTGACCCAAACAGTAGGCATGGCCGATGATGGATTTGTCTACAGAAGATGCAGTACTTAGCAGTGTAGTACTAGTATGTTCTCACTTCAGACCCTGACTGGATCAGCACTGATTCCTTTAAAAACCAACACAGATAGCAAGGGCAGAGGACTTGGGGTAGAAGAGGACTCTTTTTATTAGTTAGACAAATCAGGACCTGCTCATTTTGTACCAATGCCAAGTACCTTTTTAGAGTGGTCATTTTGCTGATCTGACCAGATTAGGAGGCTTTTTTTTCCTTTCCCTTGTGAAGAGGGAATCCATTCACTCTACAATTTTAAAAAGTAGCTTATAAAGATATATAAAAGGACATTCTCTGGGCAACAAAGAAAATGTTAAATTAGGCTTTGATAGAGCATTTCACTCCAGGTAGATTAGGAAATTGAATTGCAAATAGCTCATAGAACTAGGAAATTTTTATTTCACATCTTAGTGTGGTACATGCAAAATGCTAGTGCACTGAATTCACATCCACCATAGACTGACTGCAGTCTGTGGAGATCTGACACTTTTTTCCTCATTATTTTTCATACATGTGATGAGAAGAGGATTAATTTCGAACAGGAGTAGGATGCAATGTGAATGCTGGAACTTTTGTCAAACTGACTGACTAAAACCTGTGTTTGAATATATTGACTTGATTGGCAAATAATCATGATTCCCCTCTCCCTCTTTCTCTCTCCTCCCTCCCCTCCCAAACCCCTTATTTTTGGTGGACAAGCGCTCTGAACTACAGGAGATAATTTATTTTTACACCTTAATGAAAGGGAACCAAGGCACAGTGTTCGCAAGGGCTAAATGGGTACATGAATAACGAATGAGTCACAAACAATACTGTATAATATGCATAAGGATTTTTTTATCACATCTAAGATTAGCATGACATTATGAAGTCTAAATGGCAACACCGAACTGCACATTGACATTTGGCACTGAAGTGGAATGCTTAAAGCTAAAATTTGAACTTTAGCCAAACCATCAAATGCACACATGAATGGACCAATTGCAAGCTTCATTATGGGCTAAATTAACTGCTTCACATTCTCTCCCTGAACTGCAGTTAACAGAAAAGGAAAGTCTCTTTTTCTTTTTAGTTCTGACTAAAATAGAAAAAAATAGCTGGAATATTAGTGACAAGAAGAAGTGATCTGAATGGCAAGTCTCCAAGCTGTTTAGATGTTAGTCACCTGTTAAGATACATTTTATCTGACTTTACCTTTAAAAATAGTAACACGTCTTTCTTATATTTTTGCTTCATTCTGCAGAAGATTTTGGCCAAAATAGTTGTGCTCTCACAATGAGGTTTTGTTGTCATATAAAGCTTAGATGGATTTCTTAGTTTTAGCTATGAATAAATACAAATTAATTTTTTTTTAAAAAAATCACCATGAAGTGTTTAGGACTTGATCCTGTGTGTATTGAAGTCAATGGGGGCTTATCAGACACCTAAAGAGAAACATTATATTTTTTTCATTAATAGCCTGGTATAATGATTATCACACTTGGTCATTTTTCCCCACGTATTTTGCATGTGTGTGTGAATTCCTCGATTTTGAACTTGGTTAGCTCAGCCAGTATATTTCAATTTCATTGTCTCTTCCCATCTTATTAACTGTTGTTTCTATGAAGATGACATAGACATTAATAATGCAATAGCAGTTTCTGAATCAGTAATAGAAACAGATCTGATTAACATGAGTCTTGAATTCAGATCCTCACAATAGCAATAATATGCTATATTTAATATTCTTTTTTGGATACTAGCCTTTGAGATGTCAGTTAAAGCAATCTAAACATTCAGAGCATTAAAAGTTAATTCTTTTAATGAGATAAAGCAAAGATCTGGCCGCTAGAAAGAACTATTTCTTTGGGGTATACTGAGCTTAGTCTGTCTCAAACCTCTTGAAAATGTTAATTGGCATCAAATAAAGAACAATGTCTGCATGTGTGAGTTCTTCCTTAGAGACTTCGATTTGGGACAAGTAATTTTGCACGTGAATAGAATATGTAAGTGTAAAGAGATTTAAATATCTGATTTTAATAGGTTTCATCCCACTGGGAGAGACACTTTTTGATTATCTATGACCTATACCAATTATCGTGATACTCTCTGTAGGCCAACCATAATTTTAATAACTAATCAAACTAAGCCTGAAGGTTCTGTAAAATGCCAAATATGTACTTGCACTTTTGCTAGTTACAGAACTAGTACTTGCTACCTGACCTTCTTTCAATTTTTCTTTCTTCTTTTCAGCCCATTAAAATATTTAACTTTTTTAGCAAAGGATTTTTCAAATGTAAAATAAAATGAATTGATAACTACTATCCCCACTTTGATGTTGGCTTCTGAACAAGCAATGGCATGTGTTTTGGAAGCAGCCTTATGTTGTGTTTAAAATAATGCTAACTTCGGACTCTGTTTAAATGAAATTAGATCCCTGGTGTTGAGCTGCAAAGCATATAAGAATCAGTATTGTGGGAATTTAATGGTGTAAATTAAGCTCCTTCTATGGCAGTAGCCCCAATAAAATCAGCATGTGGTTGATTGTACCAGCCTCACCTTACATGTTAGGTCAGTACCATGTCCTCTCTATCATGTATACTGAAGACTTTCAGTAACTGTAGGAGCCCAGGAAGTTCCCTGAAATCAGAGAATAGAGGAGTGCTCTTCCAAGGTAACATCTTGTCTAGAGTATCCTAAAAGAACTGACGTGGGAACTCTTATTTTAGTCTTCAGAATGGTTTTTTCACACCCCTGAGCAACATAAGTTATGCCAACATAAACTGTAGTGTAGATGGAGCCTATCATAAATCTGGAGTAACTGAAATCAGAATCTGGCTTGATGTTCCCCTTAAAGGTGTAATTGGGGGTTTTCTATAAGTGCCATTTTGTTACATCTTGACTGACCTCTGAGGTGGAGTTGAAATGTAAAACTCAGCTGGGGGAGGGAAGGTCTGCGGAGATAAATAGAAGTATTTATAGGTTAGACCACAAATTGAACAACTCGTGCACCTTAACAATATCTGTAAACTACCTCTTATTTGTGTCTGTGGAACTAGGACCCATAGCAGTGAGGACAACTGTTACCTAACGAAACATACTAGGGTTCTCTTCTTCCATTGTGCTGTTGCCTCATTCTCTCTAATTTTCTACATTTTCCCCAAGGAGATTGGTCCCATTCTACTGAGGTGGAGACCATCCAGATGCCATTGTCCCCTCTCACTATGGAAGGTGGACCAATGTTCCACAAAACCAAACTTGGCTATCTAGGAACTTCCAGCCTCTCTTATTCTCAGTAGTGTCTGTACTTGCCCCTCCAATCCAAGAAACTTTTCCTCCAGCACAGCCACCAACTTTCACTTCATGCACAGGAAGTCCCCTTTGGTTTCAGGGAAGAAAGGAAAATGTGGCACTTCCATTTTGGGTCACCCACACTGTTCTATTGCTCACCATCATGAAATTGCATAGAGAGCTGAACCTAGAAGGAAAGCCTTTCGTGCTCCCTCTCCAAACTCCCTCTAAAACTCTCCTGTTAGCTGCCTCTGTTCATGCATCTCAAGTTTGTATTAGGTATCCCCCTCCATACCTGATCTCTGCCTATGTCTGGACCCCTCTGGGCTGCCTGAGTGACACAGTGGTAGGAACCTGGCCGTAGCTGCTAATTTGAGAATTAATGTAGATGAATGAATTCTTAAACACTTTTGTTTGTTCCTTAGGGATCAGAGCCATCTCTTTATAAATTTAAGACAGTCCCTAGGTTGTGCCAGCTTAAGTTGAAGTTGAGCTTTGGGGTTGATCAAGAGTCAGGGAGCTGTAACTAGCTTCCTGATAACTCCCCTCTACCAAGTGGCTCTTGGCATAAGAGACCATATGGTCTGCAGTAACCCACGTTGCTGTAGGAACTTTTCCAAATTTGTAAGCTGTTTATGCTTTCAGGATCCCATTCTAGCCTTTACTTCTGACTCTTGGACTTCTGCCAAGTTCCAGGCCTTTTTATCTGCTTAAAAATGGGGGTCCCCTTTTCTTCTCACTCTTCCCTATGTCTCTTTTTATATGCTTTTCCTCCTGCTGATAGTGCCCTCTTTCATTCTAGCTATCCCTGTACTCAATGTTGTTCTTCCTTCTGCTCATTAGCTTTCTTCCCCTGCTCCCGTCTCTCATCAACTTTCTTCTTTGTGGCAATACAAAACTCAGCACATTTTAATGGCTGGCTTTATCAGAATGACTTCTTGGCCATCTTTTAAACTTCTGTATGTTCCCATTTTTCTGCACTTCATCACGCTGAATTATGTCACAGTCCATTCTGCATGCTGCTACGGAAAATTACAACAAAGCTGGGCAGTCCTTTTGCAACACCAGTACTTCCAGAAGTGCATGGTGACTGCACTCAGAGAACACACAGTCCTGAAAGATTCGATTCAATAAAAATTCAAGCCCATAAAGTTTTACAGGTTTCAAATTTACGAACACAAGTTAAAATCCATAAAAAGTAACACTTCCATCTCAACCCGATTAGAGCCATCTAGGAGCCTAACATTTTTAAGTATTAGTATTTGAGGCAGTAATTTATGGATACAATAGCTATTTTGTTAGTTACTGTGTGGTATATCTTGATATGCTGTACCCTGGGTCAGCCTTGGGATGTGGGGAAGAGCCAGCCAGAGGACTTATTTTTCTTCTCCACCATTCCTAACTGACATACAAGAAAAAGGGCTTACACAGAGATTTCAGGTGACTTTCCTGTCAGTTCCTCTACTGCCAAAGTGGTGTCTTCAGTTTGTGCTGGGATACATGAATAGCTGCTCATATTTGAGATTCATTAGTAAAGGACAGTAGGAACCCTGTCCCTAAGTAAACTGGGTATCTGAGGGATTCTCATTCTTCCCCCTCTCTCTCCCCCGCCCCCATATTGTGAACACTCCCATCCACTGGAAGTTCTTATGTTCTTTCTGGTGACTTTTAGGCTCTCTCTCCATTTCTCCAGTAATTCACCTATAGGGCCTGTGTCTCCCATCACCCCAGCGTAACTCCATTAACTTCCAGGCAGTTACTTCTGATTTACCCCAGTGTGAGGAGGAGGAGTAGGCCCACAGAATCCTCAGAACAGGGAGCTCTCCCCTTCTTTTCCACAGATGCAGCGTGTGTCTGCTAGGGTGATGCAATAACATAACAGAACATAATTAAGGTATATCATTAACCTATATATACTTTGGTATTACCTAGAAATTGTTTGTCTGCCTTTTTTCCTTCTTTCTTTGCATTTCTTTATTTTGTTTTCTCTCCTTTTGTCCATGTCATTCTGTTGCATTTGGAGCTTAAATATTTTTAAAAATATATTTAAAAACACACCCACGGATGAGATCAGCAGCAAATACTCCTTTAATGACTTGTAAATATACAAAGAGATCGACCTAAGATAAATACTGCCATCCATAATTGAGATAGACAGACTGACTACAGTGATCTATGTCAAGTCTTACAAAATACAAGTTCCTCATTCCACAGCCTATTTCCAGACCCTTCCCCCCCCCATTTGTCTATAGTTTGCATTCTCTTTAAAATTCACTCTTTTTTGATTCCCTTTTCTTTCATTGACAGGCAGTGTCAGATTGCCTCATCCTTTTCTTTTTTTTTCCATATTCCCCATTCCTCCCTTGTTCACCCTCCGTGCTCTCCAATTGTATACAACCTTTGCTCACCTTTTCTGCTTTCACTGTTCCCTAAATTCTCTCTCCACATTTCTTCATCTCTTTCTCCTCCCACCCCTTAACCCGAGATCCTCCTCATCACCTCTCCCTCTTCTCTGCTGCGTCTTGTTTTCAAATTCTTCCTTCGAGGTCCCTCCAGAAAAATCCTCTCTTCCTGTCTCTTCACATCATCCCTCTCCCTCGAGAGGCAGCTCAGATGAAACCGTTCTCCCTTTCTTCTGCTTTTAGCATATACCAGTACCCTGCAGCTCAGTGGGCTCTTCCTTTGAATTGGATCTCCATTCTGTGGCAGGAGGCCACATTGGCAGCTCTGCAGGCATCTGGTCAGTAGTAGGAACAGAGCTCTGGGCCATCCTTGTGTCAGTGTTGGCTCCCTCACAAACTTACAAATGTCAGTTACTACACAGTTTGCATTGACATCCTGTAACTGCTTGAGGCGGGGGAGATACGGTTGTGGTCATAGCTATTTCCTACCCCAAACCATCAATTTAGTCTGACCCCACCTCATCTTTCGCTCAGAAGCACAGCCATCAATTATAACGTGATTCTGTGTGGGAGCGTTAGGGAAGAAAAGGGCTCCCAGCTTCTTCCCCTTCACCCAGTACGGCTGTGCTTGGGTAAATCATAGTTTGTTCACTGGTAATTTACCTGGAAGCTGATGAGGGGTTCTCAATATGCACATGTAACCCACTGGTTAGTGTGTGTTATGTGTCCCAGAGGAGGTATGTAACCCACTGGTCAGTACGTTCCAGATCCCTCTCTGTGCTGCTCTATAAAGGATATGTGTTACAACTACAGCTAGGGAGCTCTAGCCCAAGCTGCAGCAGCTCATGCTTTTAGCTCTAGATGTCTCTGGTTCACATCCCAGTTGTGTCAGCCAAGGTGGCGACTGTTAAACAGATACTCATCTCTCTGCCACTGATCTAAAAGTCCAAATGCATGCCCAGAATTAATAACAAGCTTGTTATATCGTTAAATCACTGGGCCGAATCCTGAAGTCTTTCCTCATTATTGCCTGAACGATGACCTCAGAATTTACCCATTGATTTGAATGTCCAGTCAGCTATCAAAGGAAAGGGAAAAAAAGCAGCTTAAAACAATGGTGCACAGTAGAGCATTAAATTACTATGTTTGTTTATATTTACTTTTCTTTAATGTACAACAGGGAGTTTTTTCACTTAGGTAATGGTGATTTAAAATGTTTTTTCTAATTATGATTATAGCTCAATTAGCCCTAGTAATTTTCCATACACGTTGAATAGCATTTTACATTAACTAATTTCTTTGGTGCTAAAGACTTTCAGCAAAATGCATGTCCAGTAAAGTGACACTTGGATAGCTGTACAGCACATGCAGAGATTCAAGCTGCTGCTTAAAAGAAATTTTTTTTTAAATTGCTATTAAAGTGCTTAATTTCCTTACCAACATAATTATTACCAAGAAGCTTATCTGATTTCTGTTGGATCCCAGTAGAATAGACGTTTTGGTAACTGTGTCAAAGAGCGTGGCATTGTAGAAAATTAGTGGAAGGTGATATCACATGTATTATCTACAGGCTCCAATTGAGATTGAGGCCCCATAATTGAGAAACAGTCCTTGCTCTGATGACCTAGTTCTACTGAAGTTGCTTTGTAGCTATACCTGCCGGTAAACCCATAGCTTTAGTGGTGGTTTTGAGTTGTGCGTTGTAAAATTGTCTTCCCAGACTCAGACTGAGAAAGCTAAGTCCTAAAAATTTAAAAGTATAAGCAACACATCGAATGCACATACACACCAATTTTGCTCATACCTTTGCACACACAGATCCAAAACTTGTCCTCTGCAAACACACACGTAATGCAAGCCCAGATGGGTTAAAAAGTTGCAAAGGCTCCAATTTTGCTCTTATTTGTTGTACACTGATAAATCCATTTATTTCAGTAGAGTGATGCCTGATTTACCCCTGAGTAAGCAAGAGGAGAATATGGCTAATGAGTCTTGTATTTTTGGTGGAAACTGCTAAAGCTATATGAAAAGGATGAAGGAAAAGAACCAGAATATACTGACAAGAATAAACGTCCAAATGTATCATGGATTCCGACATGAAAGTAAATTATATCAGCATATGTACCCTTTCATGATACTGTAGTAACAGCTGTATTCCCCTGTGTTCTAGAAGGCTGTTGTAGAGCATGCTGACTCCTATAATAGAAGGTGTTGCCAAATGGCATATTACTGGAGCTCAGCCTTTTAAGACAAGGTATAATAGTCCTTGGCGGGTTACTTAGCCTAGGAGTAAGCACACCCATTTATAAGACATTATCAGTAGGGGACTCCTTGTGCAAGCAACCAAAACCCAATATGCAAAGAGTTGCCCACACAATTAGAGGTGGTCTTAGAGATGTGCCATGGAGCTTTGGACTGATAAGTATGTCTGGCTAACACAATTGGATTGATTGTACTTATTAGGACTTCTGTATAGCCACCCTACCAGACGGTCCAAGAACCAGATTCTGATGCCCCCCTCCCTTTTTTTTATGTTGAGTAGTATCTTAACCTACACATAGTCTGTTGGTGGGACTCAGGCCCTTATGACCAGATTCTGATACCATCTTTGGTACAGGGGTTAAGGTTCAGAGAAAAAGGAGTGGGAGTTGAGCCTAAATCTGATATTATCCACAGTATATGCTGGAAATGATTCGCATCAGTTCAACTGTGTCCAGTTGTGCCCGGTGATGATTATACCCCCTTTGTCAGTGACTAGAGGACCCTGAAAAAACCCTATTAATTCTATATGGGAGATGCTTGCTACAGAATTTGTACTATTCCATTGTACTTCTCTATATTACTGGAGGGAACGTCTTAAATAATGAAGTTTCTAATTGCAAATCATTATTTTAAATCTAAGATAACTGACCTTTTAATAACTGTCTATCATGTATTCCTTTTAAACAGAGACACAATTCATTTCTCTTAGTGGCATATCAGAAGCTTTGCAAACTTTGTAACACTTTGTCAGTGTTTGGGTACAGTGTTGTTTTTACATGCTTTCTAGTATAAAGGTTTTTCAGCGTAGTTTCCAATAGTGATCGCAGTGTTCAAGCCCTAACCATTCAGGCATATGTGCTACTTCACCCTGAAACTGGCCCTGCATAATATTGCCTGCAGCATAACTGAAGGCAAGAAATATTTTGATTATCTATGGAGATTATCCTTAATGTTTTATATTAGAGGTAAAGGTTTGCTGCTTATGCAAGTTGTTTTGGTGACTGCTATTTCTAAAAGTGCTTTTGATGAGTTAAACTGCCTCATTAATTGTTTTCAGAGTGAACATCCTAACTTGTGAATGATCCTTCATTTAACCTAAAAAGATGCATATTTCCATTATGGGGCTTGAAACATTGGTGGTTTTTTTCATTTCTGTGCAAGTGGTAGAGTCTCTTGGATTACTTTTTTCAAATTTTCAGCTGCCTATGAAGACTCCCTTGGCCTGGTCATCCTGCAGTTATGAATATTCTTGGCTCTGAGAAACAAAGCTTTTAGCTTCACTATTGTAACACACTCTCTCTCTCAACCTTGACACCTGCAACAAGTCGGAATCTCTGCAGTTTTATTGCATTATATGCTTTTATGGCACCTGCCATCCAACAAAAGCAGCATTATTTGTTTAAAGTGAAATGTTTAATAACAAAATTTCACTTTATGCAGTTCTCTTAGTTAAAGTTGTTCTCTCTCTCTCTCTTAAAAAAAAAAAAAAAAAAAGAGGAGGAGGAAGTTCCCTTATACCCAATAACCCAGTGGTTCGAGCACTCAAGCAGGACGGGGGAGACCCAGATTCAAGTCCCCGCTCTGCTTGATTCAGAGCAAGAACTTGAACCCAGGTCCCCCACCTCCTAGCTGACTGTGATTAGGGTAGTCTATGTGAGCCCTTCCTGTGTTGTAAAACTTGTGTGGAATGGGGAATCCCCAAAGAGTGGACACTCAAGCAGTCACATACTGTACTTGCACTTAAGGTTGGTACTATGCCTTGAATCCATAATTCATTGTGTATAATCTTGATGGCTGCAATATACTGGCCCTTCATTGCCAATTCAGTGTCTAATTGAAATCTAACATTATCAGTCATATCTTTTTTGTAAATTATAATCAAGTCATTACTTATATAGCACAGAGCAAGTTGGACGGTGATTTAGATGGCCCGGTAGGGGAGGAAGATGTGTGCAACACAATGTAATCTGAGAAGGGATCAGTAAAATATACTAGTATCTAATATAATAATCAGAACTGCGTAGGATAAAAGGAGAGCTGACAATGGTCCAAAGTGGCTGAAGGAACTGAGAAAGTAGATTAGAATGTCAAGGAAAGGAGAATAGACCGGATCATGCTTCTACTGGTTAGCTTTCATTAACTCCATTGTAGTAGCTGAGCTGGGATTGTAGCTGTGAAGAGGATTTTGTAGACCCAAGAGTCCTTAATAACAAAATGTGGTTCCAAACTATGGGAGCTGAGAGGCAGAGGAGCATATATTCATAGTGTACCCATTTTGTAGGAATAGTACATTCCCTCCCACCATGGGCTCGTGTTGGTTTCCTTACATATGCCAGTTTCCCAGCACCATGTTTTTTGGTGCCTTACAACTGGTCACTCCTACTTACAGATGTTTTTGGATATCAAAATATAAAAATATGCTTTCTAGCCTATAGTAAACAGTAGAAAGAGTTGCAGTAGACAGAGAAAAGCTGTGATTAATGGAGAGAGAGTTTCACCATGGCTCCAGAGAGCCTGTCTGTCATTCTGTATTGTAAAATTTAAGCTGTTAACAACTCCTTGTACACCTAAAGTTGATGGTTGTTACTTTGCTGTCCAATGTGATTACATAGAACTTCATGGCAAGGGCAGGAATAAAAGCCAGAGTTTGCAGTTCAAAAGTATAATCCTTCACCAATTGAGTTGTTACTACTACAGAGTATATGGAACACATTTGAGCAGGTCTGAGTATATCCACAAGAGGGTAATTTAATTGAGAGGGCAGTAGAGGGCATGTGTTCCCACAATGCCCCTTACCCATATTCCTTCTTGCTAGCCAGCATATTATCAAAATAAATGTTCAATAAATAAAAGGATGAAATAAAAGGAGGCAATGCTTAAATAACTGTAGTTCTTCAACATTGGTGGACACATGAGCCTGTATCATTCCCAACCTTTGCACGATATGCAGAATCTAAACTCACCCCTTTACTGGGATTTTTTTTTTAAACACAGAAATTAACAGTAAGATAAATTTCAGCTCAAGTTTTCTGTTGAGGATGGGCTCAACGGTTTGTTTCTTTGTTTCTTTGTTCCCCACCCCAGACTGCTCAGCTCACACCTTAGAACAGGGGCGGGCACATCAGGTTTCCAAAATTGTATGGAGGGCTGGTTAGGGGAGGCTGTGTCTCCCCAAACAGCCAGGTGTGGCGTGACCCCTTCCCCCCCCCACTTCTCACCCCCTGATGGCTTCCCCAGGACTCCTGCCCCATCAAACCCCCCTGTCTCCTGACAGCCCCCGCGGGACTCCTGCCCCATCCACCACCCCCTGCTCCCTGACCACCCCTGGACTCCCCACCCCTGACTGCCCCCTGCCGCCCCATCCAACTCCTCCTCTCATTCCTGACTTGCCCCCTAGGATCCCTGCCCCATCCAACACCCCTGTTCCCCGCTCTCTGACCGCCTCAACCCCTATCCACACCCCTGACTACACCCCTGAACTCCCCTGCCCTCTATCCAACCCCCCTTTCTCCCCTACCGCGCTGCCTTGAGCACCGGTGGCCGGCGGCACTACAGCTGTGCTGCCCAGAGCACCGGGTCAGGCTGCGGCTCTGCAACTGCGCTGCCCGGCCACCCAGAGCATTGCGCTGGCAGTGCAGTGAGCGGAGGCTGCAGGGAAGGGGGACCCTTGGGGGAGGGGCTGGGGGCAAGCCTCCTAGGCCAGGAGCTCTGGGGCTGGGCAGGAGGGTCCCGTGGGCCGCATGTGGCCCGCGGGCTGTAGTTTGCCCACCTCTGCCTTAGCCTCTGTTTCTACAGGACAGTTCCCACATCCCTTATATGTGAGTGGAATAATAACCTCAGTGAGTCAGCAAACTCCATACAACATTTCCCAGCAGTCTCAATAGCTGCTGAGAGGGTGGGGTGCTTTAGGCAAGAAATAAAGAGATTAACATCAAATTTCTTTATTTTCCTCTATAATCAGTGGCAGCTTTCATGGGGCTTCATGGGTTCAATTGCACCCACAGAAATCATGACACCAAGGATGCAAAAAAACAGACAAACATGCTGTGACACAATGCACCCCTGTATTCATACCCTATACACTATTGTAGTACTCTTTTGTACAAAATATGTCCTGTAAAGTATCATTTGATAACTAATAACTTGCTGGTCAATAATATCATGGTGAAATGTGTGTAGCAACATTATATGTAAAGTTATGAGAGATAACTGAAGATCGTGACTGAAGTCTGTTTACCAGACAAGTCTGGGGAGTGGGTGAACCTGTCTCTCAAATATAAAGAACAAATTGATGTCTCTGGCCAGGTGTCATCAAAGCTGATGGGCATCAACTGTCAAGTGGCCATTCTTTGGTAAGGAATGGGGGTAGGATCAAACACCTCTATATCTCAGTGAACATCAGCATGAAACCTCTTCCTTTTTCTCCTCTGGACAGAACTTTATCTAGGGGTCACTCTTAGAAAAAATCATTACAAAGTGTGACTGAACTATAACAGTGAGGGGCAAAAACACACCAAGCTCTCTCTCCCTATCTGTCTCTTTTGTCGCCTAATAAGACAAAAGAAACAGTAGTTGGACTTTGGGAGCACATCCTGGCCTGAGAGTTTGGTCAGCAATGTTACTGGAAACATGTGGTAAGGAACTTCACCTTAAACCAAGTCTAGTTTAAGTTTAGAAACCATTTTATCTTTATTTTTCTTGTAACCATTTTTTATTTCAGTGCCTCATTACTTGTACACACTTAACCAACTATCTCTGTAAGTAAATAAACTTCTTCTTTTATTTTTTAATCCAGTGTTGCAAATTGTTTGGGTAATTCTATTTAACGTGGCAGACTATTGTGTATTGATCCCCTTAGAGGGACAAGGGATCTAATATATCTGGACTGTCCAGGAGAGGGCTGGACTGTGCAAGACACAGGTGGTGGGTTTGTTTTTTTTTGTTAAGGGGGTGGATCTGACCTGGGAGTGTGTTGGGGTCACCCTGCAAGTAGTAACCAAGGCTGCTGGAAGCCAGTGTGGGGTTGGTGTTTGTTGACAGGCTACTGAGGTTAGAGTTTCTGGACCAGAGCTGTGGCTGTACGCAGACACTCAGGCTCCTCACAAACAGCATGTAGGTCACACCCTAAGTAGGGAGTTACAGCAGCATAGGGTTGCCAGGCATCTAGTTTTCAACCAGAATGTTCAGTCAAAAAGGGAACCTTGGCGGCTCTGGTCGATACCGCCGATCAGGCCATTAAAAGTCCAGTCAGCAGCGCAGCAAGGGCTCAGGGCTAAAGTAGGCTCCCTGCCTGCCCTAGATTTGCACGGCTCCTGGAAGTGGCCGCCAGGTCCTTGCAGCCCCTAGGCGCATGGGTGACCAGGGAGGCTCCATGTGCTGCCCCTGCCCTGATTACCAGCTCCACAGCTCCCATTGGCTGGGAATTGCAACCAATGGGAGCTGCGGGGGCGGCACCTGTGGGTGCGAGGAGCCTCCCTGGCTGCCCATGGGGCTGCAGGGACCTGGTGTCTGCTTCCTGGGAGCTGTGGTTGCACCTCCGTGACCCCGCACCCCAACCCCCTGCCCCAGCCTGCAGTCCCTGCCTGCAACTGAACTCCCTCCCAGAGCCTGCACACACACCCCAATACCCCACCCCAGAACCCACACCCCCGCCCCATCCCGGTGAAAGTGAGTGAGGGTGTGGGAGAGTGAGTGACGGAGGGAGGCGCAATGGAGTGAGTGGAGGCAGGGCCGTGGAGAAGGGGCAGGGTCTCGGGGAAGGTGTTCGGTTTAGTGCGATTAGAAAGTTGGCAACCCTACAGCAGCAAAGCATTGTGAGGCACCCTAGGCTGCAAGGCAGATGTGATACAGCCCTTCACTGGTCTGGATTGCACCCCACAATGTCATACATACACTTGTCCTGGTCTGGTGGGAAGGGTGGTTAGAGAGCAAACCTTCCCTGCTCTCACCCAGCAGCAGTGGTTCCTGTCCTGCAGGGCTGGCCCAGCTCCCCACTCCAGGCATTGTAAGCTGATGGACTGGGTCACAAGGCCACTCAAATTTGGCCCAGTTGCCCTTCTGTGATGGGGCAAAGTCCGGAGCAATGCCTGGGTCCAGTTCTGCGGCACAGGAGCTGCCACTGTTGTGTGAGTCCAGAGTGGACTTTATTCTCCAGTTTCCCCTCCTCACTGATTCAGAAATAGGGGTCTGGTGCCAGGGTGGAAGGTGGTGCTGCAGGTGATCAGTGAGTGCACCTACTGAATGCACTCAGTAGCCAGCGCAACATGTTAATGCTGCCTCTTCTTCCATAATTTCGGGTTTTGTCTTTTTGGTTTTATTTCTCCATAATGGCATCAGCTGAGGTGTCTGAGGTCAAAACGTTTCTTTCTGTTAACATGTAGGCAACCAAGAGACTACAACCAAGATCATAATATCTAGGAAATACAACCCAGAGAATACTGCGTTGGAGTTTGACTTTTTATTTTCTGTTTTATTAAGTTTGTGTCACATATTAATATGATTTCTGCATAGCTTTCCAGTTTAGTTTATACATAAAAATAAGGAAGAATTACATTTTTTTTAGTACAGTCTTGGCGACTGTGATAAAGTGGAATCTTCTGACACTCTTGCTGCTTTCAAATATGCAGAGATACAAAACACAGTGCAGTGCAAATGCATTATTAACACTCCATACAGTACCTCTTTTACTATGATATATTTCCTACTATACTGGCCTCTAAATCCATTGGAGACCTACGTGTTTTTCTTTTTCTCAAGCTCTCCGAAGAAGTTGTATAAAGGATAAGTGCTGATTTATATGCTACTTTAGTCATACTGTGAGAGTTTGTTTGTTATACAATAGCTAATGTTTGCCCAGTTTGGGTATTATATTGAAAGTACAATTCCTTCAACATGGAAAGTACTAATTATTACTATTCCCCACCCCTGTGTGTTGACTGACTTGAACACCCCGTTGTGCAACCTCCTTTTTTTGGTAATGAATCAAGACCCAAGGTGCCTCATTTTATAGGACCACATTAATCAAGATAGAATTTGTACATTCATGTCTACTTGTTTGTGAATATGTAAGCAATGAAGTAATGCAATATATCAAGTGTATATGTACTTTAAACTCAAATAGCATAAAATGTAATACAAAAGTGGAACTTTATCAATGTTGTCTTGGGTTCTCTGCTGAAGGGTAATGGGCAGATCTTCAGCGGGTGTGTACTGTCCTAGTTCTATAGGAGATATAAGAACGTACGCTAGTTGAGGATCTGCACCATCGTGTTTGGTGACTATGATCTACTGCATGTAACTGGATGGAAATGCAGTGGAAGACATCAATGCAAAAAGTCACAAGAAGAACTGGGAACTTTAGAAGGAGCAGCCTGGTTATGTTTGTAATAGCATAAGGAAGTATGACATGACACATTATACATAGGTTTCAGTAATAAGTGATTTATTGTAGTTGAATTGCTATTGAAAAGAACTCACAAATTTCAGTCTGCAGTAGGTCTTTATCCTACAATGGCCTGAATGAGACTGTGATAGTGTTAATGGTGCGACAGGAGTCCAACAGATGGACAGCAATGCGTATAGACTAAAGTTTTGGATAACAGCAACATAAACTCTCATAATATAAACATGTATGTAAGCCAGTTGAAAAATATGAATTTTTTGCTTCTTTCTGCATATCTCATAGGTCCCTCAGTGCAGAAAATGTAGAAAACAGTACATTGTCAGGAATACTTCCCTTGATTCTCTGCAGGATTTTACAGACTCTGTTGAAGCCCCTGAGGGGGAATGTACTTTCCAATATCTCTATTGTATATACAGAAAATCCCAAGCAGCATTTCATTGCACTACTGCATATTATAAAATTCAAAAAAACTTTCTCTATTCCTCAGCTACATGTCATTATTGCCTTTAGCAATATGCCAATAGTTGCAATATAAAATGAAAATGTATGATTGCAGGGAGAAAGTTTTTATATCAATTCAGATATACTAAATTGCCAAGATATGAGAGGGATAATGTGCACTTCTGCCCAAATGCTTACAAAGTATACTATGATTATGGTCAGTAAATGCCATTCTGCAGAGCTAATTCATTTAGAATATTTTGCAAGAAAAGCAATAACAGAGGATTATTGAACTTCTATAAAAAGATGGACTCTCTATGAAATTTATGTTAACTGAGTGAATGCTGGCAATTTTGAATACCTCTGAAGATTGTCTTGTCACTTTGGATGATAATAACGTGAAATAAATAAGAATACTTGTAATATGATGGGTGTTTGATTTATGCTACATTCAGATGTGTGCATCAGTCACTTTCAGTAAGTGGATGCTGGGCTCTCTTGGGATTTTCATGGCAGTGAAGGATATCTGACTATAGCTCATTGTTTTGCTCATCGGGTTCTCTGATGCTGCGTTCAGATTCACTGGCAAGAATCCTCTTAGGATAGTCCATCATAATAACAAATGACTAGATAAGGAAGACAAAGACAATTTGTAGCTTCATCCTACCTCACAAGACAATGGCCTAAAATTAAAATGCTGATTCAATAAGTTAAATAGAATTATTTTGCAGGATCTGTGTGTGATTTTTATATATGCCTGTGTGTCGATGTGAATATAAAACAAAATGAGAATATATACACTCAGTTTAACTTGACCCCTGAAAAGTGATGTAGACCCATGTGCCCTGGCTAAACGGCATTAGAATATGAAGACCAGCCTTTTGTTTGGGGTTCATATCTTTTCAGTATTGCAGGTGGGATCAATACTGTATGGGAATTCTCCTTAAATCTTTCACTGGCCTGGTGAACTATTTATGCCTCCTAGAAAACTATGCAGCAAATTAAACCATTTTTTATTTTCAAGGGGAATTAGATACCTAGGCACTTTTTGAATGTCTTACTAGGCATATTTAGGCACCTAAATGCCTTTTAAAAATCTCACCCAAACTGTCCTTAGCATATTCTCCCTTAAGGTGTTGTTGGCCATTTGTTTCAATACCACTAAAACAGTATACTGGTGGCTGGTTTGTAAAGTCTCCCACAATGTGACTAGATACTAGAAAACTCATCACCATTCCTGTAGGTTAGATTATCACTGTACACATATACCTCTTACACCAGAATAATACAGCTCATCTGTAATTGTGATCAATAAAATTACTGGTTAATAATAAAAAGAAAATGCACTGAGGAAAAAGGGAGTTGACTTATTTGCAATTTAAGAACTATTTGTTTTCTGGATGAAATCACTTTATGATGGTGCTTCAAAAGTGAATAGAATGCCACAAGTAAAATGTGGCTTCATTGTATTAGGTTTTGGTAATAAAGGAGTTTAGTACAATAAATATTTATGACTTCCCTATATCTAATATATGTAATGTAGAGACTTGCTGTACAGAGTGATATCCGTTCAGAGAAAAACTCAAGGATTTTTACAAAGACTTCATGATTAGAGAAATTTCAATACAGAATTTGTATCTACCAACTTAGCAAGTTAAGTATTCAAACTATCATTTTTCAAATATATAGAGAGAGTAAATCAAGCCAGGCTACTCACCAGAAAGACACACTAGGCTTGATTCATCAAAGGAGTAGGGAGGAAATATTTTTAGTAATTATGATGTTTCTAGTCTGTAAAACTTTGAGTGAGATACCTACTTACCACTAGGGGCCAATCCTTCAGATCAAGCTCTTCAGACACTATTGGTGAAGTATGACCGCGGATCTTGCACTGTCACTCTCTTTGAACTGTACATGTTCTCTGGATATCGAGAGAACTTCAGTCTCCACTGTCATCTTTCACAAGTAGTAAATTCCCTTTCTCACTTGCACAAATATTAAAAGTATATGAAATGAGATACTTTATTAGTAAGGATACAATTCTGCCACAGAGGTCTTAGATTCGATGACTTTCCGGGACCTCTGTGACTTCTTCTGCGGCAGGGCTGGAGCAGTTGTCAGTCAGGGCCACCAGACTAGTGGCCCTGGGGCTGGAGCAGTGGCTGGGGTTGGGTCAGGTCAGCACCTCTGGGGCTGGAGCAGCAGTGGTCAGCCCCTGCTGCAGGAGCAGTTACAAGCCCCTATCTGTGCTCGATTTCTTTTCCCTTCCTGGGGTATTTTTAGAAAAAGTCAGGGACAGGTTGCAGGCTTCCATGAATTTTTGTTTATTGCCCATGACCTGTTTCAAGTTTCAAAATTCCAAAATGAATATTTTCCAAAAGGAAAGAAAAATCAAAATATTTTTTTCTGTGGGAATTTTTGTTTAAAAAAAGAAACAAACAAAATATTTTCCAGCCAGCTCGAGCACTAAGTGCTTAACAGGAAAATAAAATGGACATACTGTCTATTAGAGTTGCAGTGAAAGATAACAGGAAATAGGAGGAAGGAAGGACAAGAATTACAAAAATGAGGTCCTTTGGCTACTTTGAGTTAAATGCACAGCTTGATGGTTTAGTTTGGCTTGTGTAATTTCACGCACAGTTTTTCAGTATTTGCGTAGTTTGTATACAAACTGTGACAAATCGGGACAAAGGCAAAATGATCGGTTAGATGCCCAATTTCAGTACAGGTTATGTCTACAGTTGGAGCTAGGGATGTGATTCCCAGCTTGCGCACACGTACTCATGCTAGCTCTTAATCAAATTAGTGTGCTAAAATTAATAGTGTAGCCAGGGTAACCACCCGTGTTACACTACAGTACTGGGTTTTTTTCATAGATTCCAAAGTGAGAAGGAAACACTGTGATCATCTAGTCTGACCTCCTGTATAAAGGAAGTTGGTCGCCTAACACCCCTTTGTGCCTTTGTAAATCTTCCCCTAAATGAACACACAACTAATTCCAACATTGTTAGGAATTACTGTTTATCAGTGTTCCCACAACAGTTCATCTACATGAAAGAGGCATATATGTAAATAACAGGATAACTTGATATTTATTCAGTACTCCAAATCAAATGAAGTTCTGTTTTTTAAAAAAAATAAATAAAAGCCAGAGAGACTACTTAGATATTCAAAACCTGACAGACAACTAAGAACCCTAGCATCATAATTACTTATTCTAGCAGAGCTGAGTCATTCTTCTGATGCTGATGAATCAAGAGTATGATGCGGTTTACTGTGTGTGGGTCTTTCAGATGACACTTTAAAACCCATGGTCCTCCTTTTCTGCATTTTGTAAGAGTCACAGTTAAACTAGTATCCCTTGGTCAGAATTTCTCCTTTCTCCACTTTTTGTTCAGTGTGCTGAGCTCCATTTGGATGCAACTCTAACATCAAACAGGTGGTGGTAATTCCATGGTGTGCTTTGTATAGTCGATGGTCCCGACCCTTCTCTGTGACTTCATTTAGTCAGACTGGAAAGTGCTCTGTAGATATCCAGTAACCTATTACATTTTGCATATTTTTAAAAATGACATACTACGGGTAAGTCATTGTTACACTGTCTGAATGTAATTCATCCATTTCTGTTTCACAAATGTAGGAATTTCATTTATTTGTTGAAATGTGACACAGCTGCTTATTATCCTTCATAATTTTGGGGTATATGACACTAAAACTTAGAAAATTCTGTTGCCTGGAAAAAAATGGGCACTGGGTCTTCCATCTGGGGATGGGTAATGATGATTCTGGCTGCTCAAGAGTAGAATTGGTTGATACTCATTTCCAGGGACAGCCAGGAATATGTAGATAACCTCAAAATATTTCTCTCTATTTTTCAGGCTATTGGTGAGGAGGTAGTGTGGGTCATTGCCCAGGTTTGTGGTGGAAGGTGAAAAAGCATCATCAGTCTGGAGATAGTATGTCCACAATACTCTTAGTGTTATTGTATTTGGCCGTGTGTGTGGTGTGGATTGGGATTCTAATTATATTCCACCCTCAGTTCTCATCTGTGGTATCCCAATATGGTCTAGGAACGTAAATGAGTTTGGTGAACTCCGTGCTATTGGCCATTTTAGAATATCATTACAACATGGCCCTTTAAAGTGGTTAAATGACTGTTTTGTGATTTAGTGTCCCTCATAGACAAGAGCCAGGACTCTGCTTTAATAAGCACAGAGGAAATCATTCACTTGGGATGATGGATGCCCACAGATTGTGTAACTCACTGGCTCTGTAACGTGTAGACTGAGATACAGGGTTTAGGCTGCACAGTGTGACACACAGGACATGTGTAAATCTTGATCTAGATTAAGCAATCATGGAATGGATTGCTGGCATTGCTACAATAATCCTGAAGGCCAAAACAAGTAAATAAGAACTTGTTCTACAGAGGTGCAAAAAGGTTTTGGCAGAGGGCAGACGTAGTGTCTTACACGGACGGCTTGCTTATTTATTTATTTATTTACTTACTTACTTAGCGGAAGTCTTTGTGTGCGCTACAGCTATTGTTTAGACTTATGAAAGGAACATGTGATCTAAAAAAATGGACAAAATGGCAGCTCATTAAGGAGCTGGATTAAAAACTCTACAAATTTACTGTGACAGGCAGGAAGCTTTTCTTAACTCTCTGCTCTGGGAGGGGAAAATTCCCCTGACATAAAACTTCATTTTGAGGTCAGAAGGTGAAAAAAACAATACTTACTAGCCAAGGCGAAACAGAAAATCAGATCAGTTTCAGGCTGTGGATTTTTTTTCCCTTTGAAAAGTCATTGAAAATGAGGCTCTAATTTGGACTTGCCTTGTGCATATTTCAAAGACTCACTTTTAAAGCAATAGGGACTTGATAAATGACAAAGTTTAGTCTGTGGAGTCACTTCATTTATTATCTAGTTTTGCCACTGAGAAACTAGAAGGTTGGTTTAATTACTTGAATTATGCTAAACTCAAATCTTCACCCAAAAAATCAAAATCAATTTCTCCAACATCCCCTGGGGAACTAGAAAGAAGACAATTTTATGCCAGTCTGACTAAGAGAAATGATATTTAAATACTGAGCATCGTTTTAATCAGCTGATTATCATAAAATGTCACTCTGTTAGTAGACCAATGTATGAAATATTCAGTTACATAACACATTCGAGGAGATAATGATTCTTGACTGCATTACCTCATTTATTTTTATGCCATATTCCATTGTCTGTGAGAGTTGCACAGTGAGTGACATTTTTTAAAAATAGGAATGTGCAATCTGTGAACACAGACACGGGTAAGGATTATGCACACAGAGTTTGCAGCTGTTTGCACCCAGGAGTGCATATTTTGCATGCCTATTTTTGAAAATGTGGCCCTACCAGCTGTGTCAATGATTAATAACCAAGTACAATTAAAAATATGTGCTCTGAATCAGAAAAGCCTGCCTGTTGATGGATGAAATTTATGAAGATCAGAGTTTACATCATAAAAAGCGTCCGTCTGTTAGGATGATAAGGATCCGTATCCACTTTGGTGTGAGAATGAGATGGAAAATGTTGCAAGATCTAGCTCCCTTCTGACATTTCTAGAAAGTTCTAGGTGTTGGCTAAGATGGCAGTACCATGAGAGCAGCTTTACTTGGGCTATTTCAGAGGTTTTACTTTTGGCTTATGTTGTTAACTGCAGAAGGGCATGACATTGATTTAAAAAACAGAACCCCTTAATTTATACAACTTGAAATGTTGGCTGGCTTGAGATCTGTCACGGGCGGGAGGGACAGGTATAGATTGAACTAGGAAATCTCAAATGAATGAAACTTAATTTTTTTTTTAATTTTTAAAAACAATAAGTGCAAATTCTGCTCTTGGTTTAATTACTGTAATCTCATGTTTTTGAGGCTGCAAGGGTGAATTTGAGGTTGATTGATATTTTTTCTCTCTCAACAGTACTCCACAGAGCTATGTAGCATGAGATGGAAATAGGGCTGGTTCAAAGAGAAGAAGTCATAAAGTCCAAAGACAAACCACTGAAAAGATTCCCAAACCGAGCAGTTACTGTTCCAAACTGAGTCAGGAGGAGTTTTACATAAGCTTTGGCTTTTATACTCCAATTAAATAAATCAATCTGCAGATTAGAAAAGATTATGCTGGAAAAGTATCATACTGTATGTATAAAATGACCCAAATTTGATCATGTAAAAAGTAGTTAAACTTTATAGTGAAAAGCATACACAAGTTCATCAAAACTTTGAGGAGCATTTTAGTGGCGCTTTTTCAGTCATATCATCCGCTTTTATAATATGGTATTAGCAGATTTCGGTCGCATCAGATTATTGTTTATCCTAATGCAATAAGATAGAAGGATCATAATTCAGGATATATTAACACAAATTAATGAAAGTACTTACATGGTATGATATTAGTGTTGTGGAAAGATAATGCAATAGGATGGTCAGTTGGTATAGAAACATAATTTCTGGCTTTCCCATCTTTCTTGTATTCTGTTTACCCCTTGCTACAGCAATGATTAGTTTGGAAAGTGGTATGCCCTTGATCACTTATGTAGCTTCCATTGACCTCTCTGGAAATTGCTTGTGGGGATCAAGGGTAATTGTATATAAAGAAGGCCCTATGCTATTTTTCTATTTCTTTTTATGAGCATAAGAGCATTTTTTATGTGGAATAAGCAATGGAGTACAGGAAAGACTGAGTTCCACCAATGACTGTTCTCCTACAGTCACAAGAAATCAGTTATGGGATGCATTTCAGAGCTCCAGCAGAAGGTAAAAAACCCAAGTAGTTCACCTCGGTGCATGTGAACAAAGATCTCTTTATAAGTATTTAATCACGGTTATACTATGCAATACTGTTAATAGGCAAACAGTTGTGTGGGTTCTCCCCCGTCCCCCCCGCACCCCCCGGAATCCCAGTAATATGAATTCTTTCAGTGCTTCCTGGAACTAACAATGGACCAGATCCTCAGCTGCTATAAACTTAGCTTCAGTAGACCTGTGTTGATTTACACTGTCTACAGTCTGAACCCATAGATCTAGTAGGGGTAGCACTGGGCGGGACTTATGGGGCTATAGCCATCCTTAGCAGGCCATAGCTGGCTGCTGCTCTGCGGCTGCCCAGCTCTGAAGGCAGAGCGAAGAGATTGGCAGTTGCTGGCTGGGCACCCAGCTCCAGCAATGGAGAAGTAAGCCTGGGTGGGGGTTAGGGATGCCTGAGAGCAGCCTCGGCCCATGTTCCCACCCACCGGGGCACACCGCCCAGGGCACGTCTAGGGTCCGGAGCTCCCCACAGAGGTCCAGACTGACCTTCTGTAGCCAGGGCTCTTGGACGCCCCTCCCCACAGTTGCTGCTCCCGAAGCCCTGCCAAGGACTCTGCCAGCCCCGAAGCTGAGTCCCCCACCTGGGCGGCTCTTACTGCCTGGAAGCAGCCAGTGCTGTGCACTGCCCGGCTCTGGCTTCCAGAATCCAGTGGAGCCTTGAAGGGGAAGGAGGACCGGGTGGGACCTTGTGGTCGTGGGGAGTCTGACGACACCCCTGATGTCTAGTCAGCATAAATCTGTACTTCAGTCTTTTATTTACCATCACTGAACAGATCTTTGCATCAACACATATTTTTACTTATCTATGAGGCCATGTCTATTCTACAAAATTATGTTGACCTATGTTATGTCAGCATACAGTTGCCACAATTATTACATTGCTTGTGCATGTGCACACTACGGTCCTTGTATCGGTGGTTCATGTCCTCATCAAAGCACTTGATCGATGCAGAGTGCAGTGCACCATGGGTAGGTATCCCACTGGGCAACTTGCCACCATCCAGCGTAGGGTGTTCTGGGAAGTTTTTGCAGTGTCTCGTTGTTACCAGCTTTGCCCGTTACTTTGGGGTATGCTCATTTATTAGCGTTACTTTTTCGGGGAGGGGGATGTTCTGTAATTCTATGAATGTACTGCTTGTGTCACTTGTGTTTTCATATGGAGCTCTACTCCTCCCTTCTGCAAGTCCCCTCCCAATGGAGCTATTCTGCAGGACCTAGGTTCCCCAGGGCTGGGTTCCTCCAGCCCCAGAACCAGATGAGCGCGCACACACACACACACACACTAACAGATGAAGTCTGAACAGACCGGGTCAATCAGCACTTTCAAGCTGACCCCTTATATGTTCCTGGACTCAGTGGGCTGGGTCAAGTTGCCCCCCCGCCTCCCCGCACACCCTTATGTGCCCTGGGCTCAATAGGCTGAGCCAAGCATCACTTCCAAGCTGCCACCCTTGTATGTCGCAGGTTCAGAACATCCCTATTCCCACTTTCACGTCACAATTGCACTGGGAGTAACCCACTTGATGAGTAAACCCCACAGTATTTTTGGGCGCTGCAGGGATCTTTAGCTTAGGTAAAAGAATAAATGGGGAAGCTAAAAACACAAAAGGGTAAAGTTCAGAGAGAGAGAGAGAGAAGCGACCAGCTTAACCATAAAAGTTATTTATTGAATAATAGTGATAACTACACAAGGAGAGCCTAAACCAACAACGGTTACATTATTAAAGGTTAACACCTGAGGTAGAAAAGAAAACCAAGAGAGAGGAAAGGAGCTCACCACTCCCATGAAGCTTGAACTGGTCAGGGTTCCCAGGTGATGGTGGTAGCTCAGAGTCCTGGAGACAGGCAGAGCCCCCAGCACGATCAGTCAGGAGAAGATGGACTCCCAGTGGAACTGATGCATAGTTTGGATCCAAGCATCAGAACACTTACAGGAGTGCGGGTGGGGTTTTTTGTAGGGAAACAACAATGGTTCAGGGGAGAACACTGGATTTGTTTATGGGTAAACTGATGACTCAAGGGTTTTCTTTAGGCTAGACAATAGGAGCTAATCACTCTTGGCTATGGGTGGTGTTTCTTCCAGGGAGCTCACAATGCAATTAGGCTGCTTCAGTATTTTGGATATCAATCAAGGGTTTATTACTAGAATTGGTCTGATAACTGCTGAGCTGGATGTAGGCGGAGCAGAGATTCCCCATGATGCAATGCTTCCCTGCTTTTCTGGTCCCAGAGTTCAGTGTGGTTCTTACTTTGGAATCTCTGTTCTCCATTCTGAATGCTAATGGAGATGCCTCCCTGTCCTATCTTCGATGCAGTTGAGGCTAGCGGAGTTGCCTTAATCTTGTCACCCTTGTCATGAGGGGGTCTAGATGTGTCTCCCACTGCCCTTCACTGCTTTCTGCAAGTCTTTTCTCTGATTCGTTTTGGTTCAAGCTGAGGCTGCGGTGGGGTGTCTTTCATGAGTCAGACAATCTGGATACTGCGCCCTGGTTCCCCAAGAACACAGAGCTGACTCGTATCATCATGGGGCTGAAACGAATCACGCAGGGGTAACTGGGAGCATGGGGTCAACTTCTCTTAATGCATTGTTCTCCATTCCATAATTTCATCTGCATCCCATAATATTTTGCACCGTCTTCAAATCCCCACATCCCTCCTCGCTGTCTGTCATCTCTGACCGAAGCATGGAACCTCTGCACAGTTCTGCACTATTGTCATGACCTTTGCGAGTACTAGTTGCAGAGCCACAAGGGGAGCCCTGGAGAACATGACCATTCTTTGGAGTCTAGCTTGCTGTGGAACATAGAAACAATTCAAGGTTGTTGGTGGCGTTCACGGAGCAACTGGGATTGGTGGAGTGCTAGCTCTGGGCCAGAGAAACTAGCAGTGGCTGCAGAACTTTTGGATGCACAAGGCCACATTACCAGATCCGCATGCCGAACTCGCCCCTGTCCTCCAGCTCATTTGATTGTCTTACTGACAGTTGAGAAGAGAGTGGTGGTTGCACTGTGGAAACGTGCAACCCAAGACTGCTACTGATCCATCGGGAATCAACTTGGAGTCGGGAAATCCACCGCATGGGCTGTTGTCATGCAAGTGTGCAAAGCCATTCATCGCCTCCTACTACTCAGGACTGTGACTCTGGGCAATGTGCCTAACCAAAAAAAGGCTAAGGGGAGATATGATTGCTCTCTATAAATATATCAGACGGATAAATACCAGGGAGGGAGAGGAATTATTTAAGCTCAGTACCAATGTGGACACAAGAACAAATGGATATAAACTGGCCACCGGGAAGTTTAGACTTGAAATTAGATGAAGGTTTCTAACCATCAGAGGAGTGAAGTTCTGGAACAGCCTTCCAAGGGAAGCAGTGGGGGCAAAAGACCTATCTGGCTTTAAGATTAAACTCGATAAGTTTATGGAGGAGATGGTATGATGGGATAACATGATTTTGGCAATTAATTGATCTTTAAATATTTATGGTAAATAGGCCCAATGGCCTGTGATGGGATGTTAGATGGGGTGGGATCTGAGTTACTACAGAGAATTCTTTCCTGGGTATCTGGCTGGTGAATCGTGCCCACATGCTCAGGGTTCAGCTGATCACCATGTTTGGGGTCGGGAAGGAATTTTCCTCCAGGGCAGGTTGGAAGAGGCCCTGGGGGTTTTTCGCCAGCATGGGGCACAGGTCACTTGCTGGAGGATTCTCTGCACCTTGAAGTCTTTAAACCATGATTTGAGGACTTCAATAGCTCAGACATAGGTGAGAGGTTTATTGCAGGAGTGGGTGGGTGAGATTCTGTGGCCTGCATTGTGCAGGAGGTCAGACTAGATGATCATAATGGTCCCTTCTGACCTTAATATCTATGAGTCTATGAGAACACAAAGGTACCATTGTCAGCATATTCATGACCGGAAATTGAAACTTAGAATACTGAACTCTTGATCCCAAAAGTTGTAAGCACTTCTCCTTGGGATTGGTGCAGCACCGTGCCAGCACCACCCATAGTGCATATGGGCCTCAGGGGTGGGGGGTAGGTGAGCAGGGGTTGGGGAAATGAGGGGAAATAGGTCATAGGCATGAGTATATTTGTTTAGGGAAATGGAACTGAATACTAGCACCGTTTTCCACTGGGAGTGGTGATTGTAGCTGATTCCCTCAGGAGCGAAATAACAGTGGTGGCGAAAGCACAGCTGCTGCTGGTGTTCCAGTGCCACCTGGGCCTGTATGCTGCTAGGCTCTGTACGGCACTGGGGCCTGCTGAAGTACTTGCTGAGTGGCGTGGGAAAGTGTCACGGTGGAAGAAATAAGGCAGAAACCTCCCCAGAAACCTTTGGCAGAGGATTACGGAGCACCTCCATGAAAGTTTCATCAAGCTCTCTATGGAAGATTCAGGGGACATGCCAGTGCGCATAAATAAACGGCTCTGCGTGGCCCTCTCTGCCTAGCTCTAGGAATGAAAAGCAGATAGCAACTCTGCCTCTCTTGGTTGGTTCACTACCTCTTCTAGCACAAGTGAAAAAGAGGAAATCAACAGATGTGTCCTGTTACTCTGAGAATTTCAAAGCAAACACTGTACTTACCAGAGGTTCTTTTTCCTGCTCAGGCTCACCCATGTTTGACTGTTGGGACTGGCTGGACAGCAAGTGGAGTCCAAAACATGTCCTGGTTCACTGCACAGCTGGATCCACTGGTCAACTGTCCCCCATATTTCTCCTCCTCTTCCACTTCTTCCTCCTCGCTGTTCACAGCAGGAGTCTGTGACTTGGACTCCTCTGAAGTATCCATGGCCTTCTTGGGAGTGTGTGTGTGTCGGGGGGCGGGGGGAGGGGGTGTTCCACTGAGGATGGCATGCAGCTCTTAGCAAAAGTGGCAGAGCAGCTCTGTGACTTTCACATGTCAGTGCTGCTGGTCCCTGTTTTAGCCTTTCTCCTTGATCCGCCTCCCCCACCCCCCCCGAGCCATCTGCTCATAAATGCCCGTGTTTTTATGGCTGGATTGGAGTTGAGCCTGTACAGCCTCTTCTCTTCACAGGCCAGGAAATCCAATATCTCCTGTGTACTCCAGGAAGGAGTCCATCTACATGGTGTAGCTGACATAGTCAGCTGGGCAGCTGTACCCACAATGGAGAGCTGCTAGGTGTGCTGGGCAACTAGTAATAGAACTCTGAAAAAATTGCAGGGCTTTAAAGAGGAGGGGCAGCTTCCTGTCTGCCTGATCCCTGGGCAATGGAGTTCGCAACTCTGATCAGAGCAGCCAGCGTGGGGCACTGTGGCACAGCTTCTGGAGTCCAGTAAGAGTCAACTTGAGTAACCCAGTGTCTACACTGATACTGCATCAACCTAAGTACATCAACCCTGACCCTACATCATCAGAAGTGAAATTTAAGTGTAGACACATCCACAGTTAGGTTGGTGTAAACTGCCTTGAGTTGACCTAACTATGGAGTGTAGACCAGGCCTAAGTCTATTTCTTACATAGGGCCTTATATGCTGTTAGTACTGGTAATTCTGTTGTGTTTGATTTTAATGGATTGTAGAATAGTTTAGAGGCTCTAGTATGTAAAATCGCATTCCTTCCCCCAAATTATCCTAATTCATTACCTTCTTGCTATGATAGTTTGAGTGTAGGGTTTAAAGCTAATGTTTCTTTTTTTTCTTAATGGTTTTTACTTTCTTTACTGAAAAAGTAATTGCCAAATTCCAATACAATAACTGGGAAATTACATTTTCTAATAACTCAAATTATCACATCACCATCATCATAGTAAAAATCATTGGTGCACCAAAAAGGGGATTCTGGACTTCAGATTAGTTTAAAATTGCTTGTATGGTTATAAAAATGTTCAGATTTCTGTTCTGTCACCATTTAACCTTCTGCACTAGGGACTTCATTGTTGTGGATAGACGGTCATAACCCTGGGAAATGTTGTGGAGTTCACTTCTCTGTTGCAAAATTCTACACGGGTAAAAAACACAAATGATCCTTCTGTGCTTAGGGAATGTATCTAACAGCTTCTGCCTATATTTTCTGTCTCTCCCGCCATCTACCCCTTCTTTAGATTGTTCCATTCAGAGATACTAAAAGGAAAAAAAAATATTTAGCTTCATAACATATTGCAGGATTCTTTTGAAATTACATCAGTATATGCCATAAAAGAAGGCTTAAGGGTAGAAAAGAACAATGCTGAGTTGATAACTTAATGAGATTATGCAAGATGTATGTTGCGATGGAGATGTAATTTCCCACAATATCCTTGAAAGACATTATGGTATTGAGTTTATGCAGTATTCTGAGCCCAGAATGTATGTAACTTCCTTATGTGGGGGATATGACTAATATTGAAACCCTATGCAGAATCTTTGGGGTCCGTTGCTTTAAATAAATGGTTTATGTATGATTATGTTCTAATCCATGGGGGAGGGCTACCACAGCTCCTTTAGGAACTAAAACATATGTGGTGGTTAAGGGAAATCAACCTGGTTATAATCCCCAAGAGAGGTATCACCTCCCAGAATGGCTCACATATTAGTGCAAACTAGATTCTCCAGACAAATAAATAAACCTCCTTTTGAATAAATAGCTGGAGTTTAAACTGATCCAGGGTCTTATTTCTGATCCAGCAAAGAGACCCTTTTGTCAAAAGGGGTCCCCCAATCCTTAGGGTAGGGTTGGAAGGACTGACACCTGCCAGAACCAAGGATGGAGTTGGAGTGACCTCTGGAAAGCTTTTTAGGATGCCTGTAGGTTCTTTTATTGTTTTAAATATGTTTTCTTTGTAATGCTTTCACCTTAAGGATATATGTGCTTTCTTATAAGGAGTTGTGTTGTAACTTGTGACTCATAGAATTTAAGGCCAGAAGGGACCATCGTGATCATCTAATCTGATCTTTTGCACATAGCAGACCACAGAACCTCATCCACCCAGTCTTGTAATAGGTCCTTAACCTCTGACTGACTTACTGAAGTCCTCAAATCTTGATTTAAAGACTTCAAGTCACAGAGAATGCACTATTTATTTTACTTCAAACAAGTGACTCATGCACCAGGCTGCTGGCAATTACAGTTGTTCAAAAGCCTTCAAAGTGAAAGCAAAGTTCAGACGCTGGCCTATTTACACAGTTTGGCTTGCTGATTATATCACAGTGTAAGGAGGGAACTCTACAGCCTGGAAAAAACCCAGTCAGGAAGGGGAGAGAGACAGGTCTCGACCCAAGAGCAGTAATGGCTGAGGAGTCTAGTGTGGAGTGAGTTTCACTGAGGGACCATGGAGGGGGAATACAGGTTCAGTTGCCTAGGAACATGACACATGTTAGTTACTTACTTTAAACAATGAGAAAGTTGACGGCTAAAATGTGTAGCAAAACCAAACACATCAGCACTTAGATATTGGATGTGTAAGCAACTGAAGCTGATACAAGCATTTGCAAATTGAATGAATAATAAATAACATCTAATATGTATAGCATTAAAAACAAATCTTCATGTTATACTTGCATAATTAGGTAATTTATTGTCATGCATGTTGTATTAAGGCAAATATATGATTGCTTTATTCCCTTCTTCATTTTCAGTGGTCATTATTTTGCATTGCAATTAAGTCTCTTTCAACAGAATTTCTGTATGTTTTTGGGTGAACTGGAGACAGCCATTACATTGCTAAAAGACAGAGAACAGCACTGGGTTGGTGGAGGGTGAATGGATCTGCATAAGTGTCAGCCCTGTGAAACACTAATTATTCTCCTATACTCCACAGTAGACATAAGAAACTAGATAGCAATAAAAATGTGTAAGCCTTAACAAGAACATCTAGTTCTATAACTTAACTTCTTTTAGATTCAGGGCCAGAGCCAATGCACGTTGAAGTCAATGAGAGTTCTTCCACTGATTCCACTGGGGACTGGATTGAGTCCTTACGAGTATGGTGCAGTAGAACAGGAGCAAATCCATCATCATGTGACTAATGAAATATCTCTTAAATGTGGAGGGGGAGTGATCACAGCTATGATTCTTCACAGGATATGTGTGGGTCAGTGCCGTTTTAGGTAATGATAGACCATTTGTTGTTTTTGTTAACAAGTGTCTTTTTTTTCTATCATGTAGTATATTGAGGATCCTGTCTGACTGGGGACTCTAGGTGCTACTATAACACACACAATTAATAATAAGTGCTGTAGCTCAAGAAGCCAGTTTAGGATGACTCGCTGTCCAAAATAAATGGCTTCTTTTTGAAGCCAGTCGTAATTTAAAATAACAAAAACCCTAGAACTTAGAGATGATCAAAAATGGTAAACATTTTCCACAAAAGATATTTATAATTCTTCATGGAAAAAGATGGTCACATTTTCTGAAGCCTTTGAACAGCTGTATAAACTGGTTGACAAACAGTAAAAAAACAAAACAAAAACCAATGAAATTTCAAAAATTCAAAACATTTCAGCTAGCTATAATAATAATAAACTGTGTCTCTTTTTTTACATCAAGCTTATATGGACCAAATCGTAGAAGGTACAGGTGGAAAAGACCTACTAAATCTATGCCATCCCACTGCCCATACAAAATAATACTTTAGAATATATTTGCTAGTGCACTACCCACTCTGGTTCTAAACATGCCAAGCAATGAGGCTTTCACCATGCCCACAGAGTGAATAGTCACATTTTACTATGAATGTATCTATTGTAGAAGATAGAATTAACCTGTGTTGGTTTTAGCATCACATCCATTTTCACTCGGTACAAGTCAGTTCCTTCGTTCTTGAAATGTATTCCTTTTGAAACCAGAACCTAATCTTGGGTATCTCAGTATAATTCTGTAGCTATGTCTATAACCCCTTTTGCTGCTGTCTTGTCAGCTTTTCCAAGCCAGATATAGTCTAGCTGGCTCAGAACAGGTCTTGGATGGGAGGCTTCCAACTAACATCCATTAAAGGTCTTGCAGGAGGAAGAGTTAATACTTCAAAGTAGATGGCATTCTTTTCTCTGTCTGTACTGAACCAATGCCTCCATGCAGTATTTGGCCGGTCTATTTCATGTGGCAGAGATGTGAAACTTAGGTCCTGACTACATATGGCTATCAAAGATCCTACAGTGCTTTCCACTCAGGTATTAAGATTCTAACCTTGGTGTCCTGGACTACGGGTCAAATTCCAACCTCAGTAATTGTATTTTACCCTAACTAAATTATGCTAGCAGCTTCGGTTGGAGGCAGTATTCTTTACTGCTGTTGTTCAGCATTAAGCAGTTGCTGTGTTTCACCTCAAAATTGGATGGGTTTCAGTGATGGATGAACTGATCCCTGTAAAGCACTTTGAGACGAAAGGCGATGTGAAGGTAGGATCATTCTACATCTGATATTTAAGTGTAGTAAAAATAAAATTCCCCACATTGTATCTTGCTTTGTATTATATATCCTAAATTAGATTTTCATGTTGTGGATTAACATAACTAGGCAAAATATATAACTTGTATGAATTTGTATCCATATAAATGGTGATAGAGCAGTTTGATTCATTGTTCCATGTCTGCTCATAGATCACTTTTCTATACATTACAACATTTATATGTGATCTCCCAACAAAATGTTAACCGGCAGTTTTTAATTACCTTCATATTGCCAACAGGAGCTGTTGTTTGGCTTCTTATTGCAATCACGAACCCTTACTTGGGTTTGCAGGGCTTGTTCTAGTGCTCTGTGAGTAGTGGAGTAGGCAGAGCTTTGAAAGTGAAGGTCAGACTGGAAGCTTCAGCTCTGTAGCCTAGGGAGGGGGATGGGCTTCAGAGCTCCAGCTGGAGCCAGAACTTCAAAGCTCTGTCTACACTGCCTTTTTAGAGCACTAGCATGATCCCCGATGGCCCGAGTCTGTTGACCCAGGCTGGGAGACTCTCGGCTGCAGGCTGTGCCGGCGCCTCCTCAGAGACAAAACTGTTTAGTGATATGACTTACAATTACATTGTGACTTGTAAGTATACTGCCCAAGGCTTAAATAGTTGTTAATAATCTGGAGTTTTGCACTGGCCTTTAATTATTCCTCACTTTACTTGTGATGTAACTTTGAACAATGCAATATACTTGTAATTATTGTTTCTTCCCTTCTTCTATATTTTTCCCTTAAAGCCCTGTATTTTTCTATTCTTTCTGTCCCTCTTCCTTTTGTTGCCTTCACAGTAGCAGTGCCCACATCAGTGCCAGTGGTAGAATAAAATTACAATGCTACCACATGCTTCCCTGGAGTTTTTTCTTAATGCCAGAAGTGTATTTCTGTTCAGCTGTGCAAGGTCATTCAGAGCTGCTGCTGCTTTTAGTGGTAAAATACACCAAAGTACAGTGTGTCACTCTTTGTCATTTTTCTGAACAGATATATTAGGCAATTAGTGTGTGCATCACAGTTCCCAACTGGCCAGCAATAATATCTGAAATAAGCAGCAAACTATATGTTGTCAGTGTTAAAAAAGTGAAGAAAATGGCAACACCTTTCAATTAAAGATATTGCAAACATATGGGCCTTTCCCTAGAGAAATATCTATCCACGTGTTTTAAAATGGATTGGAAAAGGACTGCAAAGAGAGAGTGTACAGAATGTTCCAAATGGAAATGAACATAATTTGCCCCTCTGTATTGTGCTACATGTCTAAGAGGCAAACCAAACTCTTCTATTGTAATTAAATTATAAAATATTATAGGTCAAATTAACACCTGGTATAACTCTCTTCACTGTAATGGCCTCATGTATTTCACACCAAATCTCAAACAGATATGCTTTTCTTAAACTTTGCCAGAAAATATTGTGGTGATTGTTATTTCAGTATAATACTAGTTTGCTAAGTTCAAGGAATATTTGTTAGAATCAGAGAAACTTAATTTGATGTGGTTCATTACACACAGAAGACTAAGGAAAAACAATTGACCGTACAACTTACATGAATCTAGATTGATATGAATGATATCATTCCAATTAGGATAAGATTTTGCCATCAAAAACATTTATAACTTTATTAGGAGCCTCAAACAATAGGTATCTGTCAAGGTTCCTTCCCCACTCTGAACTCTAGGGTACAGATGTGGGGACCTGCATGAAAGACCCCCTAAGCTTATTCTTACCAGCTTAGGTTAAAAGCTGCCACCACCAAAGTTTTACACAAAGAACAGGGGAAGTGCCACTTGGAAACGTCTCCCCCCCAAAATATCCCCCAAAGCACTACACCCCCTTTCCTGGGGAAGGCTTGATAAAAATCCTCACCAATTTGCATAGGTGAACACAGATGCAAACCCTTGGATCTTAAGAACAATGAAAAAAACAATCAGGTTCTTAAAAGAAGAATTTTAATTAAAGAAAAAGTAAAAGAATCACCTCTGTAAAATCAGGATGGTAAATACCTTACAGGGTAATCAGATTCAAAACACAGAGAATCCCTCTAGGCAAAACCTTAAGTTACAAAAAGACACAAAAATAGGAATATACATTCCATTCAGCACAACTTATTTTATCAGCCATTTAAACAAAACAGAATCTATCGCATATCTAACTAGATTGCTTACTAACTCTTTACAGGAGTTCTGACCTGCTCTGGTCCCAGCAAAAGCATCACACAGACAGAGAGGACCCTTTGTTTCCCCCCCGCCCCAGCTTTGAAAGTATCTTGTCTCCTCATTGGTCATTTTGGTCAGGTGCCAGTGAGGTTGTCTTAGCTTCTTAACCCTTTACAGGTGAAAGGGTTTTTCCTCTGGCCAGGAGGGATTTAAAGGTGTTTACCCTTCCCTTTATATTTATGACACTGAAAGTATTTGATTTCTGTCCCTTCATTTCAATGTCTGCTCTGAGGACAGTTAAATTGTCAACATTGTTAGCAATCTATTTTGTAGGCAAAGGCTTTGCGAAGACAAAAGCCTATTCTTCAAATCCCAAGAGGCATTGTCAAGGTTCCTTCCACACTCTGAACTCTAGGGTACAGATATGGGGACCTGCATGAAAGACCCCCTAAGCTTATTCTTACCAGCTTAGGTTAAAAACTTCCCCAAGGTATAAACTTTGCCCTGTCCTTGAACAGTATGCTGCCACCACCAAGCGATTTAAACAAAGAACAGGGAAAGAGACCACTTGGAGACATCTTCCCCCCCAAGCCCTATACCCCCTTTCCTGGGGAAGGCTTGATAATAATATCCTCACCAATTGGTACAGGTGAACACAGACCCAAACCCTTGGATCTTAAGAACAATAAAAAATCAATCAGGTTCTTAAAAGAAGAATTTTATTTAAAGAAAAGGTAAAAGAATCACCTCTGTAAAAGCAGGATGGTAAATACTGTACAGGGTAATCAGATTCAAAACATAGAGAATCCCTCTAGGCAAAACCTTAAGTTACAAAAAGACACAAAACCAGGAATACACATTCCCTCCAGCACAGCGAATTTTACAAGCCAAAAAACAAAAGGAAATCTAATGCATTTTCTAGCTAGATTACTTTCTAACTTTAGAGGAGTTGGAAGGCTTGCATCCTTGATCTGTTCATGGCAAAGGTATCACACAGCCAGACAAAACCCTTTGTCCCCCCTCCAGATTTGAAAGTATCTTATCCCCTCATTGGTCATTTTGTGTCAGGTGCCAGCGAGGTTACCTTAGCTTCTTAACCCTTTAGAGGTGAAAGGATTTTGCCTCTGACCAGGAGGGATTTTTATAGCACTGTATACAGAAAGGTGATTACCCTTCCCTTTATATTTATGACAGACATGAAAAATGAGAAACCCCTGGGATTTACAGAGATGCCCGGTCTCACTGTTTAAGTGCCTGATGTACATTGGCTTCCATTCACGTCAGTGGGTGTCAGAATAGGCCCTAATTGTAAAATTTGGCCCATGATGATGATTATTTCAACCTAACTGTACGTAAAACTCTTTGATCCTTAAATATTGGATGTTATTGTTCCATCATGGGTAGATTAGACCCATTGCTTTACTATGAAACCCTTTTTTGTTTCTCATAACATCAGATTTAGTCCTTTGTTTATTGTTGAATATTTTACCACTTAACACATGGGTTTTTTATTGAATTAACAGTTCTGATCTCTTGATCAAGTTTTTGTTTTAAAGATTTTCCTTGTAACAGATTTATATAAATGAGCCCAAAGTGAGTAGCCATGGTTTATACTTTAAAATACAAAAATATTTTATTTTCTTTTTGTAGAGGGGAGGACTGTTAAAAATAAGCTGGACGAATAAGGAAATCTGAAGAGAAATTAATCCAATATTAGTGGGTAAGACAGAAAGCTGGGATTTTCAAAGGTGCTCACTATTGGCCTCACTGTGCTCACATTGAAGTCAATAGAAATTTTACCATTGACTGCAATGGGAGCTGAGTTATGCCAATGCACTTTTGTCCAATGTTGCCAACTTTTGCAAATTTATCACAAGTTTCACCATATTTGGTGGGTTTTTTAACCTTGAGCTCTGGTTCCTAGAGTCATGTTATTTAATGAGAATATCAGCTTTTAGAGAGAATCCAATCTCATAATTTTTAAGCCAATTTTGTGATGTTTTGAAGCCTGATCCTTTATTTATTTTATTTTTGCATGTTTGGAGTTAACAGTACTGAAAATCCTACCTCCAGATTTCATCATCAATTAGTTCCCTGTGTCAGGCTTGTTAGAGAGCTTATTCCTTCACTCTCCCACTTCCCTGGTCCTTCTCGCATGAACAGAGAGCAACAATGCCGAAGTCCGAAGGTGCAAACAATTCGATGTTTATTGGGGTGAACTTCCAGCAAGCTTAAATACAAGTTCCTTTTTCCTTATTTTCGAATCCCAACTTACTTCCTGTTTGCCCCTAATTTATATAGTAATATTCTTAGCTATACCTTAACCAATCATTCTACTGAAATTTAACTAACCAATCCTAACATATTGTAACATGATTAGCTAGCCAATTATATCCCACCACAATAATTAGATTACACCCAGCAAAATTAATTATACAGCAGACAGAAACAATCACAGAACCAGACAGAGATTATACAGACAAACAATAGCAAAGTGGGAACTATAATGACAAAACAATACAGAAGTGAGGATTTCACATCCCAGCTATTGATAAGTGAGTTCTTGCCAGACAGGATGCTATCAAACTAAGTTTCCTTTTACATTTTCTAGGCACTTCCCTTTCTCTGGAGGTGATAGGAATACAATCCTGTCCTGATAGTGCCTGACAGCCCAATAGCACCTTATTTCAATGTGACTAGTTTGGAATGTGAGGATGTGACTGGTCGCTTCCTAGCTTATGGCTGCCTCTGCTGCTTAGCCAAAGGCCTTAGCCTAAGAAGAGGGCCTCAAACTGTCACAGTAAGAGAAGGCCCTTACATCAGCAGACAGTGATTTTGATTCTTTCTTTTATACCTTTAACTAGCCAAGTAATAAGAATACCCCTAAATTCTTAAAGTACAGGCCTTTACAGACAGGCATGAATATCTATATCCTAACAGGGCTTCTCAAAGAGGGATGTTTTGACTAACCAGGAGGTGGAAGAAGAGTTTCACACAGCTCTGCCTATAGTACTGACATATTCACCATGGAAGGAAGGAAGGAATTTAGAGGGTGCTTTTGGACTGAAGATGGGCCTGAACCAAAGCCAGGGATCTGAGCAGGGATTTTGAGTAATGCAGTCTACACAGAAGGAGCAGTTGAAACATTTAGGAAGGATGTTCGCTGCTCCGAGGAGCTCACGGTCTAGAAGGACAGACACGTAGACAGAGTTTAGAGGCAAGAGAGGAGTTACAACAGTAGCCAATTTATATAAAAGTTAACTGGATTCATTGTGGGCAGCCTGGCACATAAGAAGGACACACATGTCGACAGTGTAGGAGCCCTTTGAGAGGTCATGTTATGTGTGTGAGGATACATGAAAGAAGTCCTAGAAGTGACTGTGTGAGAAGCTGAGAGGGCAGGGCACACAGAAGGAGCAGAGGGGAAATTTTTAGGAAAGACTGGACCTGATGTCCATGCTGCTTGTATTGTTCTAACATTAGAACTGATTTTAACAGGTTTCTCTCTATGTATTTTATGAAGTTTTATTTGGAAGGAATTTTTTCCATATATCACTAAAATGTTGGACGTTAAAGTGATTCAGAAGAAAGAGAGAGATCTGACAATACAGTAATTGTACAATATATATTGAATTGGCGTATATTCAGTTTATCTCACTGGTAATCTCATGCACGATAAATGTATTTGGCAAACTGGGATTAAAAGAATGTGGACCAAAGAATTGATATTAACATTTTATAGCTTACTCAGTGACCTGCTAATAACAGTCTGCAGTAATGTAGGAGACTTAGATAATATTATTCTCATGACTATTTTCCCTGGAGCTACAATGAATGCAGCTATAAAAATATGAAGTCACTAGCCATATTACAATGGACTGTGGTCTTATTCAGCTGATGAAAGCCAACAAAACTGGCCCAACTCAGAACTTGGACAGGAGACCTCCAAGAAAAATGAATCCATGGAACATATACTACCACGGCTTCCTGGCTAGACTACATCTCCAATGATGCAACGTGGTCCCTCTGGTTGAACTGATGCAGTCCATCATGGGAGTCATATGGGTGTGGTCAATTATGGGAGATGTAGCCCCCCAGAGCCTGGCCCATGCCTTTTTAGGAGGTAATATTTTCTGGGCAGTGTTTTTTAAAGCACAGGGCTTGGAGTTGGGAATCCTAGATTCTAGTTGTGCTCTACCATTCTATGTGACCTTAGACCAGTCTTTCTCTACTTCAGTTTCCCTATCTGTAAATTGAATCTAACGATACTCATCTTAGAGGGCTTTCATGAGGCAAGTCCCAGAATCTGTGCATAAAGAGATGGGAGAGAACTTGTTAGGAGCAAGGTTTGTAGGGATGTGCATTATTCTTGCTAGGGGCTGAATGCCCATAGCTTCCATTGATGTCTTGTAATAATATATCTTGAAATCCTCGAGAAATTCCAGAAGACCAAAAAAGTGCTACTATTTTGGCAATATTCAAAAGGGCAAAAGAGAGGACCCATGTAACCTGATACCAAGCTTAGGCAAAATAATGGAAAAGCAAACACAGGATTCAACTGATAAACATTAAATGATAGGAATATAACTAACACCACTCACCATGATTTTAAGGAAAATAGGTCTTGTCAAACAAACCTGATTTCATTCTTTGAAATTACACGTCTGGGTGATAAAGGTACATCTATAAAGTTAGTATGGCACATCTAATCATGGCTGATTAAAAATTTAGCATGATGTAACATCGACAGAGGACACGTTAAAAGGATTACAACCTGGCTAACTGACAGATCTCAAAAGTAATTGTCAATAGCGAATCAAGGCTGGAAACTGAAGCCCAACAAATTCCAACTAGAAATTAGGTACAATTTTTAACAGCAAGGACGACCAGCAAGGCCATTGGGGGTGGGAGGGGGGAACTAACAAGGGATTTGGTGAATTCTCCACCTCTTGATGTCTTCAAAACGAGGCTGGATGAATATGCTTTAGCCAAACAAGTTATTAGCGCAACACTGTTGTAACTGGGTGAAATGTAATGGCCTGTGATATACAGGAGGTCAGACTCTATGATCTAATGGTTCCTTCTTGCCTTAAACTATGTGAATTGATTAAGCTACTGTAGTATTCTATAATGGCACACTTTGAAAACGTAGCCTATTAAGTCATAATTGATGATTAGTAGTGTTACTTATTTGTTCTTATACCACCCTGTATATACTAGGCACTTTATAATCCTTCCCCAAAGGGCTGGGTTTTTTTGTTTTGTTACTTTAAATAAGACTTCTTTCTTGTCAAGGAGTAAATACATTTTTTGTAAGTCCTTATGCCACCAGTCTAAAGGCTAAGTCCATGGTACAATGTTCAGCAAAGAATGTCCTCAAAACTGGCAGCCTGCAAGTTAGATCCATGGTGGAGAATGGTTTAGCTTTGAAGTACATCTAAATGAGTAGAAGAATTAAGACTAATAAATCTCTGTAGTGGGTTATATGTATTTCTAGAAATCTTGCTTGTGAGGGATTAGGTTGTAAAATACACAGTTAACCATTTTGCCTGCTATCTCTCTGAAGACAAGAAAGCTGGCATGTTTCATCATTACCTCATTACACAGTGTTTTTTCATGATTGTGTGCTTGACTTTTTTCCCCTCAGAGAAACTTTCAGGAAACATAAGGGCAGGGACTCATACATGGTTGAAAGATGCACATTTCGGCACAAAATAACCTTTGGCTACAATAGAAAACATAATGTAAAATCTACATTTTTGTTATGAATGACATACCAGTTGGAAAAAAGCCATTTTGTAGTTGTCCTTTATGATACTAAATTTTATAATCTGTCTTTGTGGAAGTAGAAAGCACAATGGTTAATGTTAGGGAACAGTTGAATTTTGGGGATTTTCAGATAACTATACATGCAATAGACAGGATATAAATAAAACTGTCTTGGATAATGAACATTGTACATGTATTTTTTTTTTTTTAAAAAAACCTGAAGTAATAAATAGTTACATTTGCCATTTCCATTGAGATACTCTTTTTTCAGAAGGTAACTTGTTCAGAAAGTTATGCTGTAGGAAAACAGATTTCAATGCTTGGCCTCTGTCACGAGGTACTTTAACCAATGCCCTGCTGCCCCTGGAACGCTTATGGAAGATGTGTTCCACATTATGGATTAGAGCTACTATATTGTGTCTGTTGTGATACCTCCAAGAAATGACCTGAATAGTGATAGATAGCCTGAGCCACAATCAGAGGTAGCTGATCTTCTTCATGTGGGTTTATAAAAGCAAAATATACATAATAATTTGAAAAATTTGGAAGGATAAGTTGTGCACCTAAGGGCTTTGTTAATTAAAAGGCAAGTTTAATATAGCATAATAGCCTCGATGCCATAATTGTGATAATTTTGTTTTAAATTAGGAAAAAGACTTGTATACAGGGGCCCCACAAAATCTAATGCCCCCAGGTCCACAGAAGAGTTAATCCAGCCCTGGCCATAGCCATGGGGCGGGGGTGCATTGGCTGGTGAGTCACTCTCTTTCATAAACACCTAATGCAAAGAGGGCCTGAGCCTGAATAGGGAATTCTGCTACTGCAAAATAAATAGTAATTTAATTAACATTATGTGTGTGTAACCCACATATACTAGGCATATATATTACTATATATGCGCATATAGATATCCTTCACACAGGTATACACTGTTGCTTGACTTTATAACAGGCTACAATTTGTCTAGGGAAAAAACCTGTACCCATTGTTTTTTAGTTTACTTGTAAGGATTCAGATTTCCACTTCCTTAATTATGTCAGCTGTGTAGGTAGCAATTGCTGACAGGGATGCAGTATGTGGAGTCCAAATTGAGGCTTTGTGACTAGTCTTACAATGCCTGAACAAATGTTACAATTGTACATTTCCCCTTTTTGGTACAAATGTTGTCACAAGACTGGATTAATGTTCTGCCATTTTCTGTTCTTGTTCTAGTCATTTTCAAAGACTGTTGTATCAGAATTTTAATGCCTTGTATAATCTGTGAATTATATTGGTGTGCTCTACCACTCTGACCTTTTCAGCATGCTGTAATTTGATTGAGTAGCCATGCCAGTGCTCTCTTTTAACTGCTTTATTGTCTCATAGGGAATAGATAGACTAGGCAGACATTCAAAATGTATTCCACCCTCATTTTGACATCAACTCTTGGCCTTTTGAATGTTATACAGAGGTGTTACTGACGGTTGATACTCATTAATTGGTATCTAACAGTGAAGTCGCCTTATCCAGGAACCTGTTTTAAAGAGGGAGCTTTGAGGGAACAATGTGTACCAGAATATTGAAAATCCATAGTGTAGCACAGGTAACATATTTCACAAAGTAGTTTAGTAATAACATGTGCTCATATGCATTAATCTGTGCTATGACAGAGATGATAACAAAGTGGGAAATGAAACAAATACTGCCCATTCTTATTATGGTGTCATGATCATAATCTTGTGGTCTTTCTCAGATGCCATAATATTAAAATGCTTGATGAATGGGGGGTTAATATTGGACATTACCTTTCAGAGAGATACAGAAATAGTGTTATGAAACTGATACTGCATCAAAGGTTGAATGAGGTTTCAGAATTAAAACTATAATAACGATTTAACTTTATATTTTCCCCACACTCATCCCAAGCTTTGAAATAAGTGTATTGATTTTTGTGTCACTTTTTGTTACTATTGCAGGCTCTCTCTTAAGTATACTTAGCATATGCCAGAGAATAAACATCTGCTATGAGTTGCAGCAGTTGTAGAGAGCTGTGATAGTTTGAGCATTTTTGGTTGTTTCCTATATTTCAATCAGCTCTCAGGTTCTTCAGTTCATAGCAAAATATAAAGTTCATGAGCACTTGCATTTATCATACAGCTGCAAGGAAGGGATGTCACTTGCCATGTCTACACAGCATTTACAGCAAGTCTGCTAGCCCGCGAGGCTCTAAAAATAGCTGCATAGACATGGCTTTGAACTTGTTGCTTAACATAGACCTTGGGCTCTGAAGTCTAAGGAGGTGGGTGGGCTTCAGAGCCCAAACTCCAGCCTGAGCAGCAACTTCCAAGCCCTGTCGATACAGCTATTTTTAGAGCACTAGCATGAGCCTCCCACTAGCCGAAGTCTGTCAGCCTGGGCTGGGAGGCATGCTACAAAATGCTGTGTAGATGTACCCTCTGTGGCTCAGTTTTCACTCTTGCAGAATGGGAATAAGACTTGCTAGCAGAGTGCACTAGATGTCACCTAAAATTATTTTTGGCAATTGAATAAAATATTTATTATCTGAATTAAAAACGGAAAATTGTTGGTTAGAACTGATGATGTGAATTTAAGACCCCATTGAATGGGAGGGTCGTAAAGGTTAAGACCATGGTGTTAGCTGTAATTCTGAATTTCCTGGGGGTTGGTTAGGTGGGTTTTGGACAAAACTTTAAACACAACGTAATCTAGCTTTACAAATACGTCTTTTATGTTTTGCTGGTGTCTCTCATAAATATCTGTTAAGCTCATGTGAATATCAATGTAGGGGCTGACTTTTTTCAAAGTCAGAAAGGGCAGTTAGGTTCCCGACTCCCATTAATTTTGAATTATAATCCTAACTCCCAGTTATCTCTTTGCAAGTCTCCCTCTCAGATCGTATAAAAAGTCTGTTATTTAACTGCTAGATGCTTAAAATACATTTGTTATATGAATGTACATATCCCCCTTCTCATATCCATAGTTTGTTTCAAATTACTCCGGTAATATATTACTACCAGCTATGCAAGAGACCATTTGAAAATATCACAGGAACTCCTTCTGATTCTTCTTTGAAACACTTTTTTACAAAGTAATTTCAGATTCTTGTAACCACTATAGTGGCTAGTCAGTGATCTGTAATGCCTTATAGCAAACTACAAAGTACAATAAAACTTCAGGCCCCAATCCTGCAATTGATAGCATGGAGGTGGATTGCTGTGTTCACACAGAAGGCAATATCAATTGCAGGATTAAAGCCTTATTTTGTTCTGATCCTTTTGTATTTCTATAAACCCTGCTTGAGGACAACACTTAAGCACGTGCTTAACTTTAAATATATGCTTGTGTGCCCTTCCTGAAGAGGAATGCTGTTCTGAATGAGAACCACAAGTTGCTTCTCAGAATTTTTTAGAGTTAAATAATACAGTGCATATATGGTATAAATTACAGCAAACAGTAACATAAAGACCTTGTGATGAATAAAACAATCAAACATAAGTCAAAGGTAACTAAATGAAGAAGTTAAAAAGGAATGGGAAGACATTGAGGTAGATTTTGAAAAAAAGATAGTCATTGAGATGGCAAATACAAGAAGGATGTTATAGGTGACAAGTCATGACATCACCAATGGCAAGATTATGTGAAATGACAGAAGGGAAGGTGTGCTTGTAGAACAATGATTTTCAGCCCAACTTAAATCTCAGGCTTGAAGTCTCTCTCGACTGTATTTTCCCCAAAGTCTTGTGTAACAAGTCAGTGCACCAGACTTCAGTGCAGATCATTTAACAGAATCCATAACATATTTCACAATATCATGGCTCCCATCCTGACCCTTTGGATCAAATGTTTTGCTACTCCAGTCAATTAAATATCAGCTAATTTTAAAATTTGACTGTTTTTGCACCAAATTGAAGCGTAAATGCAGCTCTCAAGGAAATCCATGTATTTTTAAACAACATGTACGTCAGTGGTTAGAAGCTGGACTGGACCAGAGGAGATCAGAGTTCTATTCCCAGCTCTGCTAATGAGTAGAGCTGGTTGGGAAATTTCAGACCCAACACTTTGTCAGAAAGTGCCAACTGTGAAAAACAAATAATTTTGCATGAAATGCTCAGTTTCCATGAATTTCCTGTCTCCAACTTCTTTTGGAAAAAATTCCCCATCTCAAAATAAAAGTTCAGTTTTTCAGTTCAAAATGAGTTTTCATTTTGAAAGTTATATTTATTCATATTAAAAAAGGTTAAAAAAATTAAGTGGTCAGAATTGAAACAGTATTGATTAAAATATTTCAGTTAACCTAATTTATGGTTTGTGGGGGAGGAGGAAGAAGGAACATTAAGATTTCAACTTTTCCTCCCAATTGGGGAGGATGTTTTTTGAAATCTAGAAAATTCTCATGGGATAGGGAAACTTTCATACCTAGTTTTACTGATGAGTGATTTTTTTGGGCAAGTCATTTCACCTCCCTGTGCCTCTGTTTCCCCCTACTATCATTTCTCATCTATTTAGGTTGCAAGCTTCTCAATGCAAGGTGTGTGTGTGTGTGTGTGTGTGTGTGTGCGCGCACACGCACACACATCTGTTCCGTGTGTGTGTGTGTGTATGTATGTATGTATATAAATCCGGTCATCTGTGCTATGTGTGTGTGTGTGTGTGTGTGTGTGTGTGTATGTATCCAAACTGAAATCTGAAATCTACTTATGTTACCAGGGCCAAATTCTGCTCTTTACAAATCCACTGATATCAGTGGGTTTTTAGGGAAATGGCTGAAGGCTATTCAAAAGCTCATTGAGGTCAGTGAAAAGATTCTCATTGGAGCAGGCCCTGCGAGCAGAACTTATCCCACCATAGTCACTCAAAGGATCTAGCAAAGCAGTTGTACACTGTGTGTGTGTATCTATCTATCTATCTATATATGTGTGTGTGTGTGTGTGTGTGTATAATATATATATATATATATATATATATATATATATATATATATATATATAAAGCCTATCAATGGCACTTGCTTGACAGTAAATGTCAAGTGTAACCCCTTGACATACAGCCTCTAGGTGACTCACTCCTGGACTGCAACAGCTAGAGAAGCTCAGGTCTCTGTTTCCCAGACTACCTTGATACTACCCTATCATAAACCGGAACTTGGAGACTAAGGGTTTTGTCTTACTTTTAGTTTGGGCTGGGTAGGAGAGACACATCAAGTCCAGGGAGGACCCTCCTACCATCCATATTCCTACCCAAGGGAAGACAGAGTCCTTTGGGGATTTCTGGGACATTGAAAAGACACCCAGGAGGTCGAGGAGAGACTAAAGGTCAGGCTACTAAGAGCTAGCCTAGCCAGACATTTGAATCCAGATCAGAGAGCCATAAGGATTATCTTACCAAGGGGCAGGGGAGTCTGCGGGGGCTCCCTGGCACCTGTGGCAGCTGGGAGCTGCAGGGGCACCCAATGTTGCCCCACGGCTGAAGTGGAAAATGTCACAAAGGTGTCCAGAAGTCACAGAATCCATGATCTCCACGACATAAACTAGCCTTCCCATAACTACTTGACTTTTTCAAGGTCTCTCCATTGTGACACTGGCTGAGGAAGATGAATCACACCTTAGACCTTCAACTCTCTCTCACTGGTGATTACACAGCTTTCCATTTTGTAAAATGGAAAGCTGTTTTCACTTGCAAAATCATTTTATTTTGCCAGTCAAGTTGCTTGTCAAAACAGACTGAGTTTCTCTCTTTTACTCTGAAAGCAAAAGGAACACTAAGCAAACTTCGCCTTTTGGGTCTTTTTCTCCTTTACTAAACAACATTTGTTCTTTGAGTTTGATTCTGGTATAAAACTTTCCTGCAAAACAAATTAGGTAAAGTTGGTGCAGTGAGCTCTGAGCAGCAGTGTGCTTAAAAGCCTGGGACTGCATAAAGGTTTCTCTTTGATAAGGATCAAGAGTTCTTGCAAAACTATTCATGTACAACACATTTGATTTAAGATTGAAGGAAATTATGATTAATGAAAAATTTAATGTTTGAAGGAGCTCCTCTTAACACAGCTGATAGTCTACTAAAATTGTGCGGTTATTCCATCAGTAGGATGCAAGCTAGCAACATAATTGTACATCTCATTACAGTGAGCTTATAGGAGTGAAAGGCAGTAGCATGTGTATTTTAATTAACTTTAGAATTTTAAATTCATTTATGGAATGTCAATGCATCTCTCCTTTCACCTCAGATGATAAAATTTCCGGAGCATCTCCCTGTAAAATATTCTACTTATGCATCATAATCTCTCCCCCTTCCATCTGAAAGACTTTTGAAAATTGTATTAGAAGCCTACAGTGCCTTTAAAGCATCACAGAAATAGAATCTGGGTTCTTTTACTCTGATTCTCTTCATCTCCCTCTTTAATTATCATTGGCCCTCAAAATATTTTTTTAAAACCCAAACTTTTAATTATCACTCTTCTTTTGCAGTAATGGTACATTTACACTGCTGGTCTATTTGCTGTTGTCTTACAGTGTCTATTTGTTACAGTGCAGCTGAATTTAAAGTACTATTTTACCACTTTGCAGGCAGCGTCTTCTGGCTGCTGGAAGCCACAGGTATAATAGCACACTTGCACTGTTTGCAGTTACAAGAGAGAAGCCAAGAATTTCAGTCTGGGAGCTTTTAGAGGTAGACAGACCAGCTTTAAAGGTGCAAGGTAGTATTAATACAGTACAGTACAGTAGTACTAGAATGGTCTTAACACACAGTGGCATGGTGTGAAGGATCCTGAACTTCTAGTATCCATAAAGGTGTGAGGGAATCTGTACTCCTCATATACACATTATACTTGCTGTTCTTGTAGAAGACTTCACCATTCATTGGCACCAGCAGAAAATTTGGCCTCTGGTCTCAAAATACACTTATACAGCGCTCAGGTTGTGCAAAACCAGCCGTGGAACCAAAGTACAGTGTTCAGCATATACATGCATATCATGGAGTTGATGCAATGGCGGAAAGGACGCTGGAGACTGGCCTGCGAGGAGCGCCATGTGCAGCACTTGAACAAAGCAGAGAGAGAGAGAGAACACTGGGGCCAAGAAATTGGCAGGCTGACAAATCTGTCCTCTTTGTGGGAGTCTCCTCTGAAGGAACAAGGAGTCTAAGGTGTCTGCTGGTTGTCAACTTCCTGTGCCCCTCCCAATCAGTACAACTCCACAAAGGGGGAATATCTGTAGCTCCTCTTCTGTGGATCCCAAGCTCTTTAGCAAACTTGTAATAGAGAATAAAATCAAATGTATGGAGACTATTGTGCTCTCTGAAAGTGTGACTTCTGTATGTTAACTAGTGACCAAGGCAACGCTTCTGCCATGACAAACTACTCTCCTCTAAAGCAAAAATCTCCAATAATTTTGAGACTAGTTTGCTTTGTAAATGTCGTAATTTTCCACAATCACTGAGCAGAAAACAGATAAAAGAGGGTGGAGGAGAGTATGATTTTAAAAAAAAAGAACATAATCTCCCACATTTACTTCATTTTCTGCTCATAGAGTCTTCATGAAATCTTGTCTCCACTGAAGTCAGGGGCAAAATCGTCACTCACTTAAATAGTGCCAGGATTGCACTCCTTAGTCGTGCTGGGAAGAGAGATGTTCCATTTCAGAGTTTTTCTCTACTTTAAAATGTGGGTTTCTTCCAGTTTGGAAGAAACCCAAACATTTCCACATTCTCCCTGAAAGAGAGTGGAGTCCTGACTCTGGGGCAGCGCATCAGGTGGACTGTTCTAGAGTTGCAGACCCTGGAAGCCCTGGTGTCCCTGATTCTGCCACAGTCCACCTCACAGGCTATCTCAGAGCTGTGGATCTGAGAAGCCCTGGAGTCCTTGGCCTCAGGGCAGTATGGATGATTGGCTGTCCTGGAACAATGGACCTTTGTAAGCCTAGGCTCTCCAAGAGGGCTACTGAGGAGCCAGGCAGGCTTCCAGAGGAATTTCATAGAAATCAACCATCTCCACAGACCTTTTTTTATTTTGACGAATCTGTAAATTCCAATGGAGAAACAGTTGCATCAAAATTTTTCCAACAGCCATATTTTTTAGTTTTAATTAGGGCTGTCAAGCAATTTTAAAATAAGTAATTGTGTGAATAATTGCACTGTTAATAATAATAAATACCATTTATTTAAATATTTGTGGATGTTTTCTACATTTTCAAATATATTGATTTCAGTTACAACACAGAATACAAAGTGTACAGTGCTCACTTTATATTTATTGTTTTATTACAAATATTTGAACTGTAAAAAAACAAAATAAATAGTATTTTTCAATTCACCTAATACAAATACTGTAGTGCAATCTCTTTATCATGAAAGTTGAACTTACAAATGTAGAGTTCTGTACAAAAAACCTCTGCATTTAAAAATAGAACAGTGTAAAACTTTAGAGCCTACAATCCAATCAGTCCTACTTCTTGTTCAGACAATTGCTCAGACAAACAAGTTTGTTTACATTTGCAGAAGATAGTGCTGCCTGCTTCTTGTTTACTTTGTCACCTTAAAATGAGAACAGGCATTTGCATGACACTGTTATAGCCGGCATTGCAAGATATTTACATGTCAGATGCGCTAAAGATTCATATGTCCCTTGATGCTTCAACCACCATTCCAGAGGACGTGTCCATGCTGATGACAGGTTCTGCTCAATAACGATCCAAAGCAGTGCAAACTGATGCATGATCATTTTCATCATCTGAGTCAGATGCCACCAGTAGAAGGTTGATTTGGCCCCCCCACTTTTTTTTTGGTGGTTCGGGTTCTGTAGTTTCCGCATCAGACTGTTGCTCTTTTAAGACTTCTGAAAGCATGTTCCACACCTCTTCCCTTTCAGATTCCTAAATCTCAGGTTGAGTGCTGTAGCTCTCTTTAGAAATTTTACATTGGTATCTTCTTTAATTTTTGAGTTAATCGCATGAGTTAACTGCAATTAATCGACAGCCCTAGTTTTAATGCTTACATTTTAGGATGGTTGCTGAAAAGCAGAATACTTCAGAGTTCCATATAGCTAAACCATATTTTCCCTCTTCTTGCCCTCCTTTTCAGCCTTTTTATCCTATAATATTTTCTTCGCTTTCCTCAGGGGGAGCTATTTATAATGTATTTTATTGGCTATACTACAGGCGGCTAACATGGACATAGATTCTATTCTCTCTCATATACCCAGCAATCCAGTATTTCACATTTATGAACCCAGTTTTAAATCTGCTTTTTGCATTTCGAAACCGAGAGCCTACTCTGATTTATAGCTCAGCTGAGACCCACATAGTATGCACCTAATGTGCAGAAACTGTTTTCCTTTCCACACTGGTACTGCATTGTTCATCTTTTGAGAAGTCTTCTCATACAATCAGTTTTAATTGTAGGTGCTGTGTTCCTGGCAAAAGCAGCAACTCTGTTATTTGAATGTGTATCATAATTCTGCAAGTCAAGGAGGGGGAAAATGCTAAAGAATATTAGAAGTAGAAAAAGAATTAGATATTCTGCACATAAGCTTGCTCCATTAATGTGAAAGCACAAGTGCTCATCAAAAGGGGAAATCACAATACTGTTTAGTGGCAGAGGAAATTAAGTTTTAGAAGAATATACCATAACTAAGATATTAAATAATACTTCACATAGTTTATCAGAGAACACTAAAAATGTACTGAAGGTATATCTAGATAAGGTTTTTAAAATCTTATGTAATTTACATCAGATTAAAAAGCCTCCATGAAATAAGAAAAGGTCACTTGGCCCATGAAGCCGGTCCCTTGTTGATAGCTTTACTTCAAATTGTCTATTTACTCTTCATATTGCCTTATCTTCTCAAGAATTTAGCTATTTGGGAAACTCATTTTCGATGCCTTTTTAGTTTGAAATCTTTGTTGCCTTTTGCTTTAATAACTTTTGTGGTAATCTATTTCCTATTTGCACTCATACCCTCTGGATTTGGTGGTTTAAGCAAGTGTGAATAGTTTAAATTGATCCATTTAATCTTCCCTTTTCATAATTTTAATTAGATCATATGAACTCTCCTCCTTCCACTGAGCATATCTTTAGCACAATACCAGCTTTCTAAGGCCTTCTCCTTAATTCAAAGGAGTCATAAAAATGAAGGGAAGGGTAACCATCTTTCTGAATACAGTGCTATAAAATCCCTCCTGGCCAGAGGCAACTTCCTTTTACCTGTAACAGGTTAAGAAGCTCAGCTAACCTGGCTGACACCTGACCCAAAGGACCAATAAGGGAACAAGATACTTTCAAATCTTGGGGGGGGAGAGGCTTTTGTTTGTGCTCTTTGTTTATGTGGTTGTTCTCTCTTGGGACTGAGAGAGGCCAGACAGAAATCCAAGTCTCCAATATTGCAACCAGTATAGGTAAGCCAGGCAAGGCGAATTAGTTTATCTTTTGTTTTATGTGAATTTTTCCTTTGTTAAGAGGGAGGCTTATTCCTGTTTTCTGTAACTTTAAGGTTTTGCCCAGAGTGGGATCCTCTGTGTTTTGAATCTGAATACTCTGGAAAGTATTTTCCATCCTGATTTTACAGAGATGATTTTTACCTTTCTTTTTTTTTTTTTTTTTTAATAAAATCCTTCTTTTAAGAACCTGACTGATTTTTCCATTGTTCCAAGATCCAGGGGTTTGGGTCTTTGATGATTTTGTAACAAATTGGTTAGGATATTATTCTCAAGCCTCTCCAGGAAAGGGGGTGTGTAGGGCTTGGGGGGATATTTTGGGGGAAGACGTCTCCAAGTGGTTCTTTCCCTGTTCTTTCTTTAAAACGCTTGGTGGTGGCAGCATACTGTTCAAGGACAAGGCAAATTTTGTACCTTGGACAAGTTTTTAACCTAAACTGGTAAGAATAAGCTTAGGGGTCTTCATGCAGGTCCGCACATCTGTACCCTAGAGTTCAGAGTGGGGAAGGAACCCTAACAAAAGGATTAAATCCTGGTGTTATTTCAGCCCCCATACATTGTAAACAGCCTCTGTCACTGTTCCCATTCAGAGAGACAGCCAGTCTTTCTGCCTATGTAGCCACAGATTATTCCTAATCTATGGGTGTACTTTCCCTTTCTAAACCCTTCCAATAGTGGCCACTCTGATGTTATAGGATTAAAATATGACCATGTAGAGCAGTGGTAGGCAACCTGTGGCCGGTCAGGGTAATCCGCTGGCGGGCCGCCAGATAGTTTGTTTACATTTGCATGGCCGTCTGCAGCATCCAGTGGCTCCGGTTTGCCGTTCCCAGCCAATGGGAGCTGCGAGAAGCTGTCGCCAGCATGTCCCTGTGGCCTGCACCGCTTCCTGCAACTCCCATTGGCCGGGAATGGCGAACGCAGTCACTGATGTAGATCATTGTTGCTATCACTGTTATATAATAGCAACAAATCTTGTACAAAGTGTGTTAAGTAAGGTGTCAATGGAAAAGTTTTATGGCTTGCTCAATATGATTATCCTACTTGTATGCATGTATAATTTTTAATCTAAAGTTATGAATATTGGCTATATACCTGTATTTCAAATGTGTTTGCTTCTGGGTAACACCCACAAGGTATTTAGCCAGGACATTGTGAAGGGACTATTCAAGTTGAATGGTCCATCTAAGAACACTTAACTCACAATGGATCATGGAAGAGGCCTATCCACAACTGATGGACTTTCATGTAAACATTCTAACTAGAGTAAGGGTAATGGCCCCTGCTTTGACTCAGCGAAGAATGCAAGGGCATGTGACTAAACCATGTGATCCTACACGCCATCTTGTTATCTGTATTTTTGCACAAGCTGTGCTGAAGGCTTTGTTTGGAACAATGGGTTTTCCTCTACATGGCAGAAGCTATAAAGGCCCTGAAAACATCTCCATTTGGCCTCTTTCCTGCCTCTTTCTAACCTCTGAACTATGGACTTATACTAATGGGAGCATTCTAACCAAGGGACTGAGGACCTTCCAATCATTTGGAAGCAACCAGAGACTTAACAAGTCAGCACTTTAGTCCATCACTGCTTCAAGAACTTTGCAGTGTTTGTATGTATTTGATTCCTTTAACCAATTTTAACTCTCACCTCTCTTTCTCTCTATAAATAAACATTTAGATATTAGATACTAAAGAATTGGCAACAGCATGATTATTGGATAAGATCTGAGTTATATATTCACCTGAGTAATGTGGCTGGTCCTTTGGGATTAGAACAATCCTTTGGTTGATGAAACTGGTTTTAAATAACCTCTCATTAAGTCTAATCTCTGGGTGTTGAATCCAGGACTGGAATACCTAAGGAGTCTGCATTTCTGACTTCTTGTTAGACCGTGTGGTGAAACAGAAGTTTACTTTTGTTGTTGGTAAGTAGTTTAATGAACTATTAGTATATAAAAATTTATCTGTGTGAGAGGGTTACTTGGCTGGTGTCAGTGTAACACCAACAGACCTGGGTCGTCGGTGGGCGGGATTGAACCTGGGGCCTCTGGAGCTTAGTGCATGAGCCTCTGTCACATGAGCTAAAAGCCAACTGGCTGTTAGCAGACTCATTTTATCTCTAAGTGGTCTCAGTGCCACTAGATGGGATAGAACATCACACCCAAGAGATGTGTGGGTTACATACTTCCCCTAGCTGAGGAAGCGCATCCCAAGCTTCAGAGACTTCCCAGTTGAAATCCTGGACGAGCCCCCACTTGTAACACCGACAGACCCCCGTCATCAGTGGGTGGGATGAAACCGGTGACCTCTGGAGGTTAGGGCATGAACCTCTACCGCATGAACTAAAAACCAACAGGCTGTTAGCTAAGGTTGTAGAGCAGACTCATTTTATCTATCTCTCGGTGCCACTAGATAGAACAGAACACCACACCCAAGAGGTGTGTTGATTACATCTGTATTTGCTCAAGAGCATAATGGTTCCATCTGCATCAACAACGCACATCTTAATGGTTTTAAAGTGCAGTTTTTGAAGTGTTCTATTGAAGGTCCAAGTATCAATGGCTTGATTCTTCATAAAATAACGAGGAGTCTTTGTGGCACCTTAGAGATACTAACACATTTATTTGGGCATAAGCTTTCATGGGCTACAGCCCACTTCATCAGTTGCATCTGATGAAGGGGGTTCTAGCCTATGAAAACTTATGCCCAAATAAATGTCTTAGTCTCTAAGGTGCCACAAGGACTCCTCGTTGTTTTTGCTGATACAGACTAACACGGCTACCAGTCTGAAACCTGTTCATTCTTCATGTGTTCAGTCAGCTCATGCTATGGTCTTTTGAAGAGTTATAGAAGTGTATAAAAGGGCACCAAGCCTTAACTACACTTTCATACATCCTTGAAGTTCTATGACAGAGTGAAACACAAGAACACGGAAGCGGGAACATCAGAAAAGAAATCAGCTCATTTTGTATATTTTTTTTTATCTTTTCTAAAGGAAGCTTCTTTGATTCACTTTTGCTTTTTCTCCATCTATTTTTTTCCAATAATAATAATAATAATAATAATAATAAAAAAAAAGCAGTGAGATTCAAGGTTCAAAGATCAGGTCATCATTTTCTCAGTTCTGTGTACAGGCAGACATAGGATTTTTCAGACCATTTATCACCATATTTCACCTGCAAATATTTATTCAAAATTAAGATTAAATGGGAGTCTGTGGCTGCTCTGATGGTGGTCCTGTTGCTCAGTGATGATGTTTGGGAACAGTCTGGGAGCCCTGTGTCAGAGAACCAATTTCAGGACCTGATTCTCCTCTTGTTAATGTAATGGGAATCATGAGAACCTCCATTAGAGCCAGTGAAGTCACACCAGTATCAGTGGGAATAGAAGCTCTTAATGTAACACTTGAAAAAGAAATTTACACTTGTACTCTGCACAAGCACAGTAAAGTTAAAAAGTTCTGATAATAAATTCACCTGAGTAATGTGGCTGGTCCTTTGGGATTAGAACAATCCTTTTGTTGATGAAACTGGTTTTAAATAACCTCTCATTAAGTCTAATCTCTGGGTGTTGAATCCAGGACTGGAATACCTAAGGAGGCTGCATTTCTGACTTCTTGTTAGCCCGTGTGGTGAAACAGAAGTTTACTTTTGTTGTTGGTTGGGTATATCTTATCGAAGAATAACCACCAGTTTGGGGGTGTCTCTGCCCTGTTTCTCAGCAGTTTGTCCTGAATTTGGTATTCTCAGTTGTGACCCATTCAGGCACGGTGGCAGTCACTCAGTATGTAAACTTGTTATGCAGGGCTATCCAAGAATGTCTTCTTTCCAGAAGCAAAGTGATAAAGCCTGATTCTCCTCTCCTTCCACCAGTGAAAATCTGGTGACCACAATTGAGTTAATCCTGATTTTTACGTCCGTGCAAAGGAGAGACAATTCAGACTGTGTCCACCCTGATTGCCACATGCACTGACTGAGATTAGTACTAGATTGTTTGGAGAGACACTGAGCATGCTCAGTACAACTCCTCTTTGCCTTCTACTGGGGCCTCAACAGCTCTTGAGTTTAGCCCAAACTAAGCTTGCTTCCACCAACATTTTATTGACTCCTCAACAATATATCAATTTAACTAGAAGCACTACAGTTCTCTACCAGGCTGACAATGCTAGGGATTTTACTGTAATAGTATCCCCTTTTATATACACGCGTTTCCTGTAAATTGCAGCATCTTTTTCATGTCGCACTTTTTTTTCAGTGGCTATTAGAATCCTGCCTTGTCTTAGGCTGGCATGTGCAATCCACTTTCTACTTGTTGTTAGAGGTTAGGGGCAAAAGGGAAAAATATAGTGTAAGTAATGCAAAATCTGTTAACGCTACAGTCTTCCACCTCGAATGTCCTCAGTCTTTCATTTTTCATAACTGTCCTCCTTATTATCCTCCCATTCCTTTCTGCTGTTCCACACCCTATTTCTCATCTCACCATGTTGAACATCATTTCATGTAAATAAAATGAGTTCATGGCTTGATCTTCTCCTCCCATTCCCAAACCTGCCTAATCATAGGAATTATCAGTCACTCACAGTCCATTGATTTCCTCTCTGTTGATCTTCGGACTGTTTTTACTGTGCTCTTTTCAAACTGAATTCTATCTCCACCAGTAGTGAACTTCTCATCACTAAACTTCACTTCCCAGAGCCTGGAAATCTCCACTATCACCTTTCTCAAACCAATTTCTATACCTATTCCTATGACCTCCTTCTATATATTATTAGGCATCTTGCTCACTTGGTTTTGTTATCCATCTGCTTCTTTTGGTGACTGGAAACGGGCATGTCCTGACACCTAGAAACAGGGCTGGCTCTAGGTTTTTTGCTGCCCCAAGCTCAGAGAGCGCAACTCCCCAAGCCAAAAAAAAAAAAAAAAAGAATGGCCGGAATGCTGCCCCTGGAATTGTGCCACCCCAAGCACATGCTTGCTTTGCTGGTGCCTAGAGCTGGTCCTGCCTGCAAACACTCTGCCATGATGTCCCACAGCGATCTGTCCTTATATCCGTACACCTCCTGTCCTCGTATTCAATGACACCTCCTTTTCTAACTTCAGCATGGAATATGAATATTATACAGATCAGAGCAAAATTCTGTTGCCCACTAAGGTCCTGATTTAGCATCTGCCTAACTTCAACTACATGAATAGCCCCACTGAGTTACTCAGATCACATCAGAAGTTTGTTTTAGACAATAAAACTAATTACTTAACAACTTTGATATAAAAGACAAGGACTTGTATCGGATTATCTTAAATTCAAGGTTTATTTCCCTACAATTCTGTCGAACCACTTACCTTTATTAGCCTGTTGTCTGTTTCTATCCTACAATTTTTGTTCCGGTTGAAACTTTATCAGACTTCGTACTTACTGAGTTTACCTGCCTTTCCTTGTCTATTCCAGAATTTTGATCTGTGTTGAATTTTGATCTCTATTTGGCTGTATTGGTGATCTATCTACTCTGTTTTTCTATCTTTGTTTCTTATTTATTTTCTTCTCACTCCACCTCTTTTTCTTTAAATGGTGGACTGAGTATTCAGTATTCAAATCACAAATTTATTTTAATTAAATATGGTTCTGGTTAAATAAAACAGGGTGCAGATTGAATTAATTTCACATTAATTACCTGGAAAAAATATACAACAAACTCAGAAAAAAGTCTTTTTTTAAAAAAAAATATTGTTGTTGTTAGATGTAAGCAGAGCTATTATGTATCAGATAAGAAGGCAGCCATTTAAAAAAAACAGGTTGAAATAAGTGGCCAGTTGTACGTTGGCACAGTTATATTGACTTCAATGGAACTACACAAATTTACAGCAGCTGATTATCGAGCCTGAAAGATATAATGTAATTTTGAAAAATTATTGGGGATACATGGGGTTTGAAGAGTAGGGATGATTTCATCTGACACTTCTTTCTGGCATGTTTGTCACATAGATGGACTTGGGCAAGAGCTTCCAAATATATGAAAGAGGACAAGAACAGAACCCTTTTTAATTGAATAAACAAAAAGATTTCTGCTGGTTTGTGTGTGGTGTCACATATGTCAGTGGGATTGAAAGGGCTTTCAAGTAAACCATGAAGTGGCAATGCACAGAAAATACTAAAATAATATCTTTAGTTCTCTTGTCTCTGGTGCATTGATGTTCAGTAACTGGTGCCTTGGGCATTAAGCTGAAATAAACCTTAAAATGAGAAGCCATTAGAGGCCATTGTGATGGGGTTATGGAACCATATCCGTGGATTTGGAAGAGAGAAATAAAAACAACATGGCTGAATTGGGAAGGAAGATTTTGAGGCTTTTCTCTCTTCCTGCATATATGAAAATGTTGGCCAGATACCTTTTTCTGTCTCCATTTCCCCATCCAGTGGTGGATAGAAAACTTGCTAAATGAAGAATTAGAATGAATAATTCTACTGTTAAACCTAGGATATGCCATAGGATATGTCACATTAATGGTCCATCTAAGTCCATCATTTTGTCTCTGACACTGGTGAGTACTAGACACTTTAAAGCAGTTGTTCTCAACGAGGGGTACATGAACCACTGGGGATACACAGTGGTCTTCCAGGGGGTATGCCAACTCATCTAGATATTTGCCTAGTTTTACAACAGGCTACATAAAACGCACTAGTAAAGTCAGTACAAGCTAACACTTCATACAGACAATGACTTGTTTATATTGCTCTATATACTATGCACTGAAATATAAGTGTATTTATATTCCAATTTATTTTATAATATGGTAAAAATGAGACAGTAAGCAATTTCTCAGTAATAGTGTGCGAGACATTTTTTATATTTTAATGTCTGATTTTGTAAACAAGTCATTTTTAAGTGAGGTGAAACTTGAGGGTACGCAAGGCAATCCAGACTACTCTACCCCTTTCAGGAGTCTGATAAGGTTGAGAGCCACTGCTTTAAAGTAAGATGCAGGAACCCCCTCCGAGACCATAATTTGTACACAGGAAGTTTCTTCCTAACTCCTTTCAAGTAGGTGTACGGTCTGTGGCATGAGGGTTTAAATCCTTCTGAACTTTTATTTATGTAATTACGGGCATTCTCATTTTCCATATAAGTGCCTTATCTTTCTTGGAATCCTGCTACCTGTGTGACATCTTATAACAGTGAGTGCCATTGGTTAATTACACATGGTATTAAATGATATCCTTTTATAACTCTTTCATTTGTCGCCTTTCAGGTTCATTGAATGTCACCTTGTTCTTGTATAATTGGAGGATAAACAGGAGTGCCAGATTTACCTTCTCTTTAGTATGCATTATTTTCGATACCACTTGTTAATCTGGTCTGTAAACTATACAGTCCCAATTTTTTCAATCTCTCGAATTAATTTTCTCAAGTCTCTAATAATTTTTGCTGTGTATTTCTAAGCCTTTTATTTCTGCTCTATTGTTTTAATGAGTGAACAGAATTGATCACAGTATTCCAGGCGAGGGTGTTATGTCAGTGTATATAATGACATAATGGTGTTTTTAGTATTACATACACTCTCGATGAACTATAAAGCACAAGCTGACCAGAGGTTTTTGCTCTTATCTGTGCTATTCCATGGCAGAGATGTGTTGTCAGTTTCCTGACTGCATAGGTATTGCAACTCTTATCTGTTTTAAGTGGCCATTTCTAGGGTAATAAGAAACCATTAATTGATACCCCCTTACTGTGTTTGTCTGTTTAAATGAAAGGACAGTTATGGTTATTCTGGTTCCTATAAGTGATACAATGAAAACGCTTAAGGCTGAAGTGTTCTCCCCTGGAAATACTTAAAGGTGTCTTGGAGGGAGAAACTCTGCAGGAATGCCATTGTAGGGTTTTCCCTAGCCATTCTGGGATGGGGCTTTCCAGTAGAATGAGCTATGCTTTTGCCAACAAATCTGCCACAATCTCCTAAAGCACCTTGGAGACCCAAAGATGTCTTTGTGGCAGAACCATTATTGGAGCCATGCAGCTGAGGCCTCCAGTCCCCATCTTGATTGTCGTTGCCCTTGGAATGCTCCTGAAAGGGATAGATCCTGCGAGATGCTCAGGACCCCTTTGAGATGGTGAACATACTAAACTCCCATTAATTTCAATAGGGTTGAGAGCCTTCATCCCCTATAAGGAATGTTCAGCACCACGCAATATTGAGTAGAGCTGGGTGGGCACAGGGAAAATTCTCATCTAACCCCAAGAAACTTCAACTACTTTGATCCAAAATTGATTTTTTTTCTTTCCGTTTTTGACCAAAAGGTTTCTGGTTTTGGCCAAATCACTTCCAAGTGAAAACCCCAAATTTTCAGTGTTAAATAAACACTTTGCAAGAAATATTTCTTAGCTGAAATCCCACTTTCCATCAAAAATATTCACCAAAAAAATTTCAGCCAGCCCTACTGTTCCCTATAAATAATTTCCAACATGGAATCGTTCACTTTCTCAATGAAATTGCTGCACAGCTGGTGGAAAAATAAGGTGGCCTCCTCAGTCCCACTCTTCTCTAGGTCCATCCCCTCTTGATCCCTTTCTCTGCATGGATCCTGCCTCTGAAAAACATTTGTGGAGTTCCAAGAAGTGTGTGTGTAGGGAGGGCAGTGTTGAAAAGGCAATTAACCCCACCTCTGTGGGATCCGTGTGCAGAGGGACCACAATGAATGGATCTAGGGGACACAATTTGCCCCTGAGATATCACTTGACCACAGCCCTGAGATATACAGTATAAAACAAACATTTAATGTTTCAGTTGGTGCATGTCCAAATGAAGAAAGGTGATGTAGGTTGAGAGGAGGCTACAGAAAAGGCAACAGTTAAAGCAAGTAATTACCGAAAAACCTCTCTCTTCCTGTAAGGGTGTTGGAAGTAAGTTATCCTGAGCATGCACAAAAAAAAATTAAAATGCAGTGTGTTTGCCAAGTTGTGTAATGCATTGTGATATCCCTGCTCTGGTTACTGACCTGTAGCAAATCTGTCAGTTTCCTTGCATGGAAATTTATAGGGCTAATATCGATGCCTGACCTGTGATGAATTTGGGAGATCTTTGTGTGAAAATTTCCATCTATAACTTTTTGTGGCGATATCACCAAAGACTTTTTTTGATTTGAAGCTATTGCTGAAGACTCATCTTTTTATTGTCCCAGTCTGTGCAGAACTGGGTGGCTACACCCACGCTCATTTTGTTACAGAACTTTGATTTAAAAACCCCAAACTCTACAATACAACATTTTCCCCAGCCAAGGGTTTTAAAGCCACTTTTGTTTATACAGTGGCAGAGAGATGCAGAATGACAAAGGAGAACATTTTCAAAGGCACAAAAGCGACACTGGCAACGAACTGCCATTGACTTTCAATTATAATTGGTCACCAATCTGTCTTTAAAAGAATGAGTCATTTCTCTGAGGAATTTACACAGAGAGAGGTTGATCTTCTTAAGGCTCTGCCCAGTGACTTGGAAGATCTGGATTCAGTGCCTGGCGCTGGCAAACACTTGTAGTCAATTGGTTCATTTTGTAATTCATTCAACTAACATGTTAGTCATATAGAAAGTTAAATTGTAGGATTATAGAAGTATAAAATTGATCAGTAGTTAGAAGGGATAATTAGGTGTTAGGTATCTAAGGAAGTGGGGCTGGAACATGACGCCTGTAAGATTTGAGCATAGCCATACTAGGCCATGTCAAGCTTTTCTTAAGCCTATAAGTAAATGACCCTATGCCACAAGATTGAGAAAAGATGTCCCAATGGGTGCTATTGCATTAAAATTTACAAAAACAATATTTGTTTTGCTTACAAGATACCCAGTAGTCACACTTTTCTAACACATGCCCTAACTGCAAGGTGCACTATGTGAATAAATGCTAATGAGATATAGTCAGAATCACATTATGAAAAGAGGGTGCCTAGATTAGGAAAATTGAGCTCCCTATGGGAAACTCCAGCAGAAACCATCCCTCTATTGATCAATCCATGAGAGACCCATCAGACCCTAACACTATCTAGGAGGATGTGAGTACGACCCTATTTGTAACTTGTGCATAGGTCTGTAAAGAATTTCTATATTCTTGGGTAATCATAAGTTTAATTGTAACTTTAATAAAACTTGTAAAACAGACTAGACCTTACACTTGTAAATGTATGTGTGGTCACTATCCTGGTCTTTGTGTTCCTAGAGACTCTAAATCTGAATCAAGTAGCAGAGGTGACTTTCACTCTGAGCTTGAAACTGCAGCCACCGGAGCTGAACACACAGTGGTGTAATACTGCATTGCAAAATTCAGTTTAAATAAAATAAAAGGCTATACACTTCATGGCGTAACCTTTTGAAAGTCCCTTCCCCCCCCTACCCCCCCGCCCTTAGTTCCCCATTTGTAAAATGGGGATAATCAGTCTGGTCTTCCACCCTTTATTTTGTCTTTTTTTTTTTATTTAGGCCTGGTCTACGCTACATCGATTATAACTACATCTCAGGGGCATGAAAAATCTACACCCCTGAGGGATGTAACTATACTGACCGGTGTAGACAGTGCTAGATTGATGAAAGAATTCTTCTGTTGACCTCGCTACTATCCCTTGGGGAAGTGGGTTAACTGTTGTGGTCTGTAGGCACTACCTTACCACAAATAATAACAAACATGACAATATCACGAATGAGGAGGGAAGTCAGATTCGCCCCTAGATTATAAGGGTGAAATTCTGACTCCACTGAAGTCAATAGCAAAAAACCTATTGAATACAATTGAGCCAGGATTTAATCCTAAGTGGAGACCTTTTAAATGGGCTAACAGATTCATCCTGCTGCCTTTTTTACATTATTTGTTTGCTTTATTTATAATTTAGGTCGAAACTGACCTCACAGAATATGGGACTTTGTCCTTAGAGCATGTGCAGAATACGTTGACTTTTTTGGGTCAAAAATGCCGGTTCATGAAAACAAAGTTTGGGTGCCGGTTCATGAAAACAAAGGGTCAGTTTTAAAAAATTTCTTGACTCGTGTCCCTTTTCAACATTTTTAAACAGAAATTTTTGGTTTTCCAGTTCAAACTGACTTTTTGTTTGGAAATGTAAGGTGGTAATGTGCACAAAAATAAAAATAAAAAATTAAGTGGTCAAAATAAAAAAAATTTCAAATCAATCAAAATGTTTGAGTTTTGGTGTGGAAAAATATCTGCAACTTTGATTTCCTCCTGATTTGGTTTGGAGAAAGTGTCTGAAATCTCAAATTTTCATGGGATGGGAAAAATATTTCCCATTGAGCCCTACTTGTCTTTGCACAATGGGATGATTTGTGCGTCAGAGCAAATGACAAATTAAATTGGTTCTGAAGATTAAATATTCAAATCCCAAAAGTTGTCATGACTTTAAATAAAGAGCTAATTTTAAAGTTGCTATTTTTCTTTATTTTAGCTGTCAAATTAAGAGGGTAGCATGCCTGCCTTTTAAATAATCTGAAGCAGGTAAAAGCCAATGGAATTTAGGAAAATAATCTCTATCTGGAGTAGTTCAGTAACACTGTGTGAAGTTACATAGCAGAATTTCTGCATTACACTCAGTACAGTATAGATCTTATAAAGAAACAGGTAGAATATCAGCATTTATAAGCCATCAGGTGTTCAGATTCTGTGGCAAAGAGACCATATAAATATTTTGAGGATTAAGTCCAATGATTTTTTTTATTTAGTGAATAACAAATGAAAAATGCTTTTCTTTACCCGGTTTTAAATGTAGTCTTTCTTAGCAGCTCGTGCTGAAAAGTGTGTGTGGTTTCATGCATAATTTGACCATGTACTTACCATGATTGTGCATGCAATTCAGGTATCACTACTGAGATAATGGTATATACATTAATTTGGAGCACAACTGAGCATGGATTTTTGAAAACTTTCACTCCTGCCATGTTTAATCATAATTTAAGTGTCACTGTTGAACCATATTTGGAGGGACTAGGCTAGTAGATACAGCAAAGAATGAGCAATCAGTATTTCTGGGTGTTCTTCCTAATTTTGAATGCGGCTCATTCTGTGAATTTCAGCAAGTCACGTCACCTCTTAGTGATTCAGTTTCACCCATTTGTAAAATGGTGATTGTAGTAATTGCGGGAGTATTTATTAATAGATATTTTCAAATTATTTTTGGATCCTCTTATAAAAGATGCATTGAATGAAAGTTATTGCTGAAAATTATTTAATGTATAATATGTTTATAATATATTTTTGGTGCTTATGTATCTAAGTCTGGACTGATCGTGCACTCTTTCCTTATGTGACTTATCCTTATTCATGGAAATACTCCAGGTAAGTAGTTTAATGAACTATTAGTATATGAAAATTTATCTGTCTGAGAGGATTACTTGACTGGTGTCTGTGTAACACTAACAGACCCAGGTCATCGGGCGGGATTGAACCTGGGGCCTCTGGAGCTTAGTGCATGAGCCTCTGTCACATGAGCTAAAAGCCAACTGGCTGTTAGCAGACTCATTTTATCTCTAAGTGGCCTCAGTGCCATTAGATGGGACAGAACATCACACCCAAGAGGTGTGTGGGTTACATACTTCCCCTAGCTGAGGAAGCGCATCCCAAGCTTCAGAGACTTCCCAGTTGAAATCCTGGACGAGCCCCCACTTGTAACACTGACAGACCCCCGTCGTCGGTGGGTGGGATGAAACCGGTGACCTCTGGAGGTTAGGGCATGAACCTCTACCGCATGAACTAAAAACCAACAGACTGTTAGCTAAGGTTGTAGAGCAGACTCATTTTATCTATCTCTCGGTGCCACTAGATAGAACAGAACACCACACCCAAGAGGTGTGTTGATTACATCTGTATTTGCTCAAGAGCATAATGGTTCCATCTGCATCAACAATGCACATCTTAATGGTTTCAAAGTTCAGTTTTTGAAGCGTTCTATCGAAGGTCCAAGTATCAATGGCTTGATTCTTCATAAAACAACGAGGAGTCCTGTGGCACCTTAGAGATACTAACACATTTATTTGGGCATAAGCTTTCATGGGCTACAGCCCACTTCATCAGTTGCATCTGATGAAGGGGGTTCTAGCCTATGAAAACTTATGCCCAAATAAATGTCTTAGTCTCTAAGGTGCCACAAGGACTCCTCGTTGTTTTTGCTGATACAGACTAACACGGCTACCAGTCTGAAACCTGTTCATTCTTCATGTGTTCAGTCAGCTCATGCTATGGTCTTTTGAAGAGTTATAGAAGTGTATAAAAGGGCACCAAGCCTTAACTACACTTTCATACATCCTTGAAGTTCTATGACAGAGTGAAACACAAGAACACGGAAGCGGGAACATCAGAAAAGAAATCAGCTCATTTTGTATATTTTTTTTTATCTTTTCTAAAGGAAGCTTCTTTGATTCACTTTTGCTTTTTCTCCATCTATTTTTTTCCAATAATAATAATAATAATAATAATTAATAAAAAAGCAGTGAGATTCAAGGTTCAAAGATCAGGTCATCATTTTCTCAGTTCTGTGTACAGGCAGACATAGGATTTTTCAGACCATTTATCACCATATTTCACCTGCAAATATTTATTCAAAATTAAGATTAAATGGGAGTCTGTGGCTGCTCTGATGGTGGTCCTGTTGCTCAGTGATGATGTTTGGGAACAGTCTGGGAGCCCTGTGTCAGAGAACCAATTTCAGGACCTGATTCTCCTCTTGTTAATGTAATGGGAATCATGAGAACCTCCATTAGAGCTAGTGAAGTCACACCAGTATCAGTGGGAATAGAAGCTCTTATTCTTAATGTAACACTTTGAAAAAGAAATTTACACTTATACTCTGCACAAGCACAGTAAAGTTAAAAAGTTCTGATAATAAATCCAGTACTGAAGAAAGAGAAATTATTGGCCAGTATCTGACACTGGACCCCAATAGTTCCGCTTTAAGAATGGATACCATTTTCAGCTGCAGGATTTGAGTGGCAGACACAGAGAGCAAGTCTTATAATTAGGAAGAATTTCTCATAACGAATCCTCTGGAAAAAAATAGGTAGGTGCATCCTGCTAAAACTTTAGCCGTTTCATTCTTAGTTTAATCTTTGCTGGTGGCCAGACTTTCCCCTCTCTCCTATGCAACCCACTGACTTCAAGAGGGTTACATGTGTAACTGAGGATTGAATTTGGCCTGCAGGTGCTGTACATTCTAAAGGCCAGCTTCTCAGGGAAACTAAAGCATAGGATTGGCTAAGAAAATTAAGCATCATATTAATAAGTGTCCCTTCCTCATTCAAAGTGCCCTATCTTGGTAACCCAGCAGAACCTCTTTAACTGTGCAGAGCAAGTTCTCAATGGGTGATGTGTCTGTGAGGTGATCTGAAGGTCAGGAGTTTAAATGCAGATGCAATGGTTATTCCAACAATATTTCCCATGTTCCCTCTACAGCATAAACAGTCAAGCAGTTGCAGAGTTAGCTGATGGAAATTTTCTTTATCTCAAGTGGTTAGAAGCTGGTGCTATTAGAGCACAAGGCTCCACGTTCAACCTATGAAATCAATATCATTTCAAGGGGCCATGGTGTGACAGCCATGAGAATCCTAGATGATCATGGGTTTTGAACAATATAATGCTGAATCGATCTCTCAAAAACTAAGAACATGCTGAGGAATTATGGAGTAAGCAAAGCTAGCATGGCTGCATCTAATCAATCTAATTAAAGCTGATTAACTTTAAATGATTATTGAGGTCCAATAATACTCCATAGATTGTGTGTATATTCTCATGGAAATGAAGATGAGAAAAGCCCTCAGTATGCATCTGAGGGACATTTGAATGCAAGAAAATAAATTCTTGTGTTTGTGTGTAAAGTAACACTAAAATGGTATATGATTTTTTTCTTTTAACCAACAGCTCAGTAGAAAACCTGTCAGTGAGCAGGAGTCCGAGCCAAGGACCAAACTGGGTTACCAAGAGTGAGGCCAGGCTAGGTCCTAGCCTGGGAACAAGCAGGCACCAGTACTACTACAGCTGAACTGCTGCTGGACTTTAAGCGCCGGCTGCTGAGTCTTCTAGCCAATCAGGAGATGTAGCCACTTTAGGAAGCCTACAACAGGCCAGCTGTGCTTGCAAGGTTGCCCCCAGACTGACTCTGCTGCAGACCCTGATTCCTGGCAAAACGAAAGAATCCAGGAAAAGAGATGAATGTAGGAAAATAATCTTATTAGAGATCATCAGTACAGCAGTGTGTTTCTCCTGGTGGTTATTAATTTTTGTTTGTTTCTGTAGCTCTATAGATGGAGGATGGGATTTAGAATGAATTTTTTAAGAAGACAATGCCCTGAATTAAACGGCATATAGTCTAAAGCTCTGGTCCTGAAGGTCACTGAGCATGGGAATTTCACTTCATTTGGGGAAGAACTACTGAAGTCAATAGGACTTCACACAGGTGCAGGAGTTCATCCACACAGCTCCATTTGGAGGTACTAGCCTTGAATAAATTCTGGAATCCAAGGTCCTGATCTATTGAAGTCAATGGGCTGGTTTCCTTTGGAACAGGTGATGGTGGTTCATTCTGGTGACCCAGCCTAGTTAAATTTTACACCTGCATTGAAAGTGAGAGAAAAAACACACATCTATATTTAAAAGTTACCCTCAATACTAAGCACCCTTCTGCAGTAGCTGCTGCTTTAAGTAGAAGCTGCCGTTGCTAGTAGCCACATTTTTATCATTCAAGCCATGTAATGATTATATTCACAGCATACACACAAGTTAGATTTAACAACAAAATACTCTTGCGGGAAGTTTGCAATGTAACACTACTTTATTTCTTAGAATTCAGAACATTGAAACACAAGAACCCCGAACCACAAATAGAAAGCAGGCTGAGAGAAAACAGAGGCAAAACTCAACCTTGCTCTTAACTTGCTTTCTGCAGAGTTACTGAAAAAGACCGAAATTGCAGGAGTCCCTATAGAGTCTCCCAGTCCGCAAGCAGGACAAGGACACCTCTTACAAACTTAAAGTGAGAACATGTAATTTTAACATGGTTTTTAATACACCACAAGAACAAAAGTAAAAATGAACAAAAAAGATGCTTTCCCTGTTAAGCAACCTTTAATGGAATTCTCCAGTCCTGCTGCTTCACTTTATGCACTGTTAATACCCCTGTAGACTTCAGTTGGTCTGCTCAGAGTTAGAGGTGGCAGGGAAACCAGATCTTAGTTCTATGAAAGTTTGAGGTTTTGGAAATATATTTCTTCCCACCTTGGAGTGAAAGGCGAAACTTCATTTTTGTGTGTGTGTGTGTGGAACTGAACTGCTGCAATATATTATGTCAGAAACACCAAAATGTGATGGTCCCAAAATGAAATATATGCCCTAAGATCCCTGACTGCCTACCTGGGAGTCTACAGCAAGCCAGGGACTTTGGAAACCCTGGAAGCTGCATTCTGAAATTGGCTCTTCCAAGAATCACCACTGCTGTTCAGTGGTGGGCAGCAATAAAACTGACAAGAATCATGTCCGTTTCAGTTCACAGCTATCAGGGCTTCCAGAATCTCTCTGGCTCCATGGCAGCCTGCCTGCCGGGATCTGGAAGCCCTGGGTCCTCAGACCATCTGGTAGGCTCCAGAAGAGCAAAGTATCATGAGCTCCAATGCTCCCAGCTGCCCTTCAGCTTGGCTGGGCTGACTGGGAACCTAGAATCCCTGGCTCCCAAGATCTGAGGCTTCTGACTCTGACTCTACCAAAGAGCTGGGCAGGTGATCTGACAGGAAAACAGACAGAAGTTTGTCAAAATCAAACCATTTCTACAAAATGTTTCTATTTAGACAAATCAGGAAATCTAATAACTTGTTTCATTAAAATTTTTCCCTTTTCTCCACTCAGACCGTGTAAAATTAAATACATACATAATTATTTGTAGGATTGGATCCTAAACTTGTATGGGGAAGAAATTAAACACAAGAGACATCATATGAAGTAGTAGTAAAAATGCAGTTGAGTTCCATAATACATTATGTAAAGGACTTACTGTTTCTCCATATTACAAATACTATAAATCATATAAAACAGCTGTAATTCTGTTATTAACTGGGGTCATTCCTCAAAAAACAAGAAAACCCCCCAAAAAACCCTCCCCAATGATGTTACAAAAATATATCTACTTTACAAGCGAAACACCGGGAAGAATTTTTTTAAAAGCCTCAAGAAAGGAGATCTACTTAAAGAGAACAAGCAGGATTCTTGAATACAGAATTGAAAAAAAAAAAGTAGAACATAGGTTTAAGTATGATTAACTTTTTCAAGTAGTATCTCACTTAAAGTATATCCCCACATTATAAAAATATCTCATGGCTCTTGAAAAATACTGGGAATAGCAATTATGTTAATCCTAGTTGTAGAAAGGTGTATGTTAGGAAGATAAGCTTGCAAAAAAAAATCAAATCAGTTTAGTCAGCTAAGAAGGATTCCGTTGAATTATAGAAAATCTTACATGGCATATATAATGTCAGCTTAAGTTAGTATTTTTATCCTAACACAGATAATAAGATAACAAGCCATTTCTGGAGATTATACACAAAGAGGAACAAATACGCTACACTCTAGCCAGCTGGAGAATACAATGGGGGTCATTGAAGAAATTTGAAATGATCATAGCACAAAGTAATATTAAAAAGGAAATGAACTTTCTTGGGTTTAATGGCTTTTTACACATTCTCCAAAGGCTTCTCATGTCCTCTCCAAAAGTATTTAGTTGTTATAATGCACGTGCATTTGAAGTTTAATATTGGATCCTCAGCTGTGCTGTCACCTGGACCACAACTGCACGAGTTTTGAAATGTGCCTTAATGTCTGCTCTCCTCCAAAGGCAGGGTTATTTGGTGTGCCCAATCAACTGTGAAAAGGCAGGGCATTTGCAAAATATAAGGTGTTCACTGTTGGGCAGTGTTTTTAGCTGGTATCAATCATAACTGGTTTTAGTTGGGCAGGGTTTTTAGCTGGTATCAGTCATAACTCTGGGTTCAATGGAGCTACTGAAACGTGCTCACAGAGCATCTGCCCATATGAATAACTTGCTTTGTGCTTATAAGTGGGCAGAATGGTAGCAGGAATTTGATGTAATGTAGCTCTAATATCCTGTCAGCACCATTTCAGGCCTTTGAGGATTGTACCTTTTGATAAGATGCACACAAAGGTCAGTGTTTCAAGTAGTTTGAATTTTGTATAAATAATTTCTCCCACCAGTTTGGGAAGAGGGGGCAGGGAGAGAGAGAATGTGAATGAAACAGAAGTGGAAATGGATGGGTGGGGGAGAAGCTATTATGGGACTGACCCAACCCCCTTATTTGAAGTCAATGGGAATCTTCCATTGGCTTCTGTAGTAGCCCTGGGTAGAAGGTTTCAGCAGAAACTTTTTTGCCACCTAATTGTTTTTGTCCTAGCCTAAAATAAAAAGCTCTCAGTAAGTCATTAGGAGACTTTCCATTGACTTCATTGGGAGCTGAAGTGCAGTATTTTCCTCTAAAGACTTTATTTCCACAGTAAGGAGAAAGTTTCTGCTTCAGTCACCCACTGTATTATTATTTTGGAAGTGCTGGGTTAAAGGTGTAATTAAATATTCCAGATTCCTGAATGCTTATTTGATTAAGAATATTGATCCAGGGTAAAATTTTCAGAAGTGCTGCAGTGTTACCCTTTACTATTTGCTTAGCACCAACATTGTGTTTAGTGCCACTGTCCATCTGTTGAGAAACTTACATCCTTAGCAATATGACATTCCTAAAAGAAAAAGAATCTTTAAAATCTTAATGTAAAGTTGCAATAGTGCACACGTATGTATTTGCTGGTTCACAATAGGACTAGTTATAGCTGACTGCCTAACTCAAATGGAAAAGACACATGGGTTTTGCTAGATCATGAATGGAGCAAACATGCAGTGTCCTTTTCCACTGCTTTCCCTTAGTGTTAGCATACATCCTTTTAGCTGTGTCATTTGTCATTAGTTCAAAGAGCTTGTCCGTGATGACCCTTGCTATCCTTTAAGTAGCTTGAAGGCTTCAGTCAGACCCTGTTCTCTTAACCTCCTTTTTTCTAAAAAGTGTATTTTCAATTTTTCCAGCTTTCCTACATCATGTAACCTTCCTACCCTATATATCATTTTTGTTCTGCTCTGGTTCCTTCCTTTGTCCTCAGTGCCTTTTCTATAGTAATAGTCTTAAGAACACTATGAAGGGCTATTGTTAAGGTTCAAGACTAGAAGCCACATTTTGCCTTTCAGATGTACACATCATAATCCTATTCACTTCAATGGGAAGTGAGCACCTACAGAGATTAAGGCCAGGAGGAACCATTAGTTTATCTTGTCTGACCTACTGTGTATCATAGGCAATTAAATTTCATTCAGTTACCCTGGCTCTGAGCACAGTAACTGGTGTTTGACTAAATCATATATGCTCCAGAAGACCTCTAGTCTTGATCCGAAGACATCAACTGATGAAGAATCCACCACCTCCTATGGTAGTTTGTTCTAATGGTTAATCATCCTCACTAATAAAAATTTGCGCTTAATTTCTAACTTGAATTTGGCTGGGCTCAGCATCTAGCCATTAGTTCTTGTTATCCATTTCTACACTAAATTAAAGAGCTCTTTAAAACATGGCATTTTCTCCCCTTGAAGGTACTTATCTACTCTAACCAAGTCACCTCTTTGTCTCCCTTTTTGATTGGCTAAACAGCTGGAACTCTTTAAATCTCTCACTGAAATGCATTTTGTGGATCTTTGTGCATTCTCTCCAATTTTTGAACAGACTTTTTAAAATGTGGGCAGAACTATATGCCGTATTCCAGTGTTCGTTTCACCAATGCCGTACACAGAGGTATAATCACCTGCCTACTCTTACTCACTTACATGGGGTGGATACCACATCACCCAGGGTAAGACTTGGAGGGGTTAAGGTGGCCCAATTAACTGCCCAGGCTGCACCTGGAGGAGGAATAAGGGAGCCAAAGGTTGATTTAATGAGGCTCAGCTGAACAGGAACAGGAGAGGTCTGTATAAAACCCAGGAGGTGACCGTACAAAGGGGCTGCTGAGAAATGGAATACAGTTACTTTTGGGGAGAAGGGAGAAGTGTTTGGGACTACAAAGATAAATATTCTGCAGTTGCTTCCTGGGAGAAGAGAATTGGGACCCTGGCAGGTAAACCCAGAGAAGGAGTGCCAGCTGGTAGGGAAAAGGCTCAGGGAAAGGCAGACCTTGGCTGATGACTGGAGGGTCCCTGAGATGAACCTGGAGTAGACGACGGGCCTGGATTCCCCTCCCAGCTACTGGGAAGTGGCCCAGAGCAGCAGTGCGGAGCAGATTGCTTAGGACAGTTTTTGTCCTGAAAAGCTTTGATATCCTGGAAGGAGAGGATTATAGTGACCTGACCAGAGGGCTAAGTCGCAAACAGGAAGCTGCAGCTCATGGTAAGGGGCTGTAGAGTGAGAGAAAATGGGTGGAGAGACCACTGGAAGAGGGTGCAGCACCTAGAAAGAGGTAATCCCCAGAGTGGCCAGGAGGAGGCAGTTTAGTAGTGAGTAGATCCTGTGACACCCTGTCTTACACAATCCTTGGCTGTATAAAACTGATTACCCTCTCACTTGGAACTTATTTTGAGCTGTTTGTCTGCTATGAACCCTATGTCATTTTTGGAGTCACTACTCTCCAGGATACAGACTCACCTTCTGTAGGTAAGGCCTTGTGATGGGGTGTTCACCCCACATGAGCCCTGACGGGGTTAATTGGCCCCTTCAGGGCCCACTTAACTTTCACAGTTGCACTTGACTGGAAGCCCAGGGAATAATAACACTAATAGCATATGAAGCCTAGCTTGGGGACAAATGGAGAAGATTATGTAGATAAGGAGCCTGAAGAAGCAGGAGGCTGCAGGGAAAGAGTCTAGTCACTCTCTGGGAGAGGAAATCGGGGTGGTGGAGAGAATAGGCCTTTAGATCCTGACCCTGGAAGGGTCAACCCCAGAGGAGTTGTGAAGAGAGCCTGTGAAAGCAGCGTAGGAAGAAACCTAGGGAAACCTCTGCATTGTAGACCTTGGCTGCTGGAACCCAGGTTAGAGGGTGGGCCTGGGTTCCCCTACCAGCAGCTGGCAAGTGGGGCAAGGTTGTGGGGACAAGCCAACTGAATGGCTGGGCCGACAAGACTGACACCCTGGAAGGGGAGAACTAAATAGTCACCTGGCCAGAGGGCCAAGAGGGAGTGCCCTGAGTCCGAGAGAGACCACAGGGTGAGCAACTGATGGAAGGGTAGGGCAATTATGGCCACAAGGAGGTGCCCCTAACAGTGAGGGTACCCTATTACAGGGCTACATTCCTTGTTCATGTTAAAATACATGTGGTTTTGAATGCACTCAGTTACCACATTGCTCTGTGTGACTGTCCTGTTTTCCTGATTATCCACCTTGCAAATCTTTGTCATCTAAATTTTATCACTAGTGATTTTATATTTACTTCCTGATGTGATGATTTTTAAATCAGAATGTCATGCAATACCAAGATGACATGCCTTACAAAATCTAAGTGTGTTATATCTATACTGCTACCTTTATCAACCTTACCTGTAATTTCAAAGGATTAAATCAGGTTTGTTTGAGACGACCTGTTTTCCCCAAAACCATATTGACTGATGATTATATTCCTATTTGTTAATTCTCTATCAAATGAATCCTGTATTAGCTTTTCCATTATTTTGCTCAGGCTTGATGTCAAACTATAGTTGACCTATAGTTTCCTGGGTCATCCTGCTTGCCCTTTTTGAACATTGGCACAACATTAACACTATCCCGCTCTTTCGGAATACAGGGGTGCAAATTATCCAGGCCTTCAGATTTTAAAATATTTATCCTTAGCACATGATGTTTAACATCCTCCTTAGTCACTAATGAACAGAAAAACTCTGTATGATCCACATGTGATGCAGAATGAAGAATGTATTTGTTTCTTTCCAAAGACAGAACAGAAATACTTATTGAGCATATCTTCTCTTTTCTACATAGTAACAACAATTTAACTGTTTCCATCTAATAATGGTAGGATTTATTCTGTTCCCAAGTGCTTATCTACATCCAGGTAGGGGGGAAGCTCCAGAGGAGTTAGTGCAAAGTAGCTAGTACACACTAGCTACTCCACACCAACGCCCTGTGTGGACACTTACTCCTCACTGAGAGTACCTTTATGTGGTTTACTAAGGAATAAGAATGTCCACATGGGGAATTGGTGCACTTCAAACTGCTGCACACCACACTTCAAATTCACACCAGCTTACTCCACACTCCATTCCCCATGTAGACAAGCCCTACTGTACTCCAACGCCTTCTTGTCCTTCGGCTTGCTAGTCATGTCTTGAGCTTCCTGTATCAATTTTGGGACTTAGCAATTAATATACACTTTTTTGTGTATATGTTTTTTATTGCTGCCTTCACTTCATCTCTGAACCAGGATAGGCTTTTAGCCAGAGTAGTCCTTTTTCTTGATTGTGGAATTGTGGCTTTTTGGCCATCTAAAATCTCCTTTAAGAGTGTCTAACTTTCATTCATATTTTTTGTCTAAAATTTCTCAATGAATTTTGCTCATAATTGTCTCCAGCTGTGGGAAATTAGCCCTTTTGATGCGCCAAGTATATATATTAGTGGTTGGAACGATCTTCAGTTTGCCCAAATTGAATGTAATCAGGTCATGATCACTGGTCCCTATGCAGCCACCATCTTCCATACCAGTGATTAATTTATCTTCATCCATCAGAAGGAGATCCAAACTAGTTAATGTATGTTAAACTATAATCTATAATGTTTAGTAATCTGGGTCAAAGAGGTTGTAGACATAATTGCCGTTCTAGAGTTACAGATCATCGAGACCCACAAGATCTTAATGCATTTGGATAATTAAACATACTAACCATGTTTTACTATTGGCTGCATGAGACCTTCAGCATACTTCCCAAATTAAAATAGCTTGTAATACAAGTTTTCTTTCCACATGTTAAATAGGGGTTTAAGCATCTTGTTCTTTGGTTTTCTTTGATCTGAACAAACTCCTCTCCCCCCTCCCCCCCGGCCACACACACACTTTATTCCCAGCTGGGCTTTTTATTTGTGCAATGAATCAAATACATTTAAGATATTGTGGGTCTGAATTAGCAATAACTCTAAAACAGGCAATTATGTCTGTAACCTCTTCTGTGCACTCTGCTTCCTGAACAGGTTATAATCCGTGATTTTTAACAGTCATGGAATCATCTCACCAAGTTTCCATAATGCCAATTATATCAATTTTTAATCACCACTGAGAATTTCTAGTTCCTCTGCCTTGTTCCCCCTAGCATTAGTAAATAAACTGGAAAAAATTCTCTTCACATTTTAATAATTTGAGGGTAGAATTCAGCCTTGGACACCTTTTCTTGGATTATCTTCTTTACAAGTATGTTCCTTGCTTTTCCTAAGACCTCAAATTTCCTCCTCCTCCTCCCATGGTGACTGCTTCCCCTCTCCCTAACAAGAGTTGGATGTGGCTTCCTTGGAGATGCACACATACAACTCTGTAGGTAGCTGGCCAGAGTGTGCTGTGTGTGTTTATATACTTCAAGGCCTTCTGCTTCTTCAGGGACTTGGTGAGCTGCCTGCATAACTCTCCCAAACTTGCTATCCTGGGACTGAAAAACTGAGGTCAGAATTTGACTATGAATCCCTTTCATAGCCACACTGTCACTAAACTGCCAAGCCATTTTTCTCCTCTGGGAATCTTGCATTCAGTCTAATAGCAGAGAATTTTTCTAAAAATCCTAAATAACATTTCAATTTGTATCAGTAGCTGCCTCCCATATCTATCCCTGGGCTGTTCAATATAGGAGTCTCACATTCTTAGAGCATGCAGTGTTTGTTGTAGATGTGTTGGTCCCAGAATATTAGAGAGACAAGGTGGGTCAGATAATATCTCCTTTTTTGGATTAACTGCTGATGGAGAGAGACAAGCTCTTGAGTTTACACAGAGCTCTTCTTCAGGTCACATTCTTACGGTGAGAGAACTACAAAGTGAAGACCAACAGTTCTGCCAATTGACAACCTGAAGAGGTGCGATAGAAAAGCAATTGGCATATTATCAATTTTTAAATGTGCACTTAAAAAAAACCTTTTCTTTTTAGCTTCCCTCATGCAGTGGAATGACAGCTCTGATTATTTGAGTGTGCTGAAAGGCAATTGTTCGTTCATTAGAGTAGAAACCATTCAAGTAATATGAAACAAACTTCTCTGGCACATTTTTCTTCTGTCTCTGAAAATAAACTCAGAGGCTTAGGGAGATTCCGCATCTTTAACATCCTAATCTACAATGATGTAGTTTTGTGTGCTTGTATATATACTCTTATATATCAAAGCTCCTACTGATCTAATAGATGCACTAATGCCAGAAGGAAGGTATAGGGTATCTTAGGGCATATCATTACATTAATAAGGGTGATACATCACCAAAATGTTATTCATTGATACATCTTCGAACAATATCATTACTCTGCCTTGGCTGATGAATCAATGAAATGCATCATTGCCTTGAACCATCTGATGTTGTTGCAGTATAATACATCAGTGGCATGGCATCACCTAACGATAACTCAGTCATGCTAGCAGACCCCATTACATTAAGCTATCCAATACAAGCTTATCTCTTATATACACTAATATATTATTTAAACCATCTGATCAAGTAGGAGAATGAGACAGAAGGGAACAATGGATGGATGCACAAACAAAAAGCATACCCAAAGACCAAATTACTGCGGTTTGATTTGTTCTGAAAATAAAACCCTTGAGTAGCTGTTGTTAAAACTGGACAGATCAGCACTTAAAATTGCTCTTTCAATCACAGAGTAATAAACATGTCTCCTGTTTTCTTCTGGGCTTGGCATTGTTATGTTAGTCTGTCAGATTAAAAACTTGGAATGGGAACTAATTGAACATGCGGGGAGGGGGGAGACTATGGCTCTACACAGAGACCTCATGGTCAGCAGGGATCAAACCTGGGACCTTCAGGCCAAAGACTGACTTTTAGTTGGGAGAAAGCAGTCAGCTGTTACAGTCATAGGGACTGGGGAGATACTTAATAGTCATACAGACTAAGCCAGTGTGTTTATATACTTCTCTCTTCGGTAACTGAGTGAGATCCCCACAAGTTCCATCTGAAGTGCTATTTTGAAAGGAACCATGCCTGTGCACATAAATACTACATGACTTCAATGGTAGGGAGGGGCCGGAGACCCTGAGCACAAAATTGTAGATCTCTTCTCATTTGAGCTAAAGGATAGCTGTGAGATAGTACACTGTTGTAGTCTGAGGCCAGTCACTAGAGGTGGCCCAATCACCTATACAAGGCCTTTGCGTTACCCACAGATAATGATATACTGGGGGAAATAATGTCCCTTGTTCAGACAGACATGTTATAAGTCCAAACAGGGAAACATATCGTACTTGAGTTAAATAACTATAAAATCTGTTTAGCAGTAATAATTTGTACTAGAGCTGGTTACATTTTCTGATATTCCCAGTGAAATGTTTTAATCAAAAATGAAATTGTTCAGAGGAAATGTAATTGTGGGTGAGATTTTTTTCCTATGGGAAATCATGAAACTTTCTTTTACTTGTTTAGTTTTTGAAAACATTTTAATGAAGTCTCACTTTTTCACTTCATAATTTCTTGTGATAAATCAATCTTTTGAATTAAATTTCCAATGCAAGCTTTTCATTTTTGTTTGGTGTTTTTGCTTTGTTTGGTTTTTTTGAGGGGTGGAGTTCTTGACCAGCTCTAATTTGAATACAAAGTGCTGGTTACATTCACAAGAACTTAAACTAGAAGGTCAGGACTGTGTTTAAATAAATTCACTGAAGATCTACACCCTCAAAATTCAGAAATTCTAATTGCTGTGTGGGTGTACATCTTTGAGTGTTTCAGCTATGAGCCTGACAGTGAACTTGAAGTAAATGTGGCTTGGGGACCTCAAGCATCTGTTTTTATCAATGGGCCTAATCACAAAATAAAGTTGTTTCTGAAAACTCTTAAGTACGTGCTTAAACTGAAACAAATGAGTTGCCCCATTAATGTCAATAGAGCTATTCAAGTGAAGAAAGTTAAGCATGTGCATAAGTGTTGGCAAGATCAGGGCCCAGGGTACTATTCAGTGTGCATAAGGATGGAAGAATTGGCCCTTAATTATTAGTATTCCCAGCATTTTGTGTTACAACTTGGTACAGTAAATCTTAATTGTTTTGGTATACTGTACATAACAGTACATGGATTCTTTTCCTGTATGTTTCCTAGTAAGTTTGGAAAACCTTCAGAAATATCTTTTATACAATTTAAAGATGCTGAAGTTTGCATGTATTATGTGAACCCTCCAGATATTATCAAGTAACATCAAAATAAATGAATCATTTTGAGTTAGTATTTTTGGATTTGTGGAAAGGGTCTGAAGAAAAACCGAATTTAAAAAAATTTCACTGCATAACTAAAAGGATTTGTTGAAAGTAGCTGAAGATTCAAATCTAATTAAAATACACATGCTACATAAGAAAAAGGGGTTTCATGCTAACTACATTTCCATAAAGAAATTAGCTTTCCATTATTATTTGTTAATGCTCTCCATTAAGTTAGTGAAGCGTGGAAATTTAGGGTATATAGCCTTGTGAATTTTCCCTTTAGCTACATCCTATGTGTGCTTTAAAATCCCACACTGATTGCTTCTCAGTACCCTGTGCAGCTTGTGTATGGAAAAAACTGGAGAGATGATCTGAACAAGTTATTTGAATACATTTAAAATCTAGTTCATAGTCAGAGTAGGGTAAGAGTCAGTGGGGATTGCAGATTTTTTTTTTTTTTTGGTTTGAATTTATAGAAGTATAAATAAAACCTATTCAGAACCTCTGTGCCATGTATAATGCTAGCATCGGCAAAAGCATATTCTCACTATTACTCCATTCTCTTCTTTAGTTTATAATGCTCATTATAATAGAATTTAGGAACTTCAATCCGTGATCAGGGGCCCATTGTGATAGACACCGTACTAGTAACAAATAAAAGACAGTCCCTGCCCCAGAGAGCTCTCAATCTGCATGCAGACAGGACACAGCAAGAGGCAGGTAACAATTAAACTAACAAAGGTTTGCAGAAAAGCAGGTTTTGGCTTTTGTTTTTTTATTTTTTTTTTTAAATACTAGGCTGTAAACTCCTGCCCACACAAAGGGGCTCTTGTTTCTAGACTAGACTCAGTTGCCTCTCCAAAAGCCAAACTTAGGGCTTGCCTACAGAGTAAAATGTACACTCCTCTAATGTGGACTAAAGCACCGCTTAGACCAGCCCTTGAGCAGTACAGAAGAACAATCAGTGTACAATGTGTTAAGCAACTGCTGCTTCTCCAACTATTCCTCCTCCCATGCAGCAGGTGGAGGGAGACAGGAAAGATATTGACGTTTCTACTTTCACTGCTACCTCTAACTTCTGAGGAAGCACCAATTCAGGTGTTGAAGGCCGTAGAGCAAGAGCTGGATGGGAGTCTGAGCACATAGACTAGTTATGTGAAGTGTGCCTGCTGTTCCCCTGAGGTGCAGACTCCAGTGAAGGCATAAAGGCTAGCTATGCTGTAACCATACCACATTAAATCGGTGTCGGTAGCTCGTGTGTGACAGTGCTGGGTCATGGTCTCTAAGAGATGGAAACTTTCTCCTCTGCTTCCCTCCAAACTGCTCTTTGGTCCAACACCAAACCACTCTGCTTCAGCTCCTCCTCCTGTCTGATTGAAGCAGGTGTTTTTTATCAGCTGACTGGCTTCAGGTGCTCTAATTGGCTTCAGGTGCTCTAATTAATCTATAGCAAACTTTCTTCCCTCTACAGGGAATAAGGCTCCCTTCTAACACTCCTGCTGCCCTCTGGCCATGCTGTATCACAAGACACATTTCTTTATTGTAACCATTCAATGCTGAATAAAACTGAGAAGAAACACACTAACAGAGTCTCTTTGTGATTAGATTGTCCAGTCCTTGGTCATTCAGTGTTATCCCAATGGTATTGACTGGCCAGTTTAGGTAGCAAAGGTCTGATTTTTCTTAATTTTTTTCAGAAGGTCTGAGCACCCAGAGCTGCTACTGGCTTAATTTGGAGATACAGAGGGTCAGTTGCACCTCTAAAATTCAGGCCCCAAACACTCCTGAGTAGCACTGTGTCAAGCACACTGATAGTGTTTGACTAATAAACTTTGATCCAAGAAACAATTAACATGCATACTTAATTTTTACACATGACTGCATACTGAAGTCACTAGAACTATACTCATGAGTAAAATTACTTATGTGATTATGTGTTTTCTGGACTGGGATTTGAGAAGTTTTCCAGACATACTTTTCCTAATATAGCTACCACATAACACCCTTTTTGGTTCCTAATGACATTTAGCAGACTAGAAGATTAGACTGAATATTCATCAGTTCAACAGTTTTCAAAACCCTTTATTTGTGAATCACAGAACACCTACAGCAAATAATATTGCATTACTTTCGTTCTTTGGTAGCTAAGAATCTATTATAGTAAGCTTTTTTTCATTACTGCAGTGCTTAGGAACCACTCAGAAACCGGATACCATTGTGCTAGGCATGGTACAAAGAGAGTAGTAGACAATCCCTGCCATAAGGAGCTTGCATGGTGTCTTGTCCCATCTTTAGAATGCTTTTAAATTGGAAACGGAAGCATCTATTTGGCCATTGGGGGCCAGATGTTTCTTTCAGTGACAAACTCCATTGACAAGCTGCATTTCATTACTGAGTATTATCTATTGTTTCTAGTTATTGAAAAGCACCTAAAACATTTTAACTTGCAGTACACTAACTACTGCAAATTACTTTGTGTCTGATCCAAATACCATGTAATGTTCCTCTTTGTATTCAGAGAACTAACAATGAATCTAACAGGTTTGGAATCTAATTACACTATCCTCTTATCTGTGCAAAATTGCTAATGACTGGATGGCACATAAATATGTGAGTTGTTATGATAGGTATTGAGATGGCAGCCATTGAGCTTTGAATTGGGTTTCATTTCAGCAATGAAAGACTATTGTCTACTCTACAAGAGGTACAGGAAAGAACTTCATTTAATAATCATTTGTTACATTACATTGGTTTTGGATCAAATTCAGCCCTGATGTAAGTGAACCCAACTTCACTGAAGTCAACTGAGCAGTACCGTGTCTGGAGTTGGCCTTTAGTTTCTGACAAATATTTAGAGAGTGGAGTAAATCTGTGTTGTGTTAGAATTAAAGGAGCAATTATAACACAATCATTACACACTGATCTAATGCCAACCACTGAACACGAGTGGAATCTTGTGAAAGCTACGGGAAGATTGTATCTTGTCACAAAGCATGTATTAGTGAAATGAAGGAGAAAGTCTTTTTTGTCTGTGTGAAACTGCTATTTCTCAGCAATCATCTTTATAGAACTCAAGGGGAAATGAGACTGATGCAATCCCATTTTTAGATCCAATTCACTGATGATCTGCACTTTGTGCAGTCATTTATACTAGCACAAAGTGAGTGGAAAATATTACCACATGAGTAAAATACCATGCAAGTAGTTGTGAACTCTTAGATCCAGAGGAATATACCATAAAACTAGCCCTGTGTGGGAACCAGAATTTTCATCTTTTGGAAAACTGCATTTCCAAAAATTGGAATGAAAAGTTCAAAATGAAGAAAATTCTGATCAAAGGAAATTTTTCCAAAAAATCAATTTTGGAAGAACCAAAATGGATTCATTTTCTTATATTCAGAAAATTTCTGGGTCAGCAAGCTGGCTCCCTAGCTGACCGACTTACCCAGCAGGCAAGCAGTCTGGGGTGCCTGCCACCCAGGCAAACCTATTTAAACCCAGGGGATCCTGGGAAAATGGACACCTTGCCATGGAAGCATCTCCAGAGCCTGAGGCCCTGGAGAACTGGAAGTATTTAATTACCTATGTAGCCACAGGAAGCTTGAAAATTCTGTACCATTATAGGACCCAGGAAGGAGAAGGCACTTAAAGTACTGCAATCCTAATGCAGAAATATATACAGTAGGAGACCAATTATAATGTAAGTGCATCATATATCAGTTAGGAATTGCACAAGAATAAGACTTCACTTGAAAATAATAAGTTAATCTTCTGATTGTAGGATTTTGTAGTATATATGAGTATTAAACATAAAGTATGATATTAAGGAACTATAAGTAATTCAGGCATTGTTAAGCTTCTCAATATATGAAGTAGTAGTAATGATAGGCAATAAATATTAAACCGAAGTGGTAATCAGAGTGTAGTATGAACTGTGTACTTGAATCATGAAGAGTATCTAAATATTTCATCTATCAAAAATATGCTAATATATGTCTCTAGGTATTTGTTCTAAAGTAATTAGCATATTTTCAGTTTGAGCTGTAGAGTCAAGGTCTAGCAAATCTATCGATATCAAAATATAAACAAAGATAGCCACATGAAGAACGACTTCCTTGTTGCTCTCAAGTATGAGGGCAGCTAGATAGCAGACAAGGACCAGAAGCAAAACCCTACACCTCAACATATTGTACTTTCAGGAGGTTTAGAACTGAAGCTGAACTTTGGGATTCTAGCCCATCTCGCTTTTATATGGATATATATTAACAGAATGCATGAGCCCTGCAGATTATCTGGCAAACCAGGGATTAAACCTGTCTCAGACTGCCAGAGCACCTAAAATTGCTGGCTGCAATTAGGCTCATCAGCATCCCTCTCAGAGAAGTACTACTGGCTTATTAAGGATAATTGCTAGCAGGCACCTGATTCCCCTAGATGAGAAGAATATAAGCTAGGTATGGGGAGGGTTGTGAGCTACTGTGCTAGAGGGGACTGCCAAACAGCTGTGTGCACCTTTAATAATTCCTGCAATTAACTCGCATCTCTAGGAAGTTTGACCTTTACTTTCATTAGAATCCTAGCTGATGAAATTCCTCTTCTTCCCCACAATCAGCTGCCACACCAACAGGGCCATCAAATATGCATATCTATGTATCTGAATTAGGCACGTTACTTTAATGACAGCAACATTAAAATCTATTACAATTGCTGATTACAGCTCTGAAAAAGTATCTGTTACGATGAAGTAATATTATTTTTAAAACTAATTTTGAGAGGAACAGCCAACCAAACTGCAGATAAAATGTCAGTGTTTTATTTTCAGTTATTTTACGTGGAGAGCCTCAGTAGAACTGTGCAAACACTGGATATTTTAGTTTTCTGGTAATGCTGGAAAAAAATTGTTTTGGGTTGACCCGAAAACAATTTTTTTTAGATATTTTTGGCATATCAAAAAGGAATAAATTAAATTTTGTTTTGGGTTGAACAAAACATTTTATTCCACCTGAAGCAAAATGTTTCATTTTTATATTGAGCTTTTTTCTTTTAAAAATTGTTTTAAAACAAAATTTAAAGAAATATTGAATTGACAAGTCCCAACATTTTGTTTTTAAAAAAAAAAGTCAAAATATTTCCACAGTTTTCAGATTTTTAAATTGGTTTTTAATTGAAACAATTCACTGATATTGGACACAAATACACAAAATGTTTTGACTGGAATCTTCATTTTTCACCAAACAAGTGTTTTGGTCGAAAAATTTCACCCAGCTGTAATCCTAACATTCTTGTCCTTTGCCTGAGCAATTGGGTCCATGTAAGCATGCTCCTGCTCTCCAAAAATAAGGTCAGTTTGAGTGGGGGGGGGGGGTGGATTAACTGGCTTGTACACAGTCAGAACTTGGGCTGCACCTTTTCCCCAAACTCAGATTAAATTTATTTTTGAGGTTCAGAGACATTTCGACAACCCTTTTCTCCCTTCCAATTAATTTTGTTCACACTTGTCTCAAAATGCTCAGGTTCCATTTTACAAAGGAGCACTGAAAACGTACAGATATTTCCAGCCCCACCAGAAGCAGGACATCCTGAACATCTAATGAAAGGTCAGCCCCAGGCCCTCATCTTGCAGCTGATCTCTTTAAAGTAAACGGTGCTTTGCATGGGTTGAGGAGGATGCTTGCATGAGTTCAAAGAGAGGACTGGGACTTAATTTTGCAGCTCCATATGTGCTAACTATTTTAGATGTCTTGGAGAAGCATCAACATTTTTATTGTCTAAACAGACTACAGTTTCCAGTTCTGAGATTCTTTGCTCATAATATACCTTCATGCCAGGATTCCACTCTGCATACAGGTCAATGATCTAGAGTCCCATGGCAGTAGCTTTCTGATGCTCTTTTCCAGAGTTTTACTTTACAGAGCATTACTGACTATAGCTGAAAAGATCTGTATTGCTTTGTGTAATTACCTAAGAGAACTACTGGAATTGCCTGAAGGATAAACTATATATCACATTCACAGCATTTATTACTTTTCCATTCTTGTGGAGGAAAAAGGCTTGCTGTGTCAGACTTACCAAAAGAGTCATGAACGCTGTGTTTATCAACAGCATGACTTAACAACAATTACAAACCGGCGGTGTATAATAAAAGTCTGAATCCCAGCAGCTTTTAATTATATTAAAACTTGTTTGATTACTACGTCATGGAGTTTCAGACTAAAGGTTTTATTCCTCCCATCCACTTGTGAATTATAGCAGCAGTATGATGAGTAGAATATTTCAAGGACTAAGGGAGCGTGGAGGGAGAAATATATACCTGAGATTAATTCAGAAGAGTGTGGACCTTTTAATACTTATCCAAAGCAACTGAAGTCTGAGACCTTCCTCTGTAATGGTTTTTGGTGGACTAGACACCAATGTACTAACAATTGGAATGAAACCCCCCAACTCACTCCAGTTGGTGCGCAGAACCACTGCAGTCCTGACCTGCAATATCCCTCCCTGTTCAATTGTTAGATATTGTTTAAAAGATGCCTGTTGTGCACTTTGCGATTACTTAGGTGGTCATTTTGTGGTGCACACAAATCAGAAATTAGGCTAATGCCTCCAAAGTCCTTTTCATTTGTCATCATTTAGAATTTGAACCCAGCTCTCCACACATTTCAGTTTATTGTGCTGTGTGCCTAGCTTTCTCTTCATGATGGAACTCATGTAACTTCACTATCAAAAAGAAGTTTATTTCCCCCAGAAAGTCCAGACCTCCTGGGTTTGTATTTTCTTCTGAAAACATACACACATTCTATTTATGGTGACGCTGCTTGAATATATTCCACTTCTTTTCTGGGAAAACATTTGTCATTCAGGGGCATGATATGGTTTAATATTTGGAAAGACACATTATAGATCTTCTCATCTATTTTCTTCTTCTAGTTAAAAATATAAGTAACTAACTTTTTTATACCTGTGAGACTGTGACAACAGCTATTTAAGCTTCAGGATGATTATAAATGACATTGTCAGAGCTAGTGACACTAAAGTTATAACCCTCCCCAAGACACACATGATTTCCTTACAACATCCCAGAACTATAGGTAATATGTGTGATACCAAGTCCTAAATATACTTACTTATACATACTAATTGGTCTGAGACAGACTTCAGAACAAGCAAGTGATGGCAGTATTAAAAAATAGTTATTTACATTATTATTTGCATTATTTACTATGGAAACTAGTTTGCCAGGTATTAAAGAGTATGACTTAAATGTGTATTTACTGCACGACTTGTGGAAAAAGTGAGTTAAATTAAACCTATAACAAAACTTGACTGAAAAATGTAGTTATAGTTTATACTTTCAGGGACCTCCCCTCAACTTGGCCTCTAATTTTGTGCCCAAAATGATGTATATGTACAGATGCCTGATCTGCAGGCACAAAGACCCGGATCCTCTAACTTCCATAGTAATCAGTGAAAATTAGGAGTTTAAATTCCTTTGAGGATCTGGGCCAAAGAGCCTGCAGTGTATCCGCAGTTGAATGCACCTGCAATATCACGAGCCCTAAACTGGAAGGTTGAGGTGCCTTTGGAAATGTGGCTCTGAATATGTCTCCTAATGGGAAAGGAATTTTCAATCATGTAGGGCCATCGTGTCCCTTCCATGGATTAACCCTGAATAGGAGATTGGAAACTCCTTTCCTTACCTCATTTGGTGCATGTCTCTGTGGAAGTAGAAGAGGTTGGGAATGATTTGCCTTCTCTAAAACATCCATACGCTTTCAGGAAGGTTTTTCACAGAATCAGTAGTGAGAATAATTCAGTATAGCTCCATTGACTTCAGTGGAGCTATGTCACTTAATATTGGATGAGGATTTGGCCTAGATTCCCAACCTAGAAATTTATGCAATAGGATACAAGGAGGTTAACAGGAGACAGAGAAAAATATAGGACAGTGCTGAGTCCCTTTAATTTGCACTGGAATAAGTAGGAGCTCAAGGCACTTTCCACTTCATGGGGATAAGCCCCACATGGTATATGATGTTAAAAATGTCTACATATTTTTGCTGGGTTTTGTAATATATCTACTATCTTGTGTGCAAAAATAAATGAATAGATAAACTATTATAGCACACTGTGCTGTATCCTCACTTAGCTATTCCTGCTGACTCTTCATCTCTCTCCTCAAAGGATCCTGCAAGCTCAGTTGAGAGCTCATCTGTGTATGTGAAAAAATTTTTGTTTTTGTTCTGATGTATTTCATTTTTGGTAATTCAGAAAACAGACCTGAACAATGTCAGCCATAGTCATTTAATGGATGACCTGTAACTCAGCATTTTGAATGACTGACTTTAGTCCGTCAATGCTTGTGAAATTACGGGGGGCGGGGGGTAACCCTATATAATCAATACTGGTTGGAAATGTATTGAAGTCCTAATATCTAAAGACTGTATGTAGTATAAGGATTATGTACTGCCAATTTCAATCCCTCCCTCCCAATATTGTATTAAAAGATACAAAAAAGTACTGTATGATTAACAATTTTTACCCAAATGAAAGTAAACCTATAAAGTATCTGTTTTCCTGACTGAACCACAAGTATTTTTCATAGAAAAGTGAATATTATCAGAAAGAATAAAATCTATACATGTAATCCCATGCAGAGAGAGATTGAATTTTTAACCTTTTGAAATGTATTTAAAAGGATATAGTCACTTAATCTTCCTTAATAGGACTACATATGTATAAATTAGCCTTTTGGTCAAGATGATGATTTTATTTTGCTATCTATAGTAAAGAACTCTCAATCAACAAAATAATAATAATTGAATTAATACTCATGTAACTGAAGCTAGACAAATTCAAACTGGAAATAAGGTGCACATTTCTAACTGAAAATAATTAACCATTAGATCACCTGATATGGGTGTATCCTCTATTCCTTGAACTAATTAAATCAGCATTGGATATCTTTCTAAATAAAAGCTCTAGTTAGTCTACATGTTAGTGCACTTGGTGCAGGAATTGCTGGCTGATATTGTAGAGTCTGTTATTCAGGAAGACAGACTAGATGATTACAATAGTTCTTTGGCCTTAAAATCTAGGAATAGTAATGTTTTGCACTTGTAGATCTCCAAGCTTATAACTAAGGTGGGTGACCAACATTGTGCCCAGATGTAATCACTTGGGCAGAGAGAAATTTTCACCTCTGGGTCTCTTGAATTTCCTGCTGGCTTTTCTCAGTAACCATAAGAGCTAGAAATTTACTTTTTTTTTTTTTTTTAAATAAAAACTGAAATTCTCAAATCCCATGATGCCGGGTGCTGGGGCTTTGAGAATTAAACCAAATACTGTGAGACTCGTGATGAAATCTCAAGAACTGGTAACACTGCATGCATCTCCCGCTCCATACCTGGCCAGCTCTGCTATCTAGTACAGGACTGGAGCCATGCCCTCAACTCACTGTGCTTCTTTCAGGCACCCTAGCACTTGCTGGAGTGCAGTACTTGAAGACAGCAAGGAACATTCTCCCTATAGGCCGCCTGGCCATCCCTTTCACAGGCACGCAAGTGGATGGATCTCCTTGCTCCCACCATGGAGACTAGCCAAAATCATCTGTTCCTAAATATTATCACATTTACATATGTCCAAACCAACCTCATTGATATCAGTGGGACATTTGCTCACTGGTCAGCCTCCTAGTTGTTGGTTAGGTATCATACATGTGATTCACGTTCTACCTATTCCTAGGTAAATGCTTTCCTCACAGCACTACATTGCAGTCAGGCTTCCTTTCTACTTCCCGGTCCCCGGCTGCACAGAATCATAGAATATCAGGGTTGGAAGGGACCTCAGGAGGTCATCTAGTCCAAGCCCCTGCTCAAAGCAGGACCAATCCCCAATTAAATCATCCCAGCCAGGGCTTTGTCAAGCCTGACCTTAAAAACTTCTAAGGAAGGAGATTCTACCACCTCCCTAGGTAACGCATTCCAGTGTTTCACCACCCTCCTAGTGAAAAAGTTTTTCCTAACATCCAACCTAAATCTCCCCCACTGCAACTTGAGACCATTACTCCTTGTTCTGTCATCAGCTACCACTGAGAACAGTCTAGATCCATCCTCTTTGGAACCCCCTTTCAGGTAGTTGAAAGCAGCTATCAAATCCCCTCTCATTCTTCTCTTCCACAGACTAAACAATCCCAGTTCCCTCAGCCTCTCCTCATAAGTCATGTTTTCCAGTCCCCTAATCAGTTTTGTTGCCGTCTGCTGGACATTTTCCAATTTTTCCACATCCTTCTTGTAGTGTGGGGCCTAAAACTGGACACAGTACTCCAGATGAGGCCTCACCAATGTCGAATAGAGGGGAACTATCACGTCCCTCGATCTGCTGGCAATGCCCCTACGTATACATCCCAAAATGCCATTGGCCTTGGCAACAAGGGCACACTGTTGACTCATATCCAGCTTCTCGTCCACTGTAACCCCTAGGTCCTTTTCTGCAGAACTGCTGCCGAGCCATTCGGTCCCTAGTCTGTAGCAGTGCATGGGGTTCTTCCGTCCTAAGTGCATGGCCTGCTCTAGCGCAGTATGACCTAATTGCCAGCATAGCTCATTCAGAACAGAACGTCAAGGCACTCCACTCCAATTTGAAGTGAATTAACTCCTGCTGCTTGGGCCCTCTAGGCCTTGAATTCTGACGTGAATGGTTTACTATGACACTTTCATCTCTTCAGAGTGAAAACCAGGATCCAAAAGCCCAATGAATAGAAAGTATATTCAGGAAACATTGCAGCATATTACAATGATAATGGGCGGGCAGTGAGGGGAGGTCAAAAAAGTAATCTTAGAGCTTTTACCAGCCAGGCATGAGTGACCTTTCTGAAACGGTGCGCAAGAGCATTGGAGTGCCCTACCTCCCGCTTCTCAGGCCTTTGTTCTCTGAACAAGCCCAGCCTCTGTGCTCTGTTCTATGCACAGAGCTGAGTAACTGAGCAACATAAATGACTTGCTACCAGGATAACTTTTGTTCTTCTCCATTCCCCTTCATTCTTGCTCCTCCAAAGAGTCATGACTTAGGAGTGTGGAACTATAGGTGCTTTTTAAATCTCAGAGAATGGAAACCCAAAAGAATATATTCCTACATAGGTAGCACATAGTGCAGAAGGGCTGTCGGTTCACTTGTATTTGGAAGCTGATTCTCTCACACTTACTTTCTCGTTGGCCTACCCCTTGAAACACTGTAAACGCCTGCATTAAGGTGAACAAGGCTCATGTTATGGCCCCCTAGAAAGAATACTGAGGGGTAGATAGAAATGAAGGTAGAGAGAGGAACCAATTGAGAGCTAGAAAGATTAGAGGTGACTAAGGGTATTTTGAAATGGAGATGAGAGAATGGCAGAGAGAGTTTGGGGAAAGGAAACACTGAAGATGAGAGAAAATACTTAAGGTAATGAGTAAACAACGGTGTGGGGGCGCCAATTATGTAGGGTAGAGCGGGGCTGCCTCCCCCCTCCTGAGTTTCGTACAGAAGGTGGGCTGCCAGACTGAGCTCTTAACAGCTCAGGATTAGTGTGGAATGTGAGTTCTACAGAGAGGTGCTTCTCCCAGCTTGTGTCTCTGGGGCAGGTAGTCAGTGTTTTGTTTACAAACCAAGGAAGGGTGATTAAGATAAGAAAAGTCCTTAGATCATAGAATCCTAGACTTTAAAGTCAGAAGGGACAATTATGATCATCTAGTCTGACGACCTGCACAACGCAGGCCACAGAATCTCACCCACCCACTCCTGTAACAAACCCCTAACCTATGTCTGAGCTATTGATGTCCTCAAATCATGGTTTAAAGACTTCAAGGTGCAGAGAATCCTCCAGCAAGTGACCTGTGCCCCATACTGCAGAGGAAGGTGAAAAACCCCCAGGGCCTCTTCCAATCTGCCCTGGAGGAAAATTCCTTCCCGATCCCAAATATGGCGATCAGCTAAACCCTGAGCATGTGGACAAGACTCACCAGCCAGACACCCAGGAAAGAATTCTCTTTAGTAACTCAGATCCCACCCCATCTAACATCCCATCACAGGCCATTGGACATATTTACCGTTAATAGCCTAATTTTGGCAATTAATTGATCTTTGAGTATCCCATCATACCATCTCCTCCATAAACTTATCAAGCTTAGTCTTGAAGCCAGATATGTCTTTTGCCCCCACTGCTCCCCTTGGAAGGCTGTTCTAGAACTTCACTCCTCTGATGGTTAGAAACCTTCATCTAATTTCAAGTCTAAACTTCCTGATGGCCAGTTTATATCCATTTGTTCTTCAGTCCACATTGGTACTGAGCTTAAATAATTCCTCTCCCTCCCTGGTATTTATCCCTCTGATATATTTATAGAGAGCAATCATATCTCCCCATAGCCTTCTTTTGGTTAGGCTAAATGAGCCAAGCTCGTTGAGTCTCCTTTCAAAAGACAAGGTTTCCCATTCCTCAGATCATCCTAGTACTTATGTTGTCTATGTACTTAGTATCTATGTACCTGTTCCAGTTTGAATTTGTCCTTCTTAAACACGGGAGACCAAAACTGCACATAATATTCCAGGTGAGGTCTCACCAGTGCCTTATATAATGGTACTAACACCTCCTTATCTCTACTGGAAATACTTGGCCTGATGCATCCCAAGACCTCATTAGCTTTTGTCATGGCCATATCACATTGGCAGCTCATAGTCATCCTGTGATCAACCAATACTCCGAGGTCCTTCTCCTCCTCTGTTACTTCCAAGTGATGCGTCCCGAGCTTATAACAAATTTTTTTGTTATTAATCCCTAAATGCATGAGCTTGCACTTTTCACTATTAAATTTCATCCTATTACTATTACTCCAGTTTACAAGGTCATCCGGATCTTCCTGTGTGATATCCCGGTCCTTCTCTGTATTGGCAATACGTCCCAGCTTTGTGTCATCCACAAATTTTATTAGCACATTCCCTCTTTTTGTGCCAAGGTCAGTAATAAAAAGATTGGTCCCAAAACCGATCCCTGAGGAACTCCACTAGTAATCTCCTTCCAGCCTGACAGTTCACCTTTCAGTGTGACCCATTGTAGTCTCCCCTTTAACCAGTTCCTTATCCACTTTTCAATGGTGGTTGAGGAGGGTGGGGGTTGAAGAGAGAACGCAGGGGACTCAGAAGAAATACAATCAAGCCTTCTGAGCCAAGGTTACATTCAGAAAAGTGGAAGATGTGAGGGGAATAAGTGAAAAGAAGGGACCAAAACCCAGGGAAGGAATAGCAGTGGTATAGAGAAGTTACCACTCTACCTCTGGTACTTATGTGGCCCCATCACCATAGTAGCTGAGTGCCTCACATCACAGCCTCTCGCTGACGTAGAGCAGTGCTGTTATCTCCATTGTACAGATGGGGCACTGAGGTACACACAGTCTAAAGGCTGGAATTTTAAAGGTATTTAGGCACCTTGTGGGATTTTCTAAAGTGCCTAGAAGGTTAGGTGCTTTGTAAACCCCACTAGATGCCTAGATACATCTTTGGGTGCCTAAAAACCTTTGAAACTCTGTCCCTAAGGCACTGACCTGAGGTCATACAGGAAGTCCCGGGGGGGCGGGGGAGTACACCAAATCTATTATTTTTACATAATCTCGTTATTTTAAAGCCAATTTCATGATTTTTGGTGAGCCTGATTCTTGATTTTTGAACATTTGGGGTTGGCAAGACTATGAAAGTGACTTGAAAGTGTCAGTTTCACTCCTGTTTAAAGTCATTTTCTAGTCTATTATTTGTAGTGGGGTAACACCCCTAGAGCCCCAGGCAGGTGCAGTATAAACTCATGGGGCCTTGCCCTAGTAGGATGTTTCCAAAAGTTAAATGATCTGTTCCAAGCTTGATGAACTGCAAAAAAGTGATAGAAAGTAATCTAGGTTTTTCTACAATTGTTTCAATTGTTGTATTCAAGAATTAGTAACAAAGTAAGAATATACTTTTTTTAAAAAAAAACAAAAAACCTAAAGTGAATTGACACAAGATGTCAGGTGAATTGACACAAGATGTCAGAACAAATATTAGAGCTGAGTGGGTCTAATATTTATTTAATTTTCTTTGGTACCAAGTATCAGAGGGGTTGCTGTGTTAGTCTGTATCCACAAAAACAACAAGGAGTCTGGTGGCACCTTAAAGACTAACAGATTTATTTAGGCATAAGCTTTCGTGGGTAAAAAACCCCACTTCTTCAGATGCATGGAGTGAAAACTACAGATACAGGCATAAATATATATTGGCACATGAAGAGAAGGGAGTTACCTTACAAGTGGAGAACCAATGTTGAAGGCCAATTCACTCTAGGTGGATGTGGTCCACTCCCAATAACTGATGAGGAGGTGTCAATACCAAGAAAGGGAAAATTGCTTTTGTAGTGAGCCAGCTACTCCCAGTCCCTATTCAAGCCCAAATTGATGGCGTTAAATTTGCAAACAAATTGTAACCGTCAATTTGGGATGCTATGGAATCCTGTGAGAGTCAGGGGCAACAAAATTGTCAAGTGATAGTGTAACTTTCAGTTTCTGTATATTCCCATTATAATGTTAAAGTACAGGATGTGATGGAAGGAGATATGGCTTCCAGTCTTGTCTCTATCAGACTTCCTGTGTGATCTTGGGCAAGATACTTGGGGTATGTCTACACAGCAACTAGACACTCATGCTGGCCCATGCCAGCAGACTCAGGCTCACGGGGCTTGAGCTGCAGGGCTGTCTCATTGCTTTGTGGACTTCTGGGCTCTGGGAGCCTGGGAGGTGCAAGGGTCCCAGAGCTTATTGATGTTTAGGGAAAATACACTTTGTGTGAGAGAACCTGCTAAATGGCCTGTCTTTTTTAATTTTACTTTTTAAAATGAATGTTCTCAGACTGCCATTTAGGGAGGCTCAGAGAAATATTATTCAGCTGCAAATGGATATTTTTTTCATCTATCTGTAGTTCATCTTTGACAAAGATTGATAGCATTGAGTAGGGATAGAATTCATCCCTGAAGTGTATGTCCCTGTTTTCATAGGGGACATAATGCCACCATGTCATCTGATCAGCATCTTTGAATACCAAAAAGTCCTTTGAAAAATGACCTCTTTGAGTAATGTGTTTTTTTTCTGGGAATATAGGACAAAACAACATTGCAAGATTTCCAGATTCAATATTTTGCCAAATATTTTATCTCCACAAAGCAACCAGCTTCTGAAGATACAGAGCTCATTTTGTACCTGTCAGTGCTCAGTATAACCCTCCAGGGGTCATGTGCATAAGATTCGTTCAACTACGTGGAGGTTCTGGGTTCTATTCCTAATTCTGCCAGAAGTGGCTTTGCAGCATTTCTGCTGGCCTCTGAGCTCCCAGTATCACTTTATAATTACCTCTGTGGCAGGAGTTACTTGCCAGTATTATATGGGAGATCGGAATAATTGTTTACCATGCCCCCTTCAGGCCTTAAATTCTATGAAACCCGTTAAATCAATTTCTTCTTAATTTCTGACCTACATCAGTCACTTTGTTTCTGTAAAGTAGAAAAATCTTATTTAATCTGCTACTGCTGTAGGCAACTCCCTCTGTCTAGCACCTGCTTAAGAAAGTGTTCTGATAATATACTAATTACTATATCTTTATGGGGATAGAAAGCTACTAAAGTCCTGGGTTCTGAGGGGTCGTAAGAAGAATCAATAGATGAGTGTTATCTAAAGAGGAAGGTGAAGTCTTGCCTTCACAGATGAAAAATGTAGTATTGTTATACCAATAAAATAAAAACCAGCAGGATCTTATTAAAGGGAATAAGGCAAAATGCCTCATTTATTGTGAATACACAAAGAATCATAGTAAGCAGTTAGTTATAGCTATAACATTCCATTCAATTTCATATTTATTCACAAATTCATTCATACACACACACACACAGGTTCTGCAAGGTTGTTATCATAATTACCAGCCTTAGAGTTGCTCATGCCAAGCCACTGGCCAGGTGGCTGGACACAAGGAGGGAGCCAGGGCCTTGTCAGATGCACATCTGAAGCTCCTGGAAGTTGGTTTGCAGAATCAGACCCCAAAGTTCTCAGTTTCTAGAGTCCATTTTTATAGGAATTTATTCCTATGCCAGTTTATGGGAATTGCTTCATCATGCTGTTGCTGAATCAATCAGCAGATGGCACATTCCTGACGGTTCCGTGTTGTTCTTCAGCTTCCCATCCTTGAGGCTGTTGGGTGGATTCCAGTCTGACCTCCAGGAGTCCTCTGGTTGTTTCCACTTGACGCCTTCTTCGGCCGATGGACACTGGATTCTTAGGCTGGTACCTCCCTGATCATTCCGTTATTATCCACACCAAGCATCCATCCATATACATCCTCTATCTCTATTTTAATCACAATTGTTAACAAAGCGAGATAACAAAAGGGCGGGGAGTCTCTGTGTGCTGTTTCTGTTGTTACAAAGTATCGCTTTGCGTCTCTCTCTGTGTGAGTTGGTGCAAAGTATTGCTTTGAGAACAGACTCTGTCTTAGGATGTACTAACACAATTAGTAGCTTGCAAGTTTCACACAGAGAGGGAGAGAAACAGTAAAAGCAAGAGACCAAAAACCAAGAGACCTTTTAATTAGTAATACCCTGGAATTTAAACTATGGGGTATCAAACTCATTTGTGATTTTAATACAGAACTTCTTTAATATGATCCAACAGTATTAAGTAATGTTCACTATTTTAGAAATGAATTGAAAAAACGTTTGGCATAAATAAGCCTGTCTACCAAGCCCTGCTTTAGTACTGGCAGAGAAAGGAAGCTGCTTAGAATCCGAACACTGACATTTTAATTACTGAAAGATCAATTTATATAAGCTACAAAGATGCTGGGGAAATAACCAATAAATATAAAATGCACAACTAATGAAGTAAGTGTGTTTGTTTTCAACATCTTTCTAACTTCCATACAGAATGAGAGATCAGAAATTTGTAAAACTGCAGGACATGTATTTACTGACAATTTGTATAGTGTAATTTGTTAATATACTAGGATATTTAATTATAGTTCACAAAATATGTTCACAAAATACCTGTGGCAAAATAAAAAAATCAATATACATTGCATGCATATAAGGAAATATCTCTGAAATAAGGGTATTTATCTCTGTCACTTAAAAAGACCTAAATAATCCTTTTGCAGTAATTGTAAAATGTTCATGATTTATGGTTTCATGTCTTTTCAAGTAAGGGCATCATTTAAAAACACTTTTTCCATAACTGCTGATAGTCTTTTAGAGGCCAAAGATAATTAGATCTCATGTAAATTGTGTGAATGGAATATACCTTTTATAAATGTTAAACACATAACACCAGTGCAACAGATTTCATATTAGAAATCTGATCTATTTGTTGTACTCACAACAATAAAAGTATCTGGATCATATCTAGAGCTGGTTGGGATTCCCCTCCATCTTCTATTTAAAACACACACACACACACACACAAACCAAAAACTTTTTTGTTTTGGTCAAATATTTAAATCACACACACACCCCCCCCCCAAAAAACTTTTTTGTTTTGGTCAAATATTTAAATCAGAAATATTTCTGCAGCAAACCAAAATATGTATTCTGAAATGCTGCCATGATTCCTCCTGAGGGGAGCTGTAGTTTAGATGCCTCAGATTCCCTAGTCAAACAAAATCTCCCATGTTCCCCCACATCTTCCCATCTTGGTGAGAGGTGGCAGTGCATCATGTGAGTCACACGGCCATAATGCGTAATGGGTAGATGTGATAGAAACTTGGAATTCAAGTTCACAGGGCACATCCACGTTTCAAAATTTGTTTTCAGTCTGAATTAGCAGGAAAACCAATACTTCCAAAACTTCCTGCAAGTCAGAATTGCCAAAATAAAAAATGGTTTTGGAATTCTGAAATTTCAGGTTCTTCTTTATTTATATTTCATAGTATGCTCTAATACTACTAACATTCCATAATATGACACAACATAGTTGAAATATTCTGATTTTATTTTTTAAAATAATTAAGGGCAAGTGCTCCCTAATACTGATTGAAACATTTTATCTTCATTCCTAGATCAGTGTATCCTGTCTGAGCTATAATTAAATGATTTAAAGCAACTATTTTATTACAACCCAAACAGGAGACACTTTAATCTGGAAATGAAGATAAAATGTTTCAATCAGTACAGGTACCTGTTGCCTCTAATTTCAAAATAAAACTAGAGTTAAATGATTATATGTCGTATTATTTTGTTTATTGCTGACACATCATAACATGTAAAAATAATAAAAAAATAAGTTTAAGAAGCATAAAATAAATTCCAAAATAAAATTTCAGAATTCTGAAATAAAAACACTTTTGCTTTGAATTTCCACCCCCACCGCCACCCCCAGAGGAATGTTCATCAAAATAGACACTTTTTTCCAAACTGTTTTGATTTTAATAATGTTTCATCAAAATTTTCTTTTCAAACATTTCTGACCAATTCTAATCATCCAAGATAAAGTCGGGCTCCAGAGCCCAGCATATAGAGGAGAATGGGAGCATGAGGCACCCAGACTACCACTTCCATGAGGTGCCCCATTGTGGCATTTCACAACTGAAATATTTCAGTTTTTGGTTGAACTTATTTCAATTTTTCAGGCATTCAGATTTTTTGATGAAAAGCAGAAGTGTGTTTGTGTGCGTGAGAGAGAGAGAAATATCACTTAATTGAAACCCCAGTTTTCCATCAAAACTGTTTTGATGGAAAAAAAATGGATCATCCCTTCTTTCCACACTGAATATTGTGAAAATCACTTAGGCTCAAATCCTTCAAGTAGCCATGTTGAATTCAGTAGCTTGGTACCCTATGGCAATGTCTGATCCTGCAGCGTGCCAACTTCAATGGGAGGGCGTTCGTCCCCTCATAGGAGGTGAACAACTCCTTGCGAAATTGGGTCATAGATTTTTTTTTATACATATAAGTGCTCAGTCATGTTCCCAGTGAAACTGACAGCAAGACTCCCATTTATATCAGTGCTGTAGGATCACTTGCTACAACATCCCTATAATCAGATTTTTATGATCCAGCAATGTGCTGACCAGCATTGGATTCCATTGACTTCACCTAGAGTTTTGGGATACAGAATTGAGGAGACCGAAACAATACTACTTAACACTTCTATAGCACTTCTTGTATTCAAATCACTTTTCATGAATATATGTATAGATATATTTAACCTGCATTTTCTTTAGATCTGTTTAAAATTCAGTGTAATATCTTGTGCCAAATGCATGTCTTTCTCAGAACAAATGCTTCAGTGGTCTTTAATTGACGCTTAACCATTAGAAACCCAGGAAATTGAGTTAAGATTCCACATCAGCCCCGAGCCATTGTCGCACTCAGCTGACCACTTGCTTTAACTCTGCTCCAATTAGAGGTGTGAATACCTAGTAGTCTGACTTGGAAAGCATTGCATCATGTTGTTTTTGTATTTCAGTTTAAGGGGTTGATTTGGACATTTTACACGATGACCGTTTAGAAAATGATAGTGAAACTGTTGATGTGATTTGTGGGCCAGGTGCACAATTCTTGTTTACCTACATTTGTCCTGGAAGGTGTTATGAAATTCTTATGTTGGTAAATACCAATATAATACAGTTCACGGTCTGACTGTGGATTCTGCAGACAGGCTTTCCAAAATATGCTATTTTCAAATGACATTTCATTTGACTATCTAGACATCGGATTCTTATGTAGACATAGTGATAATGAAAGGGGCTTGGAGAAAACACTGCTATTTTGGATATGCTTCCTTCTCCTTTCCTCAGTTTACTTCTCTGCCATGGCACAAAGCAGAGATTAGTCTTTTCAGGATGATGAATTATACAATTTCTGATATGTGAGTAACTCCCCTGACTATGTACTTTCCCCTTGCAGACCAAATAGAGAGGCAGGACTAGAGGCACAAGATGGCATTATGGCAGGATGGCGAATGTGGAGAAGACAGTGTAGATTTGGAATGGGCTATGCAGTTATGTCAGAGAGATCACATGGCCTTGGCAGGATTTGGGAAAGCACCGACAGTCACCTAAACAGAATATCACTTTATATCCTAACTGCATGTTTGGAAACATTGGCTTTCCATAATCACCCCCAAAATGTGGATGTATGCTGGACTAAGTTGTGCTCTGTTATATTGTTATAAATCTGGCATAAACCAAGTGCTGTGGTTGAAAGCAGAATCCATCCCAGGCCTTCAGTGTTCAGAGTATTGGCAGTATTTCTAAATCCTGCGCTGCTGTGGTGCAATGACACCTATGATCAAGGAGCCAATTTCTTCTCCCAGCTACATTTGTGATACCCCTTTGGCTCCTAGTGTCTTTAATGAGGTTAGTGAGTAGAATTTGGCTGAGTCTCTCAGCTGTCAGGAGAATGTAGTTAGTGTAAAATCAGAGTCCCATTTAAATGGCATCCTGATCCACCAATATAGCAAATGGTTCCAGAAGAATCACAATCATAGACTCTTCCCAGGGCTCTCAAATGATATCATCATCCCACTCATGCTCCCTCTCCCGATTCCACTTAGTGTATGTAGCTTCTATGTCACAGCACCAGGCCTGGATTCCAAGGATCAATCTTTGCACACCTCAATATAAAGTCAATTGAGAGAGAGAGAGAGAGAACTTCACAGTTAACAGTTATCTATTTGGCTAGTAACATCATTCAATGACCCCTGGCCTTATGGCAATAACACAAATTGATCAAGTTTCATTTCTAGTCTCCGCATAGCAAAGAGAGAGCCTTATTTACACCATTCTAAAACTGCATTTGCTTGGCAGTCTGGAAAGTAGATTTCTCAGAAAGCTCTTCCTCTTTCAGAAATTCCCATCACAATTTCTTTTCTGTTTTTCTCTTGCATCAGATGCTGTGTCAAGGAAAAAAACAAGTAGTAAATATATTATGTGGCATCTGTATATTTGATTATTTTTTCCAAAGGAGCCTAAGGGAGTTAGGTGCTCAACCTCCGTTAAAATTAGGCTCATTTGAAAACCCCAGCCATAGTGCTTTCTTATCCATAACCCTTACAATACTCTGTGATAGAAGGTAAATACCATTATCCTTAGCCTCTGTATAACTCCTATACATTGTGACTTGTCAAGATCTCACAATGAGTCCGTGCCAGAGACCGGCCTTGATACAATGTCCCTTGATGATCTTCAGTCTGGATGTTTTTCCTAAAATGATCAGTGAAATAATTAATGATGACACTTAAATGATAGTCATTAATCTGAAGAACCAACACCACACTGAGATGAGTGGTAGCGGCTCGCATTTTCCTTAGAACAATTTTGTCTACAGGCTCAATGAAATCATACCACATTGGGCTGAATCTGATTGGGAGTTTATCTTTGCAACCAGACACTTAGAAATGTGTTTCTGTTCAAATGAAATCTTATCTTTGCCGCATAGTGGTGGGAACACTGATCAAGGTATTATTTCAGTCCAATCTCTGTGCACCAAGTCATAGTTGCACTACTATAAGACTGGGCAAGAGGAAAGAAAATAAACCAAATGAGCAATGGAAGAACAGCTGTTGCAGAAGATGGATGTACAGCTGTAATGATGTTTCTGAGATTATTAATTTATATAATAGAATTCAGAAAGGATTCATCTGTTAATTATCATGATTTTATCATTGAGAGACTGTAGGTTGCTGTAGGCTATGGCCAAGATGTTTGCCTGTTAACAACATTCAAGGGGGCCAACTGACAAATAGCTTTGTTTTCTAGTATTTGGTTAATAGTGCATACAGTATTTTGGTTGGAGAGACCCACCAAACATTTTGTCCATGATATATTTCTGAACATTGCTGATAAAGGGTGCAACAGCAGCCCATGCTTATGTGAAGGTTGCACTTTTCCCAATGATTACGTTTCCATTGTTGGTCAGTCTCCTTTTCCCCAGGGATTTTATTCTGAATTGGTAGACATGTTAAGCAGTGTCTAACCCTCCCCCCTCACCCACACATACCAATATGATCTGTTGTAATCATTAGACCTATAAATTTCCCCTAATTGTGAGGTCAGTTTTGAGAAGTGACTGAAAGTTCATGGAATGTCTCAATAACCTGTAGCAACAAATGTTGATGGGAAAAGGTGCACAAGCAGACAGACTGAATTAGTCCAAACGAAAAGGCCTTCTGATATAAATCAAGGGCTGCATTAATCATGCCCAGTAAATAAGAAAAGTGTAGAACTGGAAATCAATGAACCAAAACCGGTGCATCAGAAACTAGGCCTAATTGGTGGACAACATAATAACATAAGAATGGCCATACTGGGTCAGACCAAAGGTCCATCTAGCCCAGTATCCTGTCTTCCAACAGAGGCCAATGCCAGCTGCCCCAGAGGGAATGAACAGAACAGGTAATCATCAAGTGATCCACCCCTGTTGCCCATTCCCAGCTTCTGGCAAATAGAGGCTAGGGACACCATCCCTGCCCATCCTGGCTCATAGCCATTGATGGACCTATACTCGATTAACTTATCTAGTTCTTTTTTGAATCCTGTTATAGTCTTAACCTTCACAACATCCTCTGGCAAGGCATTCCACAGGTTGACTCTGTGTGTGTGAAAAAAATACTTCCTTTTGATTGTTTTAAACCCTCTGCCTATTAATTTCATTTGGTGGCCCCTAATTCTTGTGTTATGAGAAGGAGTAAAAAACACTTCCTTATTTACTTTGTCCACACCAGTCATGATTTTATAGACCTCTATCATATCCCCCCTTAGTTGTCTTTTTTTTTTAATAAAGGGATGAGCTATTCTTGTGGTGTCCTCCAAAAAGAGACTTTATGGGGAAAAGGAGGCTACAGTGATGGAGAAGGAGAAGGAGTGAGCTTCCCCATCATGGCTGCCACCCTTACTCTTTCCTGGGCCCCTGGACTTTCTTTGCTCTAATCCTGAGAGATGTTGATTAGGCTATGGACATCCAAGAGTACCAGCTGACAAATAGCTTTGTTTGTTAGCGTTTGGCCAGAGAGAGACACCCAGATGACACTGCCACCTCCACCACCTCCTGCTGAATCCCAAATTCCAGCTGGGCTGAATCCTGGACACTGATTTGTCTCCTCCCCTCAATGTATCTTTTTCCTTCACCCCTTATTTCTTCTTTCTTGTCTCCTTTTTCCTTTTGTGTAATAAGAATCTGGCTAAGCCAGCCAGGACTTTCTGCTTTGCAATACTGATGTAAACCTATGACCAGAAAGATGTGGCTAAATGCAATGCCCTAAACAGCTCTAGGCAGTGCAAGTTTGCCAAGTCTTGGTGTGGCTGATAAGATCGTGTGCTGAGCCTCTGTCATACCAGCAGTGCAGTTGAAAGTGAAGGTCAATGCCAGAGATAGAAGCTGCAGCTTCTATCTTTGCCGTTCTTTTTTCTCCCCTTTTGTGTGTGTGTTTGTCTTGTTTTGCCATCTTAGGAGACAGGATCAGACTTTAATAACAATAGCAATAACAGCTCTAGCCCATCTCAACTAATGTACCTCTCTCCCCCTCCCTCATACATTAGGTATTACCATCTAAAAGACTGTCAAACAAGGGGGAGGAGCAATCCTTCCAAGAACCCTCTCCAGCTATAGGGAAATGGAACAAAAGATGATAAAATGAAAGCCTTAATTAATAGGTCACATTTCAAATGCTTTAATTTTTCTTCTTTTCTGTATCTTTAATAAAAAGGTAAAAGATTTTTAAAAGGTATCTTTAATAAAAAGGTAAAAGATTGTGCTGTTTGCCATGGTGCTAATCAGGCTGAGATCCCTGTATACCAAACCCTGAATCTTGGTTAACCCTGTCACTGTCCAACATTAAACAGTGTCATGTTAACACCTTTGACTCTTTGGGCCAGTTTATGCATCTAGATTAATACAAGAAATCCCTGGGGTTTACAATCAAACCAAAGGGTTTACAATCAAAACTATAAGACGAAGGACAACAGGTGGGTACAACAAACAGATGTGGGGAGCACAAGGTAATAGTGAGATGATTGCAATTACTGTAATAAAGCCACAGTCGCAGTACACCATCTGTCGAGCCATTGTCCAATAGTTTAAAAATTAGAATACATAGTGTGAAATCTTTTAAAGATCAGTATTCTTCTTTCTTCTTGAATTCGAAATAAGATTACAGGAAACCTTGATTTTTAGATCTTAAATTGTTACTTCTGCTTCTGGCCTTTCCCCTGTATCCCTAATTCCTTCCACATAGTATAAATAAATTTAAACCTTTCAACCAGTGAGGTGTGTCAGCTGTGTGGTCCTGAGTCAGTGAGATGACTACAGAAGGTGAAGCTGAGCGATTCTGGTGTGTGTACTGATGAGACAACGCATCACTTAAGATGCCAACAGTTATTAATTATAACCTAGAGTTGTAATTTAGGCAGTCTGATTTAACACAAGTTGATAACTCTCCTGCTCAATATTATTTTAATGTAATAATTCACTAGGGGAAAAATACAATATAGCCTCTCCAGCGAATGACCATGCAGTCAGGATTCCCTAGTCACCTGAGAACTGCATGAGCTGACACAGACTTGATTTCTAGGAATACCATAGGTGCTGGACCTGGGGGTGCTACGCACCCCCTGGCTTGAAGTGGATTCCATTATATAGGGTTTATGGTTTGGTTCACTGGCTCTCAGCACCCCCATTATGCAAATTGTTCCAGCACCCCGACGGAATACAGATTGGTGTAGTAATACAAACAGAAATGCATGGGCCATGAATGTCCTCCGTTACCAATCCAGTGTTTGTCTTTCATAAATTTAAACAAAACAAAAATTCTTCTCTTTATAACTTCTCTTTGTTTGTAAATTCTTTACTGGTCACAAATACTCATGTTTAGGCTACTGGGGTGACACCACACACTATTGTGCTGACCAGTATTGTCTCATTATTTCCTCGTGCTCCCCCATCTGCTGTTCCTCATTTTATGCTTAGCTTGTCAGCTCTTTTGGGGTTGGGGCGATCTTTTTGTTCTGTTTGTACAGCATGAAGCACAATGGGGTCCTAGGTGCTATGGCAATACCGCTAATAAAAACTTTGCAAAATGTAGGGAAATGCAGTAGAAACTGGAGCACTGTCACCAGGGTCAAATGTTCATTGGAATTCAGCAAGTCTATTGGGTTGAACTGCAAAACCTTCCAGAAGCAAAAGCAAGAACTTTGTTCGGTATCCAGTTAAGATTGGGAGATTCAGAGATCAGTAACACTGATAAAGAATAGCAAGGAGTAAATGGTTTTACACTTGTGTAAAAATCTGTGGAAGAGAAGAGGCAAATGAAGCCCATATGGATTAGTGGGAAGGAGTGAGAAGAGATGGGAAGCAAAAGTGGGACAAGTACCTAAGGGCATGGTATTCACTTCACTCCTCATAAATGGACTAGAGGTAAAAAGGCCAATTTCATGTCTATCAGAGGAAATGCATTAGGCAGTGTTCCTGTCTGATATCTCTGCCCTGACAAGATTCAAAGGTACCACCATCAAGAAACATACTTTGAGCCACGATTCAAAGGCAGAATTGAGTGTGAAACCATACCTCCATATGAAGAGTGATGTTTTGCTGGAAAGGTGCTTCCATTATAAACTGCTCAAGCAATGTCATCCTTGTCTTTCACCTCCTCTTGCACCTTCCAGGTTCCCGTGTGCAGGCCAAATGAATAACGTGAAATTCCAACAATGAAATCTATTCTTTAATGTCTTTGAGTTAAATATATTGAAGTTTTGCTGTCAGTAGAGCTCAAAGGAGAACATGCACAAGTTCACTGAATGTCCTAGATTGCAAAAGAAACAGAGGCAAGAATAACAAGCAAGTGATGTGTCAGCCAGTAAAATAGCTGCACAATAATTGATCATAATAAAGCAATGCCATCAGCATCAAAAAGGATTAATGTTCCTGTACAACTACTACTCAGTGCAGCTGAGAATATAGTAGCCTGGGGACTTTCTTCTAGTAGAGCTGCTTTTTAAAAAAAATAAAAAATAAAATTTAATTTTATTTATTCTAAAGTCAAGTATTTTTGTGGGAAATTTTGGAGAAAATAGATATCCACCCCACCCCAAAAAGACCTTCCAGTTGAAATTTTTCAGAAGAACAAAAAACTGAAAAATGTTCATTTTGATTTTAAGTCTCCCCCACCGCCATCCTTTATTTTTCCTCTTTCTCCCTCTTTTTCAAATGCGGGGGGAGGGGAAGCAAAAAAGAAAGGGGAGGGGTGAGGATCCCCCAAAATTTGATTTTAAAAATAAAAATTTCAGGTGGGGTTTTTTTATTTAAAAAAATGAAAAATTTCCAAGAAAACAACTGAAAATTTTCACTTAAAAAAGCCAATAAAATATCAAAATATATTAAATAGAAAATATTAGTCAACGTGAGTTATGCACATATAACTGGGGACCAGATTTGGCCCCCAGTTATATCTGAATTGCTCACCATTTAGTGTTCACTTGTGAAAAGCATTCCAACAGCACAGAGGATCCTTTTGTTGCAGACAGTAGGATACACTAAAGATTCCTGTTTTCTGCAACCAGTATTAAATGGCGTAGGTCTCCTCTATATACACGAATTATGCAGTTTTAACTATACCAGTATAGTTAAAACAGAACAGCTCCTTTGTGTGGGTACAGTTATGCTGGTGTGAGTGCTTACATAGGTATAACTTACTCCTGTGCAGGATGGGGACCATGCCATACTGATATAAAGGCACCTTAAACTTCATCTGTCCTAAGAATTTACTAGTATAACTCTTTTGATAAAAAATCACCAGCTAATCAACCTAGTTATGCGAATACAAAAACATGTGTGTAGCTCTGGCATATGTTTCTTTAAAATAACTGAACATTTTTCCATCTACTTCTTCAATGTGCACGTCAAGATCTGTCCAGGAAAGAAATGAGGATAAAGGTCCCATCTTTAGTCAGTTACTTTCCTTACCTCCTCCTCCTGACATATTGGTTTTATGTTACATTATTCAGTAAGTACTCTGGCATGAAGTTCATCTAACCTCCCTCCTCACAGAAATAAAATAAAACTTGTTCAAGAAACAATGCTTCGTTCAGTCACATATGAAGAGACTTGATATGTAGTGTTAAAACTGTTTAGACGAGTTTTTGGGGAGCTTATATGCTCTGCTTTTTGATCTCTTGAGAGGGATTGGTTTAGGGAGCAATTCTTTGAATCTCTGGAATATCTTGAACCATTGTTGAGACAAGATGTCTGAGGTAATATCTTTCATTGGACCAACTTCTGTTAGTGAGAGAGACAAGCTTTGAAGCTTACATTGGACTCTTCCTCAGGTCTGTGTAAGCTGTGTAAGCTGTCTCTCTCACCAAAAGAAGTTGGTCCAATGAAAAATATCACCTCATCCACTGCGTCTCTCTAATATCCTGGGACGAGCATTGCACTGAGCCTTTAGTATTACTTACAAACTTTATATTGACAGGTTTCAGAGTAGCAGCCATGTTAGTCTGTATCCACAAAAAGAAAAGGAGTACTTGTGGCACCTTAGAGACTAATCAATTTATTTGAGCATAAGCTTTCATGAGCTACAGCTCACTTCTTTGGCTGCGATGTGAAGGAATGTAGCTCTCATAAAAGTGAGGGACATAGGATCATTTCTTAAGCCAAGCATAGCATAGCATTATTAAAAAAAGAAAAGGAGTACTTGTGGCACCTTAGAGACTAACCAATTTATTTGAGCATAAGCTTTCGTGAGCTACAGCTCACTTCATCGGATGCATTCAGTGGAAAATTCAGTGGTATTTTCAGTGGTATTTTCCACTGAATGCATCCGATGAAGTGAGCTGTAGCTCACGGAAGCTTATGCTCAAATAAATTGGTTAGTCTCTAAGGTGCCACAAGTACTTCTTTTCTTTTTGCAAATACAGACTAACACGGCTGCTACTCTGAAACATAGCATTATTAGGCTCTCCTCTTACATAGCTGTGCTAGTACACCTCAATGCTGACCTGTATGCTTGCTATTGCAGTTTTGGTTTTCAGAGAGAAATTTAGTCACATTTTGTAGTGTTTTTGATGTCATAAATTACTGCTAAGGTGATGAGCCTACACTACTCATCACTTTATGACCAGAGATGACCTGAATCATAAAGTTACTATCCAGAATCAAATCCTAACCTGAACCCTTCCAAATGTCATGGAGGTTCAGATCAGACGTTCCAGTTTGAGCTCATCTCTCCTAATAATCTAAACAAGGATTTGGCCACAGTTTTTGGATGGGGGGACGATATTATATGAAACCACTGCATTATCTAGCAGCTGTGTCATTGTTGACTTGATTTGTCGTCTTGATCAGCATCAAGATCAGTAGAATTACATTGTTGGAATATTTTTGGTGAAGGATGGGGAGGGGAATGTTAGGTACATCTGTATAAACATGATCCATAGCATAATACACTGGAGTTTTATTTAAATGTTAATCATTTCATTGTATTATTTGTAATACAACCACCAGATTTGGTCTGAGACAAAATAAAGAATATTGACTCATTAACAAATTTGGCAGCATTATTGTGACAGTAATCACATTTTCATTCTATTTTCATACCCAGCGCTTCAAAGCAGCTTGAGAAATGTTCATTAATGATGCAGGCTTTAACATGCAAGTTGAATAGCTGTATCAGCAGTGTCATATATAATTTCAGTAATGCTATCAAGCATGGAGGAAGTTTAGCTTAACTGCAAAATAAAAACAATGGAATTCCAGCTAAGATTAATGTAAATGTTCCTGTGAAAGAAAATGAGCTGCTTGAAATCCCATGGTAATTTATTAGTAAAGCAATTATTGTTCATTATTGATTAATTTCCTGAAGGAGAATTGTTTCATGTTATTTTAATTTTTTTTTCCCCCAAAGCGGATCTCCAGGCTTGTGCATTGCAGAGAAAATACCAATACAGGACCCCATTTTCAATATATTTTTCTGTAGCTCATACATTTTAAAAACAATTTTCTCCCACTGCCCTTAAAACATTTAATCATTGTCTGTTGGTCATTATGGTCAGAGCTGGTCAAACTCTTCATTAGAAAAATAGATTCCAAGGCCAGAAGGAACCGTCTTAGTCATCTGTTCCGAACTCCTATAGACCGCAGGCTGTAGGCCTTGCTGAAAATAACGGCTAGAACGTATCTTTTAGAAAAACCTCTAACCTTGATTGAAAAAATCGTCTTGACCCTTGATATGCTGTTCCAATGGTCAGTTACTCTGTTTAAAAAAAAATTATGCCTTATTCCCAGATCCTTGGGCCGAGACTTTTTGTTGTGTGGACAGTGCCTAGCACAATGCAATCCCAGTCCCCGATTGGGGTCCTCAGGTGCTCACACGCTATAAATATTAAATCAATAGACACAAACACTGTGGGGGGTCTATGTCATTTAAGGTTAGTCTACATATCACAAATCTAACACACAACCAAAGAATCAAGGGAATGGAAAGTAAAGCAACCCACAGTACATACCATCTCATGTTTCAGCTATAGACACACATGCCACCATTAGCACAAACACGCTACAGAGAAATTGTGAAATTACTAGCACTCAGGTTTGGGAAATAATAGTAAAATTATTTATTTATTATTATTTTACCCCTTTCTAGGTTTGCACACTGGTTGTTATTTTCTTTCACTCTTTAAAAGACTGACTAATAATTAATACAATTTTTTTTAAATGGGTTGATTGCAAACTCTTTGCTATGACTGTCCTCTGCCGGCCTCATGTAAAGCCCATTGAAGTCAACGGAAAGTGTCCCCCTGACTGCATGGGCTGTGGATCCTGCCCTAGTTGTAGTATATGGCTGATAACCTGTGCCAGATGGTGGTATTTCTGCTTCCTGATTATGGTGAGTAACACTTTAAAATGAAAAATGAGTAGTGAATAATGCTCTTCAGGTATGAAGAGCTGGAAATGTGGTGGTTCATGCAAAGATCTGTGTAGCTCCAAGAGTTTTAATGAATACCTAGTGGTTGGGTGAACACTCAGAAATAACAATTATCGGGCCTGACTGTCTTCTCCCTTACTTTAGCCGGTCAGAGGCTTTCATGGAAGTTACTGATTTCTTAAGACACAAATGATCTTATTCCACCTGTGCTCTCTAGACCTCACTGGTTTCCATTTGTTTGTTTATTTAATGCAAGTGATGGTGTTAGCTTTGATACATATAACCCAGCATGAATTGCATCAGGCTACATTTAGGGCCTGATCCAACTCCTGTTGAAATCAATGAAGGTTTTTTTTATCATTGACTTCAGTAGGTGCAGACTGAGCCCTTTAAAACCACTTCTCTTATGACCCATTCTTACAGCTGAGATCTACATAGTCTCCAGGTTCCAAATCTAGGAGCTAGGAATGAAGGCACAGCTCTGGAATGGTCTGATGAGACTGCATTTGTTGATCAGCCGGGCATGTGGCAAAGCCTATCTCTTCACTAATTCATTTAAAGATGACTATCCAGGAAGGAACTCAGTCACAGCCCTAGTTGCAAACATTCATTTTTTATTCCATTAGTGAATGGCAGCCCTCAAAGGGATCAGTGGTTTGGTTCAATTCAGGAAGGAAAAGCAGATGGTCCAACATACGACACTTTTGCGTTGTGCTTTCTGGCAAAGGACCAGAAGGACACAACACTTTAAATCAAAAAGCAAAGTGGATGCAGCAAAACACTTGCTGGAGTCTGCTGCAGTAGATCAGGGGAATAGGATGGCACCTGATAAGACACAAATGTACAGCCACATTCCAGAGCCTTCCTATTGTAGGCAAGAAGCGGTTGTGGTTAGCAGGTGGCTTTAGCCCAAAGAACAGGAGAAGGCTTTGGGGAGTCTTATTTTATTTCAGCCAGGAGCCCGTTTTCTTTTTCTTTTTTCATTATCCCAGATAACCAAACACTCATAAGTAGTAATTTATTCTCCTGAAAATAGAAATAAAGCTGAACTATTCAGAGAGATGGAGGAGTCTGTAGAGGGAGGTGGAGTCATGGAGGAGAATGCATAACTTGCTTATTGTCCTGAACCTTCTTCACTCCACGTCAGACTGTGGCTAAGCATGACCACCATGCTCCTGCCTGGGAGCAGGGTCGGGGCATGGAGGCTTGCCCCACTCCACCTGCCCTCACCTGGTGCTCCTGCCAGGGAGCGGGGTCAGGGCGTAGGGGCTTCCTCCGCACTCCAGCAAGAGCACTGGGCAGGCAGAGCGGGGCAGCCCCACACCCCTACCCTGCTCCCCAGCAGAAGCACTGGGTGGGCAGAGCGGGGCAAGCCCTTGTGCCTCGACCCTGCTCCCTGGCAGGAGCACCGGGTGGTGCAGGTCAAGGCATGGAAGCACCCATTTTTCTGGGGGCCTCCAATTGTCCAGGGACCCTGGGCACTAGCCCTCTTGGTCCAGTGGCTAATCTGCCACTGGTGGCAGTTGATACATTCAGCCTGAAAACTAATGGCAAGGGGCAAAGATGGCTTTCAGTCACCTTTGCTGCTTTCTGTACTCTGGATTTGGCTACTGCTGTAAATTAGAGCAGTCTTAGGGCTGCTGTAACTCACATTTATCTGCCAATGACTGCAAAGGCTTTTGTGACAGCTGAGGATGACTAGAATACTGCTGCATTCTGGCTATGCCTCCAAAATTTCCTCTTATGCTGAAGTCTGCGAGGGGGAAGACAAGGGGAACAGACCAGGCCTTGAGCACCATGAGGGGCAGGTTGACTCTTCCTAAGGGATGATGGAGCATTGGTGCATCATGCTACTCACTGAGGGATTTTCTTCCTTCAGTACAATTCCTCCCCCAAGCTGTCATAGGGGATGGATCCTCCATGCTGCTCACAAGTGGACTAGTGTGAAAATGGTAATATTTGGCCCTGTGTATTTGTTAGTGACATAAGGAGGTGGTATGGGGCAGAACTATATTTTAATTTCTAGTCTAAATATACTATTGTAAAAAGTAATCTTGAAATAACGCAGTGACTTTACAAAGTGCTTTTTCAAACGAAATCTCTTTCCTGGTACTATTCCAAATTAAGTTTGTGCTGCCACTTTAATCATTTGCTTCAATAAAAGAGTGTGTTTAATACTGGGAATGTGAACAACAAAAGTGACATTTTCTAAATCATCTGAATCGCTGTCAGATCATCTTGATCAATTTAGCTATAATAATTTCTATAAGTCTGCTAACTACAGCTTTCATGGATTTCAAGGCTGGAAGGGACCATTATGACCATCTAGTCTAACCTCCTGTATAACACAGGACATAGAACTTAACCAAAATAATTTCTAGGAAATATTTTAGAAAAAGCATCCACTATTGATGTAAAAAATGTCAGTGACGGAGAATCTACCACAACCCTGGGTAAATTGTTCCAGTGGTAATTATTTTTACAGTTAAAACTTCAGACCTTATTTCCAGTCTGAATTTGTGTAGCTTCAACTTCAAGCCATTGGATTGTGTTATACTGGGCTCTTCAGTGTAGCAGAGAAAGGCATTAAATATTTGTTCCCCATGTCGATACTTTTATCTACTGTAATCATCCCCCCTAAACTTTCTCTTTACTTAGCTTAAATAGATTGAGCTCCTTGAATGTATTAAAGTAAGGCAGGTTTTCTAATCCTTTAGTTATTTTCAGGGCTCTTCTTTGAACCCTCTCCAATTTATTGACATTCCTCTTGAATTGTGAACACCAGAACTGGACACCATCTTCCAGAAATGATCTCAGCAGTGCCAAATAACCTCTCCACTACTACTCAAGATTCTCCTGTTTTATGTATCCCAGGATTGCATTAGCTCTTTTGATGACCGTGTCACAGCAGGAGCTCATGTTTATTTGATTACCCACAAATCTTTATCACAGTCACTGCTTCCCAGGATAAAGTCCCACATCCTATAAGTTTGGGCTACATTCTTTGTTCCTAAATGTATACATTTAGCCATATTAAAACATATATTGTCTGCTTGCACCCAGTTTACCAAATGATCCAGATTGCTCTGAATCAGTGACCTGACTTCTTCATTATTTACTATTTCCTCAATCTTTGTGTCATCTACAACCTTTAGCAGTGATGGTTTTGTGTTTTCTCTCAGGTCATTAATAAAAATGTTAAATAGTGCAGGGCCAAGAACCAGTCTGTGCAGGACCCTGCTGGAAACACACTTGCTTGATAATTCCCTGTTTGTAGTTACAGCTTTGAATTTGTCCCGCTTTGCTTTGGAGTTCAATCACTTTTGGAAATTGGCTTTAAGATACAATTCTGTGACACATTTTTAACCTTGTCTAGCAAAAAGCATTTGCAACATGAGAGTTTTCTAGCTTGGCAGTTGTCAGCACAATCTCGTGTAATGTTATGTCATTAACAGCTGATCTTCTAGCTTGATGACATGATGGTCTTACAATCAGAAAATGCACAAAATGTTTAAGACATTCCACATCTCTGCTCATTCTCCTATGGGATTGTAGTTGTTTGTGGGATTTTTGGTTTTAAGGTTTTCTTTTTCTGCCTATTTAATATTTAATGTTGTTTATAACAAATAAAAAAACCCCACCTTGTGAAGTCCATACCATTTATTACAGAAAATGGATGCAGTTTTATAACGATCTATATTTAAGGATATTTAATTATACTATTTAAGTTGTTATAGCAATCTATCTGTTTTGTCTTCATAATTGAACTTCCATGAATACCGCAATTTTCAAGTTTACATTAAAAAATATTTACAGAAACCAAGCTGGAAGGGAGGAGGAGAGTGTTAGCAGCTAAAACCAACCTCGAAGTAACAAAGAGTTTATAAATCAAACCTTGTGTCATACCAGAAATGAAGATGGTGCTCTCTTCTCAGTTATTCACAATAGTAAAGTATATTCTTGAATAGTACATGCAAACAAATATCCGTAGAATACTAAGAAGCATCTCATGTAATTTTCTAAAGAGACCATCAGCCAAAAGACCTTCTAAAGTAGGTTTCAGAGTAACAGCCGTGTTAGTCTGTATTCGCAAAAAGAAAAGGAGTACTTGTGGCACCTTAGAGACTAACCAATTTATTTGAGCATGAGCTTTCGTGAGCTACAGCTCACTTCATCGGATGCATACTGTGGAAACTGCAGAAGACATTATATACACAGAGAGACCATGAAACAATACCTCCTTCCACTCCACTCTCCTGCTGGTAATAGCTTATCTAAAGTGATCATCAACTTGGTGATCACTTTAGATAAGCTATTATCAGCAGGAGAGTGGGGTGGGAGGAGGTATTGTTTCATGGTCTCTGTGTGTATATAATGTCTTCTGCAGTTTCCACAGTATGCATCCGATGAAGTGAGCTGTAGCTCACGAAAGCTCATGCTCAAATAAATTGGTTAGTCTCTAAGGTGCCACAAGTACTCCTTTTCTTCTAAAGTAGGTGGTGCTTGTATTGGAAATTTTAATTTTCTATGTGTGCATTACAGAAATGGACCTCAAATTTTGACTGACTGATTTTTTAGGGCCACCTAAGTCTATGGTTTCTACACAATATGGACTCATCACCTGACTCTCTGTACCAGCAGTTCTCAAACTGTGGTCTGTGCAGTACTCGTAGCCCACAGAACAATTCCTGTTGGTCTGTAGACAGCTGGTTGGTCTCATGGTATTAACTCTATCTTATCTTCCCCTGCTAATTTGCATAAAATAAACACTTTCCTCCATATTGCTCTTTCAGGGAAGTAATTGCTGCCGGTGCCACAGGGATGTCATATGACAACAAATTGGGGGGAGGGGAGGGGAAGGAGGGAGGGGGAGTTTGACTGAGTGATCACAACTGGGAGGGAAGGAAGGAAGTCCATGAGATAGAATGTATTAAGATGCTGTCCACACTGTGAAACAATTTTGAAAATCCCTGGAATATATGGTATAATGGAGAATACTTCTCCATTGGACCTGAATTTTTCCTTTTGGCCTGTGACTCCAAAGCATACAATTTATATCTGTGAACCTTGAAAAAATACCCTAAAGTAAACCCAGATTCCACCCTTTAGTTCGTGCGATAGCAGCAGCTCTGGGACTAACTAAATGTTTCTCTGAAGATATACTTGCAATTCCTTCTAAGGAACACCTTCAAAGATACCCCAATGGGCAACATCAGAGGAATTTTAGGCATCGCAGTCTATAGTTCCTGGGACCATGATCCAATAACTAGGGCATAAGGTTCCTAACTGTAGTTTTAGTATTTCTCGGTTCAGGGGAGAGAAAGTTATCTTTGAGTCTTTTATCAATATATTGTTCACTATGGTTTCTCTGGGAGTCTGTCTATTGCACCATTCCTGTTCTCTGTGTGTTGCAAATTTCTCCACATCAGCAAATCTGCTTCTTCTATTTGAAGCTGACATTTAGAAAGGAATGGATTCTTTTTCACTCCATCTTACGGATTTTAGAGAAGATTGCACATTTTCACTCCCTACTCTGCTGATTGGTCTTGCTCCTGTCAGTTGCTTCCAAATCTTTTGGCTCCAGCTGTCTTCCCTCTCCCCAAAGCAGCCCCTCTGAGATTGTGTAGTATCCAAATACATTCATGCTATGTGACATTCCCAGAATTACCCACATCAGGATACAGTTCTAAGAAAGTCGAAACTTAACTGCAACTGCCTCAAATTTCCTGGAGGTATTTGAGAAGTTCCACGTAGGTAAAAAATATTTTGACTACTGCTGGTGTCCAAAGAACACCAGTCCCTGATTTGCTTATATTTAACCTATTTTATCTTTAGGGCTCTATTTGCACAGCATTTTCCAGTGGAAAAGGAACTGGAAATGAAAAAGAAGAGAAGGAACCTAACAAAAATATATGAGAAGTCAGTTAAGGCTTGCAAGGGAATAAGAGTTGCAAAAAAATGAGAACAAGTGAATGCTAGTCAAAGAGTTAATGGGCCATAAGAAGCATTTTTACAAATATATTGTACAGAAAGATATACTATATAGCTGTGGTCTTTCTAACACATCCATCACTGTAAGACTGAGGTACAAAGCCAACTAAAAAACCGATCCATTAATAAATGAAGAAAGATTAAATCAACAGTCGCTTGCAATTAGCTAACTAACAAATTGAACTTTAATCTTGAAAAATAGGAAAAAGAAAAGGTTTTCATTTCTTCATAATTGCCCCCTATCAATATAGGTGTGGTTAAAAACTGGGAAGAGTAATATTTGAACAACTGAAATTTATTTATATAAATAACACACATGTAACATTATTGTTACATAACAATCGGCATATATCAAATATAGGACTCTATAAAATTGGCAAGTGAAGCTATTGAACTATTGCCAATGATTTCTGTAAAATCTTGAATAACTTTGAACAGATAAGATATCTGTTTGTTTAAATGCGAATATGGTACTGGTCTCCAAAAAGGCAAAAGTGAACCATCATGTCACTTACCAACTGATATGTATAACAGCTAAATAAAGGAACACACTTGAAAAAAATGGAATAATCTAGGTGAGAAACTAACCCAAGGAAACAAGCAGCATGAGTAAAATTCAGTGCTGATTTACAATCCAAGGTTCCATGGGCTATAAATGAATGCTTGCCATTTTGTTTCTCACCAGAGGTTTCTACCATCTTGGCTGTTACCTTCCCCAATGGATTACAGGTCTAACTGGAAAGCCTCCCACCACATTGTGGAATCATCTCCAAGGAAACCTTATTGGATCAGTCAGTTAGATCTAGGCTGGACAAAATGCTTGGGGAATTTGTTGTATGGCCCAGATCATGGATTAGGGTCCAGATCCTCAAAGCTATTTAGGTATCTAATTCCCATTGAGTTAGGTGCCTCAGTACATTTGAGGATCTGGGCCTAGGTGACCTAAATATGCCTATTTTATCTCTAACTTTTATAATTCTACTAAAAGTAACTCTGTATGTAATTCAAGCAATATAGGAATGTCTCTAATCTGTATTCTTTCATCTTGTCCTGAATGAAGTACAGTTATAATCTCAGAAGTAACTATACTCATGGTCCAGCTCCCCAGACATAGTTCTATTTCTAGGACCTCCAGTTAGCTTTTCCCAACACCATTTGTTCAAACATGACATTTGTCTGCTATCTCCAGAGTCCAGCTTTTCACATTTATAGAGAGTTTAGCATTCAGGACTAAGCCAATGCACATATCATTCTGATTTTGTGCTTATCAAGACAGTCCATCCGTTTTCCATGAATGTAGAACAGACCATTGCTGATGTCTGTCAGAGGTTGGAACAATCCTCTCCTGAAATCTAGTTAAAAGTACTTTTTTCTGCTTTTCTAATGTAGAGAACTTAAATTTGCTATTTAGGTTTTATCATTTTGAATATTAATGCTATATTTAATATTCAATGTACAGTGGTATTCATACTGCAGTACTGCAGGCCAGTAATTTTATTGTGATTCTTCAGCATGGCAACACATTCCTCAAATTCAGCAGTGAGTTTATACACTTTGTGATTCTATCTCATTGTTCTATTCAAGCTAATGCCTCTATCAAAACTTTACTATTATTCATCTTTTTCACATCTTATTCCATTATGAAGCATACAGTTTGCTGTGAGGTCTCTTGAAAAACCTAGGCAGTTGTGCTCTAGAAAATGTCCTCCAAGGAAATTCTGCAATTACAGTAACAAATTTTGTACAAAGTTACCCCTCTTCAGGGTATAAAACAGGGAAGAATTTTGGCCATAGGATTCATTCTTGCTTGAAAGTTGCATGTGGCCTCCAACTCTGCTATAATCAAATTACAAAAGTGTTTTGATTGTTGTTGCCATAAAGACTTTAACATTTATCATTTATGTCATCATCATTCATTCCCCGAGGTGCAGGTTAAACTTTGTGAACAGTAGCTATAAGCCAATATTATCATTAACATGAATTTAGAAGATTGATTTTATTTTTTTTCAGGTCAGTTTGCAATATGTTTGTTTCCAGGATACTTAACCTGACAAGGTGTAAGTATTTCTTTTTGCCATGCTGTTGAGATAGTGATTGTGGGAAGCTCACTGAGGAGCTGTTTGTTTTGACCTCCCTAAATCGTTCACCCCAATTCCTTTCTGATCTACAATCTGCTACTTTTTACTACCTAGTTCTCCTTTGATGACTCTGAGTACAGTCATAGTAGATCAGACTAATGGTCCAGCAAGTCCATTATCAGTCCCCTGACAATGATCTATATCCAGGACCTTGTGAACTGTGTGATTTGTGTGTGTGTGACCACAGCACTTGCCAGAGAATCTACTTTTGTTGTAGAAGTGCACCTAAAAAAAAATTTCTGGCCATTATGGTTGCACAGAATATGTTTCAAATATAAACTTACAGTAAAACATTTGTGGTCCTGTTGTCCTGAGTCTGCAAGCAGCCTGAAACAATTATTTTTAAAGAATTTTTCCTTTCATATTTGTGGGATTTACCTCTGAAATCTAATGATGACTATTTTAAGTGTCATTATAATATCTAATTCCATAATCATATTAACAGCAACATTCAGCTAATATGATTATCCAATGTATCCAATCTGCCTGTAATACCTTCCAATATGTCAGACCTTCAGTGTCCCTCCCTGTGACCATGACTTCGTCCATCCATTGGTGCTGTCACAGTAACTTACTCCAGGAATTCTCAAACTGGGGGTTGGGACACCTCAGGGGATCACGAGGTTATTACATGGGGAGGGGGTCATGAGCTGCCAGCCCCTACCCCAAACCCCACTTTTCATCCAGCATTTATAATGGTGTTTAAATAGATAAAAACATTTTTTTAATTTATAAGGGGTCGCACTCAGAGGCTCGGTGTGTCAAAGGGAACACGAACACAAAAGTTTGAGAACCACTGTCTTATTACCAGCTAAGTGGATCAATCAATAATCCAGTGTCATGGTCATTCAGGAGATTGGACAAGAAGAGGAAGTTGTGATACACCCTATACTCCTAGTGAGTAAGAAAGGTTGTTGATACAGACTCTGAGAAGCAGGATGTGCTTCAGCTGGTGCTGATTGCAGGTCTGCTAAAGGATATTCTAGCAGAATGAAGAAGGTTGTCTGGGAACCTGGGGGAAAAGGCTCATCATGGATCCAGTAGTGCTGGATAGAACTATTTTCCACCAGCCAGGGGAAATGAGCTCCTGGTCAATAAGTGGATGTTTCAGGTGTACTTATCTCTGTAAACAGTTGATATATAGGAAAATGCAATAGATGGCACTCAAAAGTATGTTGCATGGTTCCTGGTGTTTTCAGGACCAATAAAACTTCTGTGCACTGCAGATCTTTTCCTCTAGCAGCTCTGTATATCAGTTCTTACGAATAGATGCTTGCCAAGGTCTTGGTTGAATTGAGTCAGCCCAGGAACTTCCTTACTATTTTAAATAGGGCTGAGGCAAGTTGGCTCTACTAATGAGTATCCATTTGCTTGGGCTTAACAAAAAATGGGGGCGGGGGATGTCTAAATGTTGCCTTTTAAGGCGGATAGGACCATCCAAGCAACCAGCCATCCTAGTCAGAAATTCTACATTAATCAAAGATTCTTTCACTCCCCTCCACATTTTGTCTTCATTACATCACATCTACAGTAGTACCTGTGGGTCAAGGGAGCATAATTCTCAGAGCTCTTCACTTTTAAGTCTTTAATACACGTTTTATTTGTGTGTGTGTGTGTGTAAGTAAAAAACACACACACAGAATAAATGCTGGCATGGCTAACCACAAAGGAGTTCTGCAGTTCATTGCAAGCTCATACCAGTAAAACCTTTTTATACCTCATGATAATCTGTATGATGCATCTTATACATTAAAGAAAAATATATATTGCAGAGTTTTAAAAAGTTTTACATTGATTATTTTTGTATGGCCCTCTATCTGTAAAACCAGATGTCTTCGCTATCATAAGGCCAACCATACATGACTCAGGGAAGGAGACATAAATCAAATGCAAGACAGCTATAAAATGAGCTAAAATGACTTTTGTACACTTAAAAAATCAGGATTTTAAAGAACATTTGTAATCCTGGGAGGGATTACAAAATAGCAAGTGCTCTGTACACCTTTAGAGACCTGGCACTCTTAAGAAGATCCCATATGTAGTCATGCAAGTCTGTGTGAAACTGAGTTTTGAAGTGGTTCATGTTCTTCCAATGTAGGGCCTGATTGTGCAAAGGGCTTATGGCCCTGAGGAGCAGAACCACTGCCCCGGGGGAACATGGCTAGGGATAGTTCAAAATTCTTCCCACAGCTCCAGGTAGTGCAACCCACTCTGCCGTCAGCACACTTGGCCTGCTCCCTAGGCCAGTGCGGATAGTGGGCCTTTGACAGTCAGCAAGGTCAAGCAGTCCCTACAATTTCCCAAATATAGGGAGTGCCTATTATATGGAGGGTGGGGAAGGTGTGGGTGGCAGAACAGAGTTCTTTGCACCCTCCCTCCACTGCATGCCCATGATAGGGCAATGCACAATATGGCCCGCCATATTTTATAGCTGAAGCAGCTCTTCGTACTCCCACCTATGGCATGGCATTTCTTTTCTCTATGATTGGTAGGTTTGTTTTGAGTCCTGAATAGCTTGGTAGTGTCCTCTTTCTTACAGAAACAAATGGAAACTGTCAATAAGTGGAATGGAGATAAGATAGATAGTTACTTGTTAGTAATTTGGGAGCTAGGTAGTGTGGCCAAGTGGATTAATGTGTTGCCTTCACTTGCTGACATTTAATCTCTAGAGCTTGGTTTTGTATTCAGCCCAAACGTGAAGTGACTGAATCTCTCTGATTTCATACCTGTGAAGTTGATATCGTGATAAAGTTCAGGAACCTGATTCCAAGCACTAGTCGGGGCTTAATGTTTTATTTTATTTTTTTTAAGGAGGACTTTTCTCTACAGTCTTGCAGATTGAGATAATCTCAATAGTTTTCAGGGAATACAATAATTATCTCACCAGTTTGCCATGTTCTATCCCTTTATTTTTTCTTTCCCCCCTTTCTCTGGAGAGGGCATCTATTGACTCGGCTGTGTGTGTGTGTGGTCTACTACTCTACTGTTGGCATTCCCTACCCAAATAGTACTCAGTCTTTCCTTTTGGCAATGCTGCCTGTCATCAGACCAGTAGTGGAGTCTAGAAGAAGCTGCTATGTGCCAGCTGGAAACAAAATGAAGAGAAGAGAGTTTGCTCTTTGCAAGGTGCTTCCCCTAACCAGAGAGCGAAAAGACTGGAGACGTATAAGAAGATTGTCTCGCCTGTTGCCTAGGAAGGCTGAGTGAGAAGCCTGAAGGTTCATCAGCACCATTCTTACCCATCAGCCAGTGAACTTCTAGGAAGGGCAAGGAGGTATAGTTCAAATCTTTCCAACCTTCAGATGTTCAGCTGAAAAGCTGATCACAGGAGGGGCTAAACGGAGAGAACCAGACAGTCCTTGTAATGCAAAAATTTATCTCCTGCAATTCTGAACCTATGCAGGGGCATGAATAAGAGAACTCATTCCCTGTGAGTGTGAGCTCAATGTAAAACCATGCTGGGGCACAGGACTAGGTCCCATACTTCTGAAATGCTAGTTATAACATGATGGGATTCTGGGTGGCCATGAACACAAGTTACTGACAACATGTGTTCTACTTAGAACTTCTGACAAAGTGCCTTTTGCCTTTTCTTTGCTAAAATCTACTAGAAGAAACCATTCTGAGAGCAGTTAGTACTTGCGAGAGTTGCCACTTTAACATCCCTCGTGACCAAAGTCCTCTCTTCAGTCAAAGATGTACAGCATGGCCTGTAGGAGTAGTATCAATGGTTCATCCTCACTTCTTCACTAAGGAGATTGACTCAAGGAGAATTCACAATGATGGGCATGAGCCCAGGTTTTGGGAGACGAGGTGCAATTCTCTTCCTTGTCACAAATTTCCTGTGTGACTTGAGCAAGTCACTTAGTCTCTCTGTGCCTCAGTTTCCTGTCTGTAAAGTAAGGATAACAACACTTCCATACATCAGTGTGTTGTGAGGATTGTCACGGAGTGTGGGGGAGTCCAGGCCCTGCACCCCTCTTCCTGGGATTCACTGAGACTCTCAGCCAGCCAGTAAAACAGAAGGTTTATTGGACAACAGGAACACAGTCCAAAACAGAGCTTGTGGGTACACCCAGGACCCCTCAGTGAAGTCCTTCTGGGGGAGCAGGGAGCTTAGACCCCAGCCCTGGGGTTCCCTGTGTTCCTCCTCCCAGCCCCAAACTGAAAACTAAACCCACCCAGCAGGTTCCCTGCTGCAGCCTCCGTCCACATTCCTGGGCAGAGGTGTTACCTCCCCCTCCCCCTCCTGGCTCAGGTGACAGGCTCTCAGGTCTCCCGTCCCCAGGGCACATTCCCAGGTCAACACTCCCCCCTCCCTGCTGCTTCACATCGTCACAAGGATGAATACATTAAATATTGTGATACACTCTGATGCTATGTTGATGAGGGCCATATAGGTAATTTAGATGGATAGAGTGGAGAAGAGAGTTCATTCTGTTGATGCTAGGACTTCCACAAAGGATAAAACAAGAGACCGTAAATGTGGGACCACAAGGAAATGATAAAGTTGGTAGGCCAGGTCTCAGAACTTCAGTGGTCTGTCAAGTTTTATGTAAGCACAATAGAGCAATAAGAAAAGAAATGGGGAAGGGGGAGAATAATAGAGCTCATTTTCTCTATCGGGACAGGGGAATGTTCAAGGTAGTATTATACACCATGCTTCAATGGTACATGTTGTTTTAAACCAACCTTGTGAATATCATCCTGAAAATATCATAGAAATATTGGGCTATGAAATATCATAGCCCAAGCATAGAATCCTCTCATCCACCTTTACCCCACTGATGGTAGAATGAAATGAGTAAATAAATAATATTCTCCTGTTAAAATAAATGCAAATTACATGCATTGGGTGAATGCACAAGTAGTATTTTGCAAAGCTGGTTTAACCAGTAAACCCCTTCCTTTGCAAATAACAATGCCTGGGTCAATTCTTGTTTTATCCAGACTAGTTCAGCTGTATCTAGATGTAACATAGTAACACTTTCTGTAGTTAATATGCACCACTATGTTTGGTGATTAATTCTTCAAGTCTCCCCTAAATTACCCTTTTGTGTGCAGAAGAATACTAATACAATTTAGTTAGTTCCTTGTGATTCTCTTCTATTGTATGGTGAAAAATCTTGCTACATGACTGACTTGTGCATCTTAAATATTTAAATTATTTTTTTCTTCTTTGCAGTGCTGAGCTCAGTGTATGCTTGAAAGCTGGTGTCTCTCACCAACAGAAGTTGGTCCAATGAAAGATATTACCTCACCCACCTTGTCTCTCTTTCTATCTACACAATTTGCCTGAGCCTGCAGTATGCATATGTATCTGTGTGACTGCTGTTGCTACAATAAAATTGCCCAAATAATCACCTACGACAAGCAACTCGTGCCTTAAGAGACCACTTAAAACAAAACGTCTGTGAAGTTTCCAATTCAGTTTTGTTTGACCTGTAGCTAAAGCACACGGGTCAAATTCTGCTGTCATTTACAATAGCGTAAACCAAGTAGACTCTGAGTTATTCTGGATTTATATTGGCCGAACTAAGGGAAAAATCTGGTCAATTTCTGCTAAGTAACCAATTTTTTCCGGTCCCTCAGTTGGTCACTTAGGACAGATTTTTCCTGTATAACTTCCCCCAGGAGATGTTCAATGGGTTTTAACTATAGCGGCTTCCTTCTGTTTCTTAACCAATTGTAATGTTGACCTCTACCGCCTCTGTTATTCCTCAAATTATGTAGAGAGTATCCGCCTTAAAATGCGGAGGATCTGATTACTTGCTTATTTTCAGTATGACAGTGTGATGCAGTTTTTGCCCTGTCTCTACAAGTAATCTGTCTGCTAATTGCTGCAGGTTTTCTTCTCATCCTATAACTAATTTATTTTCCTTATCTAGAACATCTGTCACCTCAGCATTATTTGCTTCTTTACTAATTCACTATCATTTGCACTTAAGAAATTTTAAAGGGGGAGGGTAAATAGAGAGCTTGGGGAATGTGTAATGGGCTCTTCATCCCTACATACCTGATTCTGATTTCACATCATTGTAAATAGGAAGTAACTCAATGTGGTCTATAGAGTTAAACCAAGGTTATAGAGAACACAGTCTAGCCCTAGATCACCTGGCCCCAAAGGCTGTTGCTCTCTGATGGACATTGTGGTTTATCTGGAGGGAGTCTGGTGCTCTTGCTCCGATTCCCTCTGTATAGGCGTCCCCACCAAAACCACTGTGGCAGTTGGCATCCGTGTTACCAATGTCAGGTGAGAAGACAAAGACTGCACGGGCATGGAGAGGGAAAACTGCCTTCTCTCCCCGCTGTGTGAGGCTTGAACCTGACCTTCAGTGCAGATGAAGGCTTTGCTGCATCCACAGCCTTCTTGTTTCAGAGTAGCAGCCGTGTTAGTCTATATCCGCAAAAAGAACAGGAGTACTTGTGGTACCGTAGAGACTAACAAATTTATTAGAGCATAAGCTTTCTTGGGCTACAGCCTTCTTGCTGTATTCTGTGGGGGTGCCCCAGGGCTCTGGGAATCCATGAGGGATTGGACTTTGGAAGGCCAATGAAGGAGTGAGTAGCCTAGGGATAGCCAGGAACTTCCATCTGTTATCTTTCTGCTGGGCCATCTTCTTGGTGGGCTCTCCCTTTTCAGGGATGTCTGTGATGTGTGGGGTACCATCAGCTGCAGCTCCATTGGAACCATATTAATGCCAGTGAGTGGTAAAAACAGGAGCTGGCTGCTGAGAGCTTGGCTTCTGCCTATGCAGATCCCACATTCAGTCCCCATGTGAATTCAGAGTCGGTCTGTAGTCTCCAAAATACCTTTCCATGCCTTTTACTCCTATGTAGTTATAGATGCTGGTGGAGGCTTTTAAAAACGGATCAGACAATCACCTAGTATATTTGGTCCTGTATCAGTGCAGGGGGCTGGACTAGAAAACCTACAAGGTTCCTTCCAACATGACATTATAATATTCTAGAATATAGATTCATAGTAGATAGCGAAATTAGATGGGTAGATTCTCTATAACTGATCATGCGAGAGGGAGCTGGATTATAATTTGACTTCCCATCAAAGTGATTGGCTAAATTCCAATTGCAGAGAACTAGGGCTGGTTGTGAACTGGGAACATGCTATGGAAAAATTACAAACGATGAATGTGGAACCCATTGGAAGATGCTTTTTTTTTTTTAAGCTACTCTTTGATGTGCAATCCATGCTGTAAGCGGGGGGACGGGGACTCCTGTCAAATCTCACTTTCCCCAGTAGTAAGGACACAAATTGGTGTCAGGCTGACTAGCGCATTGGGCATTTTGCACATTGGGGACCATCATTTCCGTCTTTATGTTCCTGTTTCCTTCTCTGTTGTGGTACTGGAATCCTGTATGATGGGGCCACCATTACTTGGGAAAAGTCTGTAGTTGTGCATGACTTACTATGTACAACATCTTGAACTGACTTTTTTCCCTTTTGTAACAGCTTTGGATTTTTGCCCATCTGTTTTTCTCACTATTCTCTAAAGCTCCATTATTCCCATATAATCCCTTTCTACATTCTGATTATAGACTCTAGTCTCCAATAACACCATTATATTTCCTGTATAAGAACCAAAACAGTGGAAAAAATTGTACACTCCACTATAGACCCTATTATAAAGTGCAGATTCAATGAACTCTGCCAAAAGGTTTATGATGCTGATTACAGGAAGTCTTGCAAAAAGTTAACAAAAGGGTCACAAAGTTCCTTCTTGTGCTGTTCATGACTTGTTAATCAGAATGCATATTATGCATGTATAATTTCTCTCATCTCTGAAAGCATAGGGACAAGCTAGCATACACAACAGATTAAATAGTAAAATTGTTAAGCACCTGTCAGTTCAGTGTGAATCACAGATTTGTAGAGGTCACACTTTCTTCCAAAAGGGGTAGGGAGGGTGAACAATACAGCTCTCTTATGCACTCCTTAGCAGTTGATTTTAAAATTGAATTACAGCTTTGGTGAAAATTGTTAGCCCTTTGATCTGTGAGGTCACTGCTGTGATGCAGCAGAATATAAATGGGTAAGAGGGGAGAAAGGGAAGGGAATGTGGTCAGTCTATTTAGGTCTCCGAATACACTTTCTGCAAAGGAATGCTAATCCTATGCAGATGATTTTTTCATATTAAAGACTTTGTTAGCTTTAATTGGGACTTCAGCAACGCAAAGGATAGCTTTCGTATGTATTTTGCAATGAGGCAGCTGGTTTATAGCATGCTTTTGAGACAGTTATAAAAACCTAATTCATTTCATATCCATTTTACCATTGTGAGACTATTTTACTCTGGGCTTCTGCATGTAGCTTGCCTACGTTAACCCTACGGTTTGCATGGGTTTGTTTCATTTTAGAATCAGGGCAACAATTACAAGGGGCAAAGGTGACTATTATTTCAGTTTGAGACAATTGGAGAGCATTAGCACCAGTACCTTTTAAAAATAAGCTCTCTGTCCCCCAGGATCAATTCAGAGCATATGCTCATTGTAGCACAGGACTGAGTGTACAGATTATATTAAATAACCTTCTGCTACACATTCATAATCGTAGGGGGGAAACTTGTTTGAAGATTAGGCTGGGCCTGCCGGTCTGTTACCGTCTGAGTGGGTGTATGGGTGGTGGTGCCTTTTTTGACCTGAGTGGCTCATCAAATTTCAGGGCCTTGGAGATGTTCCAGTAGGATGTAGAAATTGATGGACTCTGTTTCCTTCTTTGGTGCAATCTTGTTTATTTACAAGGAAAGTACAAAGTCCATCTTCTCTGAATGCAGGAAGACCCAAGAAAAAAAAAGATCACTTTCCTGTCTGACAGTCCCAAGCCTCTTTAGACAATAGATCCAAAAGTTCACAAGCTACTGCCTGGCTTTGTTGCTTTTTGCCTCTATGTCCCTTTCTCTGTTCTTGCTTTTTTGCCCCAGTCTTTTGTCTCTCTAGCCTTCCCACACACATATTCAAACAATACTCAGTCAAAAGCTCCTGTGCAGGTTCATACACTCCTTTTGTCTTAGGTGTGATCTTGTGCCTATAGTTACATTAATTGAAGGGTGAGTTCATCTCTCAGTCTCAATGAGGTTTTAATTCAGCCCATAATATTGTTTCACCCAGTTTATAACATATTATTATATATTTTACTTTTTTATGAAACATCCTAATCACTCCAGTGACCTTGTGCAGTAAGAGGCCAGAAGAATCAGTCATGCTTTGGGTTTGCTGTGGGAAGTAGGAGGGAACCACGTGACTCATCCACAGCTCTTGCTACTGATGATGCTTTCTTCCACGTACAATTTTTCGCACGCTCTCTTGTCTGGGCTTTACCTGTTCTTTTCATCCTGCTGCTCCCAGTGCTTGCTTACTTGTCACTAACATTTTCAGTGTCTTAACTGTCTTGCGTAAATCATAAGAATGGCCGTACTGGGTCAGACCAATGGTACATCTATCCCAATATCCTGTCATCTGACAGTGGTAAGGGCCAGATGCTTTGAAGGGAATGAACAGAACAGGGCAATTATCAAGTAATCCATCTCCTGTTGTCCAGTGGGGCAGTGGGCAGTAGGAGGTTTAGGGACCCCCAGGGCATGGGTTTGTGTCCCTGACCATTTTGGATAATAGCCATTCATGGACCTATTCTCCATGAACTTATCTAGTTCTTTTTTGAACCGAATTATACTTTTGACCTGGTTTTTGTGTTATGTGAAGGGGTAGATAGTACTTTTTCTCCACATCATTCATGATTTTGTAGACCTTTGTCATATCCCTACCTAGTCATCTCTTTTCTAAGATGAACTGTCCCAGTCCTTTTAATCTCTCCTCAAGGAGACATTGGTCAGTGCCCCTTATAATTTTTCTTGCCTTTCTCTGTGCCTTTTCCAATTCTAATATATCTTTTTTTGAGATGGGCCAATCAGAACTGCACACAGTATTCAAGGTGTGGGCATACCATGGATTTATACAGTGGCATTCTGATACTTTCTGTCTTGTTATCTATTCCTTTCCTAATGCTTCCTAACATTGTTACCTTTTTTTTGACTGCCGCTGCACATTGAGCAGATGTTTTCAGCGAGTCATTCATGATGACCTGAAGATCTTTCTTGAGTAGTTACAGCTAATGTAGACCCCATCAATTTGAATATATAGTTGAGATTGTTTTCTAATGTGCATTACTTTGCATTTATCTACATTGAATTTCATCTGCCATTTGTTGCCCAGTCCGCCAGTTTTGTAAGGTCCCTTTGTAACTCTGGACAGTCAGCTTTGGACTTAACTGTTGTGAGTAATTTTATGTCATCTGAAGTCTTTCCCACCTTAATGTTTAACCTCTTTTCCAAATCATTTATGAATCTATTGAACAGCAGCAATTCCAGTACAGAATCTTGACCGACCCCACTACTTACCTCTCTCTCCACTGTGAAAACTGACCATGTATTCCTAAAAATTGTTTCCTATCCTTTAACCAATTACTGATCATTGAGAGGACCTTCCCTCTTATCCCATTATTGCTTACTTTGCTTAAGAGCCTTTCTTGAGGGACCTTGTCAAAGGCTTTCTGAAAGTCGAAGGACACTATATTGACTGGATCACCCTTGTCCAAATGCTTGTTGACCCTCAGAGAATTCTAATAGATTAGTGAGGCATAATGTTCCTTTTCAAAACTTATGGTGACTCTTCTACAACATATTGTGTTAATCTATATGTCGGATAATTTTGTTCTTTACTATAGTTTGAACCACTTTGTCTGGTACTGAAGTTAGGCTTACTGGCCTGTAATTGCCAGGATCGCCCTTGAGCCTTGTTTAAATATCAGCATTACATTAGCTTTGCTCCTGTCTTCTGGTGGAGAGGCTGATTTAAGTGATCAGATACATACCATAGTAGTTTTGCCATTTCATCTGAGTTGCTTCAGAACTCTTGAGTGAATATCATCTGGTCCTGATTTACTTCTGTTTAATTTATCCATTTGTTCAAAAACCTCCTCTATTGCCACTTCAATCTGGGATGGTTCTTCAGGTGGGTCACCTAAAAAGAAAGGCTCAGGTTTGGGAACCTCCCTCAAAACCTCTGCAGTGCAGATTAATGCAAAGAATTCATTTAACTTTACCACAACAACCTTGTCTTCCTTGAGCGTTCCTTTAGCACCTTGATCATCCATTGACCCCACTGATTGTTTGGTAGGCTTCCTGCTTCTGATGTGACATTTGTATGACAGGATTACATCCTTCTATCTTACATCAAAGCTAGCAAAAATGATGGCACTGAGTTTGCTACAGTTCTGGCTTGTTAGCTTGAGGTCTGTGTGGGTGAAACATACTACCTAGGAGACATGTGGCCCAGGTGTTGGACAACTCTTTACATGTACGTGAGCATATACAGTGTCCATTTGGGGAAGGAAATTGAGAGAGAAAGGGATCAACAACAGCATAATGCACTTCTCTTTTTCTGTCTTGCCCACCGTTTTGCATTCACTACAAGTTCATAAAAGAAATGTAACTGATGGGTATTGTGCCTCAGTCACCTGAAATTTTGCTTGCACAGAATTTTGAGCAAAAAATTTTGCACATTTTTCCATCTTCTCTTCTAGCCTTTCTCTTTTATTTCCTACATTCGCATTCTGAACTGCAGATAACTGGCAGATATGCACGTCCACTGACATTTCTTTCCCAGCAAGATATGAATCAAAGTTAGGGTAAAATTTTGATAAGTATCTTAGTGACTTCAAGTCTAAGTCCTATTGACTTTCATTGATACTTAAGCTCCCAATTGACTTAGCTGGTTTTGAAAATTTTACCTGTAGTCTGTAAAAAGTGCTGGTTCTGAAGATACTCTCCATTCTTTCCCTTTGTCCCTTACAGAGGGGTGCATGATATGATTGTCAGTATTTAAACCTTAAGATGTATCCTAGATTATCCTGATATGCCTAAATATTATCCAAAAAGTGTGTGATTGTATAGGTGCTGAAAAGTCTATTTGAAAGATTTGATTTAGCGATCAAAGTTTAGCTTTAACTTGGACATTTTATAAGTATTTCTTCATTTACTATTTGTTTTAAAATGGGGGGGAAAGACCCTTGCTTTGGAGGTTTTTGGCAGTTAACAAGCTGGAATGGAGTTGAGGAGCTATTGTAACTGTTATGTGCAATATTTCAACCATAAATAAATCAAATACAGCTTATACCTAATGGAGTGCAATTTGGCATTATGCACCAATGTTTCATTACAATACGTATTTAGAATACTATAGTAAGCATCTTATTTAAAAACAATAAAAAACCTCAACAGCTTTCTTTTAGTGCTGCAGGTGACTGGATAATGTTTTAAATGCGCTAATTACTCAAGTCAATCTTCCAAACCAAGATAGGAGTTTATATAAGTGAAGATACATTTTGTAAGCGATTTAAATGTCATTTTAATTTAAAAATAATCTTTCGTTATTTCTGTGGACCTAGTTCTGGTTTCACAGCAGCGTCGTTCTTTTGACTTCAGTGAAATTATTCCAGATTGTAACCAGTATAATTGAGATCAGAATCAGGCCTCTTATTCACATAAGCTAAAACAAAGAGCCAATCTGACTCTCTAATGCCAGAGTAACTCCATTGAGTATAAATTAGCTACTCTGGAATCTAAGCAGTCTGAGCAATGTTATTTAATTCTTAAATGTACTATAGCAAGATCCAGACCAGAGTATTGTTTTAGTGAGTAGTTTATAAAATCTGAGTTTCACAGTGGAATCTTTGATATGATCATAGCAGCGCTAGGTTTTCCCTCCATATCACACAACTGTAGAGATCTGGGAAATATCTGTATTATTTTTATGAGTGTGAGTGTGTGTGTATGTGTGTGTGTGTTTGAGGGGTTACTTGTTATGGAGTTGTATCAAATGGGACCATGACAGGGAACCAAACAGTAAAGCCAACAGGATTGCCTAGCATCCCAACAAATGCTCAAACATAACAGACGGGCTACTAGCTGCGAAGAGGTGACTTCTCAGCTCCAGCCCTGGTACATAGCTGTTTTGCTAAGATTGAGATTCTGGAGATCAAAAGACACTGATCAGATAAAAGATCTGCCCTGCAGAGAGTGAGGGGGAAAGTTGTCAGCTGCTGCAGGATGACACAGATTGAGAGCATCAGGGTCTGCTGTAAGCAGGCTGTAACTGGCTGCCCCGTAGTCTCTTCAGGACTAAGGTTGACATGTCTACTTAGGGCCTTGAGGGGAATGCCAAGCATAGGTAAGACACTATGCGTACAGGTCATGTGGCTTTAAATCCATTTCTCTGAGTGCTATGAACCTTTTGGCAAATAAATCCTGCTTTTGTTTTGAAGGAGTTGCTTCTGTGTCACTGCATTCAATTACTGTTTCCACGCTCCCGAAGGGAAACTCTCTTGCAGGTGACAAGTCTGTTGGGCCTGCTAGGTATCCTAGTTGGCAACCAAGGGAGGTGTAACCTGGAGACCCAGTTGGAGAGTGGTTGGGTCACACACAGTCTCACCTCAAAGAGAAGTGATGAGACAGGTCTGTGACTTTAAAGGGTTACCCTTTTCCCTGAGTGTATCAGAAGGTGCCAATTTATGCAGGGATTGTGACAACCACCATGATGACAGGTTTCAGAGTAGCAGCCGTGTTAAGAAAAAGCTGATCTATGCAGGAAAGGGTCATTCTTATTCAATTGCATTGCACTTTCCTTAAGCTATTGCACAGGTACAGAATTTTCAAGGGTTATGTCAGATATTAGCTATTAGTTTTGTTTTCATATAAATATGTTTTTGGAATTTTGTCCACATTAAACAATCAGTTTTGAATTAGACTCCATGTAACTGATTGGCGAAGGCACAGCTAGTGAAGATTCACATGCCTGCACTACGAAGAGCTTCATTAAATGAAATATAGATCAAAAATACTTGGCATACATTAATCCTGCAAGATCCATGGCATTGACAGCCTTTCTCCTGCGCCCCCTTTCCCCATAGTTTTGAAGTTTTTAACAAATAAGCAGCTTTGTAAAATGGATTTTAAAGTTCTCTTTGATGTGTAAACCTTTGGAAACACTGAATATCTTATGTTCTTTTTTGATACACTAATCAGCTAAAGGACAGACACATGTTATATTATAAGAGCAAACAGAGTGCATCTGCTCAAGGGATCAGAGAGAAAGATACAAGGTTTGACAGCTGTAGACTTCTAAAAGAGGCTGGACGGAAATGAAATTTTGCAGAACAAGAGCTGTTAGTATTGTGACAATCAATTTTCATCTAAATAACAGCATTTGCACCACAGACATCTCTGAAACAGTGACATTTTAATGAGATTTCTGCATGTTTACATTTGTGCAGCAAAGTAGTAGAGCAACAAATCCTATACCAAGATCTAAAACTTGGTTCTACCTTATGTCTAAGGAATATCAATTAGATAGAAAAGAAATTAAAATGTCAAGGCTTGATGATAGAACATTAAATGATAAAGTGAAGAACAGTGACAGGAAAGCCATTATGATAACATGTTGTACTTCATGTTGACTTGTATTTAACACTTTATCCATGTTGATTTCATCTTGTCCAGATATTCTAGTCATCTGGTCTCTTAAAATGATTAAAAGCTGTAATTTCCCCATAAAAAACACTTCACAGTCACTAATTACATTTCTTGCATCACAAAATTCTTATTCCCAAAGCTGTTGCCTCCATTTTTAAATCCTATAAAAATAATCGAGTGATATTCATCTAAGCCCATAGCCATTCAGTTCAAATGATATGCCAACATGTGGCTTGATTCTGATCTAAAAGCACTTTCACATCTGTCAGGTTTCAGAGTAGCAGCTGTGTTAGTCTGTATTCACAAAAAGAAAAGGAATACTTGTGGCACCTTAGAAATTTGTTAATCTCTAAGGTGCCACAAGTACTCCTTTTCTTTTCACATCTGTGTAACCGCATTAAATTCAGTGGAGTTACTTCTGATTTATACTGTATAAACAAAATCAGAATCAAGCCCTTATGTACCGTGTGTGTGTGTATAATATATATAGCTGCATATAAATGTATCGTTTGTTACACATATGGTGTTAAACTTTTATTACATGGCTTACCATGTTTCTTCTAGTTTTCTCTCTTTCATACCTGTTCTTCAGATTGTGTTCATTGTGTTATTGAATAGTCTGCACCGAGAACCAGATTGATCATATGTCCCAAGGGCTGCAAATAATTTGCATATACATTTCCATAAATATACATGCACTGGGCTTTCCCTCACACTAGCTTTACACTGCATTAATTCCATTTACTCCAGAGAATTCCCTCCTGGTTTGCACTGGTGTAAATGAGATCAAGCTCATGCTATGTGTGTATCACTTTGTATTCTCTACATAATGCAGTTAGAATAAATTAACTATATATGAATGCATAAAATGTTTTAATGTTTTAACTAAAATGAACACTGCATTTTTCATTCTCCTTCCCCCTTTTTAAGCTTTTTTCTCTCCTTTCTGATCCTTCTCTCTCTTATTTCTCTGTGATGATTTCCTTCCTCACTATTTTTTCTCTGCCTTGTTTCCCTATCTTTCTGTGTCCATTCTTAAATGGCCTGTCTCACCATTCTTTCCCTTCCCTCTGTCCTATTCCACTTTTTCCTTTATACTCATTTCTTTTCTCCCTTTTCTCTTTCCCTAATTTTTGCTCAGCAACCGTGAGACACAGAATATTTCCATGGGCTTGTGATTGGGCATTAGTGATTTACATAAGAATGACCATACTAGGTTAGATGAATGGTCCATGTAGCCCGGTATCCTGTCCTCCAACAGCAGCCAGTGCCAGATGCTTCAGAAGGAATGAACAGAACAGGGCAATTATCAAGTGATCTGTCCCCTGTCATCCAGTTCCAGTTTCACACCCAAACTGACAGAGGCCAACAAGAACCTTATTACGTATTCTGCTTTATAATTAGTTAGCAGTAGGCTTGGGATTTCTGATGTGATTTAGTAGACCAAAAGTCAGGGAAAAAATTCATTTACATCAATGCAATGCACTTGTGCAATGTAAATAAAATTTAGTGTTTCTTCCAAAAGTGTGATATAAAAAATAATTTCACAATGTGAGATTTAAAAAACAAAAACAAACAGTCCTACATATTTCTGAAGTGTGCTGTCAATCACTTCACACACACACACACAGCCCTCTCTTTCCACCCACTCCCCAAAAAGAGACCTAATACAAAGTGGCAGCTAAAAGCTACCAATCCCTACTGTCACCAACTAATTAACTTTCTCATTCACATTCTGATTAGACTTGAAACTTATGTGGGATGCTGCCAAGAAACCTAACAATAAAATGCTAGTTTAAAATATTGAACAAGTTAGAAAAGATCTCAAGGCCTGGAATAAATAGCATAACTTTGAAGGAAACCGGTATCTTCAGTCTGTAGACATGGTATACTTTCTAAATACACAGCCATCACTTTGAAATCCAGGTAGATCCATAGCTGTGAATGGATCTACACACCTGTCAGGAACAATGGAACCCAACTCCATACTATTTTGGGCCACTGTCTTGGAATTCCTCAAGATCCCCAAAGTTTTTGTGTATCACTTGCTATAAAAGCATATACATAGAAAATCACATGTCCAGTAGTGTTGAGCACCCATACTTGTTAATTTCACTGAAAGCTGTAGCTAGTCAGCTGCTTTAAAAATCAGTTGCCTTTTTATCCTGCCACCTAAACTTCTCTCTGACTTTACTATGAATTCTGAAGTCTATGGGCCAGATTTAAGGTATTTTGGTGAATAAAGATACAGATAGGTGCCTAGAGGAATTTTTAAAAGAACACAGGTGTCCCATTTCAGCACAACCACAACTATATTATCCCTCAGTGGTCCAAGAAAGGCACCCATTCTCAGGCTTCCAGCTTCCCACCTTTGCCTTTCTGGGTGGAGATCCATGCCTCCTTTCTGACTGGGGTATTTCCAGGCTGCACACTTGCCTGCCTTTACTGTTATTCCCAGCATAGACAGGTTGCCCAAAGACGTCTGCTTGCTTCCTCTTCAGCGACAGTTAACAGATGCAATTGATACACTTATAAGTTATTACACAGCACTTCCTATACCTACTTTATTCTTAAGGTAAAAAGCATTACAGAGAAAATATATTAATCAACAAAAGAGCATGTACACATGCTAATAAACTTACAGTTCTCCCTAATGTGGATTCTGGCAGGAAAGGTCCTTTAGCCCCAAACCAAGGGGATTCCTTGTGGTTACAGGTTCATTACAGCTTCAGCTCAGAACAAGCATCTAATCTTATGAGGCCTCAGTAGGCCCAGTCCTTCCAACCCTTCACAAAGGATTGGGGCCCTCTGTGGACGAGGAATCCTGTCCATTTGTTGGATCAGGAAGAAGGCTCTGAGCCGGTTTAAAACCAGACTATCCAAAAACTTTCTTTGTCTGTTGGTTCCTGGAGAAACCAGTTTGAACTAGTATATTCACACCTCTCCCAGAGTGTGTCTTTAATGGCTAATAATGGAGGAAGTACACTAGCATCACCCTGCCGTACTACAGAAGGTACATATGATGTCACAATAATATACACACAATTGCATTTTTAATACAATATATCCCAAAGGTATTAACCCTAATTCAGTAAGGTTTAAGTTAATTTAATAAAGATTATCTTAATTCCATTAGGCTTGTTCAGGATATTGTTAGTCTGTCACAATACGTTCATAATTCCCATAGTGCCTAGGCCCTTTTGAAAAATACTACTAGGTACCTGTCTGCATTTTTAGATACTCAAATACCTTTTTTAAAATGTGATCCATAACCTCTTGTAAGATCAGACCCTTAGAGCCTGTGAAATCCCATTCATTCAGTTATGAGTTGTGTAAAACCATGTTAACCTAGTTATTCATACACATGATGCCGAGAGTTAAGCACTGGCATCCAGTAGAAAGCCTGCCTATGAGATTTCTGCATCAGTAACCTTTGTATTGTGACTCCTTGTGCTGTTTTGCTATTTGGTTAAACAATGTATTTGTGAGGGCTGAATTCTGCTGGAATTGAATGTGATGCCATAACAAAAAAATACTAATGAACGGTCTATTTTCCTAGACAGCAAGGGGAAAAAAAATCATCCAACTTTTTTCAAAGATGCTACTTGGTTTGTAAATTGAAAAATTGCTTGACACTATGCTAAGAATTGAATTGACATGAAATGGAAATACAATATTTTATAATGCGACAGATGTGAGCACATTTTCCCTAGCGCGGGTTCATGGACTGTGCATTCACTTGGTCTGCCTGACATTTAAATTTGTGTAAATTCACTGGTTTATAAGAAAAGCATCTGTTGTTGGAATGACAATAGCAAGATACAATACTGAGGGAAAAAATCTAATTGTTATTCGATATTAAGCTAGAATGTCAATGAAGGGGCCCTCATTGTGTTCAGACTCTGGCAGCAGCACGGATAGTAAATTGGCCAGCTCATCAGGGAATATAGTACATTAGTGAGTGATTCAGCTGTGACGGAGTGTGTGCATTAAAAAGCGTGACTTAGAAAGTTTCTAATATCATAAATCAAGAAGAGATTTAATGCACAACACATTCATGAAGGAATATAATATATTTTGTGTGCCTCAGCTTAACTAAGTTAAAACTTTAATCACATTAGAGTCAATATTTCATTTTTCCAACTTTTTTCATGCTATTGGCATGCTTGTTGTAGTAGTACGCACTGAACTGCTTTTTTACAGCTGGTAGCTTGAATTTTGCTGTGTATGTCAAGCTGAGTGAAGAGTAAGACAGGTATCTGGTAACTTCTTGTTCAAGATTTCTAGTTGGGAATGTTCAGTAACTAAATGGTGGGGATTCTTTTAAATGACTTTATAATTATATCAAAAAGCTCTGAGATCATGAATCCACTGACATTATTTCCATTTTCCAGTGTGAAATGAAAGTAATTACTGTACTGTATATATGGGCATCTTACTAGATTTGCCTTAAAGCTGCCTTTTGAAATTGAGACTTCTGTTAATGAATGAAGCAAGTAATGCCTTTCAGTAATTTACTGTTGCAAACGTTAACACATTTTTCAAAAACGCATTTGAGAACACTTGTTTTTTTACCTTAGTTTTATTTTTAGAGTCTGAATTAGCCTATTCCATTGCAGAAATTTTGGTAGCCGTCTGGTTTCTAATTATTGCAACAAATGTGATTCTGGTATGCAATGGCCAGTTTCATAATCTCAGTATACTGAAGAATACTATAGTACAGCTTTTTTTCATTAAAACCCCACTATAAACTCTTTACACAGGACATAGTATACAATATAGAAAACAAACAACTTTTGTCATAGGGGTAGCATGAGAAAAAAAGAACAGAGGTGAAAAGCATCTTGAATTTTCTCCTCAGTGAATAGCTTCTGTAGTTCATCATAACTTTGTCTTAATCTACCAAAATGTGCTGTGCAGTGAAGGGAAATTTAAAATTCTTATTCCTAAATTTTAGTCCAGGTTGAAGATCACAGTGATACCCATTCTGGAGCTCTCTGTCTACTGTGAGTTGTCTCCCTCTCTTCCCACTTGATGCTAAGATGGTTGAACATCATAATTATGTAATCACTGCAGTTTGTTTTAAGATCTCAAGATATGCCCAATAGAAATTATCTAGCAAACAAAGTTGTAAGTAAAATCAAAACCCTCAGATATGGGTTCTGAGGGAATCTTTTGCATTCACATTTAACTTGTGTTGGACATGACTGGACAAACATGCTGATGGTTGCCATATATCAGAACTTTTGTACTTGAGATGAGTTATTTTTTTAATAGTTCTCTCCCACATGTTTGCCTGGGCACTTTTTTTGTGGCAATATTTCTCTGCATGCGCCAATTCTCAGGCCCTCCTTGTATTTTTGCATGCTAACTTCATCACCATGTTCATATGGAGTTGCATTTGCTGCAAATGCCTGCTCCTGCTTCTCTCCTATCATTTCATTGTTTCGTCTGTGCTGTCAGCATGGGATGCTTGCCTTGCTCTAATGCTAACCTCAGTTTAGGCTGCTTTTTTCCAAGTTTATCCACAGTAGAATGGTTCTGCTTTACCTTTTCTTTCTTTTACTCCTCCCACTTTAGCAATGACCAAGCCCCCTATTTTGTATTTTTAACCCTCTTTTTCCACCATCCTCTGCATACTGATACACAAGGTGATGCTTTCTAAACCCCCTTTCTTTGCATCACTGCTGAAAACTTGACTCAGCTTGACATACTTAACGAGATTCAACAGTAAGGCAGGTACCTGACTTTCCCTCTTAGCTTGTTTCTCTTTGTACCACTGGCCATTGAACATCTCACAGATTGAACTGGCCTTAGTTACTGAACAAATGGCTGCTGCTTCTTTTTTGTTTGTTTTTAATTTCTTGGAAGATTGAATCTGAGCACATTGTTTTCTGAATACAAGTATAAAGCTCGCTGAACTACATGCTTTAGGTTTTAATGGGTAGGATAGTTGACTTATATATGATCATAGTTATACTGTACTCTCAACTTGAATAACACCTCACTTCTGGAGTTAAGTGTTTTTTAACATTAATTAGTTAAAACAAACAAAACACTTATACAGAAGTGTGCAAGCATGAACTTCATTCTGTGGGCAAGGAAAGAGATGAAGCCCCTCATCCTGCAAGTTGTCCTACACAATTGTAGACATCTGTTCATGTAGAACTGCTGGCAGGGTCGGGGCCCATATGACTTGTCCAGCAAGTCAGTACAGGACCAGGAAGAGAACCCAGGTGTTTCAGGCTTTATTTGTATTTGGACAATATGCATAAGCATTGTCTGTATCTCAAAGAGCTTTTAATATTAGAAGACAGTCAATGGGCAGAAGAGGAGAGAGAAAGATACCATCCAAATACATACAATTGATAGACAAAATTTTCAAAAGTGCTCAGCTGCCATTTAGGCACTTAAGTGAATTGGCAAGATTTCCAAAAGTACTCAGTAGCTGCTACTGTTATCTATGGAAGCTGCTCACTCTTGAAAAGCTGGTTACCTCCTTTAATTATCTAAATGGGAGCTGAGCTCTTCTTTGAAAATCTGTTGTCATGCTTCTTTGTCTTTTTAAAATACTCACATCAACTATACCCCTATCTTCAATCCTATCCACTGTGGTAGCCATTGTAGATATCACAGAAGTGGGTTTCCTTTTCCAGGAGATTGTTTCACATTTACGAAACAACACTGGAGAAGGTTCAAAGTCAGTTGGGGGAGATGCTGACAAGGTCTCTAATCTCTAGACCATGATACCTCATTATTCCATAAGACGCAGTTTCTTTGTGTTACAGGGTATCTGTCCCCTGGTAGGGTCAGATACCCAGCCTATCTGTGATAGAGCCCACTAAGAAGAATGAGCCAACTCATTTCCACTAGTTACTAGATAATTACCTAAGTGGCAAGGTAGTAGTTAATTAGTTAAGGAACACCTGGTCCTCATAAAGGGTTATGAGGACTCAGTCAGAAAGCCTTAGAAGGCAGAAGAGAAGCGCCTGAGGAAAGGGACTTCTCAGGGATGAGGGTTAAAGAGCTCACTAGAAGAGAGGACCAAGGAAAGATGCTCCTGGAGAGAGGAGTACCCAAAAGTGCTATGAGAGGCAAAGACCTGGGGAGACTCAGCCCCAGCAAAAGGACCTTACCAGATAGGGGTAAAAAGTCTGGGTTGTTGGGAACTACAAGCTGCTTCAGGGAAGACCTATAGCTATTGGATCTTTTCAGAGGCCTTGGGGCCAGAGATGGAACTGTGCCCTGGGTGAGTGCAGGAGACTTGCCTCCAAAAGATGGTCCTGGGTTGAGAGGGCCTTACTGGTGAAGAGTCTGGCTGGAGGAGGAGAGACAGGTGAGGGCAGACTAAGATTAACTTGGTCCTGCAGCTGGGATGCTGGAGTGAAGTCACTGGCTGTTGACTAAATGAACTAAGTCCCTGAAGGGACCCTGTTCACTGTATACAAGCCTCATTGAACTTACTGATAGCCCATAAGAAGAAACTGAGGCAGAAATGCAGGTTTGGTTCCACAACAGATCGCCAGTGGGCTCTCTAGGGGTGAAAGCCCACCTTTAACACTTTGGCTACAACAAGTTCTGTACAGCATACTTTCTGGAAGTTGTTGTCTTCATTCCAGTACCAAAATACAATTATCTGGAATGAGTGGTCAGTCACTGTGTTCTACTGTTATACGTGCAGGTGGACCAGAATAATAAGTATGAGCGTGTGTCATACCTAGTAGCATCCTGCAAGCTATGGCAGCTGCTTGAGCTTGTTTTGTTTTTTTAAATAGCGCTAAATTCATTACAAATCTAAAATCCAACAGTGACATGTAAGGGTACAGCTATCTAGTTAATGCTCATTTTGTAATATTAGCCACACAGTGAGAGAATTCAAGACTTGCATAATATTAGGGAGACACTAAAACATCCACAAGTAATCAAGATGTTTGGAAAACCACAGCATAGGTGGATTACATTGATAACTGCTATTAGCTCCTTCACTTGTGTGTTCCTCTTTACTTTAGAGACTACTTAGGGCATATCCTCAGACCAAGAAGTCATCTATATTTTCAAATTACAGGCATATCCATTACAGTACCATTGCATCACCTCACATTCTAAGCTAGTGTGATGATGCAGCTTCTAAAATGTGCTTTACTGCTTCAGGAAAGTAAACTATTGTAATTTATTTTTTTAAGTTACACAAACTATGGAAACTAGGTGCTGTGCAGACCATCCGTTTTGTTCTGTTTATACAGCACCTAACCAAATAGGGCTGGTCCATGTCTGGGGTTGCTAGGTGCTCTCTCAGTACAAGTAATAACTAATTTTTAATACTACTTAATAACCTCACTGGAACAACTAGTTTATAGGTCTGCATTACTAAGTCATTCTGAGTACCTCCCCTCCTTTTCCTTATGTTTCAGAACAGACAACTACTCTTCACTATGTGCTTAATTCAAATCAAAGCCCATTGAAGTCGGTGGGAATTTTCACACCCCATCATAGGGGCAGGAACGAGGGGTACTGGGGGTGCAGCCGCACCTCCAGGCTTGAAGTGGTTTCCATGATATACAGGGTTTACAATTTGGTTCAATGACTCTCAGCACCCCCACTATACAAATTGTTCCTGCACCCCACATTTGGCTATTGACATGTGCATGGAATTTTTCATGTGCAAAAGTCAGTGGAAGGCTACCATCCTTTCTGATAAGAATCCATTAAAAGACCAGCACTTTTGTATTGGTCTACTGAACAAGTTGCTGCATCAAGTTTTTGAGCTATGTTCCATACATTTATAAAGACACCTATTGGTCTAATGTACTTATAATCAAATTTAAGTTTTATTTAGATATTTAAAAATAAGTATTTTTGAAAGTACTTTTGATAGAGTTGGTTTACAAAATAATTTCCATGAAAACTCTGAAGAAATGACAAAAACTAATTAGATTTTTCTATATAATTTTCAACATTCAAAAATTTTAATTTCAAAAAATTGGAAGGTTTAGGTTTCTTTTAGTTTTCCAGGTTTTTATCCCTGCCCCTCTTTCCCTTCAACTGTCACCTTTGCTCCCCTCCTCTTTGAAGAAAAAGGGGAAGCTGGAGAACGTAAAGTCAACCCCCCAAAATTGTATGTCCTTTTGAGAAACAATACAGAATGAAATCTTTTTTCTAGTAGAAAAACTTCAAAGGAAACATTTTTTTTATTTCCTTCAAAGAGACTTTCTATGGCTAGAACATTGCTGAGTTCTAATTTCTGACTGAATTTTACATTCCCAGGCACTCACATAACACACATGCAATACTGCGTTCAATTTGTATGCGCTACAGGCAAGAAATAATTACTCTGAGCTTTTTGAGAAACCTAGGTATACTCCATAGTAGTATGGAAAGAATGAAAACATCAGTTATTTTGAAATGTAGAATATATAATGTATAATAATTGCATCTATTTTTAAATTTATATTTAAGTTCACATATGTACAAGGGAGAGTCTGGGGTTAAACAGTAAAATAATGTGTAATCTTAGGATATATGTACACTGCAATTAAAAACCTCTAGCTTGCCTGTGCCAGCTATGGCTTGTGGAGCTTAAGCTGCAGGGCTGATTAATTGCAGTGTAGACTTCCAGGCTTGGGCTGGAGCACCCCACAAGGTGGGAGCATCCCAGTACATGGGCTCCAGCTGGAGCCTGGAAGTCTTCTCTGCAATGAAAGAGCCCTGCAGCCCAAGCACCATGAGCCAGTGTCAGCTGTCATGGGCCGGCTGTGGATTTTTAACTGTAGTGTAGACACATGGCATCTGATATCAAATATCTCAGTGCGGCAGGGTCTCTAAATAATTGTCAGACTTTAGCAGATGAAGGTCATTAGTTTGGCTCGTGTTCTCTATGGGAAAATCTGTCTTTTAGAAGATACAAAAATGGGAAATGCACTTTGTAATGACCACTACTTATATAATAGCAAATAATGGTGGCATTGTAGTAGCAATGCATATGTCATATTCTTGTTTACTTTACAAAAGTTTTTGTGAATTCAGTGGTAAAGAAGACTGAAGTCTTTTATGCATAGAATAGGTACAGCACAGCATGTGGTAATGAAAGCTTCCACATGCTCCCTTGTCAACAAGCCTCAACCCTCCCTTGGGTGGATCACCTGTAATTGAGGAAAAAGGAGCTGCTTCTTTTCTATTGCATCCTTCATCTTTCAGCTGATACTGCCAGCAATAATGCCAATTTTTTTTTATGTGGAAACTAGACAGACCTCCCAACCAATGTTGCTTACTGCAGCTGCTAGTAGCTATATCACTGGTTGGAACAGTACCAATACTAGTATGTAGCATCTCTTTAAATTGTCTGACCCCTCATTGTCTCCTTATGTTTGAGAAGCCATCTGCCGGAACAGCAGTGTCTATATGTAGCTACAACTTGCATATTGTGGATAGTTAGTAAACAGCATTATTCCAAAAAATCCGCAGGTCTGTGTTGTTGCTTCATATCATCTTTGTGTAAAGAGGAAAAAGACACAAATATACTTATGTATAAAAGTATCTGGGTTTGCTATCCACACAATATACTATTGTTTGTTATTTTGTACACATAAAAGAATGCTGGGTGTCGTACAAGAGAACTCTAAGGACGTGGTTCCTGCCCTAAAGAGTTAACTATCTACACACTACTCCTGCGACTGGCAGCATGCAGGCGGACTATTGATCTTGCATGTAGCCCTGCTGGTTTCATAAATATTTTGCATGGGAGCAGCAGTCTGTTCAGTTGCCAGATTGTAGTCTAAATGAGATATGATGCAACCAGTGGGCTTAACAAACAGCAAAGGAGGACCTGATTTAAAGGTGCATATCCTTTTATGCATTTGGTTTATAACCTTTACATGGTAAGATTTTTATACCCTTGTTCCCAAACACACACAAGTCACCATTCCTGAAAAAAATTATGCAGTGCTGAGACTCATTAACCACTCCCAGCTATGAGAAGTAAGCTCCATTAAACACCTAATGGTGTTTGTGGCAAAGAGAGGTAAAAACAGGATGATGGGATGTATTCCTGTCTTGACTGCACAAACCACACTGGAGTCAATTCATATAATAAAGTTGGCCAGGGTCAGATAGAAATTTCAACTGTCTATTTACTGTATCTGAAGCAATCGTTTACTGTGTTGTACAATAGGAAATGAATACCCGCAATAGTAACTTGTGGTCTGTCTGGTGGCTGTAAGACAAGGAATGCAATTACTAGAGACATAAGATCACCCCTACATAATGGAAATTGCAAGAGCTTTACAGTGTTGTAAAGTAGTACATTTTTTATAATAACCCTTAATTTATGGAATGCAATGCACTTCCAAGTATCCTAGTCAGCTGCAATATTACTTGGAGTATTAACCAGAGGAGAAAGTTACCAGATAAAATATAATTTTCATTCAAAAGGATTTATAAATAAGAAAGAATGAGAGACTATGCTTCAAATTATTTTCCTAAATTGAAAAGCCTGGCTTTTGTCTTTGATATAATTTGTTATTAGAACAGTATCACTTGTTCAAAGAGCAAGTTGTCAGCATTTAAAAGGAAAGTAATATATGAAAAAGACATGCTATGTTTGAAACAATGGATTGCCACAGATAATAGTCTGACTTAAAAAGTAATTAGAGAAGTCAATGCTAATAGGAATAGAAATTGCAAGTGAATCTTTAACGTCCAGGTGCATGGTGGGGAGAGAAGCGATTTGCTTTCAGGCATTTTTGGAAGGGTGATGCAAGTACTTTTACTCTGGAAAATAATTTACTAAATCAGCTGTTTATGCTTTCAAGTGTAAAATATGAACATTGAGTTCAATAAAGGAAGCAGAATATAGTCATCACAATCATGGCTGGCACAGCTATTCCTAACAGAGAACAATAATCTAATGAATCAAGGCTGCATAAGCCAAACAATAGACCCAAGTTTAAAGGAGTTCTTATCCTAGTTTGCTGAAAAGACCAAGTGAACACAAGTGGAAATCACTGCAGCAAAAATCTTTAAATAATCCCAAATTATATTAACCACCCTGCCAGAGAGTAACTCCATCATGTTTATTGAAGCTCAAGAAGGCCTGTGGAATATTTGAGTTATCACTTATGAAACAGATGCTTGCCCCTCCTGGCTGTTGACCACATACGCAATAGCTATGCCTACTACTAACCGAAATGATCAATGTGTCCTGCAGAGAAGCAATGGAGGAAACCTTTCCAACCTTCCATAGCACCAGCCCAGCTTTTAGCTACATCTGCTGGCATCCTGGGAGCTCTGCAACTGGACTTCAAAACAGGCCGCAGCATGGAGATCATAGTGCAGCCACTAAAATCTGACTTCCTGATAGCAATGGGCTGTATTTCCCAGTTGTCAAATATGTAAACTGTCCAGAAATGGTTAGCAATTCTCCCTGAGCAGGGAGCGCTTGCTGGCAGAGGCAGCATCGGAGATAGGAGGGGTGTTGTGCTTACCTGAGCAGCCTGGGATCAGGGAAGAACAATAGGCTCCCAGAAGCCATTGATTTCAAGTGTGGGATGCAGAATCTAGACCTGAATCTCATGCTATTCAACCTCTCTGAGCTTTTGACACATCCATCTACATGACGTGACAGCACTAGACCTCATGGAACTACAAATCTATACCACTGAGAGAAATGACCATAGTTAGAGGTTACATGTTGAGGTAGAAAGATAGAAAAGTCTGATGTTAAAGGCTGAGAGACAGAGAAAACTACAGTTGACAATTGTGGGGGGAAGGAAGGGGAGTCCAGGTTTTGATATAGTAGGTTTTAAGAAATCATTGGGACTTCTAAGAAAAGATCCTGGTAAGACTGAAGGCGACGTGACTCCAGACAGAAGAACAGAGTTCAGGGTGGAGAGGTGGACTTCTGAGTTGTTGGCATAAATGTGGTAGGTGAAATGGTGGAAGTGAATAAGGTTGCCCAGGGAGCAGAGAAAGGGACCAAGGACCGAACAATGAGGAATATCAACAGAAACGGGCAGTAGAGGAGAAGAGCAGCCACCCAAGAACACACTGAAGGGCCTGTGAGCCAAGCACTGTAGTCTAGTGTGAAAAGGGAAGCTAGAGCAGCAGATCTCCCCAGAAGGAGGTCCACTTTGCCAAAGCCTCTGGAAATATAAAGAAGAATGATCAGAGAGTTGTCTTATATTGTATAACCAGCTGTTTCATTCTAAATATTGTCACTAAAATGGATTCATGTAATAATGCATGTTCCAGTTCTAGTGAGCATAGAACGATTGCACAGATTGTAATACATTATGCCACCTTAAACCGGGACATGACAAAGTTAGCTGCCTACTGTAAGACTTGGTGCCTCCAGCCAAGCGTCAAAAACAGTTTCCGGTTTGTTCCATCTTCATCGCGCCAGCGCAACCCAAGAACTGAATGTTTATCTGAATGGTCAGAAGGTGAAGCATGAAGTAAAACCGGTAGACCTTAGACTGCACAACTGATCTTATAGTGTTGAATAACACAAGTTATGAAGGTTGTTCGCAAGATGATCCCAAACTGGGGTGCGCGGCAGGAGTAGCGCTGCTGGACAGCACTCCGCCATTTTTTTCCCTTTCGCGGCAGCTCTGCACGTCCACAGCTGGTGTTCCCCTCCGGCAGCCCGCCTACAGCAGGTCTTCCGTTCTTCTTCCGTCAGTGGCAGCAGGTCACCCTGGGGGTGCACGAGCCAAAAAGTTTGGAGACCACTGGCCTAGAAGAACTGCATCATGCCTGTAATAGAGCCAGACTCACCTGGCGGCGCCTCCTGCTGGTCGTCCTTGGGAATTAGCTCACCAGCCTCCGGAGCGCCCTCTGGTGATCCGCCTGTCACTGGCCCCCGTCTCTCCCAGGCCCGGTGCCCTTTTATCTGGGGTGCTGCCCCTCTGGCAGCAACCCCTCAGTCTTAGGGCCTCCCCACCCAGGGGAACCCCCCACCCACTATCCCCACTTCACTTCAGTCTTGGCTACTGCCAGTCCTCACTTAGCCCCACTCTTTGTGAAGACTGCAGTGTATCAGCCACTCATCACAGGTGAAGGGGCTTGGACCTGCTGCCTCTGTCTAACCGTGGGCTGCCCCCTTGCAACCCCAATACCTAATAGGCCCTAATCTAGGCCTCGCAGCCTGGGGGTTTCCAGGCTGGAGCTCCCCTGCTCCCAAGGCCTTTCGCCCTCAGCCCTGCCCCAATCTAGGTATTCCCTCAGGTCCCTGCAGCCAGGCCCTTCCCTCTCTGAACACAGAGAGAGGGACTGTAGCTAAGCTTCAGCCTAGCAGCCTCTTTATAGGCCCAGCTGCAGCCATTTCCCCAATCAGCCTAGCTTCTCTTGCCCTCAGCCCTGGCTCTCTCCCAGGGCTGGCTTTTAAGCCCCACTGGGCAGGAGCAGGTAACCACCCCGCTACAATGCCACTGAAGATGCCATCGCTTGGCTAGATGACTATGCACACACTAAACAAATACATTATTAGTATTTACATGATACATATAATAAGATATAAGGTCTATAGTTATGACTGAAGGCCTTCGGGCACCTAATATAAAATAAAGTATCATGTAACCCTGGAGAGAGAAGGAATAAAGTCTAGGATCTATCCAGGCCTGCCCCATGTTGTCTATGCAGAAAATCTGATCCAGGCAGATTTTGTTCCATTATCTCCATTGCCTTTTCACTGATCAGGTAATTTTTTTCACTGAGTTGTGGTTTTAACCTCACAAGTTACTAATGCAGTAAATGTTTCACATTCATAATTACACAAACATGACTGCACTTTAATCTGTAAAATTTGCATTTATATTTTCATCCCAATGATTCATCTATTAAGGTCACCCTTACTGCGTTGTGAAGTCAGATAAAATACTTTGGGCCTGAATCTCTTGTTACTTTCACCAGCATAAATTAGAAGCAGCTTCATTGAAGTCCAGCTTCATGGAGAGAGACAAATCAGGCCCTTTATAACTACAATATCTTGACCTACTTGAGGCCAAAAAATTGTCATTGTTTGGTAACTCTGACCTTAATCATAACAATTATAAATGACTGTGTTTTTTGACACTTTCCCCCGTAGTGTAGCGGAGGGAAAAAAATCAAGTGTTCGTATTAGTCCACAAAATGTGCGTCTTTACTGAAAACATAATAAAAGAGGAATAATTTGAAATACTTAGCTCTCATGTTAATCAAATTATTATCATGACCAATATACACATTGTTACATTTTCAGTGTCACTGGTCTATTGGTTTACTCCTCACTCATCTAATGATAGTGACAATCTTCATAACAACCTTTATAACTTGTGTTATTCAACACTATAAGATCAGTTGTCACTCAGCTCAGATGGACAAAAATAAATATATGGGAAAAAGCCTTTGCAAAAAAAAAAAAGAGGAAATTTGCTTTAAATAATATTAAATCAAACTTACTGAATGGTTCCATTTTCTCCATTAGAGGTATTTAATTAGGTGCATTTGATGGAATCTTTGACACAGTTCCTAGACACCTGATATTTAAGGCTGTTTTGTAATTAGATGTCATATCATAAAAGCTCTTCTGGCATGTGCATTTACTGGTGTTAACAGATTTCAAAATTAATATAACAAATGTAATGCTAACCAGGCTGTTGAATAATCTTTAAATTCCACCTAATAAACGACGTGTGTCTTGACAGTGTTGCTGACATAGGAATCTTTTTTCTTTTAAAAAGAAACACAGAATGGTGATCAAGTACTGTGGAGAACCTAAATATAGACCCAAAGGGCATTGCAGATTGTGCACGTTTTTCAGGAACTCAACCCTACTTCTGTTTCATCAAATAGGACACTGGGGCTCTGACGTTAGTCACTGAAAGCAGCTCAGATTTAGCATCTGGACACAATGCAACCATATGTAAAACTGGAAAATAGATGTTTAAATAAATTCAGGCACTCACAGGACATTAGGAATTTGAAGCTTAATCTCCCAGCCCTGATCCTTATTGTCAGATCAACTAAAGAGATACTGTATGATGTGGCTGTTGAATTATATGGTTTAGCAGTCTTTGTAATTGAAATGGTTGCACATAACAACTGTGTCATGTCTGAGTACTGTGTACCTAAAGCAGTGCTGGGATGAATTTTGATGAGCCTGTACATTTCTTGTTTCTTCTTGGAAGCGGGAATAATTACAAAGTAGTAGAATATCACATTTCCAATAAATGTCATACGCTTTTTTTGTTGTTTTATTTCGAGTCCTGATAAAGCTAGCTACAGGAAATGTTCCCTTGTTGGAGAGAGTCTTCAGTCCCAAACAGTAACTGTAACATTTTAATTAAAAGGTTTGGCATAAACACAGCCTTGTTATAGCCATGCTGTCTCATGAACTTCAGTGCGCTCTTGTGCATACCTGGGAGCCTAAGATTCTGACGGCATAGATTTTCTTCTCTCTCTCTACTCCCCTCCTCCCCCCCCCCCCCGCCCCAGCAACCATGGAAATGTGTTTGAGGTGGGTGGCGGGGGGTGAGGGGAAAGCAGGTGAGGCAAGGCAAGGCTCATCCATTTCCATTGTTCTATTCCCCTGTCTCTCCAGGCAGTGGTTAATGGGGAGGGAGTATGTAGTGGGTGGGCCAGAGGAGGAGTGGGTGAACTGGTGAACATTATCCCTCCAATATCCAGCTGATATCAGCAAAGAAAGTTAATCACTTTCTACAGGAGATTCTGCACTATGGTGTTGCCCACCAAAAGGAGTCCTGGAGCAGCAGCTGCCAAGGTAGTCCCTGAGAGTGTGTGTCTGTTAGATGCTCTTATGTTATATGACGCATGCGGCAACCCACCTCCATCTGTTGAATGCCATGTTCTTGCTCTGCATCTGTTTGGGGCACATTGCAGGGGACCCAGCAGCCAGGTGGAGGCCTTTGTGGATGACCTTTTGTCATGCAGGGATCCAGCATTTCTTTGCAAGGTGGTGAGGTGGAAACCTCATGGAGCTTCCTGGTCCCTATGTGGATGTTTTGGAGCAGATGGGTATGCAATTGACTGTGTGTGTGAGAGACAGATTTTAAATAAATAATAAAAAGTTTATGATCCATGTTTAGTCCATAATGCATCACCACCACTTTTGTTTCATCTCAGATTCTTTTAAATGTTGTCATCGTATAGATGATCAATTGCTTTATTAGTAGTACTACATCTAGGAACTGATGTTTTGAGAACCCACAACACTCACAATGAAGCTCTGGGGCTGAGCACCTCTGATAACTAGACCCTATATGCTGCACTTCAAAGAACCCAATTTGGCTCAGATTCTTAGCTTGTGTACTTTGGTGGACACCCCAGTCATTGGACCTACACTGATTTGTACTGTGTGAGAATATGGCCTGTTGTCTCTAAAGATACTCAGAAAAACTAACTAGGTAGATTCCAACCTGAAGAGAACATTGCAGAGCTTCCTATCACCGTCAGGGGGAAAAACTTCTTAAGAGAGAATTTGACCTCAGAATTGTAGGCTCAGACTAAGGCATCAAGGTTTCCTAGCTTCAAATAAAATCAACACCTCTTAAGCTGCAATTCAAACAACTCCAACAGTCACTAGGCCATAGACTGCAATATCATAATAGGCAAACAATTTATTGGGCTAACATTAAGACTGCAGTGAACAGGAGTGAAGGGGATGACGTAATTCTCACATTCTTGAGAAACAAAAAAAGGTTAAATTCCCCAGTCTATGGTTATTGATGCAGGCAAAATAAAAGATTGGATTGATAGCAATTGGATTTGTAGCTTAAATTTACCAAAAAACATTTTCCTAATTTTTTTCAAGAGTGATTTGGGCAAAATAAGTTTTCTCCATACTGGATAATCATTCCTTTATGGCTGGATAATCATGCTATTTCCATCTTCTTATCCCCATTTTGCATTCTCTAAATGGTGCTGTTGAATTTTAACTGGACTGGCCAAGCTATTTGAAAACTCCATCAAATAGCTACTGAACAACTTGAGATGATTATGGCAGAGCATTTAAGAAGCATAAATGCACAATATGCAAATCTGTGAGCTCTAACCACCGTCCCCCATGATAAATGTTTTGTTGCATCTATTTAAGGATAGTTAAGTTGGTTCCTGATAATCATTGTTCTGAATTTAAAGAATAAACATGAATTGAATTAAACTTTGCAGGTGGCTTGACCTCCACTAAGCTTTAAGGTGCTTTTTGACTAGCCATCAGGACCTAGCCCATGATTTAGTTGTAGTTTATTTGGGCAAAATTCTCTTAAGTATTCAGGATTTGGTCCCATATGTTTAAACAAAGCAATAGCGAGTATATGGATTTATTGAGGGTAAAGCATCTGCAATTCATGGAAAGCAGAAGACTTAATTCCCCTCAACATATAATTCTATAATGTCATAGAAAGTGTCAAACCCATGCAAGTGCCCTGGTGTGTATGTGTGTGTTTTAAACACAGAAACCTCTATGGTAAAGTGGGAATAAGAGCAAAACTGTGCCCCACCTTATATCTTGTGCAACATTGAATTCAGTGGAGTGGTACAGGGTAGTGCCCGAATAGAATGTTTCTTGGGCCTTCCCTAGGTGGTGCTTCAGTCACACCAGAGGAGTGTACATTTTAGTTTGCACTAGTGTGTCATACACTCAATAGCCTGTGAGGACACTGCTGATGTGCACTAAAAGTTCCCTAGTGGGTGCTAATGTAATCCCATTTCAAATAGATTTAATGTGCACTAGGGAACTTTTAGTGCACACCAGCAGTGTCTCCCTCAGTCAGTTAGTTCTCAACACCCTAGTGAGGACTAAAATTTACAATCCTCTGGTGCAGATTAAAACACCATGTATGCAAGACCTTACACTCTATTCTAGCTGTGTTGGGGTTTGTTTTCTTGAGCAGTTAGGGAAATGTGATACCCTGCTCAGTTGTCATATTATATAAGAACAGAAGAAAGGCCATACTGGGTCAGACCAATGGGCCATCTAGCCCAGTATCCTGTCTTCCGACAGTGGCCGGTGCCAGGTACTACAGAGGCAATGAACAGAACAGGGCAATTTATCAAGTGATCCATCCCCTGTTGTCCAGTCCCACCTTCTGACAGTCAAAGATTTAGAGACACCTGGGGCATGGGGTTGCTTCCCTAGCATCTTGGTTAATGCTCATCAATGGACCTATTCTCCAAGAATTTACCAAATTCTTTTTGAACCCAGTAATACTATTGTCCTTCATAACATGAGTTCTACAGGTTGACTGTGCATGTTATGAAGAAGTACTTCCTCTTTGTTTTAAACCTGCTGTCTATTAATTTAATTGGGTGACCCCTTGTTCTTGTGGTATGTGAAGGGATAAATAACACTTCCTTATTCACTTTCTCCACACCCATTCATGATTTTATAGACCTCTATCATATCTCCTTAGTCATCTCTTTTCTAAGATGCCCAGTCCCAGTCTTATTAATCTCTCCTCATATGGAAGCTGTTCCATACCCCCTAATAATTTTTGTTTCACTTCTCTGTACTTTTTCCAATTCTAATATATCTTTTTTGAGATGAGGTGACCAGAACTGCACACAGTATTTGAGGTGTGGGCATACCATGGATTTATTTAGTGGCACTATATTTTGTGTCTTATTTTCTATCCCTTTCCTAATGGTTCCTTATATTCTGTTTTAGCTTTTTTTGACTGCCACTGAGCAGATGTTTTCAGATCACTATTCATGATGACGCCAAGATCTCTTTCTTGAGTTGTAACAGCTAATTTAGACCCCATCATTTTATATGTGTAGTTGGGATTATGTTTTCCAGTGTGCATTAATCTGCATTTATCAACATTGAATTTAATTTGCCATTTTGTTGCCCATTCACCCAGTTTTGTGAGATCTCTTTGCAGTCAGATTTGGACTTAACTAGTTTGAGCAATTTTGTATAATCTGCAAACTCTGCCACCTCACTGTTTACCCCCGTTCTCAGGTTATTTGTGAATATGTTGTACAATATTGATCCCAATACAGATCCTTGCAGGGCTCTGCTATTTAACCTCTCTCCACTGTGAAAACTGACTGTTTATTCCTACCCTTTGTTTCCTATCTTTTAACCACGAGAGACCCTCCTTCTTGTCCTGTCACTGCTTACTTTGATTAAGAGCCTTTGGTGAGCGACCTTGTCAAAGGCTTTCTGAAAGTCCAACGACACTATATTGACTGGATCACCCTTGTCCACATGTTCAAAGAATTCCAATAGATTTCTGAGGCATGATTACGGCTTTTGTAAAGGCAAGTCTGACACGTATAATATGTAGTATATAACATGTTAACAGGCTCAGACCAATATTTCTGACAGTCTTTGACATAAGTTGTTGTACACTTTCTTCTCCTATTCAAAGGCTAATGGGGAGGCAGGGATGTTGGATCATTGATGTGTAGGGTGACCAGATGTTCCGATTTTATAGGGACAGTCCCGATATTTGGGGCTTTTTCTTATATAGGCACCTATTACCCCCGTCCCGATTTTTCACACTTGCTATCTGGTCACCCCATTGATGTGGCTGTTTTCCCCAGTGGGGGAGACGTATCTCCGATTGGTCTCAATCGCAGCAGCAGCCAGACCCTCTGTCCAGATGTTCTTGCCTGTAATATATGGTGCCTGTCCCAAGCCTACAGATAGCAAAGCTCAGACTCTCCTAAATTCTCAATAAATTTTACTAAATAGTTCTTTGACGTATAAAGATGCTCTGTATTTTTTTCTCCCTATTCTGCCAGGCCTTCTACATTCTCCACACTATTTACTGTAACACCATTCCCAGTAGCCTTTCTGATGCCCAAGACACCACTTCCCCATTAGTCCATATGAAACACACATGATGCTAAGATCATTTTATGCCTGTCATTCTGTCCCTGGCAGGCTTCTCTATAAGTCTCTCCACTGGTTTCCTTGATTTCCTCAAAAGCATTAATTTGAGCTTATTTTCCTTTTGTAAAAATTTCAAATGACATAGGATCCTCTTTCCCATTTTTTTAGGTGCTTTTGAACAACCTTCCCTGTGTGTTCAAGGTTGTGCTGCATACCTCTGCCCCTCTCCACTTACCTCACTTGCCTCTTGTCATGTCATGCCATCATTCTGCCAATTATGAAAGCATTGATGCTGCTTGTCTGCTTCTCTCATGTTCATTGTCACGATTTCTGCCGTGCCTGTCTCCCCGTGCACATATTGCCTTCCCTAAGCTGGTCCACAAAGCCAATACCTTCTCCAGACAGTCAAATTCCTCTTCTGCCACAAAGCCTGCAATAAATTATCTAATTACTAATGGGCAATTGGGACTTGGCCTTATACTTTAATGAAACAAAACACATCTAAGTTGTGTCCTCCCTTTGTATGTTTCATTTGTCTCCTAAAAAGTATAAGCTGTTCAGACTTGTGATGGTGTCTTTCATTTTGTGCATAGCTAGTGCCTCTTGGGTTCTACCATAACAAAAGTGATAAATAGACAATTAACTTGTGCTCTACTTACTTTTTGCAATAAATATCCATTATAATTCATTTAATGTTATCTAGTGCACAATGCTCTTTTCAGGACAAATCCTGAAATGATCAAATTCTATAAGCCATCAAGAATAATTAAACAGAATGTCTCCAGTCTTGTGTGGAAAATGGGACGTTGTCAGGTATCAGACAAACGTAGAAGAGATGAGTGAATCGGTGTCTACAAACTTGCTGTGTGGTTTTGTTTTTCATGATCTCTCCTCCTCAGTAATGACCTTTCTTTTGGGAATTAATGAAATGAATCTTTGTAAGGATAGTCCCATAAATTGCTAGGCTAAAAGTAGTAAACATCAGTCTCAATGGGCTAGCATGTAAGTTGAATGGCTTTGATTTTCTTTAGAGGGATTTAATTTATTTTGAATATTACAAGTGGCTTGAGGCAAGCTGTAGTCATCTGTCATTCTTTAGTCAAATCATATTATTTCACTGATAAAATATTCATTGATCTCTTAAACTGTAAATCACATTTTGCCTGATTTTGCTAGATGTATATTTTATTAATACAAAAATGACATTAAAGATTGGTGAAAAGCTCTCCAGTACAGTCTGTGCTTTTAAACAAGGTACTAAGAGATTGTACATATTCATCCAACTCAGTGTGTAGGCTTTGTTACAGCCCATGGCATTCCCTATTTTCCAAAGTCCTTCTTGAATATAGAAAGAGAAAATAAGCTGTTAAAATTTCAAAGACGCATGGCATGTTTAGTAAGATCTTTCCTCATAATTGGTAAGGAAGAAATATTGTAAGCCAATATATTTGTTTTCTAAGTGTCTGTGCATTTTCGTACCACTTACTGAGTCTCTGATATCAGTAAGAAAATAAGAATACTTTTTCCCTCTGGCAGTTCAGGATAGCTACCTACGGTAGACAAAACCTGCAGAAGTCAATGGCAAAATTCTCACTAACTTCAACAGGTTGGGTCTGCTGTAGGTAGCTATCCTGAACTGCCAGAAGGCTGGAAAAAGTATTCTCATTTTATAATATCAGAGTTTCAATAAGTGGTATTCCTACTGAATTCACTGGGAGAAGTATATTTTCTAGGGTTTATTATCTGTGGAAAGAAGATATACTAATTATTTCAGTGGGTGGCTCTGGCTACTCAAAGAAGGCAGGACTGGGCTCATGTCTGTATGATTGTTGCACTTTACTATTGGCACTGCAGTAGCTCCTAGAGGCCCTAACTGAGATCCAGGCTCCAGTGTGCTAAACCCTGTACAAACACAGAGTAAGAGACAGAACCTGCTCGGAATAGCTTACTCCTTTTCTTAATCTAAATAGAGAGGACATTTGTATTGTTTTACACGTTGGCTTCATTTTCTGTGCGTATTCTTTCAGGATATTTTCTCTTTTAAGTACTATGATTATTATGTCTAGTCTTCTCCCCTTGCTGTGTTACATTTTATACTTTTGTCCTTTCCCTGCCTCCTGCTATTTTCAAGGGAAGCCAATGGAAGAGACATTCTCCATCCCTGAAATGTTTAAAAAAAAAAAGTATTGAAGGTACTGATTTGATGGGATTGGAGCAAACAAAGAACTTGTGCAACACTTAATTTTCATGGAGTTCATTTGCTATATAAAAGGGTAGTTGGTGTTTGTATTTGGAGTCTCAACTCACTGAATTGTATTGCTTTTCTATAGGAGAATTTTACTGATCTGTTCCTGACATAGCTAGACATGTTAGAAGACTGCACATAGTAATTATAATTTCCTTTTCCCCAGGAGCTAACTGTAAGGCCTGGCATTTTAAAAATCCACTGCAAATACGGTTGTGTCTCCTAACATTAACATTAGTGTTATCATAGATTCATCGATTCCAAGGCCAGAAGGGACCATTTTGATCATCTAGTCTGACCTCCTGTATAACAAAAGTCATAGAACTTTCCGAACAAAATTCCTAGAGCATATCTGTTAGAAGAACATCCAGTCATGTCCTCAGTGTGGCAAAGGCTAGGATTAAAGTCACAGCACCAGAATTGTAAATGATTTTTACACATTAGCTAGCGTATACCTGCCCACTGGCACTCAGAGATGACAATGCAATTATAGAAATGGTTCATATCTAAAAATAACTTGCCGAGTTTCTAAGAAAGTCGTGTTTTGTATATGTGGAAATTTAAAATAGCACTGACGTCTTTTTCAGGTGTAAAATTTTAAAAATGAAATGATAATTTAAATGTTTACTTTCAGTAGGATTTTCAGTCTCAAAGTTAAAACGGAAAGGATGCACATTACTTTATATGTCATGTTTTACTGAAAGTACACAACAGGCTATATTGGGTCATTTTGTACCTTTCATCATGGGAAGTGTATATTTATGTGGGTGTAGCAGTTGTTCAACTTCATACACACAACTTGCAAGCCAAAGTCTTATGATATTAGTCCACAGACAGGATAGGGTTGGTGGAATTTTATTACAGAAAATAGATCACACAAGATATGCCATGTATTCTATACTGCCATGTGTTCTATTTTAATAGCTGTTTTGAAAGTCAGCTTTTTTATTAATAATGTACAAATAGAAACAGACTAGCTGAAAGCTGAGAAATCAGAAGCTACACTAGATAGAAAGGATGATAGTAATTGGAGATTACAATTCAGTAATGCTTGTAAATGCAAAACCTGACCTTTGCTGTATCTTTATTAGATATTTTCATATCATTCCTATGATTAGAGAAGTGACATGAAGAGTGACTTCTTAACTAATAATGTTGGCTTGAAGTTTCTCTAGCAGAAATATGTGATCTGAATTTCTTGACATATCTTGCTTACCAATCAATAGTATGATTTTATCTCTTATAATCATGAAAATAAGTATTATACCTGGGTCTCAGTCACTGCCTGTGGTAGGAGGTGCAGGGGAGCATCTCTCAAGCAGGAACTCTCATAGGCACAGTGTCTCCAGAATCATTGGTCATTTAGTCAGAGAGTGTAGTATGCATTTCCCTCTCCATCCCAGCTCTATTGATGTCTTTAGCTTCCCTTATCAATTTTCATAACATCTAATTTATGTTGATTGCTATATATTTCCCCTTTATTTCCAGGAACAGCTCCTCCATCACCTTTTGAAAAAGTACTGCTTGCTCTTCCCCCCCAGATGTACATCCACCCCAGTATCTGGAGCAGAAGGGTGGAAAGGGTTATGGCCCTGCCCTCACTCCACCCACTGAGTTGGGGTATGAGTGACCAGAACCACTGGCAGTATTAGCCTAAGATTATGCCTGTGCTATTCAGTTTCTGCACATGGCTGAGGAGCACCAGGGAGGCTCCTTTGCACCCCCTCTGATTCACTTTTCCCCATTCTAATGTTTCTCTGGGTGTTCTTTAGAAAAACAAAATAAACAAACTAATAGTTACTCTGATGTAGAGAAAAACTGATCTCCTTGCTGTCGGTCTCTTCAAAATACTCTGCATATTCTCTTTTTAGACACCTGACAGGTTAGTCCCAGCTTCAAACTTTAATGTAAATCAGTGTTAATTTCCTTGGATATAAAGATAATGTATAATGAATAAACAAATCACTTATTGCTCATGCTATTCATTTTTCTCTCAAAAAAAAGTTAAATCTGGACTGCCTGTGTCTCTGTACTGTGTGAAAGTAATATCTGATCAAAGGGTTTGGTGAAAACAGCCCCAGCTCAGGACGTTAAAATTAGAATAAAGCAGTAGAAAATATTCTGCAGGGGTCAATGTTGTATTGGCATGAGGTTGGATGAGATGACTTAAAAGGACACTTCCATTTCTAATATCTGTGTTTTTGTTATTTCAACAAATTATTTTTCCAGTGATAGTGATATGAACATGCTTTGGGGAAAGGATTTATAAAGGCAATTTCATCAAATGATCCAGGATGCTACCAGTGATGTATACTAGCAGACTTCTAAAGCTTCTTTTCTCCTCTACCGTTTCAGCTTACATTTCTATAGCCTCCAAATTGCAAGCTCTCTAGATTCCAGTATGAATACAATACTGCTGCTTGCTGCCTCATGCGTACCAACAGGTGGCACCACACGATACCCATCTATTCCCGTGACTCATTCATGTCAGAGTACAGTTAAAAAATATCCTTCCTTGTTTATTTCTTTTTTAAACCTTCCATAGATTTTCCCCAGCTTCTCTGCGTGCCTTGAGCCAGGGCATTGTAGGAGGAGTGTGTGCTCAAAGCAGCCAGAGCACAGCCCATAATATAGAACCTTGTCTCTTTCACCTTCTGTCTCCCTTCCCTTCCATCATCTAGCAGAAGCCTCCTCTGCTCATTCACATAATCTTGTTGATTTTGGTATGAGTAAAAACCAAGGGCCTGATTCCTTTAAGTGGTGAGTACTGTCACCCCAAACTGATGTTGCTCAGCACTTTGCATGACTGTCTAACTTTTTGTTGACTGTATCTAACTCTCTAAAGCATTTTGAGATACAGTTCCTAAGAAAGAGGCTCTACCAAATATTATAAACTAATTTACTGCAGCATAGCATGTAGTATATAAGGGCATGATTTTGCAATTTGTCAATATTAAAAAAACAAAACTTTTGTCTTTTGGTGGGATTTGTGAATGCTGCGCTACAATCGGATTGTGCCCTTTTGTAATACGGGGATTTCCTAGATTTTTATTGTATATGTTTATTAAATGTTTGTTTTTATCTAACAGCAAAAATAGGTTAGGCATAGACAGTGAGTTTTAGGGTCACATGTAATTCCACTAAAACACTGTGGATGACATTCTGCTTGCCTTTCGACCACGAGCCATTAAGAGTAGTGGTGCTGATCATATGAGTAAAGTGACTGAACCTTATATGGATGTGCAGGCTGAGAGGGCATAAGGAACCCACCTCTTGCATAGCACGTGCAAAGTCAAGGGACAATGGCAGTCCCAGCACTCAGGGAAATAAAGAGACTGCTTTCTATGTGAACCTAGCCACCCCGTCTCCCGTCCACACTGGCCCATCTAGCAACCAAGGTGGAGCAAACTACACCATCCTAAAGGTGGACCAGGCTGCATGAGTCAGAATTCTTCCCTGAACTCCCTAGAGGAACTGAAACTCTGCATGGCCCCTAACTAATGGTTGTGCCTACAAGGCAATATTTGGTCTCTGCAATATACTTGTTCCAATGTAGCAAAAAAAACTTCTTAATATACCATATCATGCTTTAAAAAAAATGAATACATTTAACCATGATAGCAGGTACTAATTTATTTTTGTTAGTGGATAATAATGAAAAGTCAGAGAGATTAATGTGCTGTTACTGTTTATTCAGTACTGCATTGCTCGTGACTAAGTACAATGGATGAGACCTTCTTTCTGCCTCATTAAATAAGTTAATCATGTAAATCAGGGGAAAACATTTTGGATAGTGTGAGTATAGGCTGAACATCAGATATGCATTTTTCACTACAGAGCTGTAACGCAGGTTTGACAACATACAGGTGTCCCATCTACAAAACATTAACATCTCTCTCCTGTTATCGCTAAAGTAAATGAAAATTACACAATTAAAAGGTTGAACTGGCATATGTTGCTATCAGAGTTACATGGCCATCAATAGGAATTCCTTCCTACTGAAGAGAGAAGTTTTAAGATGGATAGTCTTCTGTGGTAAATAGACCATTAGATTATCAGGAGTGCTGCTATAATTTAACTAAAAATACATTTTCCTGTGTCTTTTAAAATGTAAATAAAAGTACCAATTAATTTTTCATTAGCAGGCACATTTTAATGGCCATAAAATGTTTACGGTTATTGGTTTTTAGCTTACAACAAAAGTTAACACAGAAAAACACTGTTATTCTGATACAAAATATAATACATAACCCTGAAAAAACAACTAGGATAGACAAGAACAGGAAAATCCTTATCAATCAAAATTTGTCAAAACATAAACCAAAGGTTGAAATTCAAAAATTTTGGTTAACTGGTGTTTTTTTTTTAATTTATTTTTATTTTTTTATTTTTTATTTGCTTTAAAAAATTTGGGTATCTGCACTTCCTGACTGGAGACAGGACTGGAAACAAATATCCCAATAAACTATTTTTTCGCCCAACCTGGCTAAAGTTAGATAACACTAGACTTATTGTGTTGCTTGCTGCCCAGAGTGCAGATCCCAAAAGCTCAGATATTCATCTGAACTTTTGAAGTTCCTTCAACCTTAGTAACAAGAATGAAATACTCAAGTTATGTAACTTGTGGTGCTTAGGAGCTGGACTGAAAGACTGTGGAAGCGAATGATAAAGAATCTGATTGGTTGAAAGAAAAAGTAGGCATGGACCTGATGCAAAACGCACTGAAGTCGAGGCAAAAACTGTTGTTGACTTTGTCAAATAATTGCATTTGCATTGGATTGTATGCTTGAAAATAGAGGCAGGTTTTTTTTAAAGTGTCCCTCTGTGTCCATTTTATAAAAATCTTTTGTCAAATTTTAGCTCTGAAGTTTTAACAATCCTAATTTAAAGACAGCTACTTTATTTGGTATAAATGTTGTATGACATGGGTTTACAATCTTGAAGTTACAAACAAGCAGGAGGGTTGCCATTTTATTTATTTATTTATTTATTTATTTTTCTTTCTTTCTTTCTTTCTTTCTTTCTTTTGTGTGTGTCCTGAAAATCTTCTGTTGTAATACTGGGTATGGTATGGAAAAGGTTCAGACCAATATGTAATAACTACACATGGAATTACAGATCCACTTCAGATTTTGAGTAGGATAAAATTGGAATTACTGTTTTCTAACCTGTCCTTCCTGGTCTGGGACATGACCAAGAAACAAAACATCAAAGTAGCTATATTTTGGATCAAATATAAAAATAGCCTTAGATGACTGAAATTTTGTGAGAACTGTCATGCTGGTGAAATTTCTATCCAAAATGGTAGAAATCTGGCAAGAGCAGCTGTTCTCATGACATTTATGCTGAAAAAAATGCTAGAACAGCTAATGAGATTTTGACACTGTTGAAACCAATACTTAATATTGATTTCTGCCTCCTTGATCTCTATTTTAATAATAACTGTAAGGATATATGGACTTCATTCCTTTTTCATTATACATATAGTATGTTTATTTAATAATTTAATAGCCACCACATTAAAATCTTCCAAAATATGCTTTCCTATTTCCATGGCATTATGAATAAAAATGCATTATGTGGCTCAGAATGACAAAAAATATGTTTTTAATTCGGTAAATTGGTCTCAATTGAAAATTCCATATGTTCCTGTTTAAAACTTACTAAAGACTAGCAGACAGTAAATAATGTACAATTTTATTTGAACTGACATCATTAACACTCTTTTTTTCATGATGCACAAATAAACACTCCAGATAGACCACTGGTTTAAGTGATAGACAGCATCTTTATCAAAGAATTAATCTACATCTCCAACTGTTAACCAAGAACAAATCAAGTTCTTGTGGTCACATTCATAGCTCAATGCTATAGCTTTAGTGATAGAGCTAGGCAAGAAATGGCTTTCCTGTCCCAGGAAAATTTTCAAGATTTCAAAAAAAATTTCCTATCTTAAATTGGGATGAAAAGTCAAACTCTCAAATTTTCATGAACTCACAGTCCGAAAAATTATTGTTTTGAGACAATTGAAATGTTTCATTTTGATTTTTGCCTTTTAAACTTAATATTTTACTGTAATTAGGTTAAATTTCATAACAAAAACTCATTTTGACCAAAAAAAATGGAAATTTTTCATTATAAAAATGTCAAAATGGAACACTGACAACTTCAAAACTTTTCCAATATGAGAAGTTTATCAAAAGCTACCCCTTCCCATAAAAAGTTTTAGTTTTGATAAATTGGCATTTTCCAACAGAAAAAGTTTACTTGAAAAACATCTGACCGGCTCTACTCAAGGATAGCTTTACAGCCATCTGGCCAAATCAGGGATTTAGCCTTCCCCATTGAAAGAATCCAGTTCCCACAAGCAGTAGAGATTTAAATTTCATTCTTGGATCCAGCACTGACTTCCTAGATACTCTTAGGCAAGTCACTTAACTTTTGTGGCTGTAAAACAGGAATAATGATGTTTGCACACCTTTGTACAGGAATTAAAGATCTGTGGATGAAAGGCAGTAGAGATATGCAAAGTATTTATTATTCAACTTGTATGCAAATTTAAGGTTGCCTCCCCAGGTGTAATTCTACACGCATTATCTTGGTGGTCTTGCTCCTGAACCTGAACCAGGGTTTGAGACAACAAATGAGACCAGTGCCTGGACCAAAACTGCAAGGGACTTCAGCTATAAGAGTGGCAGTTATTAGCTTATATTTGGAAATGATGATCCTAAATATGTTTCCATTTATAACCAGATATTCAACAGGCTTGTCCTCCTAACAGGTAGATGCCATGCTGTGTGAAGAAATCTAGAGCAGCTATTGCCAAATGCCCAAATATTTACTTAGAGCTCCCTAAGGCTTTCTCTTTGCCTGATTCAATTGCAAGATCAGCAGGTAGGGCATAGGTGATCCAAATTCGGAGTGGTATTGCCATTTATACTGTATTCATCACCACGGTCTCCAAGTGTCTGTTTTTCTATCTTGTCCTTTGTCACTTAATTTAAAGTACAGTCACTTTCCAGGCTTCCAGTCAAATGAATGCTTAAGAGGGCACACTTAAATGTCTACAGTCTCTAAAGCGTTAAGAAACTTAGCAGTTAAAATATAGTAATGAATTATTTAAATTCTTTAGTTGCAGTGTTTCATGTGTTTTCTGATATATTTGATTATCTTTACCTAACTTGCTTATGTTAAGCCTTCATCAATATGTTAAAATATTTCTCCTGCATTGTAGAACAAAATGCTACCTAATGAAATGAGCAAAAATATGACATGGGCTATGTTAATATATTTTCTGCTCTTTTCCTTGCATGGTACCTATGTCACTCACTTTGTTCAAAATAGGGGGAGAGAAATATTCCTCTCTAGCAACAACCCTGTCAAGAAGCTATTTTTTAATTTTGTGTTTCATACTCCAGATAAATGATGGAGAAAACCCTTTTTCCAGAGAGTCTTAAAATATTACCGCTGATGCTTGTAGATCATTACAGATATAGTGCAGGTAAATCCACAAAAATGCAGGGGCGGGAAAATGAGAGGTCTTTTTAAATTCCCCCTCCTAATTTTAAAATAAAATTCAAACATTAAATATGCCTTAATGTTAACTGGTACATCATTAACATTTCCCTGTACATGGACTAATACCAGATAAAATATAATTTTACATCTACATATAGAGCAGTGCTTATCCCAACTCTTGAAAACAAAGCTATGTCCTCCACAGGAAAATTAATCAATCCATACCATGGCTGTTCTGAAGGCCTGCATATCGTCCCCATCTGTGGCTAGTTCTTTGCACACTCACACTCTAGGAAGCACTGATGCGTGCCCATAATATGATCTATCTACCTAAGGATTTTATAAAGCCACCTGTCACTATGGCATCTGAGTGCTTTCCATGTAAAACCAATAAAAATAGCAAAATCCTTCGTGGAAGTCATGTCACCTCTGGCGCTTCTCTATTTTTGGGGTCAGAACTCTGCTTGGGGTAGGGTTTTATTTATTTCCTTTTTTGCTGTTAGCAGTTAATGACCTATCTCCTTTCTTACATGCATTGATGCATAGTGAAATAGTTAACAATGTTTACACTTCAAGTATCACCACTGAATTAGCTCCCTGTGATGGGACATGCCTGCATCCCGCTGACAGCAAGCCTAACAAAGGTTCCTGCACTCAGGCAGTGCGAATTAAACACCCCTGCAGAGCATGCGCGGCCAGGAGAAAGGGAACTTTAAAAATGGAGCTGGGCATAGAATCAGAGAGGAGTTTGCCCAAGAGGAGAGGTTGCTAGGGAGCCTAGCCTGAGGCAGTGACCAGCCTTTCCCTCCTCCCTACTCTTGTTAGGGCGGACAGACAGTGCAGCACGGAGAGGTTTCAGAGTAGCAGCCGTGTTAGTCTGTATCCGCAAAAAAACCCAGGAGTACTTGTGGCACCTTAGAGACTAACACATTTATTAGAGCACAGGCTTTCGTGGGCTACAGCCCACTTCATCGGATGCATTGAATGGAACATCTCTGGATGTCTGCTTTCTGTCAGTGCCCTGTAGCTGGACCTGTGGAACAGCACCAGGGCCTAGAGGTAATTGGACTCTGAGTTCACTCCAAAGGTCCTTTCAATTTCAAGGAAGCTTGCCTAGGAATGGGGGTTCTGGAGTGGCCCAGGGGCAATAGACATAAGGAGCCAAGCCCAGCCTGAGAGATGGCTGACTGTACTCCCATTAAAATGAATAGGGCCACTCACATCTCAGAGTTGCTGTTTGAGACTGTCTGCACGTTCAGGCAGCTATATCTGTATAGGTTACGCTCTTTGTGTTCTCAAGATTTTCTTCACAAACATTACAGTGTTTTGTCTTAGATTTTGGAAAAGGTTCAGAGATTTGTTCATGCCTTCTGAAGGGGATGCCCCCACATTTTTGGAAACTGATATATAAGTTGTATATTATTTTATTAATTGATAAGGACTCCAGGTACATACAGCAGAGGATATGTGTTATGCAGCCATGAGTAGTAGGGATAAATCTTCAAAATACAAACCATCCTTCTCTTTCCAATTTTCCAGACCCATGAATCAAATAAGCTCTAAAAGACCCAAAATATCTGTTGTGGAACTTGTCTTTTAAATTTATTTTCTGGGGGTAGCAAATTAGCTTAGGATGTAGTTCATAATATCTTGCCACCTGGTCACTGTGTATCACTTTTACTGAGTCATAATATGTATGAGTTGATTGTTCTTTGATCTCTTAGAAATGTGCAGTGATTTATTACAACTTCTGTTTCTGTCTAAATATGAACCATTTTATACCCTACATTTCAGGGTTTTTTAAATTTTAATTTCAAATTTACTTTTGTATCATTATATACATTTTCTGTGCTGTGGATTTGTGCCCATTTACAGTGTCTGAGAATCTGACCCTATATAGATTTTAGGGCAGTAAGTGCCCAAATGCCCCATACTGCGTTAAATCAGATGCTCACAGAAGGAATTTGGGGAATGTGCCATTGGACAGGAATAAAAAGGTCTTGCAGCTATCAAAAGAAAACTGAAGAGGGAATTTGAGTTTTCTCGTAGGAACGTTGCTTTCAACCCCCAGCAGGGCTATGGACATGGGTTTTCCCGCACAAGTACCTAACATCATACTACGATAGGTTGTATTGAGTAACCTTTCTTTTTGAGGGAGATGAAGTTCAGAAGTCCTGTACAATGCTGAATCTGCTTTTCATCCATTCTCTGCTCTGCAGTAATGCACAGTGCAAACTTCATTTGCTAGCATTTTGATCCAGCAAGAGTTTAATTACTAGTCAAGAGGTTATCACTAGAAAATGAACATTTACTCACAGTTGCCGTAGAGTAGTATCCGTATGCTAGTTATTCCATTACCCCAGTATAAGGAAATAAATGCTTGCCTTCTGATACCACTGACATTTAATGGTGACCGGTGTAGGTTCTCTAGTGATTCTTTGTGTCATCCCGGATTCCTTTCAGCTAGATTCTGCCTCCTACACTGCCAGACACCAGAAGTAATTTTTCCTCATATCTAAGTGACAGTGGTTTGTGTCAGGACTCTGAACTAAACAGAGCATTTAAAATATTTACTTTAAAATATCTAGGTATGAAAAGGTATATTTCAGTAACATTTCAAATAACAAATGGAGGAAGGAAATCTCAGCATTTCAGTAATTCAATAACTTTCTGAAATTCAAATCCTTCCCCTGCCCCAGTCTCTCGTCTTCTAATATTTGAAGCTGCTTTGGCTGTCACAATAGTTTACAGAGCACTTTCACAATACATTATTGAAAGAAAGGGAAGTACCATCTGAAAAATATGGAAGCAAACACAAAAGAACAAGTTGTAAAATACAAAAGACCAGATTCTGTTTCTTATTCATGTTGAAAAATATTAAGTGTTCCTACTCAAATCAGGGGGTTCCCTTAGAGAGTATGGGGCTTTTCGGCATCCGTATCCAATCAGAATCTGATCTGAAGTACCTGGGTGATTATAATCTCATAAACATGGACATCAAAAGATGCTGAATCACATTCTTAATTTGAAATGGCATATTTGAAGTGTCTCTCAGAAAAGGAGAGCAATGGCTTATATCATTTACAGCATTTTGTATCTTGTCGTCTTTAAACAAAATGAGTCTCAAATTTCTAGAAACATGCTAATGACTGCAAGCTACCAGTAAATATACCTGTCAAGAGCTATGGATTACTTAATTACCATTTTCTACCCCACAAAGTCCATCATCTGAAAAATCTTCAGAATGCTGCCAGTGGTGGTAATAAGAAAAATCAATCATTCAAAAAGGGGGAAGGATGATGACAAAGTTATAGAAAGGCTTTTGTTACCCTCATGATCCTGTTTATGAAGGTATCTGATTGAAAACTTATCATATTAGCTGATGAGGTTTAGGTTCAGCCGTTACTATATGAAAACATAACATTTCACAGAGAGCAGAATCTTCAAAAGCATCTGGGTGACTTAGAAGCCCACGTTCTGTTGACGTTCAACGGACCATCGCGCCTCCATCTCTTAGGTTCTTCTGAAAATCCCACCCACTATGAGAAATTAAAGCTCAGTAAAGTTGTGATGTAATCCAGCATAACTCCCAGTGCAGCCTACTAAATTGTGCCTCTTGCCAGGGCACATTTTTGTCTTCCAGTCTTTCCTTCTATTTAACGTTTTTTCTTCTAAAAATTATATATATGTAATATTAAATGTAACAATAAATAAATATTAAACTTGCTTTAGCACACAGGAAAGTGAAGAATAAATTAACTTAATTTAGCACACTCACTGGCACCAGGCATAATGCAAACCAGGGTTGTGCATGTTTGCCCACACAGTTTGGCAATTTCTTTGCTATTTAAGCCATGGGTTTCTCCTGAGTAGGGTCTGCATGTTGTTCTAGATAGCATCAAATTGTCTTGTGATTTTTCTGACATGAACAAATGGAGACTAGAGTAAGACCACCAGGTTAATGTTCGCTTGTGATCTGAGGCATGAGGTGCTGTAGAACATTTTTGTAAAAAAAGCATGTCCCTTAACCCTCCTTTCTGCATTTTTCAAAGTTAAGGCATCAGTCAAATTTCTTGTAACTCAGAGGTGCTTCTCTGTTCTTGTCATATCTTCTGGGTCAGACTGCTACTGTTACATGAACCTTAAAAGCACTTTGGCCTACGTCCCCTACTGCAGCTGAAGAACGCACAGTGAAACTCAGGAGGCTTTGGTGCAAAGGGGGCCTACTGATCTTTCACTGACTGTGAACTGGGCTAGTTCCTTGGAAAAGTATAACAACAGCCTGAGGACTGCTAGAACTCGCATTAGCTGCCATCAGCTCCAGGGGGCTCATATGGCAGATTGGTATCACCAGGGTGAAAGGCCGCCTCAGCCAAGCCTCCGTTTCACTAGCCTTTCCCTGCCTCGCCATCAGCCAGATAAGGGGAACACAGAAGTCACTCTGGCTCTAAGTAACCCCAAGATCTGCCTGCATTATAGGATTCTTCTGTGGCTGACTTTAGGGCAATTTGTGGCACAGTGTGAAGCAGTGACAGTGCTGGGAAGAATCTGACTTTGATGCATAAACAGTGCCCTTCACAGATCTGTACTATGGTATATCTAATGCAAAGCTTGTGTGAAGTCATGCATGCTCATATTAAACAGTACTTAACAAAGGGAAATATAATGATTACATCCAGGTAGCAAACCACCGATGTGTTAAAGAGGGAAATAGTCCGCAGGAAATCAGCGCTAGTCTAAAATAGAGGGGATTGCACTTGTTTTGTTGGCCTTGGTACGGTATAGAGCTTACCAGTGTGATGAGCTATGATCCTCTCCCGGTGATTGTCAAATTCCAAGTGTCCTTGCTCTTTGTTTGAGCTCCACTGACATCCTTTTGGTGCTGCAAAATACTGTTGACTGGAAATAGGTGAAGATTTCAGTTTTTATCGCTGGAAAAGTTTTCTTCCAAATTTACAGGGGAAAAATGAGTAAATTGTTTGCTTTGCCAAAGTGACATTTCTAAATCAAACGTAACATTTCATTTCAAAATGTCTACTGGAAACAAAACGTTTCAAATTGACATTTTGACTTACTGTCATTTTTAAGTTTGAAATGCCAGTTTCAAACAAATTTGTACTTCAAATCAAATGAAATATTTTGGTTCCAATCAGTATTTCTTTTTAATGTTTGTTTGAAATGCCAAAGCATTTGTCAACATTTTTTAGTTTTGTTAGTTCCAAACTGAAATTTTCAGAATGGTTGAAATTTCTCCTCTATTTGACATTTTGTCCTTATTTTGAATGGAAACAAATGTCAAATCAGTTTCCCAAGGGACTGAAATTCCATTTTCCAACCAGCTGTATTGTTTACTTTAGATGGAGTACATGTATTTTCCTTGAGTTATTCACCCCTTGTTCCACCAAGTAGCCTAATAAAGCTTCAGGACTGCATTTGCTTCTATATGTGGTGCTATAATACATACATTCTACTGCATTCAGGGATAATACAGTACTATTTTTATATACCCTATGTCCAAAGCACAAAATGCTTTTTTGGTATACATGACCACAACGCACCTATATTCCCAACAGATTTTTCCTAATATGGGTTTTTGCCTCTAGAACTTTTATCTTCAGCCAAAGGAGTTCCTATGCATCCAATGAAGTGAGCTGTGAAGCTTATGCTCAAATAAATTTGTTAGTCTCTAAGGTGCCACAAGTACTCCTTTTCTTTTTGCGGATACAGACTAGCACGGCTGCTATTCTGAAACCTTTGAAAAAGGGGAAGTCTTGTGGAATAAGAAAGGAGAACGGTACTCAGCTGGGTTCCTGGATGTTTCCCTGCCAGGAGATTTTATTTGCTTGCTCATTCTCCTCATGAAGATAGATAAATAACAAGAGTAGTAAAAAACTGAGGCAAGCATATAGGTTCCAACAAAGTTACTTGGGTTTTATTAAAACAAGTCCCTATCTAATGTAGCAATTTGAAAAAGGTCCTGCATATGACATTGAGCTTCTTATAATCATTCCAATATTAGTTGCTAGAAATTTTGAAAGGACTATCAACATTATCAGTGATACCACTCTCAGCTGAGGCTGCTGCCACCACCAGACTCAACAGTACAGCAAAAGAACGTCAGAACCCCGCCCCCCCAAAAAAGCAACTCTACTGTAAAGGAGGACTTTAGCCAGAGAAGCAGTGCTCAGAAGCAAAAACGTTTGCGAAACAAGGATAATTACAATGACAAAACACTAAAGAGAACTAAAATTAGTCAAATAGGGGTCAGTGTCACAAGAGAAGTGCTCCGGGGAAAGTAGCATAACTGCATCTTTTGTAGAGAGAAACTCTGGAGGACTTCTCCTTTTGTGTCCTTAGTCAGTGACTTTACAACTCGAGGGAAAGTAAATGAGATGAATCACAACCACAGGCCTGCCACTACTGGAATGCAGAGCTAATTGGTAAATGTAACACATGCCAGCACTCAGCAATAAGACAGCAAACCAAACAGCTGTGGAAGAGCATCTCCTCAATACTAGTGACAGTTAAGGAACTGATATACTGCATCTTTACTACAGGATTCTCTATTTACAAGGCTCCTTTTGATATAAGACTTCTCTTCAGTGGCAGCTAGCTTCACCGAAATTCGTTATACAGTAAATAGATGCTACTTTTCTAACTCACCTCTTGATAGAATATGTACATTTCGTGATTCCCAAGAACATGCTGTGAGAATGTGCTGAATTTTTTTAGTCATCAGACTTTTCTGCTGGATCACTCATGAAGAAGCAGCAAAGTTTTTAATGTGGCTGTCTTTCCCCTGCTTTCCCCCCACCCCCTTTTAAAAAAAAATTGTTTTGCTGTACTGATTGTAATGGAAACCTCGGTGAGTTTTGCATTTAGGTCTGAAAGTGGCTGGTCCTATTATTGTTTTGATCTTTTGTTGAGGGAGTGAGTGCCATAGTTTCTGGTTCTGTGAAAGTTATTCCATTTTTGAGCCTGCCTCTCTCTGTTCCAGAGGAACTTAGCTGTTATGGAGGGTCAAGCTCAGGGAGCAAGAGCAGTGCTTAATTTGTAATGAAAGAGGTACTGGAGCTCAAACAAGTTATTTTTTTACTTTCATAACTGATGCAGCAAACATAGAAGCACGGGGGCTATGAACTGTTAAGACTAGAGGTGCAGGGCTCAGCGCAGGCAGGCAGCAGCACAAATTAAGCAGTGAGCAAGAGACAATCCTGTGGAGAGCACTGAATAATCAGATACAGACCATTAATTGGCATCTGTATTCAATGGGAAGCCAGTGCAGACAGCACAGCACTGGGGTGATGGCTTCCCGTGTTGCTAAACAGATGGACTGCTGAGTTTTGTGCCAACTGGAGTTTTTCAGGGAGTGTGCCTCATTCCTAAATAGCATAAATTGTAAGGTTTTCCAATGTACAGTTTCTTTGATTCTGAGGACACGTGAGATGCTTATGTCTCCAGTAACCTGACTTTTTCCAGTCAACACTCACTCCTCAGAACTTCAAATTTATTGTTCCTTTCAGCCGCAGAGTGCTTTCACACCACTGGTTCTCTACCTGTGTTAAGAAATGAAAAGATCTCTAATTCCCCTTCTTTGGAACTCAGTCTTCTAAAATGAATATCAAGCCCATCATAATCTGGTTCCAGTCAGTCTTCTCCTGCCCCTCTGACAATTTGTGTGGCCCCATTTGCTGTTCCTTCCACACCCCTATGATTTATTTATATATGTGTATATAAAAAGAATGCAAAACTTATAACTTCCATGGTGACTCTCCTAAAGTTGTTTGCAGAGTACCTCAAGGCTGCTGAGACTACAGCAGTTACTGTATTTAGCCCTGATCCTGCAATTGACAGCAGAGAGTGAAATCAATGAGGGTCCAAGCCTGCACCAGTCTAACCAGGTGCTTTCCATTGCAGGAGCAGCGCTTTAGTACTTATTCCTAGGATAATGCCTTTAATTCCTGGCAACAGAAAAGTTCTGTTTTACAAAGTTAATATTTTTGTTTCCCAAATTTCAGAAGACTCCTTGTTGTGCAATTAGCATGGATTGAAGTATTTTTGTTTTACTGCAGAATAAACAGTACACAACTGACACATTGTAAAACTTGGTTCTACTGAAACTTGAAAGCACTGAAATTGGAATAAGATTGCCCACAAGGCTATTTTCAGTGGTGTCTTTCCCTGCCTGATTGAGGAAATAAAGAAGTGTCTTGTTCCCTGGGCACTCTATTTATACTATTTTCAGTTAGACATGTCATGGCTCATTGCAGGATCAGGATGTTCATTATAAATTTAAATAATGTAATATGGCCATGCACATATATTTCAGACAAAGCTTTACACAATAAGCATCGAACAATTGAAACTTACAAAATCAGGTGGTATAGATGTAAAGAAAGAGGAAAAATGACTGTTGAAGTTTATAGAGCTAATAAATTAAAGAGCTAATTTTTTCCAGACTAGCAACAAAAGGAAGAAAATAATTTAAAAAAATCTTTGGGTTAAACAAATTAACAGCATTTTTTATGGAAGACAGCTTTAATTGCTATTATTTTCCATAATGCTTTGCATAAATTATATCTTCACTATATATTTTCTTTGTTTTTTTGGCTTTGCCTCCTGTGGGTTTCATTTATCAAACTTGTCATTTCCTGACTCTTATCACAGATTGAAATGTATAGTAGACACCTGGAGGCTTTTACTTTTTTTATTTCCATCCTTGGGCTTTGTAGAAATAAGACCATCTGGCCTGTTGGTCTGGAAGCATCAACTTTCACTCATTAAATGTGTCTCAAACCCTCACATTCAATCTGTTTCCTATTTAGGTATCTTCAGAATATTGTTAGGAATATTTTTTTCCAATTGGCTGTTTACAAGCACTTTAGAGTGAATGTGCCAAACCTCGACTAGCATTCCTTTTACAAAAATCTGTGTTTATAGTGCTTTTCACTAAGATAATAATGGTAACACATATAAAGTCACATCACAGTGAACAGTAAACACAATACGTGGGAGTTATTGTCCCACAATCTGCTTTCATGTTTCACCGTCTTCATACAGCCTTGAGAAGTGCACCATACCACATCCAATCCAGTCAGCCATATTGGCAAACCACAATTGCTGTAGATCAGAGGTTCTCAAACTGTGGTCTGCGGACGACTGGCTCCATTCAGGTGGTCCACGGATAGTTCCCTCTAAGGTGCACACCTGGGTGGCTGCACAAGAGAATGAAAGGCTACACACCTAATTAGTGAAGCCGTGCAGGCGTAGCTCTGCTAATTAGGTGCCTGGACCCTGGAGAAGACAAACATGTAAGGTGAGGTGGTTGCCTTGTGGGGAATAGAGAGTAGGTGGGAGGGGGCAGTGGGGTGAGAAGAGGGGGTGGGGGGAATTTGGGATGTGCAGGGCTGTGGTGGCCAGAAAAAGAGACGACTTTCCCCAGCTCGAGGGCTGCAGCTGCTGGGCAGAGATGGCCCTCCTTCCTAGCCTCAGCTCTGTGGCTGCCGAGGTGGGGGAGACACCCCCCTCCTTCCCAGCTCCAGCACGGGAGCTGCCACGGTGGGGGAGAGAGGGTACATCCATCGCAGTAAAAAGGAAAACCACTGATATTAAAATATGAGTTGTGTATTTTTATTTATAGAACAAAAAAAGTTTTTATTAAGTTTTTTTTATATAGCGCTTTTATCCAAAGTGCTGTACAATAGTTAGCTAACGGTACAAACAATATTTGAAAAGATCATTAAGTGGTCCGCCGAGATCCTCAGCAATTTTCAAGTGGTCTACAAAAAAAAAAAGTGAGAACCACTGCTGTACATGACACCTGACACCAGTCTCTGCAAAACTCGCTACTATTACCTTTCAGATATTACTTCTCCAAATAAGAGGCAGAATGGGATTTTGCAAATTAAAGGGAAAAATAAAACCTGAGAAGGTGCTTTTATGATTCCTTCTTCCCTAACTTTATTTCTGATATGTACTCTGAACCTAAAGGTGATTCAATTAAAAAGGATAGAAGGGAGATTTTCAGTGGCATAAATGACAATTAGATGCCTATCTCCCAGCTGGTATTTTTTCCTTTAAAATTTCCTCTAAGTGCTTTTATATTCTGCCTTTTTATGTGTTGAATGAACTTACACACCTCACCCTAACGATCATAGGACCAGCTCCTGCTCACCGCCTTTGTGTGAGTAATCTTTATGACTTTACCGAAATTACATACATGAGTAATCTGTGCAGGTCAATCTTGAATCTATTGAAGTCCACAGAAAAACTCCTAATAACTACAATGGATGGGACATTTGGCTCATTGATACTAAAGCTATTGAGCATATGGCTCAATCCAGATCCCGTTAACTTCAGTTGGAGTCTTTCCATTGATTTCTGTAAGAGTTGGATCAGGGCCATACCACTTCCTATTGTGGGGAATTGTGAGCAATCTCATTGACTCAGATACAATAGTAAACACTACAGGACTTGTCCTGCCAACATCCTGAACTCAGTGTGACTATTCATGTGATTAAAGTTATTCATGTGCTCAAGTGTTTGCAGGATTGGGCCTGTGCTTGGCAGCTAGTGTTTATGGGATTGGGCTCCTGTTGTGTACCTTCACTTTTACTGCATATGATTAAAATATTGGCTTTTATATATGAGCACTAAGACCTCAGTGGTCCTTTGGCTGCTCTCTCCATTGCTTTGGCTTCTTGGAGTCTTCAAGGTTTCTTTCAGTATATGTAAAAAAGACTTATAAACACATTTACACACATAAGATTTAAAGTCTGAGAGCCACAACCACTTCAGTAACTTTAATAACCAAGAATACCTGGGGAGTGAGATTAAATATTGATGTTCTTCCACCCCCAGTTTGCCTAAAATATGTGCATATCTATCACTGCTGCCTTTCTGAGTGGCGGGGGAGAGCCATGAGTGGAGGCGACCCTGCGTGAGAAACTGGGGAAATGATCTTACAGTTTGTTTAGATGTGATATTGAAATCAGTGGGAAGATTCCCACTGGGGGTTGGATCTGGCCTGAAGCTAGCAAGACTAGAAAGCCAGTCACTTCAGCCTGTTTCCCTCCTTGAGAATACCCAGCCTATTAAAATATTTTTTGCCCAATACACAACAGGATGTTCTTTGCACTCTTGTAACGCTGTCGTAGAGTGACTGAGAATGGAACCAGTGGCGAATATCTGTATCAATATAAGAGAAAGTGATGCTAATCTTTCCTTTCAAGCTGGTCAAGTGATGCAAGCTGTTCCTTTGGCATCTGAAAATGGAGGAATAAAAACCCCTTATTGCATTCTTCATTTAAAATTGTTATAGGAAGTAAAAACATTTTTTAAAATGCTTTGATATGACTGTCGCTATTTACAAGGTTCCCTCTAGCAGAAAAAATGACAATCAATTAGGAGTTATGAATATAAAACATAACTGAGTCTGAACTATAATTAAATCAAATAATACTTTGGGCCTTATTTTTATTTCCATGCAGGCCTCCGAAAAATGGAATGCCTGTCCTGAATTGGTTTTCCAGGCTTCTACTCTTTGCCTCATTCAGATCCACCTTTACTGCAACGTATAAAACATGAGTCTTGGATGGTGTGGTGCTCAGGGCATTGATCTGGGACCTTGGAGATCAGGGGTCAGATCCCAGCTCTAACAAAGACTTTCTGTGTGCTCTTTGAAAATCACTTAAGCCTCTGGGCTTGCAAACACTTGCATATGAAAAGTCCCAATGAAGTCATATGCTTGAAGTAAAGCACATACATAGCTGTTTGCATTCTCTGGATCTTCCATAGCAGCTTTAATCCAGGCTTTAAAAAAGCACTTTTCAGGCATTAATTCATCAAGTCTTTCACCAACCCTATGTGGTAGGTGAATATTTGTCAGTGTTTTAGAGGTGGCAAAACCAAGGTGTAAAAGACTTGTTGGAGTTGCCACAAAAAATCAGTGGAGAAGTCATGGGCAAAGCCTAGAACTAATTGTGACCCATTGGTACCTGGGGCAGCCCTCACTGGTAATGCCAAGGTCAGGGTAAGCTGCAAAAGGGAGAGCAGATACTCCCGAGACTGGTGGGTGACACTGAAGTTATACCTCCCAATCAGTCACAAACTGTGCTTCTGATTCTGCTGGTTATCAAGAAGCAAAAAAAAAAAAAAAAAATCTCACAGCCCCCTTTATTGCCTTCCAGTCTCTGGATCCCAATCAGCACCTAGGTCCAGTACAGTGAGAAGCTATTTAAAACTCTGCTCACATATACAAAATGTTTATCTGACCCCAAAGGGTCAGCCACCAGGTCAGTATAGGTTTGGATCTTACCCAAAATACCACACTGCCACCCAATCCTTTAGTGTCTAAAATTAAAGGTTTATTATAAAGAAAAAAGAAAGAACAAGAGCGATGTTAAATGGTAAAGCAGTTACATACCTACAAAGACTTCAAAGTCCATATTTCAGGTTCCTAGCAATATTGGTGAGTTTGCTCCCTCTGGATCACATCCATACCTTGGATCGGTCATTCAGTCCTTTGTTCAGAGCTTCATTTGTGCTGTAGCTCACGAAAGCTTATGCTCAAATAAATTGGTTAGTCTCTAAGGTGCCACAAGTACTCCTTTTCTTTTTGCGAATACAGACTAACACGGCTGCTACTCTGAAATTTGTAGAAAGGTTACTCCAGAGGTAAGAAGCAGGATTGAAGACCAAATGGAGAAGATGCAGCTGCCTTTTATAGTCTTTTGCCATGCAGCCTGTGCTTCCTTTGTTTCAAACAAAAAGCTGTCCAGCACATGGCTTGGAGGCCTTAGGGTTCTGTCCATAGGCATTTCCCTGCATGCCTTGCTGAGTCATAAGTTGTATCTGCCTTCTCTCAATGGGGCGATTGTATAGCTGATGGTCCTTAATGGGTCATCAAGCAGGCTAGGCAGAGCTGGCGCCCAAGCTGTCTAGGGTGTCCCTCAGAAGCATAGCCCAAGTTTGAAATACAGACATACATACGTATCTATAATTCATAATACAAAGGTGATACAAACACATAAATGAGATGATCATATCTGTCAAATAATAACATTTTTGCGGAATCTCACATGGCCTATCTGTCATAACTCATTACAATTTTACAATATTGATATTCATAATATCCTCAAGTGTCCCCCGGATTCCATACAGCATCACATTAATAATGTATTTTTTAAATTCTGTGTTGCTTGTGTTTTTTCCATTCATCGTGGGCCCAATTCTGTTCTCGCTTATTCAAGTGTAAATCAGGAATAACTGCACTGAAATTGAGCTACATCAGAGTATAACTAATTTGTGGTCAGAATTAGGAATCATATATTTCTCAACTTTAAATTCTGTTACATTAGAGTTAATATTAATATGCAGTAGCTGAAATACATCAACCAACTCTTTCCCACAAATGGTTTCAACAAATTAGCATTTTCCAATTAAAAACATTTCAATGAAAAATGTGCAACCAGCTCTAATCAGAAGTTACTTCCCTAATACCAAACCTAAACCAGCATTAACATGGTGTGGGTGGACAGAGAATTGGGCCCTCGACATTCAGTCATGCTTTGTGACTAATGCCAAATATTAGTTTCCACAAGCTTTTTAAACCCAAGTAAGGTAGAGGAGGAAACTATAAGAACAAATATACCATTCAGTGGCTGTCCACAAAAATGTATTTAGTGAAAATGCAGTATCTGTTTACAAAATCATGTGACTTTTTTAGTGTCAAGCCTCAAACATACACCTGAGAATTCCCGTAAAAACAAATTATTGTCTCATCCCATGCAGAAAAACTCATCTGTAATAAATATTTCATGGCTTTTTACTTTAGAATGAATCATTCTGTCTCACACTCATAAAAACATGAGTGGCAAATAACTTTTAATATGAGCTTTTAGCATTAAGCTTTTTTCAATGTTTTTAATGATTCTTTGCAAGGGGGAGGAATGAAGGGGCAGATTTTGCTACCACTGATGAAAAGCATTGTATTAAGAGCTAGGTAGTATTATTCCCCCTCAATGTGAGCAGGAGTATCAGAAAGTGGCCCTAATAGGGTACAACCAGATGCACCGCTGTCTAGATAAAATCTATTAATCCTGCCATTCATACTTTACATCAACCTTTTTTCTTCCTAAACAAAGTCATTATCATGTACACTTCAAAATGGGAAACTACTTATTGTTGCACACATAAATAATCATATCTCTCATTTGGATCATATGTAGTCTTAACCATAAACATAAGATTAATGTTTTAAACTAATCTCCAAATCAGGTTATTATTTTTACAACTATCAAATGAAAATTATGAAGTTTAAAAGAAAAAACAAAAACACCAATACTCAAAGGGAATAATGAGAAATAATCAGCTGTTTATAAAAAAATCTCACATAAATGTGACATACATTTCTGCTCTATCTGGGCATTACTATATTCTCATTGGTTATGCAATTATTATTCATTCATTTTTTAATATTCTCTGGTCTTTGAACAGCATTCAGAAATATTATATTTTGCTTTCAAGTACAATGTAGTCATTTAGCTATTTTCAGCTGAAGTCAACAAGAGCTAGACCACATTGTGGTCTTTGATCAATGTTCAGTATAAATATGACGGAGAAATATTAATCCTTACCTCTAACATATTCTTTCCAGAGGGCAATAGATTATTTACTGCCATATTAAACCACATAAACTAATTCAAATATGATAAATCACAATAAAATACATTATAGAATTTTGTTCATGACTTCTAAGATTATGTAGAATAGATTTTTAGCTACCATAGACTGCTCACATTTATAATCACATTAAATTTACAAATACATTTAGTAACAAGTCTTAAACAGTGCATATAAGTTGGAATTGAAGATCTAAACATTCTTGACAAATTTTTATTTCATTTTATTTTTGTCAAGGTCATGTACATAAGAACAGCTTGAAAGTACATTGACACTGACTCTATGGTGTCACTTTTTTGCCGGTGCAAATTGGTGCAGCTGCATTGTGGCAGTGGAGTTGTGCCAATTTACACCAGAAGATAATTAGACCCATTGATAGGCATTGTTTAGACATCTCCCTAAGTTTGAAATAACAAAAAAACAATCAAGCAAACAAAAATCCTAACTGAGATACTTCTCAAATTTATGTATCAGTGAGCTTTACCCTAACCTAGTAAATATGTTGCTTTGGTAACAACCATAAATTTTTCCAAAGACTAAAAGAATGAGACTGCAAAATCAGTGTCCTATACAGGGATTTGGAATGTCATTTATGAAAGAAAAGTTGTGCTCTTACATTCGTCATTAATTGCAATGCCATTTTCTTTCCACATGCTTCCATTAATGTTAGTTGAATGACTTCAGGATTGGACTCCTTTGGTGAATCGACACAAAGTGCTGAGTGCCTCCAGCTCCCATATGAAGTCAAAGAGAAATTGACTCACATGAGAAGTCTGACTGAAATCAATGAATTACTTACATGTATAGAAAAAAACATTTGCAGGACCAGGACCTTTGAGAGGTTTGAAATCTGAATCTGAATTTTGTGTTGCCAGTCTGTCTTTATATTACCTGTTGTTTTTTCCCACGTACATTTTTAGTGATCACTCAACAGCCTGGAAATAGGGTTATAAAAATGCAATGCTCTTGCAGGTCTTTTAGGTACATATTATACAGAAAACATACATTAAACCAATATACTTTAATCTGCGTGGTAGCTGCACTGAGCAGGAAGCTGTCCGGGTAAGACTAAAACTAGCAAATAAGCAAAAGTATTAACTAGTACAGAATGTTGTTGTTGTTGCCAGTGGCCAGGTTTTAAAGATTTAACATAGACAGGCCTCTTTCTCTAAGGCAAAAACATTGGATTATATTTATTCATGGAGATATTCTTTACCCCATTGCCTTGCATGATTCCTGCTGCGTACAGATGTGAATATAGTGGCTTTAAATTCACCTGACTGCTGCATATGTCCTTGAATCAACAGCCTGCAGTTCACTTAACAGTGCTATGATGGCTATTATTTTCCCTCTTCCCAGTGGGCTACCACTCTTTCCATTCCTGTTGAAAACTCCAAACACAAGACCTAGAAATTTAATATTAATAATGAACACTTTGTTTTGTCTGAGAATTATTTTCAAACAGGAATATACTGTTAGGAAATTACACAATATGTGTAACCCTTCTTTGCTAATACCCCTTGGTAACCCAAGTTACAGATACAGTTATCTTAACGTAAGTGTAAAGGCATCTAATTTATGAGTGCCTTGAAAACACCCATCTTGGAGATAAACTTTATGAATAGCCAAGCCTGAGGAGGAAGTTTGAGCTGGAGTGTATCTCATGTTAACATTGCTATCCCTTTTGGCCCAAGTGGTTAGCCAAAGTTTGGGGGCCTGTGGGCTGTTTCTGTTAGGAAGAGAAGTTGGGTGATGGAGTCAGGTATTTTGTTGACGCAACCCTATTTATTTACAAAGAATGTATACAATCCTGTTTCCCTTAACGCAGGAGGAATCAAACAGGAGATGGTTTCTTTCCTCACAGTGTCTTGCCTTTTTCAGCCAGAACTCAGCTCAAAAGCACTCTCTAGCATAGGTGCTGGAACTAGGGCTGCTGGGGGTGTTGCTGCACCCCCTGGCTTGAAGTGGTTTCCATTATATCCAGGGTTTACAGTTTGGTTCAGTGACTCTCAGCACCTCCACTATTAAAACTGGTCCAACATCACTGCTCTCTAGGTTTTCCTCTGTCTCTGTGGTGTTTCTCCTGATTTTCTCTCTCTCTTTCTCACTCACCCACATTTCTCATAAGAATACCCAGGGGAAAAAACCCTCCGTTTACATGTCCCTTTGTTTTGGACAATGACGTGCCTGTGGAGGCTGCTATTTTTCTGATTCCGCACAGGATCTCATTGACTTCTTACTACTATCGTAAATGATGCGCGGCAGTTGCATGGATCAGTTTCAGACACATTTTGCTCAATCCACAACAATATTTTTGAGTAACAAATAAAGACAACTCCAAGACAGGGTGGAGTTCGGACGCTGACTCAAGGTTTGCACACTTTTTTGTGGACAGGGTAGGAATTCAGCCCACTTCCAGCCTCCCCCCCAAGTCACATGATATGGCTTCTGTTCCCTGACTGGATGATTTAATCTTTTATAAACAATAGGAGTACTGAATAAATTATTTGAGGGTGTTGCTCTTCTAAGTGCGGGGGGGGGCACTTTTGGAGTGAGAGGTAGCAGGAAATAAATAAGCCTAGGAAAAATTAATTAGAACTGTTATTTTCTTGTCCTCTTGCAAAAGTACCTCTGCTTGAGCTCTAAAAATAACTGGGTTCCTTCTTGATTGATAGTGAGAGAAAGATATAAGCCAGATTTACTGGCTCTCTAGCACAGTTGACTAGGCTATGGATATAAGTTAAATTTTGAAGTTCCCCTTTCCTCCTGCTCCCAATATTTCATCAGGAAGCTTAAGATTTACCAGAGTCTTGAATTCAGCTCCTCAAAACATTGCTGTTCTTTCCACAGATTCAGCTGGAATCTTAGTGGGTTTTATAGGCTTTCACTATTTTCCATCTCTCTGGCTAATCCTTTTAAAAAGATTATTTAAGTTTATTAGCCAATATGTCAAAGTGTATAACACAAGAATTTGCTCGAAAGGAACTGGTAGACTTAGTGTGCTGTAGGAGGCTGGGCGGTGTGGCACTATGTCTTTTATCCATCAATCTGTCTTTCTCTAGAACCAACAAGTAGATAAAGGGGGCCAGAATACCAAAATCCTCTTTTTTTTTTCCTTTCTTTTTTTATAGAAAGAGGGTAGTATTTACTGTACCCTTTTCAGCAGTGTTGACTCACTAAGAATGGTTCTGATTTGAAATCTATCTTTTTTTCTTTTTCTCCCTTCTACCCCAGAGCTGTACCAGTGGTGGGTGCTAGACCTTTCCCCCTCCACATTTTGTCAGTTATTTTTAGGGACCGATCATGAGCTTCCATGAATTTTTGTTTATTGCATGTGACCTGTCCATGACGCTTACCAGAAATAACCATGACAAAATCTTAGCCTTAATTATCAATAATTATACAGGAAGGCTGAAGTGTTAAATATTTCTGTTTTGTACTGGGAAGGGAGGGGAGGCAGACAGATAATATAGTCTCATCGTATGGTGATGTTTACACTCTTTCTTGTCTACGAGTATCTCTGGAGGATGTTAAACAGAAGCTAATAATAGACATTTTTAAATCATCTGGCCAGATAACTTACATCCAAGAGTTCTAAAATCGCTGGCTGAGGAGCTCTCTGGACCATTAATGTTGATTTTTTTCAATTAGTCTTGCAGCACTGGGGAAGTTCCAGAAGTCTGGGGAAAAGGTAATGTTGTACCATTTTTTAAAAAGGGGAAATGGAAGGTCCTGCATAATTAGGCCTGTCAGCTTGACATAGACCCTAGGCAAGATAATGGAGTGACTGATATGGGACTCTATTGAAGAATTAAAGGAGGGTAATGTAACTAATATGAATCAACATGGGCTTAAGGAAAATTGATCCTGTCAAACTAACTTGATCTCTTTTTTCATTAAATTACAAGTTTGATAAAGGTAATAATGCTGACTTAATATACTTAGATAGGTTTCAGAGTAGCAGCCATGTTAGTCTGTATTCGCAAAAAGAAAAGGAGTACTTGTGGCACCTTAGAGACTAACAAATTTATTTGAGCATAAGCTTTCGTGAGCTACATGAAGTGAGCTGTAGCTCACGAAAGCTCATGCTCAAATAAATTTGTTAGTCTCTAAGGTGCCACAAGTACTCCTTTTTTTTAATATACTTAGACTTCTGAAAGATATTTGATTTGATCCACATGATATTTTCATTAAGAAAATAGAATGGTATAAAATTAACATGGCACACATTAAATAGATTTAAAAGCTCTGATAGATCTCAAAATGTAATTGTAAATGGGGTATCAGTCATCGAGTGTGTGTATATCTAATGACGTCCCACAGGAATGGGATCTTGGCCCTGTGCTATTTGACATTTTTTATCTATGACCTTGAAGAAAAGATAAAATCATCACTGAAAAAGGTTATAGATGACCCCAAAATTGGGGGAAGTAATAAATAATGAAGAGGATTGGTCACTGATTCAGAGCAATCTGGATCACTTGGTAAACTGGCTGCAAGCAAACAATATGTGTTTTAATATGCCTAAATGTATATATCTAGGAAGAAAGAATGTAGGTAATGCCTACAGGATGGAGGCCTCTATCCTGGCAAGTAGTGACTCAGAAAAAGATTTATTGGTTGTTGTGGATAATCAGCTGAACATGAGCTCCCAATGTGATGTTGTGGCATGTGACAGGGTGATAAGCAGAAAACTGCTTAGCCAAACCTCTGCCACTCCAGCTCCAATTAAGGGAGGTGAATTGGAGCTGGGTAGATCATCTGGCCCTGATTGGGGAAGCTGGAACAGCTGCTGCCTCATCAGGTTTGGGCTGTATAAAAGCCCCAGGGGAAGGAAGGCACTGGACAGGCTGTAAACTGCATTAGAGGAAAGGTAGTGAGAGGAAGCAGAGAGAGATAGCTTGCCCCCTCTCTCCTGCTGGTGGACTGTAAGAAGGGGACTATGTGTATGGTGGAAAGGTTGTGGGATCACAACCTGTACATAAAAGCACCAGGTGAGCACTGCATCAACGTCTCTGTGTGACTTTCTCACCCCAGTGGGGGCAGGAGCCAGGAGGGCCCTGCAGGGACCCCATTACATGGCCAAAAGAGCTAATGCAATCCTGGGATGCATAAACAAGGGAATCTTGAATAGGAGTAGAGAGGTTATTTGACCCCAATATTTGGCACTGGTGCAACTTCTGCTGGAATACTGTGTCCAGTTTTGATGCCCACAATTCAAGAAGGATGTTGACAAATTAGAGAGGGTTCAGAGAAGAGCCATGAGAATGATTAAAGGATTAGAAAACGGTCGTATAGTGATATGCTACTTCTATTTAGCTTAACAGAGAAGGTTAAGGGGTGACTTGATTATAGTGAACAGTGAGTAACAAATATTTAATAGTGGCCTCTGCAGACTAGAAGAGAACGGTACAACATGATCTAATAGCTGGAAACTGATGCTAAACAACTTCAGACTGGAAATAAGGTGTAAATTTTTAGTGGCAAAGAGTAATCACCATTGGACCAATTGTCCTCTTGTATTTCCATCTCTGACCATTTTGAAATTGGATGTTATTTTCTAAAAGTTATCCTCTAGGAATTGTTTTGGGTAAATTCCCTGGCCTATGTTAGACAGGAAGTAAAATTAGATGATTTCAATGGCCCCTTCTAGCCTTGGAATCTATAAATCTGTGTCCTAGACTAATGCCCTAACTGCTGGACAATCTTTCCTCTCATCTCCCTGCAGATATGTGTCTATCTTCAGAACAAGACAGCTGCATTTACTATGGCACTTTAGCAGACAACCCATTCGGGTGAGTGTCTAGGAAACACTGCCTTTTCCTGATTCTTCAGTCTTCAAGAAAAATCTACAAAATACAAAAATTTGAAGTCCTACGTTCCCTGACATGGTGCTGTAGGCACAGGAAGTAGCAGTGCAGGGGGGTGTGGCAGCACCTCCAGGTTTTATGTGGGGCCACTGGCCCCGCACGTGGGGCTCCACTCCCTGGTTCAGATCCTGGCGGGCTGGCCCCACTCCCCAGCTGCTGACTCTGTGCCCAGGGCCCTGCTCCCGGCCCTCCACTTCCTGGCCTGGGGCTCAAGTCCTGGCCACTGGCCCCACTTCTCAGCTGCTGGCCCCGCACCCCACACTCTGTTCCCCAACTCCAACACCTGGGGCTCAGGTCCCAGCCCTGAGCCCAGGGCTCTGCTGCTAGGGCCCCGGCCGCTGGCCCTGTGCCTGGGGCCCCGTGCCCGGCCCCACTCCTAGGGACCTGCACACGGCACCGCACTGGCCCACTGCATGTGGGGTGCCAGCTGACAGCCCCTCCCCGGGGCTCCACTTCTGGGCCCATGCCCATCCCCAGCTGTGGCTACAGCCTTGACCCCCTTACCCCTGTCTGGGTCCCATCCTCCCCCCAGAGACACAGCCCTGCTCCCAGCCTAAGCTCGGGGGAGAAGGGTGCACAGACAGCGGTAAGTGGGCTGGATTTCCCCACTACTAAAAATGTTCCAGCGCTACTGCATGGTGCAGGCATCAGTTACTGCAGATTATTATGATTTCCCTCTGAAAGGAAGTAGGAAACAATAAGAACAGTGAAAGTTCAGGGGGTCGTTTGCCCTGGGAGTTGACCTGGAAGCAGAGCAGACTCTCCCTGAGATAAAAGAGTAGGAGATTCACTGACTGTAGACGATGTGGAAACTTTGGTAACTATGGAAACTTTAGGTAATATCTGCTCATTCAATTTGACTCTTGTGAAAGTAGCCATTAATTTTATATTGGGATTTGTGTCACAGCAGGAGGATTAGTACTAGCCTGTGGCAGCTGCATCATAACCACAAGGTAATTTTCATTCCCCTCACAAAGGGATAGAGGGGTGGCCATGCTATCATACTGACATAATACATTTTATTCAGTAGTCTACAGTGACATATTCCACTTATCTAAACAATGTATGCCAAATCTGCTGCAAGAAACACAGGTGCAGTTGCTATTGACTTCAATGGAAGTTGTATATATGCACATGACGACAAAATTCAACCCTTTCATTTGTAGTTTTATTCGTGAATCCTGAATTTCTGAATATTGTCAATCATTCCCTGGGATGCACCCTCAGCTGGTGTAAAATGTCCATTGCTCCATTAGCTTCAAGGCACATTGGCTTCAGTGGAGCTGCAGCAATTTAAAACAGCTGAGTATTGATAGTTTTGCCTTCATACAACTTCCTAATGTAAATCACAGCCACACCCTTCTTACAATATTCTCCCCAGTCCTTGATACTAATTCTTGCACCACTCTTAATCTTACCTTCCTCTGCAAAATGCTTCAGATGTGACTTACTCTTATCTATTCTGGAATCTGTGTTGGCCAAAAAAAAAAAACAATAAAACCTACTTTATTATCAGCTCAGCAAAGCTTCCCTGGCATAATGTCCAACACTGTGATATCTAGATATGCGGAGCAGGGACTTAAATTAGCTAAATCAGCAATGAACAATATAACCTGACTAACTTCCCCCAACCAAAACAAATGACTAGAATATAAATAATAAAGGTTCATTACGAATATACAGTAATTGAGTAAACATCAGAACGTCGATGTGAAAGGCAAGAGTGACATCATCTTTCTTTGGTATGGCTCACACCAACTTTGGTAGGCTCTGATATGCCAGCCAACACTCAATGGAAAAGGCAGTTGCTATTGTAATCTTCACTGCTGCTTCTGTATCCAGTTACAAGAGAGTAACTCAGCAAAAATGGCCCCTTGAAGAACTCCAACCTTGTAATAGTGCTGAATCCACACGTTTAAAACAAGTGAGATCACTGAACAACAGTGTGAGCTTACTGAGGACATCTCAAATCAAAATCTTCGTTACATATTAACAGAAACTGCATTTAGAAGGGGACAGAAGAAAAAACAAACAATTAGTTGCATCCTCTGAGGTTTAAAGTTGATATTCACTTTTTAGGTTGCTAAGACCTGTGGCAGCAATACATAATTTATATAAAAAAGTAAATGTGTTTAAGAACTGCTATAAAGAGTAGGAAGGTAGTTAAAAATACATGAAGGTAGTTAAGAAAAGAGCACCACTTTCCAATGACCGGAGAGGGGTTCTCTTTAGTTTTTTTTCCTTTTCTCCATCAATTTCTCCCTAATATAGCACCATAGTTCCATGAAATCATCTCTGAACTAACATTTCCATTTACTCTACTATACAAAGAACAGATCTACGAATTTACCTTCTCCATATTATAGGAATACATGCATGCCCAGCCCTAGGCAGCTAATTATCGTACCATCTCCACAGCACACCTCCTTATCTGTTTGACGGTTTGTTCAGAGACCGAAATTTGGTGTAAAATAACAAGAACTAAAAAAACTCAACTTTGCGTTGTGTGTGTGTGTGTATGTGTGTGCAGGCACTGAGGGTTATGATACTCTGAGCCTATAGAATTCCAATCAAGTTTTGCAGAGGATTAGCACAAATGGAAATGACTGAGTATTGAGAAGTAAGAGTAATTGTACTTGATGTGCATAGATGTGTGCAGCATCAGTGTTCTAACTTTAGAACCTGGCACAAGTGAGTTGCATTATACGGAATGTAGTTGTGTTGGTCCCAGGATATGAGAAAGACAGGTGTGTGAAGTAATATCTTCTTCAGACCTGAAGAAGAGTTCTGTGTAGTTAAAAAGTTGGTCTCTCTCAACCAACAAAAGTTGGTCCAATAAAAGATATTACCTCACCTACCTTGTCTCTCTTGCATTATATGCAGCAGTTAGAGCTGGTGATCCATTGAGGACACTGTAAGAAACATTATCAGCAAGATTCTTAACTGGTATAAATTGGCATAGCTTGCATGAAGTTAATTTGCAGTGTTGATTAATGCCAGCTGAGGATCTGGCCCATTGTCTTTTCTCTATAATGCAACACTTTTTTTGTTCTCTTCTTCTGAGAGGCTGATGTTTTAAAACATCAAAGCTTATGTCTATGTCCAAAAAAGGAATGTGCAACTATATCACTTTTGTCTGGCTAGCCCTCATCCGTCCCTCCATGAAAGCAAATGGACACCACACCATTCTATTTTGTTGTGAGCACCTTCTTTCCATTTCTGGCCAAAGAGTTTTGTCATGGGATTGGCCCAGCACATTTTTGGTCTGCCCAGAGGTCGCTTGTGTTCTCTGGGGATCCAGTCACCGACGTGGGTTGTCCACCTATTGTCTTGCCTGCGGACTACATGACCCAACTGTATGCTCAATGTATACATGCAATTACTGCAGTTGTACCCACAAATAGCCAGTTAGATGCCTAACTGGTGAACTGTGCACTTACAAACTCAAATTGCACACAAAAGCATGGTAATTAAGCAAGCAAATTAGGCATGCAATTGAACACGCATTTATGGCACAACCCTGGGATTCTAGTATTTTAAAAATCCAACTCCTCATTGTCTCTATCAATTTTAACAGAAAAAGGAAACTTTAAAAAATCCTCTTTGCAAGACAAAATACAGTGGCTTGTAAAATTCAGCAGGTCAGACTAGATAATCTGGTGTCTGGACTTAAACTCTGACTCTGTGGTCAATAATTTGAAATATTTCTTTCTGATGTGTGAGAGAGAGAGTATGAGCTCCAGCCATGTTCCCCAAATAGAGAATCTCTCTCAAAGTAGAACAAACATTTTGTGTGATCATTCTATAGCCATAGAAAAACACAAGCTAGATACAAAAATAGTTCCAATAAAGGTTGTAATATTTGCTAAATATTAAACTTATTTTCTCATTAAATATCAGCATACGTAATGAGTCTGTTATGATGAGAAGAAGGATGGTTCAGCAGTTATAGCACCAGCTGGGCTGTGGAAGACCCAGGCTTCATAGCTGCTTCACCACAATTATCTTATGTGACCCTGGGCAAGTCACTTAGGGTATGTATATACTATAGCTACAAATCCATGGCTGGCCCATGCCAGTTGGCTCAGGCTAAGGGGCGGTTTAACTGAGATGTAAAATGGGGATTGGGTCATATAAGTACCTAAGATAGTGAGAAATGCATCAAAGACTATTTATTTTTAAATGCACCAATCCCCATAGTATCTGAATGCATACATCAGTCTACATATTTTCATAAACATCAAGCAAACTAGAGGTAAATGGAATGTACAATGAACCCCATTCATAAATGGTTTCTGCCAGTGGGTAAATGGAATTTCCATGATGTGAGAAAGTTGGACATTTTTAAATTTTATTTTCATTCCAAATCAGACTGAAAAGTTGAAATTTTAATTTTTTCATTGAATGGAAATTCTGAAAACCTTTTTTTGGTAACATTAGAAACCTTTAATTTTGATAATGTTGAATTACTTCGTTTCAGTGAAGTATAAATGTTTCATTTTGATAAAATCAAAATGTTATAATGTATTAAATATAACATATTATGTTACATGGACTGTATTATAATAGTATAATATAAAAGTGAAATGAAAATATTTTGATGCTATTGAAGCAAAGTGAGAATGTCAAAATGATTTATTTGACTCTTTTCCACTGGAAATTTCTACATTCCCATGAAATGTTTCGATTTTGACACAACTGTATTTTCCAGTAGAGAACTGCTCTGTGGCGTATTTTCTACCAGCATTATTGTGTAAGGATTTGCAGCTTCAAGTCTATGCTCCTGTGAATGTTTGTTCTACTTAGTGAGTGGAAGAACCATTTTACTGTATCAAGTTAATCTTAGTAACATTTTGAAATGTCAGAATAATGAGGAATTAATTTAGAATGGTCTACCACAGAGTGAAAGAGTCTGGTACTCATGTAAATGTCACATATATTTTCATGACTGTTCCATTGCAGTTTAGCAATAGTTGTTAGACAAATAGTGAAATATTCTGTTACTTTAATCTGAGCCATATTTCTACTAACGTGCATTTCTCAGCCTCTCATTTCAAATAATATGTGCTAAAACATTAGATTTACCAAAAGCAACAACCTTTGCAAGCCTCTTTTCAACCATGTATAAGGTATCTTATTATCAGGAATTAATCAAGGGAACTATCCATTATTTTAGGGAACTTAAATTATTTTAATGTTTATTTGTGATTTTTAAACATGAACTACATTTATAAATGGATACAACTTTTATTAAACTTTAATTTTCTTCTCTTCATTTGAAAATGAGTCCACAGTCCAATACGTTTTATTTATATGAAAGTGGGAGAACATGTATTCATGAAACCATTTTCAGGAATTCTGTAGCATGAACACAGTACAACTGTACTTGCCAATCAAATCATATAAATTGTGGTTACAGAAATCCATTTTGCAGCTCGAGTTTGCAATCCTCCTTTATCCAAAGCAATTTAAGGAAAGACCAGCAAACCTTTGTCTAAATTTTAAGAATGTATTGCCATAAACGAAGGGTTACAGTGTTTTGCAGAATATGTTTCAAATGCCTTTTAAAACCTCTACTTGGCCAGAATATCTATATTAAAAAACCCTGACAACAGTTAGGTTGCTGGTATTGAGCCATTGCCATTCATGCGAAGCAATATTGTCTGATTATTTCCTGGTACTACCACATCTGTCTGTTTTACACTTCATATTCATAGATTCCAAGGCCAGAAGGAACCACTGTGATCATCTAATCTGACCATATCTATAGCACAAACCAGAGCGTTTCCCCCAAATAATTCTTTGAACATATCTTTTAGAAAAACAGCTGATCTTTGTTTAAAAATTGTCTGTGATGGTGAATCCACTACGATCCTTTGGTAAATTGTTCCAATGGTTAAATACTGTTGCCATTAAATATTTATGCCTTACTTCCAGTTTGAAGTTGTTTCACTTCAGTTTCCAGCCATTGGCTCATATTAGACCTTTTTCTACTAGATTGAAGAGCCCATTATTAAATGTTTATTCCCCATGTAGATACTTATAGACCATAATCAAGTGGCCCCTTAACCTCCCCTTTATTAAGCTCAATAGATTCTATTTAGCTTAGCTTTTCACTATAGGGCATGTTTTCTAATCCTTTAATCATTCTTGTGGCTCATCACTGAACCTGTTCCAATTTATCAACATTCCTCTTGAATTGTGAGCACTAGAACTGGGCACAGTATTCCAGGAGCAGTTGCACCAGTGCCAAACAGAGGTCAAAAAGCCTCTCTTCTTCTACTCAAGATTCCTCTGTTTATGCAGTCCCAGTCCCAGGATCACAGTCTCTTTTGGACACAACTTCACATTGGTAGCTCATGTTCAGCTGATTATCCCCCCTGACTCCCAAATTTATTTCCAAGTCACTGATTCCCAGGATAGAGTCCCCCATCCTGTAATTATGGCCTGCATTCTTTGCTCTTCAATGTATACGTTTACATTTTAGCCATATTAAAATGCATATTGTTTGCATGTGACCATTTTACCAAATGACCCAGATCACTCTGAATCAGCGATCAGTCCTCTTCATTATTTGATGTACTGCTATTTCTTTTCCTTTATATGTTATACAATTTGAATATTATGTGGTATTAAATTTTATTTTATGTCTGTAGTTTGTTATTACGCCAGACATTTTGTTTTAAAAATAGATATACACTCTACTTATTTAGAACATTTTAACGTGTACAAATCATTGACATGTAAATATCTGAAACAAAACAAACATAAAATAAGCTCACTATTGTAACAATTACTTTTTTTGTTTAGAGAAATATTATGCAGTAATTTAATCATCAGACCTTTCTGTTTAACAGGGCATTTTTTATTATAGAGTGAGCCTCTTTACACTGTCCAGGATGTGTTGCTAGTGACTTGATTACATTGACTCCCCTGACTTCATTCATATTTATCAAACCAGGCTTGTCAGCATCTGGGATGTTTATAAGTAGCATTTCAGACACAGAATAAATTACTTTAAATCTAGATATTTTCCCAAAGTCATGGATTTCTTTAGATACTAATTTTAGGGAATTGTTCAGGTTGCATAAAAATAATATTACATAATTGACATATAAACTGTTATCTGATGTGTCCCTGCAAAATGTATACTTGTGATTCCTTGTCCTCTGTGCAAAAAGGCTCCAGGACCAGTGCAAAAAGGAAAGGAGTCAGTGCACATCCCTGCCTCCTTCCCATGTATAATTCAAATGGGAGATTAAGTTCCATTGACCAGTACCCCTGCAATAGAAATATTGGGGCCCTGGATGTCTGTTTTCACCCTGCCAATGTCTTCTGCCCCCACAACACCTCATGGAGGCAAGAGCAAAGCAGCACCCAGCTATGTTCTACATGCATAGTGGGGGAGGAGGCAGAGATGGGAGCAGGGCTTTGGGGAGAGGCTAGAGTGGCTGCCAGTCTGCAGTTCACAAGATCAGGGCATAAGAGTGTCCATGCATTGAACTATTCCTGAATGGCTCTTCTTGAATAACACCATGTGCAGACAAGCCATAATTATGCAGCACCTTGATGTAGGGGGGATGAAAAGTTTAAACTCAATAGTACAGGCAAAAGATGGAGGGGGGCTTTATCAATATCTTCACCTGGTCTGTATATTGTAAGTGTTACACTTTATAGTTGCTATACTGATACCTTGTGGAAAAGCTTCATTTAAAAAAAATCCACCTGGAAAGGAAAGTGTATATATTCAGACAATGAAACACAGTATGCAGAGTTAAACATTGTATCAGAATTTTTTTGCTTTGCACTAGTGCCCTAGTTATTAATGAGACACTGTCAACTTAAAATTACAACCAAACATATAGCTACTCATAAATAATAGATTATTGAAATAGAAAGAAGTTGAAGAATGTAACTGATTTTTCACTATTCAAGCTTTTGCATTTGTCCCAACTCAGACAGTGAAAATGAATTGAGTCATTTTTTGTTGTGTGTGTTTACATTCTTTCTCTTTCACTTTCTCAATGCTGCCATATGTTGGTTGCAGGTACTACAGATTTATTGGTTTTTAAAACAGTCATTTCCAACTGATTTAAAAAATTCTGAATATCCTCAGGTTGTCTTTATAAAACTTATATTTTGTTCCAAAGTTGAGTTGACATTGTGTCTTTAGAGAGTTTGCTAGCCTCCTTCCCCTACATTGACTGTGTGTGCCTGGAAAAGTTCTTACACACACACATACACACACACACACACACACACACGGTTTAGATACAACTGTGATAATACTATACAAGCTCTTTAATACTCTGAGTATGGTTGCTGTACAAAGGGTTGTTTTTAAAACAAAGATAGCTAAACACAGATCTCAAATTCCAATGTAGTTTGCCTATAGCCTCACAGTGTTTGTTCAACCAGAGGGTCCTAAATATGGGAGCATGTGCATCCCACCATAAAGAAATACCCTTGTGATTGTCGTCTGACCTCCTGTGTAACGCAGGTCATAGAACTTCCCCAAAGTAATTCCTAGAGCATACCTTAAATCTCCAATCTTGATTTTTAAAAATTTTCAGTGATGGAGATTCCAAGATGATCCTTGGTAAATTGTTCCAATGGTTAATTACCCTCACTCTTATATGCTTATTTCTAGTCTGAATTTGTCTCGTTTCAACTTCTAGCCATTGGGTCAGATTATACCTTTTTCTGCTAGGCTGAAGAGCCCACTACTAAATATTTATTCCCCATTTAGATACTTAGAGACAGTAATCAAATCACCTCTTAACAAAGAGGAAATTTAAGTGAAATATTGAGCTCTTTGAGTTTATCACTAGAAGGCATGCTTTTTAATCCTTTAATCATTCTCATGGCTCTTCTCTGAACCCTCTCCAATTTATCAATATCCTTCTTGAATTGTGGTCTCTAAAACGGGACACAGTATTCCAGCAGCAGTTGCACCAGTGTCAAATATAGATGTCAAGTAACCTCTCTACTCCTACTTCAGATTCCCCTTTTTATGCATCCCAGGATCACAGTAGGTCTTATGGCCACAGTGTCGCATTGGGAGCTGATGTTCAGCTGATTATTTATCGAGACCCCAAGCAAGGTCGTCTTCCTCAATTTGTAGGATTTGGCATTTTGGGCCTCTATTAAGATGTTCTTAAAGGATTCCCAATTATCATTCACGTTTTTCTGATTAAGTTCTTCCCTCCAGCTGATTTGACTAGAGATCCAGATTCAAATCATTGCTGTGCTGCTGTCTTCCTGTGTGACCTTGTTCAAGTCTTAGGCCCAGATCCTCACATGTATTTAGGCCTTTCATTTCCATTGAAATCAACAGGAGTTAGGCATTCAGATGTCTCTGAGAATCTTACGGCAAATCTACACTAGAGCGCTACTGTAGTATGTCTGAAGATGCACTATGCCAATGGGAGAGGACTCTTCTATCAGCATAATTACTCCATCTCAGTGAGATGCAGAAGCTGTGTCAGGGGGATAGTGTCTCCCACTGACATAGCATCTGTGTGGACAGTGTGAAACTTGTCACTTGGTGTGGGGGGATGGGACGCTATTTCACACTCCTGAGAGATTTAAATTAGATTGACACAGGCCAGTCCTTGCCTACAGACAGCCTCCCAACCTGAAGCGAATACTCACCAGCAACCACATACCACACAACAGAACCACAAACCCAGGAACCTATCCTTGCAACAAAGCCCGTTGCCAACTGTGCCCACATATCTATTCAGGGGACACCATCACAGGGCCTAATAACATCAGCCACACTATCAGAGGCTTGTTCACCTGCACATCTACCAATGTGATATATGCCATCGTGTGCCAGCAATGTCCCCTGTCATGTACATTGGTCAAACTGGACAGTCTCTACGTAAAAGAATAAATGGACACAAATCAGATGTCAAGAATTATAACATTCATAAACCAGTCAGAGAACACTTCAGTCTCTCTGGTCACGCGATTACAGACATGAAAGTTGCGATATTACAACAGAAAAACTTCAAATCCAGACTCCAGCGAGAGACTGCTGAATTGGAATTAATTTGCAAATTGGATACAATTAACTTAGGCTTGAATAGAGACTGGGAGTGGCTAAGTCATTATGCAAGGTAACCTTTTTCCCCTTGTTTTCCTACCCCCCCCCCCAGAGGTTCTTGTTAAACCCTGGATTTGTGCTGGAAATGGTTGATTATCATACACATTGTAAGGAGAGTGATCACTTTAGATAAGCTATTACCAACAGGAGAGTGGGTTTGTGTGTGTGTTGGGGGGGGGGAGGCGGAGGGGAGAGAAAACCTGGATTTGTGCTGGAAATGGCCCACCTTGATTATCATACACATTGTAAGGAGAGTGATCACTTTAGATAAGCTATTACCAACAGGAGAGTGGGTTTGTTGGGCAGGGGTGGGAGAAAACCTGGATTTGTGCTGGAAATGGCCCACCTTGTTTATCATACACATTGTAAGGAGAGTGATCACTTTACATAAGCTATTACCAGCAGGAGAGTGGGGTGGGGGGAGAGAAAACCTTTTGTAGTGATAAACACCCATTTTTTCATGATTTGTGTGTATAAAAACAAACATCTTCTGTATTTTCCACAGTATACATCCGATGAAGTGAGCTGTAGCTCACGAAAGCTTATGCTCAAATAAATTGGTTAGTCTCTAAGGTGCCACAAGTACTCCTTTTCTTTTTGTGAGTACAGACTAACACAGCTGTTACTCTGAAACCTATCATAAGCAGTAGTGTAGATCTACCTTTAGTCTCTCTGTGCCTCAGTGCTCCATCTGTAAAGTGGGGATGATGTGTCCCTGACTTGCAGGAGTGCGGAGAGAATAAATACATTAGAATATGAGGCAGATACTGTTGTTAATGGGCATCATATAAATATGTTAGTTAAACAACCTGTTACTCTCCTGCTCAGAAATAAGATTTTAATTATGCTTGGAAGATTTTTAATCAGTAAATGGCAATAAAAACCCTTCCTGTTGAGACAAAGAGAGTTTAGATCCAGGGTTTTTGGTTCCTCTGGGTGATTGAGATAGGTGCCAGCTATTAAATTCAGATTCAGATCTGGATTTGGTTTCTAAGGCCTCCCTCCCAGAGGTCAAGTTTCTAAAGTTTGGTTTAGTCCTATCTGTAGTTTGAAAACACCGCAGTGCAGAATTTATATGCTTCATCACAATCACTGTGTTATACTTATTTTTAATTATAAGTACACGCCATAGTTCTGCATTTGTACAATATCACTTTGGGTAAATATACTATGTTCAGTCAGAATTGTAAAATCTAAATAATGTCTCAGATTATTTTGCTTTTAAGGGAAGCACATTTGCTTAGTAACGTGACCAGCTACTTGAAAGCCATTTTATGGGTTGGCAGTTTCAAATGCTTAATTAGAATGTTGGTTCTTTTAATCAGCAGTAATTTGTACCACATTGCTTCAACATCACAGCAATATGTGATAATGCAATGGCATGGACCTTCTGTGATAAATGAAGGGGGGTAACTCCCTTTTATGGACACGTAGCCAACCAGTTAGCTGTAAAATCCCTCTTGGTAGCTGTTCTTTGCTTGCTTTACCTGTAAAGGGTTAACAAAGGTAAAGAAAAGGGCACCTGACCAAAAGAGCCAATGGGAAGGCTAGAACGTTTTAAAATTGGGAAAGAAGCTTTCCCTTTGTGTCTGTGGTTGTCCTCCAGAGAGCAGAGACACAGGGCAGCAGAAATGCTGTGTAAAGCTTTAAGCCAGGTATGAGAAGTCATCAGATCATACCTAGAATTGCTTATTTGAAAACCCCCAAATATGTTAGTAAATTAGGAATATTTAGATAGATGTGATGAGGTTTATTTCTTTATTTTGGCTTGTGGACTTCTTTGTGCTCAGCCCAGATGCTTTTGTTTGCTTGTAACCTTTAAGCTGAATCCCCAAGAAAGCTATTTTGGGTACTTAATTTTTCGAATGGCTCTTTTAAAATCTAGCAACAGCCTAAGTTCCAGATATATTTTCTTTCTTTTTTGTTTTTAATAAAATTTACATTTTTTAAGAAAAGGATTGAATTTTTGGTATCCTAAGAGGTTTGTTGTTTGATTAGCTGGTAGCAACAGCTAAGTTCCTTTGTTTTCTTTCTCAGCTCTTTCCCAGAGAGGGGAGCATGAAAGGGCTTGAGGGTACCGCACAGGGAGGAATTCCCAAGTGCTCCTTCCTGGGTCCAGTGGGATTTTTTGCATTTGGGTGGTGGCAGCGTTTACCAAGCCAAGGTCAGATAAAAGTTGTAACCTTGGGAGTTTAATACAAGCCTGAAGTGGCAAGTATTAATTTTTAAAATCCTTGCAGGCCCCCACCTTCTGCACTCGAAGTGCCAGAGTGGGGATTCAGCCTTAACACCTTGTTATACCTTGGAACCCAACACAGGTAATGGCAGGATGCTATGAGCTAATAGTTAATGTACAGTTTAATATCGTAGATTCATAGATATTAAGGTCAGAAGGGACCATTATGATCATCTAGTCTGACCTCCTGCACAACGCAGGCCACAGAATCTCACCCACCCACTCCTGCAAAAAACCTCTCACCTATGTCTGTGCTATTGAAGTCCTCAAATCGTGGTTTAAAGACTTCAAGGTGCGGAGAATGCTCCAGCAAGTGACCTGTGCCCCATGCTACAGAGGAAGGCGAAAAACCTCCAGGGCCTCTTCCAATCTGCCCTGGAGGAAAATTCCTTCCCGACCCCAAATATGGCGATCAGCTAAACCCTGAGCATATGGGCAAGATATCCTTTAGGTATCGTCTATGTTTTCTGTTTTATGGTGGGAATGACGTTAAGTGGTATAGTATATTTATTTAATCCATTTGTAGTGCGCCAATCTCAACATCTAAATGCTGAACAATAAAGCCAAATTAAATATTTAAAAAAATAAATTAATTAACTAGCTTATCCTGCCAAACCTTCAAAAGATTGAGGAAGTATATATTTCAGAGAAATGACTGCATTTATGCTCAACTTGTATGGACTGTATTAAGAACTTCTAAAAGCATACATGTAATTATGAATCTCCTAGAAATATAAGATTTGAATTTTTATCTAAACTTGTTTAAACTATATTGTTGGAGTGAAAAAGAAATGCAACTTTTGTTCCTGCCTCTTGAACCAATAATGGAAAATACACATTGTTCCGCTTTACTGTGTTTTAACAATATAAACTAACTTTGCAATCCAGGTAGCAAGTTGTATGAATGCTGTATGACCTGAAAAGTCCTTGCCCAATGCAAAGAAGAATGTGGTGCTGTCGTGTGTGTGTGTGTGTGTGTGTGTGCATACACACATACACGTACACAGATGTATAGCATTCAGCGGAGGCACTTGCCATTTAAATTGGCTTACATCATTCACAGAGCTGGCAGTGTTAAAGTATTTGACCTTTTCTGCTAGGTTTAGTTAAAAAAACAAAAACAAAAAAATCCTATTTTTCTCCATTGAAGTATGAGCACTTGTGATTTGCCCTCTGTTATTCTTTGTGCTATATAATTTAAAAGGCAATATAGAATCATAGAATATTAGTGTTGGAAGAAACCTCAGGAGGTCATCTAGTCCAATCCCCTGCTCACAAATATTAAGATGTTTCTGAAGAAATAACATTTCCCATGATTTTTAATCACTTAAAAAACAATGCGCCAAATTTATTTCTGGTATCAATGAAGTTCCATCAGTGATAATCTGGTCTATTTTAAAAGTTCATGCTTACATATATCTTACATTATGGAGCAGAATCCATTCTTTCCTACAAATCTTTGTTTTCAGACTTCATCTGGTTGCAAATGCATAATTGTTTAAGAAAGAAAATGAACGAATAAAAATGAATTTTCCTGATAAGGTTGAGAACGTTAGCATTTGCATGTGGGAGTTAGATAGGGTCTTAAAACTGGCCTCATGTTGGAGCTGTGGTTATAATGTTTTAGTGTCGTATTTCCTCAGATCAAGCAACTGTGTTCATTATTTTTCATTGTTTCTACTTGTGTTACTAATGCTGATGATTTGCTTAAAAAGCTGTTAAACATTTTACAATTCTGTTAAATTAGTCTGAGTCTAGACACCACTATTCCCTTTGCTGTTACACTGGATTAGCCCCTTCCATTCTAATTACTTGCCAAACTAGCTGGTAAAAGGAGAAATTGGGAACCGGTATCCTAAGGGTGAAACTTAAGTAGGAAATTCAAAGTCATCACTTTTCCTGACAGACATATTACAGTGTCTCACTTCCTGATGACTCTCTCTGGTTCCTGCCTTTGTGCATGAGAGGGCCTGTTTCAGAGACTGAGATAGAGAATACTTCTAGGATAGACTATCGCATCACCAATACTATGCTTACTGTATAAGTTATTACTTATTATGAGTTAAACAGTAAAAGGGGCTACATTGATTTACAACATTTGGCCCTTTTTTGTTTGGATAACATGGCCAGTATGAACATTACCGTTTTCTATTCCTGCAAAATTCCATATTTTAAGTTACAAATACACAGTTGCATGAATTTCTAGCAGGCATTTATATTATGTAAGGCTCTGAAAACATGTAGATTCTCTTACTGATAGAAATGGAGGAGGAAACTGAAACTAAATTAATGCTGTCAAGGAAAACACCAAACATAGTGGGTTATTGATGTTTAATAAAAAGTTTGACTTGTCTGACTCTAATATTCTCAGGATTTTTAAATATTTTTCTTCACAGCCAGGCTTTCCCTAATAAGATGAGAGAAATAATGATACCTTATTTTTAAGAGACAAATGTCTGCTACAATATGGGTCCTACTGGGTAGTGCATTTTGGTGGCAGGACATCACTTATGCTTCATGATCTATGCTGGCTTCCTGTTGGTATTGAAATTGAATTTAAGGTCCTGGTTTCTATCTATAAAGCCCTAAATGGGCTGGAACTTGCAACTTAAGAGACCGCCTCTCTCTTCATGCCATAATACCACTGTTGTGATCAGAGGAGGCTTTCAAGCTGCCTCCTCCATTTAAAAGAGAAGGGACTGGCGGTTCAGCATTCTTTGAAGGGCCCTCAGCTTAGGAACAGGCTTCTACTACTGGTCTGAAATAGCCTAAGTTTATTGATCTTCAGAACATGCTTCAAGACACATCTATTTCTGTACGTTGCTGTGGAGGTGGGATTTTGAAAAATCACGTGGAGGAGAGGGGAGCTTGGTAATGGCAGAGGTGCTTACTGGCTTCTTTGTTTTGGTTTTCACCAAAAAGGCTGGTGGTGATTGGACGTCTAACATAGTGAATGCCAGTGAAAATGAGGTAGGATCAGAAGCTAAAATAGGGAAAGAACAAGTTAAAAATTACTTAGACAAGTTAGATGTCTTCAAGCCACCAGGGCCTGATGAAATGCATCCTAGAATACTCAAGGAGCTGATGGAGGAGATATCTGAGCCATTAGTGATCATCTTTGAAAAGTCATGGAAAATGGGAGAGATTCCAGAAGACTGGAAAAGGGCAAATATAGTGCCCATCTATAAAAAGGGAAATAAGGACAACCTGGGGAATTGCAGACCAATCAGCTTAACTTCTGTACCCAGAAAGATAATGGAGCAAATAATGAAACAATCAATTTGAAAACATCTAGAAGATAATAAGGTGATAAGGAACAGTCAGCATGGATTTGTCAAGAACAAATTGTGTCAAACCAACCTGATAGCTTTCTTTGGCAGGGTAACTAGCCTTGTGGATGGGGGGAAGCAGTAGATATGGTATATATTGACTTTAGTAAGGCTTTTGATACTCTCACATGACCTCATAAACAAACTAGGGAAATATAACTTAGATGGAGCTATTACAAGGTGGGTGCTTAAATGGTTGGAAAACCATTCCCACGGAATAGTTATCAGTGGTTCACAATCATGCTGGAAGTGCATAACAAGTATTTTCTCTCTTCTGTTTTTCCTTTTTGGATAACAAATGTTCAAGTGCTAAGGATTCTCACCTAAACTGTATCCATTTTATACATGGTTTTTATTTTTAACTTAATGTGGATTTTGGACAGTAATCCAAGTTCATCCTATCATTGATGGAAAGGACTAACTTAACGGAGGGGGGGAATGATTGTATCCTTTGCCTTTCTTAATCACTTTTACCTATTAATATAACTGATTTTTTTAAACAGATTTACATTTGGTGCTAAATGAATTTGGAAGCCCAGGGTTTAACTGTCTGGGAAGTGATAACGGGAAAAAACAAGTCCTACCACAGTCTGATTTTCAATTTCATTATTGAGCAGCTAGATCAGTGATTTTTTCAAAGAAGCGGATGCAGGAAAGCCCCAATTTAATGTGGCTTCCTTTTGAAACAATGCCCCATGGAAACACAGCTCTGCATTGTTTTCCTTTTCCCTCCTCTTCGGTTCTTTTCTGGAATATGGTGCCAACTGGAACCCAGTAATTATGCATTTTAGGCAAAATTCTGTTTTGAAGCTTGTTTGGGGAAGCTCTATATTCTAAGTGCTTGTCTCCACTGACCAGAGGGTTGACACATGGCAGTCGATCCACCGGGGATTGATTTAGTGGGTCTAGTGAAGACCCAATAAATTGAGTGCCGATCACTCTCCCATCGACTCCAGTACTCCAGCAGAACAAGAAGCATAAGATAAGTCAACGGGAGAGTTTCTCCCATTAACCGAGCATGGTGTAGACACGCCAATAAATCGACGTAAGGTATGTCGACTCCAGCTATGTTGTTCACATAGCTGAAGTTGCGTAACTTACGTCAACTTAGCCCCGGTAGTGTAGACCTGCCCTAGGATGTCAAGATTTTTTTTTGTTTGTTTCTTCATTTTTTGAGTCCTTTATATTTCCCTAGGAGCCTTGTGATTTTTTTTTTCTAATTGGCAAACCAATTTCAAAAAACAGTATCCCATTTATGGAAAACCTACGTGCGGGAAGGAGGACTCAGACAAATGTGGATGTTGCTGCAATAGAAATAGAAAGATAATCTAATTTATTACATTTGTTTGTAAGCAATGGTGAGATTAGGAACTGATCTTTCTCCATTTTTGGAGAGTGTATGATACACCAAGAGCATTGATATTGAATTCCCAATGGGGTGCTCTTTTTAAAGCGTGTAAGTGTGTGCTTGATTCTTTGTATATTTGATTAGGGCATCCTGTGGGTGACTTGATAGGCAAGAATACAGAGTGATGTTTTTAAGGGTCTAAATATTTCTAGGATGATCTGCACTTATTGTACTGCTTTTGATTTGTCTTGTCTTAAATAAATACAGCCAGTTAAAAATAAGTAAATAACTCCTACTTAGCTTTTACTCCCTGTAGAAATTTCCTCCTTTCTTAGTAATATGACAGCACATGTAGAGTTGCCATGATTCATTGTTTAAAAGCAAGTAGTTTAAAATGCATTTTCCATAATAAGATAGGTTTTGTGCACCTAATGCTGATTTTCTTGTTACTGTTTTTCTTTGCCACTGCTAAGACACCTCCCCTGGTTCCTTTCAGTGGTGGTTTGTACCAGGGAAGACGTACATTTCCCCTCCAAGGTAGTAATCCTTTTATAAAGCTCCAGTTGCATTAATCATTCCTCTAAATAGAAATATAGAATTGTTGACTTCTTTAACTGCTGTCCGTGACATTCTCTGTGAGTAGTGCTCAAAGAATGACTTGTTCCATTTTCTTCCTCCTCCCTCTTTGGAAATGACATTCTTTTCCATCAGTGATAATTTTCAGTGATAGGAGAAAGACCTGTTTTTTTTTTTTTTTTTTAAAGCTTAGGAAACGATAATTGTACATTGTGAGCCTGAGCATTTGCTGTATTGCAGCTTTTTGTAGCTATTTACATAGGGTAAAGAGAAAAATGAATGCTTTAGAATAATAGCCTTTTATACATACTTTAGAGTGTAAATGACTAAACAATGTGCGTGTGCATGAATCAGGTTCAATGTTTTCTTTGTTTTAACTCATAGATGTGGCTGAGAAATTATAGAAACTCATATCCAGCAATAGATTTTTAAATCAGGTTTTCCTTCACGAGCATGTATAAGGCTACAAGAAATTAACACATTTTAAGAACTCAGTTTATGTCAGGAGACCTGGTCATAAATGGTCATGCCTAGTGGTTGGAGCAGGAATGACTCATAGGGATCAGAGTCCAAATGCCAGACTCAAGGGTCGAGGCAGAGCCAAGAATCAGAGCTGAGAGACGGAAGCAGATTACCTGTAGTCAGGGAAGGCAGGAGCAGGGCTCGTTCCAAGGCAGGACTGGAATAAGACAGGGTCTTGGCTGTAGCCATGCTGAAGCAAGGGTTGGAGTGAGGTGGACACAAGGAGGCAGAGAATCCACAGGTGTGTATGTTGAGCAGATGCTGGGCTTAAAAGAAAGTCACCTCACTGCCTTAGCCAATCAGATGGTTCTGCTATGGCCCAGCTGCACTCATTGGATGCCTGACAGCTGGGCAGAAATGATGTTATCATTAATAAAAATGGGTCTTTTTCTGCTGCCAGATGTAATGCCATTGGGTTGGTTGCCCTGTTGTAATTGACAAAAAACATTGAGCAATCCCCTCCCGTGTGGGTATCCCAATCTTCTGAGATGTGTATCTTGCCAGTCCACGTCCCAGCTTCCAAGCACTCAAGAAGTGTTTGAACTTCTTCAGTGGTCACATTCCTTGTTGGAAGAGAAATAAGGATACAGAATTGTAATATTCATTCTTCATATATTTTTATTAAAATATGCATGTTATTCATGATAATGCTTTGACCAAGAACAGACAAAGCAGCAGCGTAGGTTATGTAGCATCTTTTTCAAGAACTCCAGCAAAGCAGCTCTGTTCAAATTTACACCTATGCTCCTAACACCCAAACTGCCTTCAATTGCTTGATAAACTTGTAAGCCCTAACTATATCCAACGCACACTAGAATTCTTTTTCTGGGGACATGTGTTAGTGCTCTCACTTTTTATTAAAAAAAATAATAATAATAATAATTGAAATTGCTAATGGCTAAATCCTATCCTGCAATAAGTCCCCCTATCCAAACCGTAAATACACTGTTGATGATTCCCCCATGTTGAGGGAATCTTTACACTATTCACTCTGCCCTCACTTAGGTGTAGGGAATGCAGAGAGGTATGCTTAGTTGGGTGGAGAGAGGATGATACTATGGCTATGTCTACACTACCACGGTAAGTTAACCTACACCACCCAACTCCAGCTACGTGAATAACGTAGCTAGAGTTGATGTACTTTAGGTTGAGTTACCGCGGGGTCTACACTGGATGGGAAAAACTCTCCCGTCGACTTACCTTACTCTTCTTGTTGGGAGTAAAGTACAGGGGTCAACTGGAGAGCGATCTGCTGTCAATTTGGTGGGTCTTCACTAGACCCACTAAATTGTCCACGGGTGGATCAATCTCAGAGCGTCAATCACGGCTGTAGCGTGGACATAGCCTGCAGAAACTTTAAATTACACCAGGGCCATCCCAGCAGTGTTAGGATTATGAGAGCCATAGAATTGGCATTAAACTCTCTTTATCTTCTAGCCTTGAGGCATGCTGAACTGCACCTGAGGAATGAGCCTGAAATCTGTATTTCTAATTTAAACAACCCAAATATTGCATATTTGAAATGCACTTCAGCTTCTAAGATGATGCTAGTAGGTGAATCAACTGCTAACAGATGTCTAATGCTTCACTTGCGTGTTTTAAAATATTAAATTTTTAAACTAATCCCATGGAGAGCTGAAGGAACCTTAAATATGAATGGTTTAAATGAATTAATGGTCATATTCTTACTACATCTGTTGGAATAGGTTGGAATAAGTTATGAAAATGCCCAAATGCGGGTGGGATTTGGATATTCTGTTCAGGTGCCAGTGTCTGAATACTTAAATATTATTCCCATAGCTGTGCTGAGACTTACCTGAATTCAGTTATTCTAAAGAAACCCATAGTCTGTAAACGGTTTTTAATTCAGATGCACTTTTCCAGAACAGACAGACATCAGGAGCTAACTTACCATATATCTGAATGCTAAAGGATTCACAATTTCCATCTTGAACTAAAAGGTAAATGTAATCGACTATTGACTATGGCTACTAAAGAAAACACTGTAATCCCTAATGGAACAATTTTATTAAGATCTTCACAAAATGTGTACTCAAGCTGTGATAGTTTTTAATGAACCCCTGGATGGATCTGTTTGTTTTCCCTCATTAAAGCCCTGGATTTTTTTTATATCATCATTTATTATTTTGTAAATTAATGGTGAACAAGGACAAGTCCTCAGGAAAAAAAAATCACAAAAGCTGTAATATGGACATTTTATTTTTGATCTGTAAATGTCACTGACACCAATATATTTTAAAACAGAAGTCAGACTAAATCATGACATAACTAGCTGATTAAACACAGCTTCAAAGTGCTTACTACATAAACATACATATAATTTCCATCACCTAAAACTATTTTGGCATCAGTGTGATGGCCCTACTGTACTTTTGCAAATTACTTTGTCTTCTTTCAGCTTTGCAATTCTTCTTGTCAATGGCATGTCACTGATAATGTCACTTTTAACAGTGTTTGTGTGAATGCTTGGAATTACTGATAATTTCCAGAGACACTGTCCTTCAGATAAAAAATTGATTCACCCCCCCAACACACACACACACACACACACACTTCTGTGCAAGTCTTACAGTAACTGATTTTTGTAGAAAATGGGTTTTTTTGTGTGTTTAAATACAAGGGCTTTTCTCCAGAGAGAGAACTGTACACCAAGATTAGAAATGTATAAAAAGATCTTATTCTTAAAATAAAGTCTCAGGATTTGCAAGGATATTCTGTACTGTATCTTCCAATGTAAACATCTAGTTCTATATTATGTAATTAAGTTCAGTTTAAGCATACAATAAAGTGATTTTTTAAAAATGTAGCATTGTATAGCAACAAAGATAATATACTATGTTGCAATTGTTGCATTTCTTTTGCATTTTTCAAGAGAAGAAAACAGATATTGACATCTGTTGAAGGTCTTTTTTATCAGACAGATAAATATCGACTAAACTGAAGTTACTGTCAAGGTTAGAACTCAAGGGTCAAAAATAAGTCTATTTTCTGTGAGAGAAAAAGAGGGAGAGCTAGAGAAAGAAAGAAAGATGACAAGCTTATCGCTTGCCATAGATTTCCCCCCACCCCAAAGGTAGTTATAAGGTCAGCCATGATGTTTGATAACTATAAGCTAGCTGTCTACATTTTTTTTTTAAAAAAAACTTTCATTCCCCTCTAAAATTTGGACTAATATTTACAGTCCCCTCTCTTCTTTTTCAGGGTTAAAAACCTTTTTCAATTTGTTAGATCAAGCTGCTTGTTTTGAGCTGGTGCAATCTGTCTTAAAAATCAAAGTTTGTCCTGAAATGTTGTGGCCCTTAAGGCAGCCTGTGAACATCATGGTACATAAATTTGCATGGCTATTGCTCTCAGAAAATAACTTTGACATGAGGGTTATGCAGATTTTTGGCCAGGTGCTTTGAGAAAATGAGTGTGCAAAATGAAGAATGGCAGCTTTCACTTTTTTTTTTATAACAGGCAGTTATATCCCTTAAGTCCATTATTGTGCAGTGACAATTTAGATGTATTTGTAAGAGAGATGGTAATTTCCTGCAATATCCTTGAAATACCTTAATATATTAAGCTTCCATATTATTGTGAAGGGTAACCTCTCTTGGGGGCAGATGTGAAAGATATAAGACCTGGGAATTCAAAAGTCTATATTGAGAATGTGCCAGACATGTATAGACTATTAGGACAATAAATGTTAACTGGATTTCCTGGGGAACCCCTAGGAAAAAGTTAATGCAAATTCCCTAGGCCCAGCTTAGGGCTCTGGTAGGTTTTAGTCCTTCAAAACCCAGAGCTGGGTTTTCCTCATGGTTACAAATTCATCTGTCTGATTCAGAACCCTGACTGGGCAGATCAGCCATTTCTTTATACAGCTCAGGCCTTTGGTTTTTTTCGGTCTGTTGATTACCTGCTACAGAAGGCAATGACCCTTTCCTCAGGGTGTAGCTTCAAAAGGCTGGAGTTGGGGAATTTGCATTAACCACTGCCTAAAGATTCTCCAGGATATCAACTGAGACACCATGTCATTCTCAATTTTTTTTTTCAAATGGAGGGAATTAAGGCCCCCTTCAGCAGTGCAGCTAAGCACTTGCTTAAGTATATCACTGTTCAGCAAAGCACTTAAGCATATGTTTAACTTTAGGTGTGTGGTAATGTCTCACTTATTTCAGTGGGAGTTAAGCACATACCTAAGTGTTTTGCTTAATAGTGATGGACTGCTGAGTCCTGGAGTAAAACTAGATGATCTGGCCCAGATATTGTTGGAGGAAAAAGGAAATGAGCTTCTCTCTTCACGCACTTTGAAGAAGCTCCTTGCACACATTAAATAATCCTTTGTTTCAGGGAGATTAGGAGGCAACTAGGTTAGCTGGAGGATAGCTGCTCTTCTAACATTCATCCTCACACCTGTGAAGATCTCCAGGTTAGGATAATCCTCACACCTGCCTTTCCTTATGTGCATGCCTCATCTACCTGTTCAACCCCCAAACCTGTTTTAGGGCAGCCCCCAACTGAGAAACATGCTAAGGCCAACATCTAGACAGCAATTTCAAATCAGTTGTCATCCATGTCAGTGTGGTCCTCTGTAGATGTCTAACCACCAACAGTGGTGCAAATCTCAATACATTTGTGGATTATGATCTCTGCTCATTCTTCAAGGGTAAAAACAGTCCCAAAGTTTTAAACAACATTTCTCTTACCCAACCATGGCCCCCAATATTTCTAACAGAACTAGCTTTCCCACCATCTCCACTCTTTTTCTTAACTAGTTCACAGCTAGTTTGGTTGATAATTCATATAAAAAGACTACATCAGACTCCTCATTACCTGCTGCATGAGCCCTTAAGTATTTTTCCCACTCTTTGTCACCCTCTTTATTCAACAAAAGTGATAAAATGACTCGAGCTCAGAAATGCTCCATTGGCCTTAAAGCAAATATGAAGTATGGCAACTATGTCAAAATGTACTGTGCTTTCTTACACACCTTCATAGTAATTATGACCATTAAAAGGGAAAACAAAATAATGCATCCGATGAAGTGAGCTGTAGCTCACAAAAGCTTATGTTCTAATCAATTTTAGTCTCTAAGGTGCCACAAGTACTCCTTTTCTTTTTATGGATACAGACTAACACGGCTGCTACTCTGAAAAATAAAATTGGTGTTAGTATTTTAGCAAGCAATCCAAATATTACATGTAGATCAGTTTAAGGCGCTTTGCATTCTGGTTTTGGAAACTCCAGGGTAACTTTAGTTTGGGATTCAGAGCCTATAGGAACATTACTTTCCCAATTGCCAGGTTGATTTGTGCCTCTGAAAATACTAATATACTTCTTTTGAATACTTCACACCCTGCTTATAGGAATTGCATGGGAATATTTTTTAAATGAATAAGTGACTTAAATATTGGAAAAAAATGTTTCTGAAAACACAGTAAACTACCCCCCATATTGAAAAATTACATATTAAATAGTAGTGCTGGAAGAGCAAGGAAGTTCATGTTTAGTTTGGCTATGTCTCCAAAAGTTTCTTAGCTTATCCAAAGGACTTGCAGCCTATTGAGGCCAGAATGTGGACTTGCTCTCTTCAGTCATTCTTCTCTTCTCCTGTCTCACTCTGTCCTTTAGTGAAGGCCTAGAAACCTGATATCCTTTCCCAGTAGCTTCAGGTCAGAATATCTTATAGTAGTTGTCTTCAAAAGCAAATTGTGTTGTGTTACATATTTTTTCTTAATTTTCAATGAAGCATAAAAGCACAGGTTCAAATTTGTATCAAAGAAAAATGTAATTCTCTGTAGAAATAGATGTATAATCCTATTTATCATAAGGATTGTAGGTTCATGTGCTGTATTAATAATAAGAATAATAATTAATTAATAAATAACAAAGGACTATGGATAACATTTCCAAAAGTGCCTAAGTCCCATTTTTGAAAGTGATTTAGGACCAGATTTTTAAAGGTATTTAGGTGTCAACAGATACACATGGGTTCCTACTAGGATTTACAACAGTGCCTAAGTGAGTTAGGTGCATAACATCCATTGAAAGTCACTGGGAGTTAGGTGCCTAACCTGGTTAGGCACTTTTGTTATTTCCACTAGACAGCCCTCTGAATCATGATTCCATTATTGTTGTATCACCCTCTTTCATGGACGATGTGCATGGGGACTCTAGGGGTATGTCTACATTGCAATAAAACACTTGTGATTGGCCTGTGGCTTGTAGCTGGGTGCAGGACTATAACATTGCAGTGTAGACCTTTGGGCTCAGGCTGGAGCTTGGGCTCTGCTCTGGGTCCCAGAGCCTGGGCTCCAGCCCAAAGCCAAACTGCCTGCAGTTTTATAGTGACACAGCCTGAGCCCCACAAGTCTGAGTCAGCTGACACAGGCCAGCTGTGAATGTTTTATCACAGTGTAGACATACCCTCAGATCAATGCTAGCCTGATTATTCCATGAGAAATGGAAGGGGAGTTTGTCTCCCTCCTTAGTCCCTTCCCCATGTCTTAGGCTGCAGGCCCTACTCTTGAAAAGGATCTTTCAGAGGCCAGAGACATGTATTTGGTGGTGATTCTTCAAGTGATGGTCCCTATTGTATTCCAATGTGAGTTATGCATTCCTGTGTGAGTTATGCATGTCCCTAGAGCTGGAGCATTTTGAAAGAAGTGTCCATTGGTCCACGTATGCTCCCTGCTCACCTCATGCATCCAACTAAGGTGATAAAGGGTCTCTCCAGTTCCTTCTCAACACTGCAAGCTCTGGGTCAGAACCTTTAATGTCCTCAGCTTCAGCTTCACACTACAAAACAAAGATTAATCTTATTGTTAATAGTCTTAATAGTTTTAGCAGTTTTTGCAGTTAACTAATTGTATTAGCTTAGCATTAGATTAGTCTATGGGGGGGGGTTCCACTCAGGTACTGGACTTTGCCCAAGATCCTGGGCTTCAAACTCTGCACCTCCTGCCCACGATCTTTCTTGGTCATCAAGAACCACAACATTGCCTGTACGGCCTCAAGAAAGCTCATATCATGGTGAAGTGCAGTGTCTGCTGCTCATTTCCCAGCTGCACTTGAGAAGCACAGGAACTTCGGCTCTGTTAACACCTAATGGGAAAAGCATGAGCTAGGAAACGCCGCTGTACATCAGCCTGATTCTGCAAGGAGCATGCCTCCTGCTGTGAAGTCTGACTCCAATGTGGGAGAATTTGCCCCCACAGACCCTATGGCAGGGCCTTGCCAGGAAGCTAGGAAACACTCTCATAAGCATGAGACCAAATCTTCCTCAAAGTCCACTTCAAAGAAGTCCAGCTCAGTGGCAAGCAAACCTCTCAGCTCGACCCATGAGGACTTAGGATGTACTAAGTCCCATAGGCACATCAAGAAAGCCCAGAAATATTGGGCTCCACTGGCTCTGGACTGTGTACCATTACTACCATCTCCCTGGCTCCTTCTGCATCCTGGGATCCATCAACACTGATGATGCCCAGTCACAACTAGTTACCATCCTCCTTGCTGGCTTCAATGGCCTGCACAAATAGTCCCTTTTACACTGGGGAGATCTGAACCCAGGGCCACACCACAGGACATCTTTGCTCTCCCAGATCCAAAATCCCCTCCCCCGCACCAGGACCCCCAGTCTCTCTGTAGAGATATTATCTCTCTGGAAAAATTGCTGCAGGATGGAGCTTATCACCTCCTCCATACACAGAATATACCTTCCCTTTGATGGTACTACTGGTCCTGCCTCTGGAACGGAAGTCAGCCTTCTCTTTGGGAGACTTGGAGCTATCAGTAGATCCATTTTCAGATTACCGTTATCCACTACCTAAAAGGCCCTCCTGGTCGTGGGACAATCTCCATCTTATCTACCTCACAGTGCCATGGGGACCCCCAAGACCACCTCTTGATCCTGCCTATTGGCCATATTGGGGACCTTGATACTAGCACCCCCATACAGAGGCCATCCAATCTATTAAGAAATCAGCCTTTGCCTCGCATCTGAGGGAATCCTCAGATCAACCTCCAGATCCCATAGAGGATGACCAGCACTACACTTTGGTACTGGAAGTTCTACCAGAGCCAACAAGACTGCCATCATCATCCCCAGATGAGGCTATGACATTGGGAAGAGGGGATGTCTATGACTTAAGGGAGTTCCAATACCACCTTTGCAGAGTCGCTGGAGAACTTTAGATTCCCCTGCAGGAAATCCAGGACTCCCAACACAAACTCCTGGACATTCTGCATACTCCTGGATCTAACAGGATAGCTCTCCCATTCAGGAAGCTACTGTTGAGCTGGTCAGGACAGTTTGTACTCCCCTGCCACCTGCACTTCTATCCTCAAGGGAGCAGAGAAATGCTATGTGCTAGTCAAGGCCGCAGAATTTTTGTTCTCCCACCCAACTCACTGGTGGACCAGGCAGATTCTAAAAGGTCAAGACAACAACATCCCAGATCCACTCCTGCAGAAAGAGAGGTTAAATGCTTGGATCTATAGGGAAGAAATGTCTTCTCATCATCCATCCTCCAGTTCAGGATAGCCAGTTACCAGGTGTTACTGGTTAATTATGATTTCCTGAACTGTGACAAGTTCAAGAAGTTTACCAACAACTTTCCGTAACAGGACAGTCTGTTTCCAAGCTCTGATAGACAAAGGCAAACTAAGCTAAGACCACTCTCCAATCCACTGTTGATGCTGTCGGTGCCTCCTCTACAGACATGGCTACTGCTGTTATGCACAGGGAGTTGTGGCTCCATGCCTCAAGACTCCCTAAGGAGGTCTAGAATACCATTAAGGACCTCCCTTTTGATGAATTTCACCTCTTCAGTCAAAAGAGAGAAGTCCTTACACACCCTAAAGGACTTTAGGGCTACCCTTCAGTCACTAGGTATATATGCCTACTCCTAAGAGGAAGTTTCATTGGACAGCCTCCAAATTTAGGTACGTGGCTCATCAGTTCTTCTGTCGGTGACCCTACGAACCACCACATAAGAAGAGGCAGAGGGTTCAGAAGTTCCACTTCCCTACACCCTCCACAACAGGCTCAGCATCTCAATCTCAGCCACCAGCTCAACGACATTTTTGACAGGAGCTCAAGAGCTGCACATCACTAAGCCCAACACTTCCTGACCCCCACCATGACCATTTGGGGGTTGTCTAGCACTCTTTCAACAGCTGGAGTGCCATGACAATGGACAAAGTGGATGCTGAACATCATGCACTCTGGATATATACAAGTTTGCAATGTTACCTCCAAGACTCCATTCCCCAGTCTCCTTCAGGGACCACTCTCAATAATATTCTCGCTTATGAGGGAAACACCTTGCTGCTGTGAGGAGCAGTAGAATGTGTCTGCACAATATCAAGGAAAAGGATTCTACTTGACCTACTTCCTAATACCCAAAAAGAAAGGTGGTTGGAGACCAATACCCGACCTCTGCCATCTCAATTACCTCATTCACAAACTCAGATTTTGCACAGTCACATTGGCAGCATCTCTAGAAAAAGGGCTGTGGTTCATGGCTCCCAACATGAAGGATGCCTACTTCATGTAGAAATTCATCCTGTACACAGACGCTTTCTCATATTTACAGCAGGCTCTGACCATTTTCAATAGAGAGTACTACCCCTCAGCATAGCAACCACCCCCAGAGTCTTTACCAAGATGTTTTCAGTCATAGTGGCTTATGATAGATGTCATGGCCTCCTTGTCATTCCATACCTCTCTGACTAGCTCCTTGCCACCAAATCTCACCAGGAAGCCTATGCATCAACCTCTATGATGCTCTGCCTCCTCTCTTCACTGGGAGTTAGTGTAAACATAGAAAAATCTGTTTGTTTACATTGACTGTCCACAGGCACGGCCGCCTGCAGCTCCCAGTGGCTGCGATTCACCGTTCCTGGCCAATGGGAGCTGTGGGAAGTGGCGGCCAGCATGTCCCTGCAGCCCATGCCGCTTCCTGCAGCTCCCATTGGGCGGGAACAATGAACCACGGCCACTGGGAGCTGCAGGCAGCCATGCCTGTGGATGGTCAACGTAAACAAACTGTCTTGCGGCCCACCAGTGGATTACCCTGACGGGCCACAGGTTGCCCACCACTGCTCTAGACTGTATCTGGGTAACCTTGAACTCTGCCTCCACAAGGGCGTACCTGCTGACACACCGGTTCAGACCATGAGTGAATATCATAGCTCTCATCACTACCAACCCTCAGGTACAAGTCACTACATGTCTGTTCCTAGTAGCCACATGGTCTCATGCACTGACATCACCCCATTCACAAAACTCCACCTTCAATGCCTTCAAGCTTGGCTACAGCCAGTATATGCCCCAAGCCACCATTCCATGAACCTCATGGTGACAGTCCTGATCAAGGTACTGTCCTCCCTCCTATGGTGGACAAATCCACATTTAACATGTTTGGGGGTCTTCTTTTTCTCCTCCTCCGGACAGAACCATCATTATGGATACATCCCTGCTAGGTTGGGGAGTACATATGAACAACTACACAGCTCAAAGACCATGGACACCTTGAGAATCCAGGATACACATCAATATCCTGGAACTATGAGCAGTATGGAAGGCATGAATCCTTTCTTCCATTCATCCTCTCTCCCCATATGCTTATACTGTCAGTCAACACTATCAATGAGCAAGGGGGAGTGATATTGGTCTCCCTGCGTGAAGAAGCAGTCAGCCTCTGGCACTGGTGTATCAACAAGACACTTGAAGTTCCCCCTTGTGGTCAGTTGCAATGACATTGTGCTGCACAACATAGTCACTCTATAGGAAGTCCCAACCAGAGATGAAGTGAGCTGTAGCTCACGAAAGCTTATGCTCAAATAAATTTGTTAGTCTCTACGGTGCTACAAGTCCTCCTTTTCTTTTTGCGGATACAGACTAACACGGCTGGTACTCTGAAACACACCACATATTACTCCAGATGTGCCCTAGGTCATTGCTTCCAGAGCAATGCTCTGCTTCTTTCCTGGCCAGATTGGTTCAATTATGGCTTCCCTCCACTGCTGCTTCTGGCACGAGTCCTCTACAAGATCTGACAGGACAGAGAAAGGGTCATCTTGATTGCCCCTTTCTGGCCCAGACAGTTGTGGTTCCCCAATCTCTTGTGCATATCATTTCACCCACCAATTAACCTCCTGATGTTCCCCGAGCTCCTCACACACTGAAATAGCAAGTTCAAACACCCCAATCCATGACCTCTCCACTTCGGAGCATGTTACTTGGAGGGGCATCATCCCTAGAACATTCATGCTCTTCAGCCATACAAGACATCTTCTCTAATAGCAGAAGACTCTACTAGGAAATGTTACCTAGCTAAATGGAAATGTTTCTCATCTTGGACACAGAAAGGAGGCATTGTACCAGTGGCTGAAGATATTCTGCACACCTTAGACTATATCCTATCTTTAAAGACACCAGGTCTATCCATCAGCTCCTTACAAGTGCATTTAGTGGTGATGGTGCATACTTCCCACCTGCTCAGGGCTACTCAGTTTTTTCACACCCACTAACCAATAGATTCTGGAAAGACTTAATAAGGACTTTCCCATCTACTCAGATTCCAACCTAATGGGAACTGAATCCCATTCTTTCGGCACTAACAGAACCCCCTCTTTGCTCCATGTCCCTCGATGAAAGTAGTCTTTCTTGTAGTTATCACATCCGCGAGAAGGGTTGGCGATCTGGGAGCCATGATAGCAGACCATCGCTACACTGCATTCCATATAGATAAAGATTCTTTGCATCTACATCCAAAATTTATTCCTAAAGTAGTTTTGGAATGTCACCTTAACCAATCCATTCACTTGCCTGTGTTCTTCCCAAAACCACACACTGAAGAACAAAGAGTATACTACCTCAAAGTTCAATGAGCCTTGGCCTTTTACCAGCTGAGAACAAAACCAATCAGGATACCCCCAAGGCTGTTTGTCACTATACGAGAGAGAGAGAGTCAGAGGGCACGCCATCTCCACCCAGAGATTCTCCAAATGGATATCTGGCTGAATTCTACTCTGTCAGCTCTCCAACCTTCCCTGCACAAAAGAGTACAAGCTCATTCCACTGGAGTGCACACAACTATGGTGTCTCTTCAGGAGGTACCCTTTCTGGACATCTGTAAAGCAGCCACATGGAGTTCCTTTCATATGTTTTCAAGGCATTTTGTTCTGATACTGGACTTGGCTGCTGCTGTCTCCTTCGAGATAGCAGTTCTCTGCTCATCCCTACTGTCCATGTCCTCTCACCTTCTCCCATTTAGGTACTACTTGTCAATCACCCACAATGGAATAAAATAGGGACCATCACTCGAAGAGGAAGTTGCTTACATGTAACTGGAGGTTTTTTGTTTTTTTTTTTTTAGATGTGTGGTCCCTATCTGTATTCCACTATCTGCCCTCTGTCCCCTCTACTTTGAATCCTCTCTGATTCAAGGTGGAGAAGGAACTGGAGAGGTGGCCAGTACACTGTGCCCTTTATCACCTCGGTCAGAGACACAAGGTGAACCAGGGTACATGTGCAACAGAGACTAATGGACACTAGTTTCAAATTCTCCAGTTCTGGGTGCATGGTGCACATGTGTAACTCGCAGTGGAATACAGATAGGGACCACACCTTGAACCTCCAGTTTCAGGTAGGCAACTTCTTCTTTTGTACCTCCACATGAGTTGTAGCTCTAGAGGCTCCCCCACCAGCTGGTCCCTTGCAGAGGGATATCTCTGGGATGCCAAGACAGTAGAATTCACCCTCAAAATGTGCATCTTCCTAGCTTAGACTTTCCTACCCACTCCTGGCCAAAGATGTTGGGCCAGCAGGAATCCAGAGGAAGGGGCATACTATAATGGTGGCTGACCTGCCTCCTTGAACGTAAAAGCGGAAAGACCTGTGTGCAGAGAGGACCCTCCACTTGTGTATCTGAGAAGCAGGGGAATGATCCCATTTTTAGGTTTTAATCAGTCCTCACTCACACAAATTCCCATTGGTGTCAATGATTTTGCCTGAATAATAATTTGGTCCAAAGCCCTAATGATATTGGTCCAATTATGATCATTTTTATTTATAAAATACCACCACATACCTCCTGTGAAGAGGCAGTGGAGATGCTGCAATATGACATTTTGTTTTTGAAAGCTCACTTAAAATTCAGAAAAAAATAAAGCCAACTGACTGTGCCTAAATTCAAGAATAAAAGGAATAAAATGAGTAGAGGCAAAGGTAATACATATGGGGACAAGTGGTTACATTAAAAATCTAATCTTATTAGAAGAGAGAAGATTGTTTTTTTTTAAGTTGGGAAGAATGGGTGATATCAATGAATGTGATATGAACAGTAGGAAGTACTTTTTGCGTTCTCGTATTTATTATTTGTTGACTATATTATTGGTCATTTATGCTTTTTGCACAAGAGCTGCATGCTGAACATCATGGAGAGACAAGGGTCTTGTTTTGATCTCCTATCAGTTTTTCACCACTGTTAACCCATTGACTGAGACTCTGGAACCAATTCTGATCTCTGCCATAAGAGGCTTCAGTCACCTGACAGCCTAAGTTGTCACGGTGTAATCTGTAAACAGCAAATGAAGTACGAGTGCAGATACCCATCAGGAGAAGTTTGAAAGAGTAGATCTTAAAATATAGTTATAATGCGGCATCATTAAGGTGTTTTTGTTTTTGTTTTTTTCACAGTAAAGTTAAGAAAATAGTGTTCCTATTTGTGCCTCATCCTCTAAGCATAACCTTTGCTTGAATGTAGAAATTGTTCTAATGTCTCACTTCAGTGCAAAGATGTGACCCATTTAGTTCACTCTTCTTGCATGTGCACAGCTGCATAAACATTTCCATTGGGTGATTTTTGGAAAATAAAATCTAAATATTTTATAAATGCATTTCTCTTGAGTGGATAAATACCTATTAACCAATAAAATACACAAAGTAAGCATTTTAAAAACTGTGATATTGGTTTAGGGTGGGTCTGCTACACAGTTAGAAGATCAAAAAATACTATAAGATATGAAATACTGTATTGTAGCTGATCTACATGGGTAAAAGGCTGATACATTAACTCATGTTGCCAGAGTGGATAGCGTGGTCTAGTGGATAGCGAACAGGAATGAGAGTTTTGAAATCTGGCGTGTATTCCTGCTACTGCCTTCCTCTCGACCCCATTTTAAACTTTCCAAATCACTTTAACTTCTTTCTGGAAGCGGACTGTTTACAGCACCCTAGCGTGTGTTGTATGAGACAGCTATTTGTAAAGTGCTCTGAGATCCTTACATGAGCCGTGTTATAGAAATGTACAGTATTGAATTATTTTACTTATGAGTGTAGTGTTGATACAGGAAACCAAATTACTAGGTAGAAGATTGAGGCAGATTGATTGTTGGATTTGATCGAGTGGCCAACACAGCACTTGTGGATGGGTAAAAGGAGATAGGCATGTCACTCATTCCCTTGCTGCTGTGACATTAATCCCAGTGTTGGGGAAGGGATGGGAGTCATTGCGATCCCTGTCTAACAACTGAGGATGGCTGCCTCAGACACAAGGACTCCAATTTGTTAGTCTTTAAGGTGCCACAAGGACTCCTCGTTGTTTATACCTGAACTATTGGTTGATGCAGCCTAATCTTTTTCCGGGGGAACAGTTGAATCTGTCATCCTCTGCACAGCCATTTCTCCCAAATGTATTTTCAGTCATTCACACCCTGGAAAATGTGTGGTTGAAAGTTATTAACAGTGAATGATAAAGCAAAAATTAAAATTGCGTTAATCCTGGGTTGATTATAAGACTATCCCCACTTACATGTCAGTGGAGGAGCAAGAGGCACATTGCAGTCTAGACTCCTAGAGTTCTGCTAAAATTATGCACCACACCCTCCGTATCTGTTATGTAGTATATGCTTGTCCCCGACCCGCTCATAGGATGAAATGGCATTATAAATATATTGAAACAAGCTGTGAGAGATTAGAGCTGGTTGGGAATAAAAACATAAAACCAACTTTTTCTTTCTTTCAAAAAAACCAAAACAAAAAACCACAGAACTTGTTGAGCTCTTTCTAACTAGCTTTGTCAGAGACCGAAAACTGCTATGAACTAATGAAATCCAACTGGCAACAATGATAGACACAGCACTTCTCTGAGACTACTTTAAGGCATAGGTGAAGTTGGAGTTTGTGGGATTCAAATGATTAACATGGGACACTTTGACAATCCTATTGCACACGTCTTTGTACATCTTTTTGTGTTGGAAGGTGACATAGCATAACTTCTGAATTCATAAATTATTCAGTAACAAGAAGCAGATGTCATGGGGATGACACTATGATTTGTGTCCTTTTGTAATAAATTATTCCTTCGAGCACTTCTCAAAGACACATGCTGGTGTGCACTGATTGTGCATTTTATTGGTTAAAGAGTGGTATTTTGAAATGTAGCTTGGCTCTGTTTGCATTAGTGCTGAAATATTTGCATATGTATTTAATACGTACTGTGATCTTTCTTGTTGGAATACATTTGCATTAATTTGTATTAACTCAATGTTTGCATTGATTGTTTTTCTAAAACAAGGCAAGAAGAGAAAAACATGTTTATAATTTATTCACAAAGAAAATAGGCTTTCAGTAGAACAGCTATTTGAATATAATGTATTTTTGAATACAGAGGACAATTTGGGTTTTTTTCCTCTACTAGCAAGAGAATTTCCTCAACCACATAGTTCAGTTGTTCTAAAAGAGTCATCAACATTTAAGAGCATGCTGTACAAAAATATGTTCTGCCAGAACCTCAGCTGGTACAAATCACGGTAGCTCCACTGAGTTGAATGAAGCTACATTCATTTACACCAGCTGAGGATTTGGACTACTCTTTTCTTTAATTCTTGCAGACTCACAGATCTCCTTAAAAACACTATCAAAAATGACAGCATTCAGCTATGCTCATTGGTTTTTGAGGTTGCATTAGAATCATAGAATATCAGGGTTGGAAGGGACCTCAGGAGGACATCTAGTCCAACCCCCTGCTCAAAGCAGAACCAATCCCCAATTAAATCATCCCAGCCAGGGCTTTGTCAAGCCTGACCTTAAAAACTTCTAACGAAGGAGATTCCACCACCTCCCTAGGTAACGCATTCCAGTGTTTCACCACCCTCCTAGTGAAAAAGTTTTTCCTAATATCCAACCTAAATCTGCCCCACTGCAACTTGAGACCATTACTCCTTGTCCTGTCATCCACTACCACTGAGAATAGTCTAGATCCATCCTCTTTGGAACCCCCTTTCAGGTAGTTCAAAGCAGCTATTAAATCCCCCCTCATTCTTCTCTTCTGCAGACTAAACAATCCCAGTTCCCTCAGCCTCTCCTCATAGGTCTTGTGTTCCAGTACCCTAATCATTTTTTTTGCTCTCCGCTGGACTCTCTCCAATTTTTCCACATCCTTCTTGTAGTGTGGGGCCCAAAACTGGACACAGTACTCCAGATGAGGCCTCACCAATGTTGAATAGAGGGGAACAATCACGTCCCTCGATCTGCTGGCAATGCCCCTACGTATACATCCCAAAATGCTATTGGCCTTCTTGGCAACAAGGGCACACTGTTGACTCATATCCAGCTTCTCATCCACTGTAACCCTTAGGTCCTTTTCTGCAGAACTGCTGCCGAGCCATTCGGTCCCTAGTCTGTAGCGGTGCATTGGATTCTTCCGTCCTAAGTGCAGGACTCTGCACTTGTCCTTGTTGAACCTCATCAGATTTCTTTTGGCCCAATCCTCTAATTTGTCTAGGTCCCTCTGTATCCTATCCCTACCCTCCAGCGTATCTACCACTCCTCCTCCCTTGCAGTGTCATCTGCAAACTTGCTGAAGATGCAGTCCACACTCCAGATCATTTATGAAGATATTGAACAAAACCGGCCCCAGGACCGACCCTTGGGGCACTCCGCTTGATACTGGCTACCAGCTAGACATGGAGCCATTGATCACTACCCATTGAGCCCGACAATCTAGCCAACTTTCTACCCACCTTATAGTGCATTCATCCAGCCCATACTTCTTTAACTTGCTGACAAGAATACTGTGGGAGACAGTGTCAAAATCTTTGCTCAAGTCAAGGAACAACACGTCCACTGCTTTCCCTTCATCCACAGAATCAGTTATTTCGTCATAGAAGGCAATTAGATTAGTGAGGCATGACTTGCCCTTGGTGAATCCATGCTGACTGTTCCTGATCACTTTCCTGTCCTCTAAGTGCTTCAGAATTGATTCCTTGAGGACCTGCTCCATGATTTTTCTGGGGACTGAGGTGAGGCTGACTGGCCTGTAGTTCCCAGGATCCTTCTTCTTCCCTTTTTTAAAGATGGGCACTACATTAGCCTTTTTGCAGTCATCCAGGACTTCCCCGGATCGCCATGAGTTTTCAAAGATAATGGCCAATGGCTCTGCAATCACATCCGCCAACTCCTTTAGCGCTCTCGGATGCAATGCATCTGGCCCCATGGACTTGTGCACGTCCAGCTTTTCTAAATAGTCCTGAACCACTTCTTTCTCTGCAGAGGGCTGGTCACCTCCTCCCCATGCTGTGCTGCCCAGTGCAGTAGTCTGGGAGCTGACCTTGTTCGTGAAGACAGAGGCAAAAAAAAGCATTGAGTACATTAGCTTTTTCCACACCCTCTGTCACTAGGTTGTCTCCCTCATTCAGCAAGGGGCCCACACTTTCCTTGACTTTCTTCTTGTTGCTAACATATCTGAAGAAACCCTTCATGTTACTCTTAACATCTCTTGCTAGCTGCAACTCCAGATGTGATTTGGCCTTCCTGATTTCACTCCTGCATGCCCGAGCAATATTTTTATACTCATCCCTGGTCATTTGTCCAATCTTCCACTTCTTGTAAGCTTCTTTTTTGTGTTTAAGATCAGCAAGGATTTCACTGTTAAGCCAAGCTGGTCGCCTACCATATTTACTATTCTTTCTACACATCGGGATGGCTTGTCCCTGTAACCTCAATAAGGATTCTTTAAAATAAAGCCAGCTCTCCTGGACTCCTGTCAAGGTTCCTTTTTATATTTATGACAACTCCTTTCCCCCTCATGTTATTCTCCCAGGGGATCTTGCCCATCAGTTCCCTGAGGGAGTCAAAGTCTGCTTTTCTGAAGTCCAGGGTCCGTATTCTGCTGCTTTCCTTTCCTCCTTGTGTCAGGATCCTGAACTTGACCATCTCATGGTCACTGCCTCCCAGGTTCCCATCCACTTTTGCTTCCTCTACTAATTCTTCCCGGTTTGTGAGCAGCAGGTCAAGAAGAGCTCTGCCTCTAGTTGGTTCCTCCAGCACTTGCACCAGGAAATTGTCCCCTACATTTTCCAAAAACTTCCTGGATTGTCTGTGCACCGCTGTATTGCTCTCCCAGCAGATATCAGGGTGATTGAAGTCTCCCATGAGGATACATTACTTTCATGTATTTTACATTTTATTTTTATAATTCACAAGATTTCTTTTTACCAATGTACTGTAGTTTAACAGGAGTTAGGAAAGGTGAACATTGATAAGATGTGATTTCAATAGTGATACAAGGGAAATAAATCAACCCTTAAACCAGCTGTGATCTTTGTGGATTTCATAAACTGAGCAGGACTGAGCTACATCAGGGCTATAGATAGTAAGGTAGGATTGGTGATTCAGAAGATGCATTAAGGTACAAGGGGGCACTGCTGCTGGTGGGTAAGCTATAAAACTGGGGTTTTGACTACCTGAGGCCTTTAAAAATCCCATGGACTTTGTGTGATAATAGAAGTATATTCATAGGCACTGATTTCCCCGCTGGCCCGCCCCGCCCCCTTCCCACCCCCATTCTACCCCTTTCCCCCAAGTCCCTGCCCCCCCTCTTCTCCTCCCCTGAGCGTGCCTCATTCCCGCTCCTTCCCCTCCATACCGGAAAGTCCTAAGAGCCACCAAGCAGCTGTTAAATGGCAGGGGGCTGGAAGCACTGAGGGGGAAGAGCGGTGATGCAGCACGCTCAGGGAGCAGGGAGAAGGAGGTGAGGAGGGGGGAGCTTGGCTGCTGGTGGGTGTGGAGCACCCTCTAATTTTTCCCCGTGGGTGCTCCAGCCCCAGAGCACCCACGGAGTCAGCTCCTATGGAAGTGATAGCTCTGGTGTCCAGACCAAATTCCAGTTGAACAATTATATTTTCTCACCAGATTCCCCTATAATTTCATTTAGACGAGGTATTCTTCGCTCTGCACCCTGACCTGTTAGTAGATTTTCTGTGCAATTTTTAAAGGCTCAAAATTTCACTCGTGGTCTAAGTGATCCAATTCCTGGCCCTAATGCTGACACAACTTTCACAGAATCATAAAACTGGAAGGGACCTCAGGAGCTCATCTAGTCCAGTCCCCTGCACTTGTGGCAGGACTAATTATCTAGACCATTCCTGACAGGTGTTTGTTTAACCTGCTCTTAAAAGTGTTCAATGATGGAGATTCTACAACCTCCCTAGGCAGTTTATTCCAGTGCTTAACCAACCTGACAGTTAGGAAGTTTTTCTTAATGTCCAACCTAAACCTCCCTTGCTACAATTTAAGCCCACTGCTTCTTGTCCTATCCTCAGAGGATAAGAAAAAAACATTTTTTCCCCATCCTCCTTGTCACAACCTTTTACATACTTGAAAACTGTTATCATCTCCCCTCTCAGTCTTCTCCTTTCCAGACTAAACAAACCCATTTTTTTCAATCTTCCCTCACAGGTCATGTTTTCTAGACCTTTAATCATTTTTGTTGCTCTTTTCTGGACTCTCTCCACTTTGTCCACATCCTTCCTGAAATATGGCGCCCAGAACTGGACACAACACTCCAGTTGAGGTCTAATCAGAGCGGAGTGGAGCGGAAGAATTACTTCTTGTCTTGCTTACAACACTCCTGCTAGTACATCCCAGAATGATGTTCTCTTTTTTTTACAACACTGTTACACTGATTCATATTTAGACTGTGGTCCACTATGACCCCCAGGTCCCTTTCCACAATACTCCTTGCTAGGAAGTCATTTCCCATTTTGTATGTTTGCAACTGATTGCTCCTTCCTAAGTGGCGTACTTTGCATTTGTCCTTATTCAATTTCATCCTATTTATTTCAGACCATTTCTCCAGTTTGTCCAGATCATTTTTGAATTTTAATCCTATCTTCCAAGCACTTGCAACCCCTCCCAGCTTGGTATCGTCCACAAACTTTATAAGTGTATGCTGTATGCCATTATCTAAATCATTGATGAAGATATTGAACAGAACCGGACCCAGAACTGATCCTTGTGGGACCCCTTTCGTTATGCCCTTCCACTGATAACTAGTGTATGGTTTTCCAACCAGTTTTGCACCCACCTTATAGTAGCTCCATCTAGGTTGCATTTCCCTAGTTTATTTACTAGTTCATTTACGTAAATGAAAGTTTTGACTGCATAATTGCACAGTGGGATCCAATGTTTGTAAAGTGTCTTGGAATTTTTGGCTAAAAAGGCTGTATTAAGTATCATTTATTAACAAATACTAAATGGCGCTAAGCAGAATACACTCTACTTTACCATTGTTCGTCTTGCCACTGATAAGAAAACAACACTGAGAAGAAATATTTTTTATTTTAAATGTATCCACTGTGGCTTGATCTCAACAAGGGGCAAAATTGTGTAGCGACTTACACAGTGGAGTAAACTTAGCTTTCAGCTGCAAGTTAGTCAGCAAATGGATGTGAGTAGCAAAGAAATATAACACACCAATGAAGCATTGTATGGATGTCTAATTTTAGTGAAAATTAAGTTCCATGAAGGAGGACAGAAGGGGGGAAGTACATAAGGATAAAGAACAGTGGGCTAGCCAAATAGAGGGAACATCCCACCTAAATCTCTCCTGCAGTTTTTCATGCAACTAAAAGAAGGGTGTAATAAAAAACCTGCAGCAATGTAGACATTGCTCTTGGCAGCGCACTGTTCTGTTCCCATTTTTGAACTGGGCCCATATGGCAGAAATAAAGAAGATATACACAATCTATTTTCAATTTATATTAAAAAATACGGCTTTTAGAGTATCTTCCTGTTCCACGATACCTTTGACTGATGGGCTGAAGGCCTGATTCTTCCCTTCCTCACCGCATTTCTAGTAATTTCTATCCTTGCAAAGTGGTAAATGGTGGTACACCCACTTTGCAAAGGTGTAAATGGCTGGGAAAGTAGCAGAGAATCAGGCCTTGCATCTTCTTGAGATTGCATCTGGCTGGGGTAATCTATAATCAGTAGGTCTGATTCTGTTCTCCCAGACACTAGTGTAAATTAAGGGTAACTCCATTTCAGTCAGTGGAGTTGCATTGGTCCATCTGAATGCAAAATCAGGCCCAGTATGTTAGCTGCAACTTTCTCTGAGCTGACATTACTCTACTCTAACATAAAAAGTGAGACAATGCCGCATAGCAGGCTGAACAGTACGTATCTTAAGAATGAGTTTGTAGAAAATGCTTCCAGTTTTTAGTAACTCCTACTGAACTTTTGAGAATTGATTTTGCAATATACAAACAGATCAATAACAGATGATGACATGATTTTTACAGTTGAAATGCTAAAATATTAAACTAGGAATAATTTTATGAACTCCATCAGAGCTACCTTCAAATGTTTGTGTATAGAGATTGCCTGTCTGCTTAATGCCCTCCAATAAACATAGTTAGCAATGGGATGAAACTGTGGTGTGACTAGAATAGATTCACCCTTCGAAATCAAAAATCTGTGCTATTATCAAGGTAAAAAGAAATGAGGGTGATCATACATGTTATATATTATATTACACAATGCAATTTAGGTGATACATTTTATGTCCATGTCCTCATATAGAACAGAGGAGAGACCTGCAAAGCAACTCCTTTCTACCAATAATGAAAAGCCATTCTTACTGATAAGATGTACCTTTGCAGACTAAGTCTAAACCTGCACTCTCTGTGCTGGCAATCCTGCCCCCAGGAAGTAAGGCAGTTGCAGTATTGCCTGCTGTCACAGCTTCAGCAAAAGTGTACCTCTGTTCCCCCTCTATGGTCCCTCAAGGGCACCCACTTAAAGGTTCCTGGATCCCAGCCATCACTTCTTTTGCACCAAGACCTGTGTCTCACTCTCTCATGACTGGCTTTCTCCAAGCTGCATATTTCCTTGCCTACACTGATATTCCTACCAAGCCAGACTGCCTAAACAGGCCAGTGGCTATGCTTTGCTTTCTTGCTGAAGGTTATGAAAAGTGTAATTGCCTGCCGTGACAAGTTACCACGCAGCTCTTTCTAAGCAAGCACATTTATTCTTAAGGTGAAAGCATTACTGAAAAAACAACATAAATACTGCACACTAACATGACTGTTACTCCTATGTCATTCATTTTAGGATTGTCTCTAGTCTAAAATGTGTGTCCCATCACTGAGGTGTAAGTTGATAGTCACCTGAACCAACCTGTGGACCTCATTGCCAGAGGGGATGTTGTGAAGGCAAAAAGTATAACTGGGTTCAAAGAAGAATTAAATAAGTTTATGGAGGATACCATAGGGTTACATCTTTAACCATCAATGGCTGTTAGCCAAGATGGTTAGAGATGCAGTCCCCATGCTCTGGGTGTCCCTAAACCGCTGATTGTCAGAGGCTGGATCTCGATGATGGGATGGATCACTTGATGATTGCCCTGGTCTGCTCATGCTGCCTGATGCATCTTGCACTGTTCACTGTTGGAAGACAAAATACTGGTTTAGATGGACCAGCGTTTCTCAAACTGGGGTCCACAGGCCCCACTGAGAAACTTCTCCCCCTCCCTCCCAACATGCCACAGAACAGGCTTCCTACCTGCCCTGGCCCTGTGCTGCTCCCAGAAATGGCCAGCATATCCCTGCAGAGATTCCTTGTCCCCCCACCCCCGGAGTCGCTGCCAGAGGGATGTGCCAGTCGCTTTCAGGAGCTGCCTGAGGTAAGCACCACCGGGCCGGAGCCCTCACTCCCTCCCACACCCCAACCTCCTGCCCCAGCCCAGAGCTTGCACCCAAACTCCTTCCCAGAGCCTGCACCCAACACCCCCTCTGGCACCCCAACCCCCTGCCTCAGCCTGGTGAAAGTGAGTGAGGATGTGGGGAAGGGATGGAGTGAGCGGGGTGTGTGGCCTCAGGGAAGGAGCAGGGCAGCAACATGGCCTCGGGAAAGGGGCAGGGCAAGGCTGAGTGGGGGGATTTGGAGGTCCCTGAAAAATTTTAAATCAAAAGGGGGGTCCTCAGGTTGCTAAAGTTTGAGAACTGCTGAGATAGACCATTGTTCTGACCCAGTATGGCTATTCTTACCTTTGGTCCTGATCAGTCAAATTATTATTATTTATTTATTTGCATCACTATAGTGTCTAGGTGCTTTGGATGTGGACTTCTGAATTTTGATTCAGGAAAAAAACAGTCACATAGAACTGAAAAGTGTCAATTTGTTTTGTATCCTCAAAACATCAGCAGCATGACTGATGAACCAACATTTGTAAAGGTATTTTTAAAGTAATGATAAAGGGTATAATCCATTGATATAATTGGGAGTCTTTCAACTGATGTCTAGGATCTTTAGATCAGGCCTAAACTGCATAGGGCCTCATCCTGCAACCTTTATAAAAAAAAAAAATCCTGATTTAAGCAAGTAGTTCTATTGATTGAGGGTGTTCCCGAGAAGGCAACATGCATGCCCTTTTACAAAACTGACACTGCGAATCTTACACTACCTGAATGATAAAACCAAGCAAGTCAGAATACATGTGATTGGGCTTTGATTAGTACAGCTGCATCCAGCAAGCTGCAATTAAAACTAAATATATTTGTGACTGCCACCATCCTTTGCCTCATTGATTAATAGTGGAACTCCAGCAACACGGATGACATTCAAAACAACAAGATTAAAGGAACCAAAACATGGTTTTAAAACACAAAACATGCACAATTAAAACTGTAAAATGAAAAACTTATTAATAAAGGGATTCAAGAATTGTTGAAGTAACGCTCACTAGAAATGTACTTTAAGGGGTAAGATTATGTAGATGTGTTTTTTAAGAGGAAGGTCCCATTGTGCTATGTCCTGTATGGACAAATAATCTCTGCCTTGGTGAGTTTAAAGGTTAGAGGTAGGATCAGGGGAAGGGATGCAGTATGAAGGCAAAGTAATAAGGGTGATGTTTGACAGATCAATGTCATGTTGATTCATTTTATTTTTCTTTGTCTGTGGTGCATGTGTGATGAGTTTCCCCCTAGCCTGCCACCTAGAACTGGGGTACCACTGAGCTCCCAGACCCAACAGCTTGGCCTCCCTTTTACACTGTTTTACTGTGACAAGCTGCAAAGTCCTCTCTAGCCCGCACTTCCACCAGTATTCATATAGGTAGGGACACACCCAGCTGCAGTTACATACAGGCAGGCTCTCTGACCAACCCCTGCAAGGGAAGGCTACAGCTAAGGCAACTATCAGCTCTTCAGGCACGTACCCCCTCTGGAATATGATAACCTCTTGCCCTACACAGGGAACTGTACAGCATAAGCTCATAAAATTCACCCCCTCCCTCAATGGGGAGAGGAATGTGTAACAGCCTTTTGCCCCGAGTTATGAATTCCACACTGGTTTAGATAGAGCAAAAACAAGTTTATTCTCTAACTACAAAATATAGATTTTAAGTGATAGTAAACAGATCAAAGCATCTTACCTTGCAAATAAACAAACTAAACATAATATACTGAACAGATTGGATATGAATAGCAGTTTCTCACTCGAAGAGATGATGCAAGCGGGCTGCAGATTCTTAAGGGGCAAGCTGCACTTGCTTACAGCTTGGAATGCCCAGATATTCCATTCACGGGCTAAAAATCCCTTTAGTCTGGATCCCACACTTCCCCCAGTTCAGTCTTTGTTCCTCGAGTGTTTCCAGGAGTCTTCTTGAGTGGGAACGAAGAACACAAGATGATGTCCTTCCCAGCCTTGTATAGTTTTGTTTCAAAAGCTTAGTTCCTAGTTCCCAGACCTGTCTGTGGAAAATTGACATCCCAAGAAGGAGTCTAGTGCCACATGGTCTCATCACGTGTCCTTGTAGAGTCATAGCAGACATCGCTCACAGGCTGTTTGGAGCATACACAGGAAGGCTCCCTAGGTGGGAGATAAGCTTCTCCCAAGGCCTATTGTTTTTCAAATGGCCCATTCCCCACCCACTGTCTGGAATGAAAGCATCTTGTCTAGTGGACATTTCCCAAGGTGTAATTACATTTGAAATGCAGACAATCAATATTAATAACTTCAGATACAATTATACATGAATACAAATAAGATAATCATATTCAGCAAATCATAACCTTTTCAATGATATCTCACATTACTTATCTTGCATAAAGTACATCATAACTATGTCATAATTATATCATACCAATATCACCATGAAGAATATGGGTTGTAGTGTCACAGCATGCATACAAAAAGTGAGGGTGAGGTGGAATGGTGGAGGGGAAAACTTAATAGGAGAATGGGGGTAGGGAAGTTATGGTAATATAGAGCAGTGAGGAAGGAAGGGAGAGAGCAAGGGATGGAGAAGAGAATGAGTTGTTCAGAGATGGGGTGGAAGAGGGAGAGAAGCTGTTGGAATGAACAGAGAGGAAATAAATGTCCAGATTGAAAACCATGGTACGTAGTGGCTGATAATCTCACAGTATTCACAGCATATGCTGCTGTCCCCTTGCTGGATCTCTTGGTGTGAGGGATGGGGAGTGCTGACTAGGTCTTATCCCCATTCCTGATGCTACTGCCTCGGGCCCTGTGGGGAATGGTGAAGTCTTTGGGTTCCTAGGTGCTGGCTCTGCCCTGGACCTCTGTTTCTCTCACGTGTGGTTTGTAGCAGATGCTGCTAAGGGCCTCATCCACCAGTGTGGGTTCCCCCTGATAATTCTGGTAGTGCAACATTGTGAGGCCAAACCTATGGATGGATGGATTAAAGTAGAATTGAGCAAAATACTGCTGAAACCAGGGATAACCAGACAGCTTGGGCCTCATTTTCAGAGGTGTTAAATGCCTGAACCTACCATTGATGTTAGCTAGAGGTGTGGGTGTTGCGTACTTCTATCCAACATTGGACAGCCCAAAAACTTGGACCCCCACAAAGCAGTGGCTTGTGAATAGGCTGGCCTAGACCCATGTAAGTCACTGTGCAGAATCAAGGCTTTTCACCCTAGTTATGTATATTTCCCAGGTGCTGATCCTCAACCCTTCTAGCACCTGATTCTTTCCCTGATAGCTGAAAGAGGGCCAAGCCTCTGGTAGCATAGTTTACACCTGTAAATCCTGTAGAAGGATTAGGGACTAACCCGCCCCCAAACACCTGTGAAGGTGCCCCGCAGCCAAGTAAGCAATATACAGGCTGTGTAGATAGTCTCCGATATGACTGTATGAGGGATACAACAAAAAACCTGAGAATTTGATCAATATCCCGAGCTCCAGCCGTGCTTTTCGAGCTGGAAATGGCTGAGGCTGGGACTGCAAACCTCTGGCTGCTTTTTTAACTTTGTGTGTGTGTGTGTGTGTGTGTGTGGCGGGGGGAGGGGGTACAGCTTGTCAGATCCTGTTAAAGCCAGAGCCACAGCGCCCTCCTCCCCCCCCCCCCCAAAAAAAAATCCATCCCATCCTAAACAGCCCAGAAGCAGCTGCTCTTCGCTGCCCAAAGAGAGGATTTACCACAGCTTTGTGGGGCCGGGCTTCCAGGAAGGCGGGTGAAGGCATTTGCAGCGCGGAGCTGGCGGGCTGGTCCTGTGGTGGGCGGCAGGAGCAGCCCGAGACCCGCCCACCCCGCTCCGGCTGGTGGCTCGCAGTGGTCTGCTCCCGCCGAGGAGGGAAGCGGCGGGTGACAGCGGCGCCTTGTTGCTCTGCCGGTCCATTGCTCCAGCTGTGCAGCCGGCGGCGCTCGGCGGCGGGACGCTGCCGCTGCCGCGAGGGGAGAGGCGCTAAGCCAGGGAGCCCCCGGCTCCGGCTCCTCCGCACCTGCCTGGCCAAGGAGGGTTCTTCGGCGAGCCGCCGCCGCCGCTGCTGGAGGGGGCGCGCACACTGCAGTAATGCGAGACCATCCCCTCCTGGCGGGGAAGGGGAAGCCGGCCGAGTCCCAGCCCAGCCAGGTGTTCCGCTTCGGTCTGCGGCTGGCGGCCCAGAGCGCTCAGTGACCCGCCAGCGGGAGTCTCCTCTGCCCCTGGGCGCGCTTCAGACCGCCTGGCTTCAGCCGGAGGGGGGGTTGCGGTAGCTGGAGAGGGGGAGAGAGAAGCGGCTGCTCCTTGGTGCTCCTCTTCCTCCTCCCCCCCCCCCAGCCCCGGTCATTTTCTGCTGCCGCCGCTTTGCCAGCTCGAGGAGGGCAGGGAAGCTTGTGTCATGCAATCGGTGCCCAGTGAAAGGTCTCCGAGGCTGAAGTACCCGTGAGAGGAAGTGCAGCGAAATCAAGCCCGCTCTGTGCAATGACAGCCATGAAGGAGCAGCAGGCACCGCCGAACCCGGGCAGCCGGGGGAGCCAGCCTCAGCAGCAAGACCAGGTAAGAGTTTGCAGGAACTGTGCCTTGGGTGGGGGGGGAGGTTACTCCTTCCTCGTCTCCCAGAGAGGCTTGAAGATTAACGTACGTTTCATGTGTGTGCCTCCCCCCGTCTCCATCGCTGACTCCGGACGAAGTTGTAGCAAACGGTGGGTAAAAGTAACAGTCTGCGTGGCCAGGAAAACGAGGTGTCGAGAGGGCAAGGGGCTGCCGCCTTGCTCTGGAGGGGACGGGGACAGGTTGGCTGCTTCAGCCGCCGCAAGAAAGAAACAGACCCAGACCCTGGGGGCGGGGGGCACAGCAGCCTGAGTGGAGTACTTTGTTCCCCGGCAGGCGAAGACTTGGGGGGTGGGGAGTGGTGGGGGAGAAGGTCCTTGGACGCATCGTTAGCAGACGAAACTAAGCATTCGAATGACCTTTCCAAGCGTGTGAACGGAGCAGTGAGAGGGACCAGAAGCCTTTTACTTGGGAGGGGGAGGCTAGAGCTGGAGGAAGATTCAGGGGCTGTGGGAGGTTGTTAATATATATTTTTAAGGAGTCCAGATTTGAAAGGGTCTCCCAGGGTGTCTTGGCTGCGGGGCTGTGTCTGTTTCAGGTGGGCGCTGGAGAATTCACAATGCAAGTCAGGGCTCCACACTTCGATCACTGCGCTCCGGTATCATTCTAGGCGGTTTGGGTGTCATTTCCAGAGTCTCCCGCCGGAAAATCGTGCAGGACTTTGTGCTCTTGCTTCCCCAAGTTGCATCAAGTGACATACATACACGAAGTGATCAGTCTCTACAGATGTCATGTTTACATCAATTAGTGGCTCTAAGTGGAGGCTGTCAGCTATTAGGTCATTGGATAATTATGGCACTCCGGAGAGGAGCAGGCTGATACTACCAGAGATGGTGCTGTATGCTCAGGATACGCTGCGAAACAGTGTAATTCTTTCCATGTCAGTCACTTTAGCTGCCAAGCGCTGGAAGTGGGGCTGAAAGGAGTGTAATAAGCTTAAACATCCGGTATTGGGGTGCGGGAAACAGTGTAGGTTCTTTTCCTGCTCTCCAGCTAGAAAGCAGAAAGAGCGATCCCTAGATCCGTGGGGAAGGCTAGGGTCTTTAATGCTGTGAGAATTCCACACCTCTGTTTTGCCGAGTGCTTCCCACATCCCTGTCTGTTCATCCCCTTGGCAAATGTGTGAGCACTTTGGTTTGATGTAGAAGGTGAGAAAGGTTCTTTACTAGCCTGACAAGCGTTACAGCAGCATTTCATCCAGCCTTTTCGAAGTCCTGCCGCTAAAAGCCTCTGCACTGAGTTTATGTTAATAAATGGGGCTATTTGGAACGTTCTGTGTCTCTTAGTACCATTTTGCAAGCAATTTCAGTGTACAAAGGCTTGCCCAACCAGGGCATGTGTGTTAGCAGAACTAATCTTTCAGCATCACAGAACCTTACGTTTCATTAACAGGCTGCTATTTCTCACTGGTGCTCTTGGATGATGGTACCAGGACGGTAGAAAAAACGGGTCGTGTGAACACTCCCTTATGAAATCTCTGATCACTAACCTGTGACCCCAGATGGTTACTTCTGGTGCTGCAGAGTTTGAAAAGGTGGGAGGGGGAGAGGAGAGCAGAGAACAGACTATAAATGCTGAAAATAGTGCACCTAACCTCATCAGTGTGTAGCTGAGTCGGGCGGATCAGAGATTTTGTATTGCCTGCAAAACACCTGAAATTTTGCAAACTCATAAAGATTCTTTGTGAGGTTGCATTTTCCTTTCTGCTCTCAAGACTGACACGTCCCAATTTGTGCATTTTGAAACTGGCATTTTTCAAAATGTAACCAAGATAAAAATTATAAATCACATTTGTTTCATTATCAGACTAATTGATAGGATTTACGGATATATCAAAGAAGCAATTTATTGGATGAAAAAGCACATTTTGATATTGAAAAGCCCCATGTTATAGGTTTATGTGTTAATTTAAGTCTAAGGATCCTATCCTGAATATATTTTCCTATGTTTAAGTATGTCAGTAATCCTACTTACTTTAGTGGGGCTACTCGTGTGAGCAAATTTAAACAAGTGTGTCAGTATTTGGAGGATTGGGTTTATGTGTATGCATTCTGACATTTTTTTCCTGTGATATCGAACAAAGTATTCCATTTCGTCTGGTTTTGAGGAGGCTTTCAATATTCTGAATAAATTGAATGCATCTGTTATAATAGTTTGAGACAGAATGACTGGGTTATTGCTGTCAGCGCTTCCTATTATCTGTACAGAATGATTAAAGTTTACAGTAAGTCAGCTGGTGCAGGCATTTGTTGCTACTGTATGATCAATCTCAGGCATTCGTAGGGCTCTTTAATGTCAATAAAATATTCTGTTTGCTTTCTTTTAGAAGACAGTGCTCTTAGCCAACATCAAAGATGGTTGGATCTAACCACTCACTATAGCTTTATTTTAAATTCACACACAATTGAATTACCAAAATCGCCTTTTGTTGTTGAAAAGCTAGTGATCTTTTTTAAATATCAAAGCAGTTTGTTATATATCAAACCCTATTACTTCCTACTGCCCTGTTACCTCGCACTGAAGAACAGTATTCTATTCTCTATTAGTTTTAAATAGTTGAAAAGCTTAGGAATATACTTATCATTATTTCACTGCTCTACAGTTTTCAAGCTCTCTTTCAACTAATTTGTAAGTTAATGGAGATAAGTGTGATTCTCCCTACTGTATGCAAACATTAAATATAGAAGAGAACAAAGTTTTGCTAGGCTCAGACCAAATCATGTTGTGAAATTCCTGGTTTCCAAGCATTTTTTGCACAGTGCTTAATATTTAGATCACACATAATGGTGTTTCAGAGTTGAATTTTATGTACAGAAGAAGATTATTCTCTTCATTTTAAATGGTAATTGACTACTGAGAAGGTTTTAGGGGTCCAGTCCTGTAGTAGAGCCCATGCAGCATTCAATTGAAGCCAGTGGGGATCCATATGGATTCAAAGATCTGCCCAAATGCATCTATCTAGATACTTCATATGGTCTCTGTAAGCATCATTTCTGAGCGTGCCACAATCGTTAACATATTTTTCCTCACAAGACTCCTGCAAGGTAGGGAAGAAGGTCTATCCCCATTTTACAGATGGGGAACTGAGGTCCAGAGAGACTAAGTCCAGGTTTGCACTAGAAACTGCTGTTGGTGTAGTAATGTTGGATTTTTTTGTCACACTTCTATACTAACAAAAGCCTTCGTGTAGATACAGCTTGTATCAGCAAAAGCTGCTTTTGAAGGTATAGTTTATTTTTCTTGTTGAACCAGTATAAACCATACTGGCAAAAGTCCTCCTTTGATGGTATAAGCTGTGTCTATATTAGGAAAGTTTGCTGACATAGCTATGCAGGGAAACAGGAACTTAGGACTGGAAGGGAAATCCTGGGTCATTGAGTCCATACCCTGGCTATTGCAGGCAAAACTGTCATATAAACTCATTCATAAATTTATCAAGCTCTTTCTTAAAACTAGTTAGGTTGTTTGCCCTATGATGCCCGTTGGAAAACTGTGCCAGAATCTCACCCTTCTGATGGCTAGGAAGCTGCTTCTAATTTACATCCTACATTTATTCATGGCCAGTTTATACCTGTTTGTTCTTTTACCAACACTGTCCTTTAGCTGAGAGAGCTCTTCTCCCACCCCTGATGTGTTTATAGAGAGCAATGAAATCTTTCCCTCTCCTCCCTTCCCCCCAGCCTTACCCTTCACTTTGCAAGGCTAAACAAGCCAAGCTATTTTAATCTCTTTTCATAAGATAGGACCTTCATTGCCTGCACTTTTTGTAGTGTCAACCTGGCCCAAGTGACGTGCCCAATGCCACAGAGAAAATCTGTGGTGAAGCAAGGAATTTCTTATGGGTCTTCTCCTGCAAACACCTGTCATAAATATAAAGGGAAGGGTAAACCCCTTTAAAAATCCCTCCTGGCCAGAGGAAATCTCCTCTCACCTGTAAAGGGTTAAGAAGCTAAAGGTAACCTCGCTGGCACCTGACCAAAATGACCAATGAGGAGACAAGATACTTTCAAAAGCTGGGAGGAGGGAGAGAAACAAAGGGTCTGTGTGTCTGTCTATATTCTGTCTTTGCCGGGGATAGACCAGGAATGGAGTCTTAGAACTTTTAGTAAGTAATCTAGCTAGGTATGTGTTAGATTATGATTTCTTTAAATGGCTGAGAAAAGAACTGTGCTGAATAGAATAACTATTTCTGTCTGTGTATCTTTTTTGTAACTTAAGGTTTTGCCTAGAGGGGTTCTCTATGTTTTGAATCTAATTACCCTGTAAGGTATCTACCATCCTGATTTTACAGGGGGGATTTCTTTATCTCTATTTACTTCTATTTTTATTAAAAGTCTTCTTGTAAGAAAACTGAATGCTTTTTTCATTGTTCTCAGATCCAAGGGTTTGGGTCTGTGGTCACCTATGCAAATTGGGGAGGCTTTTTATCCAACATTTCCCAGGAAAGGGGGGGTGCAAGTGTTGGGAGGATTGTTCATTGTTCTTAAGATCCAAGGGTCTGGGTCTGTGGTCACCTAGGCAAATTGGTGAGGCTTTTTACCAAACCTTGTCCAGGAAGTGGGGTGCAAGGTTTTGGGAAGTATTTTGGGGGGAAAGACGTGTCCAAATAACTCTTCCCCAGTAACCAGTATTAGTTTGTTGGTGGTAGCAGCCAATCCAAGGACAAAGGGTGGAATATTTTGTACCTTGGTGAAGTTTTGACCTAAGATGGTAAAGATAAGCTTAGGAGGTTTTTTCATGCAGGTCCCCACATCTGTACCCTAGAGTTCAGAGTGGGGGAGGAACCTTGACAACACCTAAGCACAGATATACCTTTACTCATGTGAGTAGTCAGATTGAAGTCAATGGGTTTGCTGCAGTAAGTGTTTTCAGGATTGGGACCTGAGTTATCACTGTAATTTACAACTGGCTGTTACAGAGAATTTCCTGGTTAAACAAAGGTGTTATTTTACTGAGTGAAACATTAATGGTCACTTAGAAAGAAATTTGGTATAACTTCTTACCGAGCACTTTCCTCAAGAAGGTAGTTGTAAACCAACATTCCCATGGACAAAACATCTAATGACTGTACATCCCTCCCAATCTCTTCGCTTCAGTGTCCCCTCTCCCTTCATTTTTATTTCCACTACCTTGTTCCCTCCTAATTAAACTCATTCTGCTTGAGTCGTTCCTTTGTCTCCCACACTGTTGGTACGTCTACACTGCAGTTGGGTGTGTAGTTATAGCATTTGTAGACGTACCCAAGCTACCTTATTCTGTCTAGCTTCTGTACTGGTAGCTGTGAAGTTGTGGCAGCATAGCCTTCAGCACGACCTAGCTACCCCAGTTATTACCCTGTTGTACAGTCCCTAGTAAAGCTGTACTGCTTCAGCTCTACTCCTATTGGTACATGAGCTAGCTACATTCAAGCTGGCTCACGGATGTCTACGCATGCAGCAGTCACACTCATTGATTGCATTATAGGCACACTGTGTGTCTTGTCGATTTTTAAATTGTAGGCTTTTCAGGGCAGAGACCGCCTACTACTTTGGGTTTGTACAAGGCCTAGCACAATGGAACCCCATTTATAGTTGGTCCTTAGGCGAGATTGTAATAAACAATGTTTTTAGAGAGAACTTTGATATATTAGTCACATTCATTCCAAACCCTTTGTTAAATTATTGCTGCTGTTTATTTCTAAAATTACATTTTTATGTTATTATACTTTATCTGCAGAGGAAAATACCTTTTAAATTACTCTTATTTCCACTGAACTCTGTTTCCTGAAAGCTTGCTTCAGAAATTATTTTAGCTTCCTGAGTTCTACCTGTGTAATACAGCAAATGACATTTGTCAATCTGTAGTTTTTAACAGCTGCCTGCGGTCTTAGACAATAGCTCTTAGTGATCATAAAAAAAAAAGCACTGTTTAATAGTCAATAACCACAAAAAATTTGGTACCTGTATAACATGCCAGTTCATGCATATTGCTTTCTTTGCGGATGAAAAACTAAGATAATTCCTATCGGTATTAACATTGTGAGGCGTCAGTCTGTTTACCTAAAAAAAAAAAAAAAAAAAAGATGATCCACACCACCTGGTGCTGCTTGCTGTTCTTTGTCTGTATGAGCAAAGAGATCTTTGAAAATTTTAATCATTCTCCCTTGAGTCACTATTATTCTCTCACACTTAAGTACTGGTTTTTTAAAATTCAGTTTTAAAATACAGCAAAGTAAAATTTTCTCTAGTAGTTCTGAACTGCAGTCCATTACTGCAACTCTAAGTTAATATATTATTAAAATAGATATGTGAAAGTGAAAGTTAATTGTGTGCTATTCTGCTATTATAAGGAAGTTATTGGTTGAGCACAAGAGCTAACTATAACTCTATAATATATAGACAGGCAGAGCCTGCTTTTGCTCCTATGGAAGTCAATGGCAGTATGAGTATTGCCTTTATTGTAAAGTGCAGTGAATTAAAGAGCAAGAAATTTAAACGCTGCTTTCTCAGGGCTAAAATCTGAAAATTTAAGATGTAGTAAAGCCCCTATTGAGTTCAAATAAATTTGACCTCCAAGGGAGTTTTATCTCTGTATGCATCAAGGTTTAGTTTTCAGTGAATAAAAGGTGAAATAGTCTAATGTCTTTCACGTGTTCCTTCATCATGTTTTAGTGGTTTCCCCAAACTAGGCCCTGATACTGCAAAGAGAAGTAAATTGGTGGACACCTATGCCTGTTCAATGGGATTCAACGTGGACAGAGGAATCCCCCCACATGGATCTCTTTGCAGGATCAGGGCCTTGGGGGACATATATTTTGTGTTTTGGTGGATGGTCCTGTTAGATTATTTTTCATATTTCTAAATTTTTAAAAAAATTTTATGTTGTCTTTCAGAAACTTACAAGACTTTGTGAATTTTTACATTACGTGGTACATGCACACATAGGAGACAGTGGATGAGCACTGACCTACTTTTAATGTGACAATATTGATCTATTGTAGGTATTCCTACATAAGTACTGGTCTTGAACAAGATCCTGTCTGTTCAGTCAAAATTGTCTTTTCCTGCTTGGATACACAGAAAAACTTGAACTCTTACATTACACACTAACCACAGTTTCAGCAAACTTGAAAACTTGTAAGATTTAGTGCTTTGTGTAAAAGGTATTCAGCTCCAGGTAATGATTGTCTCAGAAATTCTTTCCATATGCTGTGTGTGTTTGTGTTTTGAGTGTGCTTAGGATTGAAATAAGAAATGCTCTTACAGTACAAAATCAAAAGTGACTTCACATTTCTCCAAGTTTCTGTAGCTAGCTGTGTTTTTGACTTGTAATACTATTGTGATATATCAAATGTATTGATTTTTGTGGGTCAATACAAAGTCAGGTACATCTGGGTTCTAAGGTGGAAAAATGAGGAAAAGTGGAAAAAATAAAGTTCTTTTATTATCCCCAGAATTTTATGGCAACAGTTAAGATTTAGATTCAGATTCAATTTCTTACACCAGATGTGAGTGAGCCATGCCATTTCCATGCTGAAGACAGAGAGGAAATATTACAAACCTAGATTATGTGGTCAAGTATATGAACGGCAACCCAAGAAGTTTATTTGAATTTGCATTAATAATCCTGCTACAAGGTTAGAACTATATTTTTCAAGCTCTACATGTAGGAATTGAGAATTAGGGGAATGCATAGAGCAAGTGAATATTGAAATAGTTTACTCTGCCTTGAATTACCTCCCTCCTGACAGGTGTCCACGCACCCTTCATTCACAAGACTGGTTTCATACAAGAGGAGAAGTCAGGGTGTGGGCTGGAGAAAAATAAGCACATTTTCCTTTCCAGGTCCATATCCTGATCACCTTCCCCAGACGACTACTCTTCATGATTTCAGTGGGACCACTTGCATGAACAGGACAAGCAGGATTGGGCCCTAACTAGCATGACCTGTGTAGGAGCAGGACTATATATGTTGTAAACAGGCCGTTTGTGTCTAGAACTTCAGACATCCTGGGTGCATGCAGAATTCATACCATGGGTATTTAAAATGTGTTGTTGTTTTTTTTTTTTTAAATCAGGAGTTCTGAAGCAAACTTTTAAGTGAGTAACTATATAGGGCTTAGTCCTATGGATCTTTCTAAGGTGAACCTCCCATTGACTCGTTGACCTATTGACAATAGGAAAACAAATCAGACTGAAATTCACATACCTATTGCAGAGGGTCCAATACTTGAGCACTTAAGACCAAATTGTCACCCCAGGAACCATGCTGAGTAACTGCACTGCGGAACTCAAAAAGGGCGAGGGGGAAAGGAAGCTGCCTTCTTATGTTACAGAGCAAGACTATAGCTATTAGGCTGGAGGGGCTTTCACTCGCATTTTATAGTCCCTCCAGGCCTGCACAAGAACCCCTTTATCTTTTGTTTTGTTTTCAAAATAACCTACAGGTAATTCCTATCGAGTGGAACAGTACTATATTTTCTGTTTGTGGGGCCCTCTGCCTCTATAGAGGTGGGACTAGGATTTGCCTCTTCACACAGAACTTTAATGGGACTTCTGTGGTGTAGAAGTCTTTGCATGGTTTTTATACGCTGGAACAATTTTTCATTTACAAAGTGTCCAAGTTAGCCCCAGGAACTAGAAAATATCTGTTATACCATATATGTTCAAATACAATTTCTTTGCCTCTTTTTGGTAGCTTCCCATTTTAAGGTACTGCAGAGGGCAAGCTACTTTGATAATTAATAAGGAGAAGGAAGTGTTTAAGCAAACTAAATTGCTGTTGAATAGTATTCTTTCACTGTATGAAAGTCCTTTTATTAGCTTTGTTTGTTACATTTTAAGGCATTTAAAGGCTTTCATTGATGTTATGAGGAGAAATAATAATTATTCATATAAATTTTCATACTGGTAAAATGTGTGAATTCAATCCCTGAATCAGTATCTGGGCCTGATCACTGAAGTCAATGGAAGTCTTTCCATTGATTTCCCTAGGTTTTGCACTAGGCCCCATCTGCTGTAAGTCCGTTTGGGTTTACAGTACTGTATTTAGTATGTCCTAGTTTATACCGCTCATAATTAACCCTTCTTTCATATTGCACTGACAGAGTTAGACAGGAAGGTGAGTAGCTGCCTTCAAGTCCATTGCCAGAGATGCCTTTAAGTCTTCTGCCAGGAGGTAGTTATAATTTGATGAAAAACTCTTTCTCACTCTTAGAAGACCTGTGTCATTTCTCAGTCCATTCAGTAACCATAAAACCTGTGCTGTTTCAAACTCTGCACCTTTTCACTTTAATCATGTAGTTCTTTTATGCTCTACTAAGCTGTATCGAATAATGTTCATGAATATATGATAGTAAAAAGAATAATGCTGATGGTGACTGATGATGATAAATTACAGTATTTATCCATTAGGAAGGACATTGGATGACCTACAGAATCGACGGCTGAAGCTAGAAAACCTTTCCTAATTGTTCTTAACACTGTTAGGAACTTGAACATAACTTATTGTATAGAGATTCTGTACACAATGAGTGATTCAAAACCAAGATAAAAGCCCTCTGACACATTGAGACTGTTGTATAAGATGATCAATTAGTAAGTATACAATTGCCTATTGATTTAAAAAAAATAGAAATTACTTTAATAGAGCTGGTGGAACATGCTGTTTCATTGATGTGGACATGTTTTGTGGAGATATATCTGATTTTTTTGCGGCATGGCAGGGATGGAAGGGAAGAGAGAGCAAAGATGACAGACTTGTTCTGTAGCTTAGTAGATAGGGCACTAGACTAGGATGAGGCAACCCTAGGTTCAAATCACTGCTGTAGCTGAGTGAGAATAGGCTGGGATGAAAAAAACTGCTCCGAATCAGGCAGAGAAGCAGGGACTTGAACCTCCTGGGCCTCCTACATCCCAGGCCAGACATGCTGAAAAGCTTAATCTTTGAGCCAAAATGGACATTTTGACACACTTCCGTTTTTTTGCATTTAAGATATTTTGGTATCGTTCCCATGCAGAACAAAACCAAACTTCAAAACCTCAAACGTTGCAGTGACATGGAACTGTCATCCTCTAGCCATCTCTACCCTTTAAAGATTTAGTAGAGTGTCTAGGGTAATATTTGCAATTCCCATTCATTTGAAAAGGCAAAGTGTTCTGTAGACTCCCTGAAAAGGAGCTAGGTAAAGGTTAAGACAGATTCTTCTGCAATATGGGTGTGATTTCCAAATACTAGAGGGGAAAATGTTAAGCTTCTTTTATTGTATAAGTTAAATACTGAATGAATACAGAGAACTAAACCAAGCAAACACTACTAATGGGACTGATCATAAATTCTGGGTCTGATCCTGCATTTGTATATTTTCTCCTCATCCCTGGACTATACAGTGAATGCTGAGTCCCTCTGTCCCCCACTTTCTGTCTTGAGCACCCCATTGATTGACCAGGCTAATGAACTGACATACATGGGGAAAGAGGCTTTCGGAGTCTCTGGATTTTGGCTTAAGTAAAATGTTATCTAAGGTGAGCTAAAATCTTACTAGAGTGAGCTTCTTGAATTTTGAGCTTCTCTCTTTCTCTGTACAGTAGGGTGTGGGGGGAAAATAATCTTGAGGACATAGGAGCTGAATCCCATGTCCACAACTAATTCTGCTGGAGGGCAGGGTAGGCCAAATGACGACTGTAAATACATCCAAAAGACCACAAAAATCCCGGATGGCTTTAATAATAAAAGTATTGTCCAAGTAGGTATCTTTTTCTGGATAGGAATTAGCTTACAAGATTGCCTGCTCTTTCTTGGAAGAAATGTACATATCCCACAGTGTAAAAAGCAACAACATAAAAATCCTGGTGGAATGTTTGTACTAAAGGCCTTATTGCTCCAAGGCATAGATGATTGTATAGGGTAATTAGATGCTGTCAAGCATAAATATAAATTTAAATCTAGTCAAGGTAATAGACTCTTACAAAGTCAAAGATTCTGAAATAAGGGGGTGGCTATACAAGGAAATTAGTTGTAAAATAAGCTTTTTATTTTTTTTATCCAAACTGTATTGCAGGGTTTTGGTGCATTGTTAGGCAGATGCCGTGTTCTGCTCCTGATGTGACTGTATTTCATAGTGGTTGAAGTTCTTGTATAGAAGCCCACTGTTAATACTCTTAGTCCCAATGAAAGCAGTGGGACTAATTAGATGACTAATTGGTACTAGTACAAGCTCATATTTACACTACAATGTTTTTTGTAGTTTGTCAATTTGTTAAAAGTTTTTTGGGGTCCCACAGGATGGAAGGCAATTTTATAAATGCAAATTGTAATCAGACTTTTAGTGAAAGTGATTTGTCCCATGTATTATTGTTCTGGAGATTCTGTGAGTTTATTTGTAAAAATTCAGTATGTGGCAAATTTGAAAGTGTGGGATCAAACTGTGAACATCATGGAAACATTTTGCATAACTAAGTGCTCTGGATTCTGAGCGGGGACTTCACGATCTGACGCTATACTAGTTTATTTAAAATCAACAGTAATTGGTTTCAGAATGAAGTTCTAGTTCTATTTTTATTTTTCATATATTAATAAAAACAAAACAGAAAGAATCCTCTGCATGTAATTCTGAAACATAATACAGCAACTTTAAACCTAACTTTAAATCTAGGCATGTTTATAACTAGGGTAGTTCCATTGAAGTTTTTTTTTTCCCCCCATTGCCCCACACTTTGGACAAATATAGACATTTAATTTGACTACCTTTTTCTCTAAAACAGTTTTCCAAGTTTGTTGTGTCAAGTAAACATCTGCCAGTGCATTTCATGGAACACAATCGACTCAGATTTGGTTCCAAATTATGCATGTGAGTAACATTGCAGAGAGAAGGGAGGACCCATTCAGCTTGATAGGACCACCAATGGACTTCAGCTTGCAAGAGCAGGGCGTTAGATTTTTATAAAACAAAATCACAATACGTAAGACCAATAGGAAAGTTTCCATTGTTCTTATTCTAATAGGAACAGTTATTTTAAACACTCTCCCTTAGGGTGTTTGGAATCCAATTACTGCAGAATTATGAACCAGAAAGTGAATCTAATTTAATTGTCTTTTTTTGTCCATCCTGAGAAAAAAATTACAAAGTAAGGCTCTGATTCCACCCATGAGCTCCATACAAGGAGATCCCTGTACCTCTGCAAATCTCAATGCAGAATTGGGACCTAATAAACAATATAATAGTAAAATGTAGATTGGAAGTGTGTTTAATTATGTCAGTTTTAAAGTTAATTGTTGAGATGTATTTGTTTAAAATATGATTCTTATTGACAGTGTCCCTTTAAGTTCTTGGGCTAGCTGTTTAAAAATAATATTGGCTTAATTATAATTATTTTTTGTAATTCGTTAAAATAATGAATGCATTATTTTGTAGTGTCCCACAGAAAGCTCATCAAAGACACGGTTATACCTCCAAAAACTTAAAACTGAATGCAATGAAAATGTCATGTTTTTTGTTTTTTACTTTTGAAACTTACATATCAAAATATCTACCGCTAATAATAATGGGGTGGGGAGAAAGGAAAAGAAGAAATTGCTTTACAAAATTAAATACTCTTGTTCTGGAACATAAAATTATAAATTGTCAACTAATCTTGAAAATTACATGGTTTGGAAAATATTTTGATGGGAGAGAGAGATGCAAAATTCTGTAAATTGTGGCTTAAACACGGAGTAGCGGCATAAAACAACAAGATTCCTAGATCAGCCAGGAAATTGGAATAAAATGTTAAATGGAACAAGAGAATTGAGCTCTGGTCCTGTAAAAATGTATTCATGCGCATAATTCTAATCATGTGAATTGTCCCATTAAACTCAGTGGAGCTACTCCTGGGCTTAAATTTAAATATTTGCATATGTATTTGTAGGCCTGTGATTCAGTCATTTTCCTAATGCTCCGTTTCTTTTAAAACAAAAGTTAGGTGTCTCTGTCTGTAGTTATTTCACTCCACATGGGGGAAAAGGTGAGTAGAACTGGAAGAAATTTTTTGGACAAAACATTTTTCTCTAAAAAATGCTATTTCGTGTTGACCCAAACATTTAGCAAATTTGTGTGTAATTCAACAAATTTTTTTAGCCAAAAACAAACGAAACAAACAAACAAAAGATATGAAACATCAATGTTTACTCTCAAAAATATCAAAACAAAATGTTTCAATTTTTTGATTTGGAGTGAATTTTAGTTTCAGATTTTTGTTTAAAAACAAAACCAAAATGAAACATTTCATGTTGGGTCAAACAATATTTTTGAAATGAAATGAAACTTTGGTTTGTTGAACAATTTTCACTTTGTCTTGACCCAAAACAAATGCTTTTATTATTATTGTTATTAATATTTTATTACTGATTCAGCCAATGATCTTAAAAATGAGACACTCTCATATCTCTTTTGGGGAGTAATAAAGGAATATATTTCCTGATTTGCAGCGCCGTCTACAGGCTTCAGCTAGGATTCACTTTATCCAGAATCCTGCCAAGTAAGGCCCTGATCCTACAATCTGCTGTCTGTGTGGATTCCTTGACCTGTGCAGAACCTCAGTGAAGCCATTTGGGATTTCCATGGGTGCAAGGTTCTGCTTGAATGGATCAGGTGGTAGAATCAGGGCCTGCCTGTATTTGGTAAAGGAATGATGTTGCCTGTTTGGGTTGAATTGATGAGATTTTCCCCCCTCTTCTTTACAGTATACTCACCAATTCCCACAGCACTGTTATGTTTGCAAAATTGTCATTCTCAGATGACATATTATCATGAAATATGCATGTCACAGCTCTTACCAGAAATTCCACCTCTGTAAAGCAGATAACTTCAAATGGAGCTAACTTCTATTTTATGCAAAATATAGCGATTTCAGGATTCTTCTTGTTCCCTGGAAGTGAGTTATAATTACCAGATTATATCTTACATTTTCCAAGGGGGAAAAAAGTTAAGATAATTTGTCAATCTTCTCCCAATAAGAAATTTTTATTGCAGAAAAAGTTTAGATGTCAGGAAAAGAAAATAGTCACAGGCAGTTACTCTACTTCATTTCTTGTAGAGTCTGCTTTTAGGTGTATATTGAAAGGGAAATATTCCTGTTTTGTCCCCTGTCACAGGAGATGGGAAAGAAGACTACTTTACATCTTAAGCAGAGCTGCAGACATCAAGACCTTAATGATCTGCCTGCATTATGGGAAAGCTGGCGAGAGTAGGTGGAAAAAAAGAGCACAGGGTATAGGCTGTAATGGGTATTTAGGCCCTGATCCTGGAAACTGATTCAGGTGGATGGATCCCCATATCCGTGCGTTGTTATAGGAACCTGAACTTGTTTTTCTCCTGACTTTGGTACATTTACATTTGTAAACTTAAACCGACAGTAATGTAATGTTCTGCCTTTAATAACTTTAAATATCGGTATCTTGCCACATGAGTTTGGAAGGAGAGTTCCTTGCCTCTAGCTCTTCTCCTATATAGCATGATGTAAAGTTGCTTATTCAGGAAAACCAAAAGTTGAACAACTTCAGCGGATGTAATTTACTACACCTTTTGAGCAACATTGACTTGTGTGCCAACACATGGTACATCTTTTATTTATTTACCTTCCTGTTCAATAAAAAATGTGTTTGCCATGGTAACCTTGTATCTCATGGCACATATGCTGAGATAAAGAACACCTCCTGAAAGAAACAAGCACAGAGTAATATATCATGTCAACATGGGAATATTTTTCAGTGTATAAAGAAAGAAAAATATTCTTCATGCTAAAATGTCAATTTCATTGACGTTTTTCATTTCATTTTTTTATTTTTAGATCTAAAAATAATAAATAGAGAATTATTTTTTTCTTCAATGTTTTCTTTCAGTGAGACTGCTTTTATTAAAGGAATTTTCTATATCTAGGAAACCTGTCAAATATATTTGCCATAAATCTTATATAATTTCTGAATGGGTGTCCTTCCCTTTGTGAAATATCAGATATACCACTGGCATGTCAACCTTTGCTATTAATTGAACTCATATTTGCCAGCCTGGTTAGACTTTCTCCAACATTTGACTCTTATGAAGTGGTGCCCTATTATTGGATTTTCCTATCTCTTCCTTCTAAATGGTCACTGCCAAGATAAAAAATGACAACGTTAAGCAAAGAACTGTCCTTAAGCAAAGGATGTTAAGCAAAGTGTCTGCCACTACTAACACCTTATAAAATACTAAAACAGAAAGAAGTTGAACAGCCCCCTTTGCTCTTCATTATTTGTGCTGTTTCTTTACATTATGCAATATTTTTTGGTCTTACATGGGCAATGAAAATCAGTGACGGGCCTGATGATTCACACAGTTAATCATGTGCTTTACTTAAAGCGAGTGAAGAATCCAATTGAAGTCAACGGGACTAGCTAAATACTTAATTTTTGTTGTTGTTGTTGTCTTGTCTAGGGACCGAATGGCTAGGCAGCAGTTCTGCGGAAAAGGACCTAGGGGTTACAGTGGACGAGAAGCTGGATATGAGTCAGCAGTGTGTCCTTGTTGCCAAGAAGGCCAATGGCATTTTGGGGTGCATAAGTAGGGGCATAGCGAGCAGATCGAGGGACGTGATCGTTCCCCTCTATTCGACATTGGTGAGGCCTCATCTGGAGTACTGTGTCCAGTTTTGGGCCCCACACTACAAGAAGGATGTGGATAAATTGGAGAGAGTCCAGCGAAGGGCAACAAAAATGATTAGGGGTCTGGAACACATGACTTATGAGGAGAGGCTGAGGGAACTGGGATTGTTTAGTCTGCAGAAGAGAAGAATGAGGGGGGATTTGATAGCTGCTTTCAACTACCTGAGAGGTGGTTCCAGAGAGGATGGTTCTAGACTATTCTCAGTGGTAGAGGAGGACAGGACAAGGAGTAATGGTCTCAAGTTGCAGTGGGGGAGGTTTAGGTTGGATATTAGGAAAAACTTTTTCACTAGGAGGGTGGTGAAACACTGGAATGCGTTACCTAGGGAGGTGGTGGAATCTCCTTCCTTAGAAGTTTTTAAGGTCAGGCTTGACAAAGCCCTGGCTGGGATGATTTGATTGGGGATAGGTCCTGCTTTGAGCAGGGGGTTGGACTAGATGACCTCCTGAGGTCCCTTCCAACCCTGATATTCTATGAATCTTAGCCTTAAAGGAGGACTGTGTCAAATCTACTTTTATAACGTCAAAGGAAATTTTTCTTACATTTTTGAGGGGTTTTGTTCAAACAGTTGTGGGATTTGTAATTAAGATGGTGCAAATTAACTTAGTTCATGTGAAGCCTAATTAGGAGGCTGAGGTTCCACTGTATGCAAGAACAGTTCAGTATGAGATGGAGAGCCAGCGAGAGAATGAATATAAACAAGGATAAGAAAACATTTAGAAAAGTCTCAGTATAGGATTTTAAATCATGCCATATTATGCTATATAGTAATTAAGAAATATAAAACATTTTTGTTTAGGCAGAGGAGTTTAACACCAATGATTGGTGACTAGGTTTTCAATACTTATACTTGGGCTGATGTGCCTGAAAAGAGCACCATTATTTGTGCAGTGAAAACAGATGGTAGGCCTGGGAATTAGCAGCATGAGTTCTATTCTTGGCTCTAGTACAGAATTCCTGTTTGACTTTGGGCAAGTCTCTAAGGCCAGTATTTTCCAAAGTGCCCACTTGAGTGACTCATTTTCTGCTGGAAACTTGAGGTGCCAATCTAGAATTGGGCACCAAAACACTGTGGCATCCAAATTTAGTTGACGTTTTTGAAAATTTAGTCTCTAATCTCTCCTAGTCTCAGTTTCCCATCCATTAAATAAAGATAAATACCTTGCTATCTTGCAGGGAGGGGTGTTGTGATGTTAAATGTGTTGGTGTTTGTGAAGTGCTTTAAGATCCTTTAATGAAAGGTGCTATAGAAGTGCTAAATATATTACGATCATAATACCAAAAACATGCAAAAAAGTAGAGGATTTGTTTGTTTTTTACAGTTATTCCATGCTGACTTCCTGAAGAAAAGTCTAGGTTTCTGCTGTACAGACTGAATTTTGGGACAATATTAAATCTAGTGATTCACAGTGTCTGCCATAAAGGCAGAGTTTCCACTATTGCAGTATCATGCTTTGGTGGTGCTGTGTTATGCAAACATAGTAGCAGCTCACTCTGTGACTGTAAAGCAACTGCAGTGTGGGGGTGGGGGGTGTTGTCAGTCAGTGTGACAAAGATTTCTGTTTGGTGCAGTCCAGAGAATGTGGCAGTGTTCTGCAGCATGTACTTTCAAACCAAGAGCTCTGTGCTTGATCCTGCATAAATACATATGTGCATGAGTAACTCTACATCTAAGTAGTCCCATTGTTTTGAATGGAAACTACTCCCAGGCATAAAGTTTCTGACCTGCATGAGCATTTGCAAGATTGGGCCTGAAACTCTGTGCCACAGAAAAAGCTGTGAAGAACATTTTAATTACTTTATTCTTTCCTTCCTCTCATTTTAAAGAAATATGAGTAGTCTTCCTTTTTTCTGTGCTGCTGCCTCTCTCATCCCTTGTTCTGGGAAAGCAGCTACTATTAAATCATAAGTAAAAGTATCACGTTTTAACCATTGAATCCTATCCACTCGCCCAATTCTGCATACCCTTACTAAAGAGCATAGTAATTAGTCCTATTGACTGCCTATATGGCCAGTTTTGGTGCCCAAACCTTATTTAGATGAATGGTTGTGGTGTTTTCAGTGGAACTTCTATTTAGTCTTACCTATCCAGGCATCGTTGGTGAAGATTGAAGGTTCCTGGGCCTATTTCTGCTGTCACTGACATCAATAGCAAAAATGTCCAGTGGCTTCAGTGGGAGCAGAATGGGACCCCAACCACTTACTTATAATTCATTATTCTATATTCATTGAGGACCTGATTCAAAGATCTTTGATATCAATAGTCTTTTTTCCACTGGCTTCAATGGATCCCACTTTATAGAGCACTGCATATCTTTGTAAGTTTCAACTTTTCTTTAACAACAATCTATAAAATACACATTTAAATTCAATTGAAAAATACATAAGGCACTTGAGATAACTTCTTTAAAGTAAAATTAATCTTTAAAGTATACTTATCTATAAAGCCAACATTTAAGTACTTATCTAATCTTTGAAGTAAATTTAGCCAGATGTGGTGGAAGTATGGATATAAGGTTAATTTTTTTATTTGTGAATGGGGAAGAGCAGGATCAGAGTAGTTCAGAAACTGTAATGCTCTCCTTTTGTTATGATTTACCAAAGTTTTCCTTAAAAACAATATTGGTGTGACAGGGAAGTTTTGGCAACATAAAAATTGAAATATTTTTTCAGATATTTTAATAATTTTATCTCCGTTTGTTTTCCCAAATGGAATTCATCATCTTGGTATCAGAGTATCTAAATAATGTAAGTGTAAAAACATACATATAGAAACCATGACCTTTAATGAGGGTCATGCCTGCTTTATTACACTAATAAAATACAATACATGAAAAAGTTTATTGCAAATGCAATAGACCATTTTTTCAAACCTTGAATCAGACAAGTAGTCTTTAGGTGAGGAGTCTCATTGAGGGTGAACTTAGGCCTGGAATAAGTTGTCTTACACAAAAGGAGAAAATAGTCCACTGACTTAATTGGGACTACTTGTATGAATAAGTGTTTGCAGGGTAAGTCCATGGTTTGTAATCCTTCACTATTACTTCTACCATACTATGAAAATATATAGTCAGACTAAAATATTCTAGTAATCTATGTGATGCCATTGCACTATTGCAATAGAATAAGGCTGATATACTTATATTATTTGAGATGGTGAAAAACTTTCCAGTCCACTAGAATAACTGAGGAGGATGTTAGACAACATTACTAGGGATACACATTTTTAAATCATGAGGCCCAAATAACTTTCATCCAAGAGTCCAAACAGAGTTAGCTGAGGAAATATATGGCCTGCTGATGTTAATTATTAATAAATCTTGAATACTGGAGAAAATCCAGAAGACAAAACTACAGGCCAGTTAGCCTAACATCAATCCTGAATAAAATAATATGAGTCTTATTTGATAAAAAAATTAAAGATAGCAAGAGAATTAATGCTAGTTAACATGGTTTTGTGAAAAATGGGCCTTGACAAAGCAACCTGATTTCATTCTTTGATGAAATTACAAGTGTGGTTGATGAAGATAACTGTAGGTGTAATATACTTGAACTTTTGTAAGGCATTTGACTTAGTACTGCATGACATTCTGATTAAAAAAATAACACTATTCATATTAATAGAGCTCACGTTAAATGGCCTGAAAACTGGCTAAGTGACATTTCAAAAAGGAGTTGTCAATGGGTATTACTTTCTTTCCTGGGTATCTGGCTGGTGAATCTTGCCCATATGCTCAGGGTTTAGCTGATTGGCATATTTGGGGTCGGGAAGGAATTTTCCTCCAGGGCAGATTGGAAGAGGCCCTGGAGGTTTTTTGCCTTCCTCTGTAGCGTGGGGCACGGGTCACTTGCTGGAGGATTCTCTGCTCCTTGAAGTCTTTAAACCATGATTTGAGGACTTCAATAGCTCAGACATAGGTGAGAGGTTTTTTGCAGGAGTGGGTGGGTGAGATTCTGTGGCCTGCGTTGTGCAGGAGGTCAGACTAGATGATCATAATGGTCCCTTCTGACCTTAATATCTATGAATGGGGAATCCTCATGGACTGGGGATACTTCTACTGGGGTTCTGCAGGGATTGGGATTAGGCCCAATGTTATTGAACATTTTTACCAGTGATCTGGAAGTAAATATAAAATTACTGCTGATAAAATTTGAGGACGACATAAAGACCTGCTGAATGAGAAATACTTATGAGGTTAGGACAGTCATTTAGAGTGATGTGGATTAATTGGTAAATTGTGTCATCTCACGCAAAATGCATTTTAATACAGCTAAATGCAAAGTTATACATCTGGGAATGCAGGCCATATCTACATCATGTGGAAAGCAATGACTCTGAAAATGATTTAGGAGTCATAGTGGACAAGAAACTTAACATGAGCCCCGAGTGTGATGCTTTAGCAAGAAGGGCCAATGTGATCTTTGGCTATACAAACACAGGAATAGGGTCCACAGTTTAAAATGGGTGTTGAGAAATTGGAGAGGGTGTAGAAAAGAGCCACAGAAATGATTTGAGGGTTCAAGAAAATGCCTTAAAGTGTGTGAGAGAGACATCTGTTGAATTTTATGTAAAAGAAAGTTGAGAGGTGAACTTTATAACAGTGTATAAATACCTTCCTGGGGAGAAAATACTGTGTACCAAAGGGCTATGTAATGTAAAGGAGAAAAGCATAATAAGAACCAATGGCTAGATGCTGAAGCCAGTCAAATTCAAATAAGTTTAAGTGAGGATGGTTAACCATTGGAACCAACTACCAAGAGAAGTGATCAGTTCTCCATCTCCAAGTGTTCAAATCAAGATTGGATGCTTTTCCAATAAAGATTTGCTTTTTTAGCCAAAAACAAGTCCCTTATAGAGTGATCTTGCAATTGTTGACATTGTTTTATAAATGGACTTCTACAAAAAGTAGCTCTTTTGGTCTATCTTAGCTCTTTTTTCCCTTTTGCTTGATAGTGATAAAATCCATTCTTCCCTTTTTATTAGATGTTGTAAATCTTAAGTCATAATAATTAAAGAATAATAGGTTATTTATGTATGATCTAAAGAAGAATAAGTTCTTCTAGAGGATTATATGCTTAGATGTGTGAAATTTTCCTGTCAGGAAGGCTTATGTTTAGAATTCTGCGCAGTCTCAGTCTTGGGTCCCAGTGATGCAGTTTTGGCTGTAGGGAAGCTTTGGGGATCTACACTTTTCTTGCACTTTCTCAGTGGTCCTCCATTAGCTAGTCCTATATCTGGGGTGCACTTATTATATTAAGTGCATGTTCTTGGTTAAGGGACTTGCGCGCTGGCTACCAGGATTCTCCAGACTTCTTGACTCTCTCTGAAAGCACAAAGAATTCCATTATAAAAGGTCTAACTTACTATGTACCTGTTGAGGAAATGACTTTTTTCTTCCCTTTCCCATCTGCTGTATATCACTTGAGCTATTTCAATACACAAAATCCAGTATGTCTACTTCATGAACAAGCAAAATGGTGGTTCAAGTAAGGCCAACTTGAAAATCTGTTCCGTTTGTTTTGTGGCCTTAGCAGGTAACTCCTATGCATAGCCAAAAGCTTATGTCTCTTTAGCACAGCTGCTCCATGGGCATAGTAGCTGTTGTGCATAAGCTATTCCCTGCCTCAGAGGTGGAATATTTTTGTTCCAACCAGGGCCTTATTTCCATGAACTTGACATAGAAAGATTTGGAATTGAGCATGTGTCAAAGCAAAAATGTTACTTTTGGGTCAAACCATACTCTGTTTTTGGAGATGAACAGCGAGCTTCTGTTTAGTACATGGAAACATTTTTAGGAGGAACATTTGTGCAGTGAAATGGTTTTAAGTCACTATTGCTACTAGGTATCTCTGATTCAGACCATAGATTTAGCCAGAGGATTTTGCCCTTAAGGACTTTCCTGAGGTTCTGGGTATTCAAGAACCCATGCAGTGACATTAACATATTCAGTAAGTGTTTTTCAAAGTAATTAAAGCTTCTAGGATTTAATCTTTTATGTATGTAGATTAAAACTGAAAGTTGATTTAAATTATGACAAAGGGAAGTTCATTCAGAAACAGCTGACAGTAATGCCCCTTTTGTGGCTGGTAGAACACTGTTGAGCCTAGTTTATAATACAGAACATTGAATTTATTATACTTGTACAGTTTTCCCAAGTGACAGTGCAGAGTGTGTTCGTTTTTTTTTTTTTTAAAGTGGAGGTAGAATTTGATGCAGTAAGCCTCTGGGGTTCTTATTTAGAACAGAACATTTCTTCTGTCAAATATCTGATGTATGAACAATTTAAGAATTTTTGTGTTTTGCCATGACCAACCAAGATGTACAAAACTCAAAAGGATCAAGAGACTGATCAAAGTATCTATTTTCATGTTGGCAAATAATAGACCATGCCAAAATACTGTGTAGTAACTGAGGGTTTTTACAGCAACAGCAGAGAATAGTAGTTATGTGAAACATACGTTACATAATTTATCAGTGCTTAAGCTTTTGCTACTTTGAGCTAGAGTAATTCACTTTCTATTTGTTTTTCAGTCATTTAGGTTTCCAGTGTGTAAACACTTTCAACTCTTTTTTTTAAAAAAACAAGTGGGACATCTTTTCTGGATTGAGTGCATCATTATTTGAATACATACTCTTGACATTCATCAGAAATAGGCAAATAGTCCTATTTAAGTTCTTACAGAAAATAGAAATTTTGTGTCTGTCTCGTGTATTTGTATAAAATACACATACCAATGATCTATATATTGATTTCACTAAGACTGGAAGTGCTTGTCTCCACCTGAAATTGTTCCTGATATTATAGATCGTTTGTTTGTTTTGCGACATCTGTCTGGGCAAAAATCACATTGGGGAAGAAAGCTACTAGAGCCTCTCCTGGAATAGTGCTTGGGGTTTGCTATAGACCACCAGGATCTGATTTGGATATGGATAGAGACCTCTTTAATGTTTTTATTGAAGTAAATACTAATGAGAATTGTGCGATCATGGGAGACTTTAACTTCCCAGGTATAGACTAGAGGACAAGTGCTAGTAATAATAATAGGGCTCAGATTTTCCTGATTGTGATAGCTGATGGATTCCTTCACCAAGTCGTTTCTGAACCAACAAGAGGGGATGCTGTTTTAGATTTGGTTTTGGTGAGTAGCAAGGACCTCATAGAAGAAATGGTTGTAGGGGACAACCTTGGTTTGAGCGATCATGAGCTAATTCAGTTCAAACTAAATGGAAGGATAAACAAAAATAACAAAAATAACCCTGTGACTAGGGTTTTTTATTTCAAAAGGGCTAACTTAAAAAAATTAAGGAAATTAGATAGGGAAGTGGATGGGACTGAAGAATTTGTGGATTAAAGGCAGAGGAGGCCTGGAATTATTTCAAGTCAAAGTTGCAGAAACTATCAGAAGCCTGCATCCCAAGAAAGGGGAAAAAATTCATAGGCAGGAGTTGTAGACCAAGTTGGATGAGCAAGCATCTCAGAGAGGTGATTAAGAAAAAGCAGAAAGCCTACAAGGAGTGGAAGATAGGAGGGATTAGCAAGGAAAGCTACCTTATTGAGGTCAGAACATGTAGGGATAAAGTGAGAGGCCAAAAAACATGTAGAGTTGGACCTTGCAAAGGGAATTAAAACCAATAGTAAAAGGTTCTATAGCCATATAAATAAGAAGAAAACAAAGAAAGAAGAAGTGGGACCGCTAAACACTGAGGATGGAGTGGAGGTTAAGGATAATCTAGGCATGGCCCAATATCTAAACAAATACTTTGCCTCAGTCTTTAATGAGGCTAATGAGGATCTTAGGGATAATGGTAGCATGACAAATGGGAATGAGGATATGGAGGTAGATATTACCACATCCGAGGTAGAAGCCAAACTCGAACAGCTTAATAGGACATTAATTGGAGGCCCAGATAATCTTCATCCAAGAATATTAAAGGAATTGGCACATGAAATTGCAAGCCCATTAGCAAGAATTTTTAATGAATCTGTAAACTCAGGGGTTGTATTCTAAGACTAGAGAATTGCTAACATAGTTCCTATTTTTAAGAAAGGACAAAAACGTGATCCGGGTAACTATAGGCCTGTTAGTTTGACATCTGTAGTATGCAAGGTCTTGGAAAATTTTTTGAAGGAGAAAGTAGTTAAGGACATTGAGGTCAATGGTAAATGGGACAAAATACAACATGGTTTTACAAAAGGTAGATCGTGCCAAACCAACCTGATCTCCTTCTTTGAGAAGGTAACAGATTTTTTTAGACAAAGGAAAAACAGTGGATCTAATTTACCTCGATTTCAGTAAGGCACTTGATATGGTTCCACATGAGGAATTAGTAGCCAAACTGGAAAAGATGGGGATCAATATGAAAATTGAAGGGTGGATAAGGAACTGGTTAAAGGGGAGACTACAGCAGGTGACACTGAAAGGTGAACTGTCAGGCTGGAAGGAGGTTACTAGTGGAGTTCCTCAGGGATCGGTTTGGGGACCAATCTTATTTAATCTTTTTATTACTGACCTTGGTACGAAAAGTGGGAGTGTGCTAATAAAGTTTGCGGATGACACAAAGCTGGGAGGTAGTGCCAATACAGAGAAGGACCGGGATATCATACAGGAAGATCTGGATGACCTTGTAAACTGGAGTAATAGTAATAGGATGAAATTTAATAGTGAAAAGTGCAAGGTCATGCATTTAGAGATTAATAACAAGAATTTTTGTTTTAAGCTGGGGGTGCATCACTTGGAAGTAACAGAGGAGGAGAAAGACCTCGGAGTATTGGTTGATCACAGGATGACAATGAGCCGCCCATGTGATATGGCTATAAAAAAGCTAATGCGGTTTTGGGATGCATCAGGCGAGGTATTTCCAGCAGAGATAAGGAGGTCTTAGTACCGTTATACAAGGCACTGGTGAGACCTGATCTGGAATACTGTGTGCAGTTCTGGTCTCCCATGTTTAAGAAGGATGAATTCAAACTGGAAGAGGTACAGAGAAGGGCTACTAGGATGATCCAAGGAATGGAAAGCCTGTCTTATGAAAGGAGACTCAAGGAGCTTGGCTTGTTTAGCCTAACCAAAAGAAGGTTGAGGGGAGATATGATTGCTCTCTATAAATATATCAGAGGGATAAATACCAGGGAGGGAGAGGAATTATTTAAGCTCCGTACCAACGTGGACACAAGAACAAATGGATATCAACTGGCTATCAGGAAGTTTAGACTTGAAATGAGACAAAGGTTTTGTAACCATCAGAGGAGTGATGTTTTGCAACAGCCTTCCAAGGGGAGCAGTGGGGGCAAAGGACATATCTGGCTTCAAGACTAAGCTTGATCAGTTTATGGAGGGGATGGTATGATGGGATAGCCTAATTTTGGCAATTAATTAATCTTTGACTATTAGAGGTAAATATGTCCAATGGCCTGTGATGGGATGTTAGATGGGGTGGGATCTGAGTTACTACAGAGAATTCTTTCCTGGGTGTCTGGCTGGTGAGTCTTGCCCACATGGTCAGGGTTTAGCTGATCACCATATTTGGGGTCGTGAAGGAATTTTCCTCCAGGGCAGATTGGAAGAGGCCCTGGGGGTTTTCGCCTTCCTCTGCAGTGTGGGGCACGGGTCACTTGCTGGAGGATTCTCTGCACCTTGAAGTCTTTAAACCACGATTTGCGGACTTCAATAGCTCAGAAATAGGTTAGGGGTTAGTTACAGGAGTGGGTGGGTGAGATTCTGTGGCCTGCATTGTGCAGGTCGTCAGACTAGATGATCATAATGGTCCCTTCTGACCTTAAAGTCTATGATTCTATGATCTGATGTGGGGTGGCCTTATGCTACAGTGTGTACATGGGAAACTGTTGAAAGGTGTACCTTTAAAACTGCTACATCACATATACATATAATTAGAAGAGCTGGGCAAATAAATAATTTTTTGGTTAGCTGGCAGTTCCAAAAAACTGAAAAATCAAAAATTTGGTTTGAGTTTAAACGAATTTGAAAATGCTCAAAAATGTAGGTGAATAAGAAAAATTCAAACTGCAATGTTTTGTTTTTGTACATTTTTAAAGGGCACAGAGGTGATCACGCAAAGAAGTGAAGATGAGCAGCTTCAACATCCGTCTATGTTTGGTACTTACATGGCTCCCATTACCAGAGTATCTGAGTGCCTCACACTCTTTTAATGTATTTATGCCTGTGAGATAGGAAGTGCTATTATCCCCATTTTACAGATGAGGAACTGAGGCACAGGGACTTGCTCAAATAACACAGGAAATCTGTGGCAGAGCAGGGACTTGGAACCCATGTCTCCAAGTCCTAGGCTAGTGTGCTAAATGCTGGACCATCTTTCATCTCTTGGCCTCAGAATGTGTCCCTCAGAGCCATACTTTGAGATGACCCTGAACGTACTGACTAGGAAAGCAAGGGATAGCAAGTTACTAGTCCTCTCCTTCAAGTAGACACCCCATGTAGTACTGCAAGGTTTCAGAGGGTTGTGGAATGCCAGAGGGCCACATGGCCTCCATATATTCAGAAAGTTCAGATGAGTATTGACTCCCGAGATCATTTGAGTCATTGTTTGCTTATAATTTTCTTCTTGTCTGTTTTTTATTTTTGTTTTAGGGAGGCTGTTTAGTTTTTGTGCCATTATGTTGTGTTTCTGTCAAATACGTATGGTCCCTATGACTCTGGAAAGGTGCTCGCACAGATCTATATATAAATATCTTATTGATCCAAATAAATATATTTCACTTTGGGACCAGTTTCACACGAACTGTTACATGTAATTTGGCTACAGTAATGTTGGGGGGGGAGGTTATGTTTTTGATCTTATTCACTTGCACTGGTAGTGATAGGTCAAAAGAATTGGGAGTGCTTTGTGGTACTCTGGGAAGTTCTTTGTGACAAAGATAATGTCCTGACTGGTTTAGTATTCCATACAGATCCCAGTTAGAGCTGGGTGATTTTTTTTTTAATCAAATAGTAAATTTGCTGAAAAATTTAGTTTTGGACAACTATAAAATGTGGAATTTTTTTTCAAAAAAGTAAAAAGTTTGGTTTGACAATTTTGAAGTGAACCATTTCTACATTTCATTTCAATATATCGTTTGAAATTTTTTGTTAAATATGAACAAAATTTTTTTTGTTTTTCACAAGAAAAACCTAAAAAAAAAAATCTGTCTAGGTATGAATGATTTTTTGATTTAATCACCAAATCAAAGATTCACTTCAGCTCTCATCACAGTGCCCTCCTCAAGGTGGAACTAGACTGCATGTATCCCATACCACTTTGACCTGGTGTGTTCATGTTTGTGTGTGTTAGCATATGTATTCTATTACAAAAGTGTGTTATGTCCCTCCCTATCATCTCTGTCTATGGTTCTTCTGTGGCACCCATCTCCATAGCATCTAGGTGATGGGTCCCTCTCTATCAATCAAAGATGTCTCCCTTTGTAATTTAGAATATGTAAAATAAAACCGTCCCAATCTGGAAGTGAATGTTACAACTTCGGGGTGGGGATGATATTTGTGGAGTAAATCTAATGGGTAGTGGACAATGCCATTTAGAGGATTGAAAACCACACAAAATGAACAGGCAAAAACGTTTGCGTGAGAGAGCATGGGAAAACCTTCCCCAATTTCAACTAGCTCTGTTGAATAAATCCTACTAACTGTTACTTAAACAACTTCGGTTTTCCATCCCATTTCTACTGCAATGAGAAACTCTAGATGACACTAAAAAATTTGTCAGCATGGATAAAGCTGCTGATATTTAATGGCTTTGCTCTTGAATGCAGACAAGGTTTTTGTCAGTATGTAGGGGGTAATCTTTTCATATGAAGATAATTTTGGTATTAACTCCCTGGAATGGCTGAAACTTCTGTCTGAGAGACCAACAGGATGTGCTCTGATTATTTTCTCTATTGTGTGGAACATGTCAGGGTTACTCCATGTCTCCATTACTGTTCCTACTTGCAACAAAGTCACTGCATGTTACCATCTGAGCCCTGCTTTATATCAAGGGATTGAATCAGAAAATATACCTGTGTGCAGATGTTACAATCTGAAGTGTCCATCCCTCACCTTTAAGTGGTTGAAAACAAGATTTAAGATCACCTGGGAGAAATCAACGGTTATTTGGTTTTTAAGATATTGCCGACAGGCATTGCATTCCCAATGTAGCTCCCTCTGATGTGAGTGAAGCATGAAATTTAAGCATGAAACTTAAGTTTAGCTCAAGTGTTATACATCTCATGTTAATGCAGAATTGTGGATGCTGCTCTGAGGTTAATCCATATTAGTGTGTGTTGTTACCGATTAAGATGAGGACCGCATTGATAGATAGATAGAAAAAGAGAGGGTCAAAGGAAGTAATTGTATCTCAGTTTTTTTTTTTCATTTGAGGAACTGAGACACAAATCCTGACTTGCTTAAGGACATACAGGAAGTCTGTGGTAGAGACAGATAGACCCATAGCTCTTAAATCTAGTCTAGGCCCTTAACTGAAACACCACTATTTTTCAGGCCCAAGCCATCTGAAGATGGGTACCTAAAATTGAAACATCAAAATATTTTAAATTTGTGGTTGTTAAGCTATGTGCTTCAGCATACCCATCTCTGAAATAAGGATAAAAATGTTCATTCATATTTACAATGGGTTTTGAAATCTTTGAATGAAAAGTGGAATATAATGGAGATATACTGTTATCTTTAAAAAGTCAGCTGATACAAAGATGAGTGTGGTTTACATCTCTAGATGAATGGAGAGAACATTTGTCAACAATTACAGCAGAGTGGAATAAGAGATACTATAGTATTTCCATATATTTAGAAAAGGAAACAACTGGAATATCTCAATCTAATTTGGATAATAATTGAGAACGGTTTTCCTGGGGACACCTTGCTTAAATGGCATTGATGGAGCTTAAAAGCTTCGCTGCATGCAGTGGGTTCCCATTAAATAGTCATCTTTTGTCATTTGTTACTTCACAGTGGTATCTCAGTGAGTTACCACCATGTGGTGACTATTGGTAGATATTGAACTTTTAATGGGGGCCAATGCAGATATACGTTGGTTGGTCTAACCATCCTCATCTTGTGATGAAGTGCATCTCTCCTGGATGTATGTAACGCATTGGATCAATACTCTTTGAGGTCTGATAAAACCTACCTCTAAGAGGTGTTGTGAGTATTAGGTAGTTAGACATTTGTGAAGCAGTTTGAAATACTACAATGATAATTTAAAAATGAAAAAAAAAATCCCAGAGAAAAGAGTTTCTCACTAGAAATGCTCATAAACCTGCAGCTAATGCTGTTAAGATTTTCTTACGTCTTCCTTTTGGGGTATGCACTGTGTAAATTCAGTAGGAGATTATACTGATATTTTTCATAGAAATTAATGAAGCTACAAGTAGGCCTGCTGCTCGGGTAATACTCCTACTAATTCATTCTGCTAAGGGTTTGTAGAAATCAGCTTTACAAAGTTTCTCAGTTCTTATATGATACTTAATTGGTATAAAGTGAAATGTGGGCCATGTTAACTCTTTACTGCCTGTTCCTCATGAACCCTGAATGATCCTGATGAGTAACAAGCTAGTTAATAAGGTGGTATAAGTCAGTGGGCAAAATCACCAGTGAGGGAAGCAAAAAACAAAACCAAAAAACCCCACCCAACAAAAACCAAAAAGACTCCCAACATTCTCTGTCTTTCTTCAGGACTGATTTTATTAATAACAAAAAATGCAAAAACCTTCAAATGGTACAAATATTAGGTAACAGACCTTTCCTGCTTTCCTCAGCTAGGAAAGGATGTGGTACAACCTACCACTTGGGCTATCCCCTAGGCCTTCTTCTGTTTCCTAAGAGAAACACTTCCTTCAGAATCTTAACTCCAACCATCATCTTTGCCCGACTGATGCAGGAGAACTCCGTTATGTAATCTCCAGCAGGCAGTCACATGATGCTTAATCAGCTGACCCTTCCACTTCATGTGTCTCTCCCCTCTCCCCCCGCTAACCTTGTTCTTAAGACCTGAAGGCAACATGCACAAGACCAAGACATCTGTTGCAGGATCATCAATGGGATTTACAGAGATGATTAACAGGAGGGGTTTTCATGCTAATGACTTTCCTGCCCCCCCCGAGTAGCATTCCATATAGTCTCCTCTGCCTGTGCAGGACCTGTAGAAACAACTGAAGACCTGAGATTGCAGGAACTGCTGAGATTACACACAGAAATTGGGGGATGCAGATGTTGCATGGTAAGACATAAGTGCTATTCTAGCCCTTCCAAACTACAGAAGTGAGAGAACATTCAGATGATAAATACTTTTTGTCAGGGAAGACTATAGAGGACTTGCTTGGTAAAACTACCTCAGAAGGTTAGGGGACATAAGAACATAAGAATGGCCATTCGGGTCAGACCAAAGGTCCATCCATCCCAGTACCCTGTCTACTGACAGTGGCCAAGGCCAGGTGCCCCAGAGGGAGTGAATCTAACAGGTAATGATCAAGTGATCTCTCTCCTGCCATCCATCTCCACCCTCTGACAAACAGAGGCTAGGGACACCATTCCTTACTCATCCTGGCTAATAGCCATTAATGGACTTAACCTCCATGAATTTATCCAGTTCTCCTTTAAACCCTGTTATAGTCCTAGCCTTCACAACTTCCTCAGGCAAGGAGTTCCACAGGTGCACTGTGCGCTGAGTGAAGAAGAACTTCTTTTTATTTGTTTTAAACCTGCTACCTAGTAATTTCATTTGGTGGCCCCTAGTTCTTATGGGAAAAAGTAAATAACTTTTCCTTATTCACTTTCTCCACACCACTCATGATTTATATACCTCTATCATATTCCCCCCTTAGTCTCCTCTTTTCCAAGCTGAAAAGTCCTAGCCTCTTTAATCTCTCCTCATATGGGACCCGTTCCAAACCCCTAATCATTTTAGTTGCCCTTTTCTGAACCTTTTCTAATGCCAGTATATCTTTTTTGAGATGAGGGGACCACATCTGTACGCAGTATTCAAGATGTGGGCATACCATGGATTTATATAAGGGCAAAAAGATATTCTCTGTCTTATTCTCTATTCCTTTTTTAATGATTCCTAATATCCCATTTGTTTTTTTGACTGCCGCTGCACACTGCGTGGACATCTTCAGAGAAATATCCACGATGACTCCAAGATCTTTCTCCTGATTAGTTGTAGCTAAATTAGCCCCCATCATATTGTGTGTATAGATGGAGTTATTTTTTCCAATGTGCATTACTTTACATTTATCCACATTAAATTTCATTTGCCATTTTGTTGCCCAATCACTTAGTTTTGTGAGATCTTTTTGAAGTTCTTCACAGTCTGCTTTGGTCTTAAGTATCTTGAGCAGTTTAGTATCATCTGCAAACTTTGCCACCTCACTGTTTACCCCTTTCTCCAGATCATTTACGAATATGTTGAATAGGATTGGTCCTAGGACTGACCCTTGAGGAACACCTCTAGTTACCCCTCTCCATTCTGAAAATTTACCATTTATTCGTACCCTTTGTTCTCTGTCTTTTAACCAGTTCTCAGTCCATGAAAGGATCTTCCCTCTTATCCCATGACAACTTAATTTATGTAAGAGCCTTTGGTGAGGGACCTTGTCAAAGACTTTTTGGAAATCTAAGTACACTGTGTCCACTGGATCCCCCTTGTCCACATGTTTGTTGACCTCCTCAAAGAACTCTAATAGATTAGTAAGACGCGATCTACCTTGACAGAAACCATATTGATATTTGCGCAACAATTTATGTTCTTCTGTGTGTCTGACAATTTTATTCTTTACAATTGTTTCAACTAATTTGCCCAGTACTGACGTTAGACTTACTGATCTGTAATTGCCAGGATCACCTCTAGAGCCCTTCTTAAATATTGGCGTTACATTAGCTTTCTTCCAGTCATTGGGTACATTAGCTGATTTAAAGGACAGGTTACAAACCATAGTTAATAGTTCTGCAATTTCACATTTGAGTTCTTTCAGAACTCTTGGGTGAATGCCATCTGGTCACGGTGACTTATTACTGTTAAGTTTCTCAATTAATTCCAAAACCTCCTCTAGTGACACTTCAATCTGTGACAATTCCTCAGATTTGTCACCTACAAAGGCGGCTCAGGTTTGGGAATCTCCCTAACATCCTCAGCTGTGAAGACTGAAGCAAAGAATTCATTTAGTTTCTCTGCAATGACTTTATTGCCTTTAAGTGCTCCTTTTATATCTCAATCATCCAGGGGCCCCACTGGTTGTTTAGCAGGCTTCCTGCTTCTGATGTATTTAAAAAACATTTTGTTATTACCTTTTGAGTGTTTGGATAGCTGTTCTTCAAACTCCTTTTTGGCTTAGTTTAAGAACTGTTCTGCAACCTTTTTAATGTTAAATGCCAGCAGTCTGGATCCACTTTGGTTAGGTGGAGCCCATCCTTCCTGTATAGGCTCCCCATCCCAAAAGTTTCCCCAGTTCCTAATAAATCGAAACCCCTCCTCTCTACACCATAATCTCATCCACATATTGAGACTCTGAAGCTCTGCCTGCCTATCTGGAACTGGAAGCATTTCTGAGAATGCCACCACAGAAGTCCTGGATTTCAGTCTGTTTCCTAGCAGCCTAAATTTGGCCTCCAGGACGTCTCTCCTACTCTTCCCTATGTCATTGGTACCTACATGTACCACGACCACCGGCTCCTCCCCAGCACTACACATAAGTCTATCTAGATGCCTCGAGAGATCCGCAACCTTCGCACCAGGCAGGCAAGTCACCATACGGTTCTCCCGGTCATCACAAACCCAGCTATCTATTTTTCTAATGATCGAATCTCGCATTATTAACACCTGCCTTTTCCTAATGACTGGAGTTCCCTCCTGCAGAGAGGTAATCTCAGTGCAAGAGGAAATCTCGGTGCAAGAGGATATCCCAACATCATCTGGAAGGAGGGTTCCAAATGTAGGAAGGTTTCCCTCTGTTCCCGTTGACTGCTCTCCTTCTCTGAGCCTTTCATCCTCCTTAACAGCGCAGGGGCTGTCTGACCAGAGGTGGGACAAATCTACAGTGTCCCGAAAAGCCTCATCAACATACCTCTCTGCCTCCCTTAGCTCCTTCAGTTCCGCCACCCTGGCCTCCAAAGCCCATACACGGTCTCTGAGGGCCAGGAGCTCCTTGCACCGAATGCACACATATGCCACCCGCCCACAGGGCAGATAATCATACATGCTACACTGAGCGCAATAAACAGCATAGCCCCCACTATGCTGCTGGGCTTCTGCCTGCATTCTCTCCTACAGCTACCTAGGATAATGATAGGGTTTTTGTTTAAATCAAGAAGTTTTGATTATAGTTTAGTTTAAAGGTTTTACAGAATGGCAAGTGTACCTTGCCCCCTTTCCACTCCTCTTCCAAACTCCCTCTCAAAACTCCCTATTAGCAGTTCCTGTTAGCAAAGCTGACATTCTACAAGAACATTCTGAGAACAAGAACAAGATGATATTCTACAAGGGACGTTCTACAAGAACAATGGGCTAATCCTGGAAAGAAAAATCGTCAGCCCAAACTTGTTCAAGGAAAGTTCAATTATAGTAAAGATGAAAAATGATTTTCCTCAGATCAGTGTGTTTTCAAACTATGGTCCATGGACTATTTTATTATTAATATTTATAGCAGCTAAGAGCCTAAGCCTGTTGTACAAGGCACTGTACAAACTTGGAGACAATCTGTGCCCCAAAGATTGGATGTATAAGACGAAAGGCAACAGGAAGGTGCCACAGAAAGAAAGACACAATGAGCCAAAACAGTGTAGCATAGGTAGTATGATGCATGGATAGACAGTTGGCTACGCACATGGTGATAACTCTTCTCTTTGTTTCTGCCTGCTAAATCACATTACAGGACAGATAAACTATATTAAATACTCAAACAGCTTTTTCATGGCAGTGTCTGCAGTCAATCACAGGGATGTTTTGTGATCATGAACAGGAGGGGAGGTGCAACACTTCTAATTAGAGTTTGTTGAAATTTGGAATCTCTCTTCCAACGGAAATTCTGATATTTCAAAGATGTTTTTGTTCCTCGGGCTGCCAAGGAGTTGGGGAGGCAGGCAGGTTTCCTTCAGAAATCTACATGGTTTCTGTGAGGTTTTCAAGCTGGAAATAAGGTGTACATTTTTAACAGTACAGTAATTAACCATTGGAACAATTTACCAATGGGTGTGATGAATTCTTCATCACTGGAAATTTTAAAATCGAGATCAGAAGTTTTTCTAAAAGATATGCTCTTGGGATTATTTTGGGGAAGTTCAATGTCCGGTGGTATAAGAGGTCAGACTAGATGATAACAGTGGTCCCTGCTGACTTTGGCATCTTTTAATTTCACAGATTCCCAGCTGCTGTTTAACCCCCTAAGTTTGTCAGCTCTGAAAATCAAATCTGTAGTGTTTTTGCCAACACATTTCAGTTGTGGAGATGATGATGCATGAGTGGCCGGATTTTCACAGATGCTAAGCATTCACAACATTCAGCGGGAATCTCAGATGCTCAGTGTCCCTGAAAATCAAGCTATAAACTGAAATAATAAAGTAGTAATGGTAACCTGTTGGTGGATCAGCCTGACCTGGCCTTTTCAGACAATTACTTGAGAATACAGCTTTGTAGCTTCTGTTTTCAGCATATGTCTCACAAATTAGCTAAATATCAATCAAGTTGTTAAAATTAACCTTCACCTTTTACATTTCCTTCAAACAATAAAAATGTGCTAGTGTTTTTATCCCTTAAGTATACCAATATATACAGCGTCAGAATGTTATTTTGCACTGCTGTGACACTTGTATGCCCTGCTGCTTTATTAGATGACTTCTTTGCATAACAGTCGTACAAATAACTATGTTAATATAATGTTAAGGTTCTGCAGATTTTCTTAAGATGTTCCCAGAACAGTTCCTTTTGAGATAGAGAGCAAACAGAAGAAATTCAGTCCACAGAGGAAATATTGAAAAAAAATTATAACCAATAAAATAGGGATTTGGATGATAATAGCTTTGTGTTGCTGCTGTGATGTTATAATAATAAAGCTAACTTAAATAAAAACCAGATCTGATTCTGCCCTCACTTACACTTGTAAATTTGTAGCAATTCCTCTAAACTTACTGGAATTCCACCAGTGTTCACAACGCCAGACTCAAGCCTGCTGTTCCCACAGAGTTAAAATAAAATGGAACAACCTCAGTATTTTCCCAATTTTGTAAAACACAAAGTTTATAGAAATGTGTTGGACAACAAATTAGTGTTATAACTGAACACACTAAAACACACATGTGCATGTACACTCTAAAAAAAAACTTTGCCATTTGTATTTAAAAAAACCCCAAACTAATTGTTCCTAAAAAGACCATTGATCCAGGAAAGAACTCATCTCTTAAAAAGCAAGGTTCTTATTTTTTTTAATTAAAAATAGTATTTTTCTTAAGTAAACTACTCCCCTTAGATAAACCACATGATTCATGGGAGTGTTCTGTAGTGGCTAGTGCAGAGAACAGGCAGCCAGGAAGGACCTTCTTCTGAATTTTAGTTCCAGCTCTGACCTAGGGCTTGGTTATCTTTTTGGCAAGCTTTTCGTGCAGGGATTTGTTTGAAAATATAGGTCTTAGGCCCTGATCCACAGCCCACTGAAGTTAATGGAGATTCCCATTGATGTTTGTGGACCTTGGATCTGGCCTTTTAATCTCTTTCTTCTTCAGGTTACCCAATTTTGTAATGAGCATAACAATTGCATATATCAGAGGGGTGTTTGAGGCTTAACTTGAGATCCTGAAGCTTTTTCTGAGATCTTGGAATAAACAGTGATATGTTATTTTTTCCCCTCTAGCTGAACTGTTTTTTTCTACTAAAAATAGACTCCATTTTCTTATCCAACAAAGCCCAAGCTGTTGCCGGAATATTACCTGTAAACTCTTACCTCACATTTTAGCTGTCACATGAAAGTATATTTGAATTAATCACTGTAGAATTTTGAAGCATTAGGAAGCAAAGAGAAAAGGATTACTGTTCTCTTTGGGACATGAGCAATCAACTAATGTTGCTTTCATTGTTTTTCATCAGCTTTCAGCAGAAAACATTTCTTCATGGTCTCTTTAGACTTTATGTAAAACTTCAGGGCTAAATTATGCTCTCAGTTACAATGGCTGAGTCAGCGGAGGTAATCCGTATTTACACTGGTGAACTGTAATTGAGAGCAGATTTGGCCCACCGTTGTCCAGAGAATGAGAGGTTATTTACATCCTATGAAACATCATTGAAGTGAGTGGCATTGCACATGGTGGAAGTGGTGGTGTTTTGGGTTGGGTTGAGTGTAGGGGGAATAGAGTCAATTAGTCAATGAAATTGTGGGTGTATTGATGTGATGCGTAAGAGGAGGGTAGTATTAAGAGCCAGGTTGGGGACTATGAAAACAAGGGGACACAGAGGGATACATGCTCTTATTGTGACCCTTAGACACCCAGTCCCACCCTTCCTGATTACACCATTAGTCTTCTCACTTCCCCACCAACCTACCTTCCCCTGCCACCCCCACCCCCTCGATGTTTCACTGTGACACCCCAAATGAGAGTGTCCCCGTTTTTACTTTGAACATATTATTGGTGGGGGAGAGGTGCATATTGGCTAGCGGTGCCCCCCCCCACTTTGGGCACTAGTCATCACGGAGTGTATATCAACACAGAATGTAACCCAAAGATGCTGCCACCACCACAAAGAAGTTACAGTATTGCTGTGTTCTTCCAGTAATGTAGCTTTAATCATTGTCCTGGAGTTCAACCCTGTTGCTGAGTACATCTTCAGGACACAATCTACATTTTGTTTTTCTTCAAAGAAAAAAAACCTTAATGTCAGCAGAGTGATTGATTACTTTGTAGGATTTATAGAGTTATTGCAAGTTTTTTATTATTATTATTATTATTATTTTAGCCCACCATTCTCTAATGAAGAGGGGTAAATAATTGATTGCAGTCTATTTCTATAAAGTTTGTAAGATGTTTTTTAGAAAATGTACTATAAAAATCCCTAGATCTCTTCTTTTGGTCTGGAGAGTTGTTTCACCATAAAAGCCGCTATATCTTATGCGAGATAGAGGAGTTTTTGAGGAAGGGATTTAAAAAACTTACATACTTTTTAGTGCCATCCCAACAATGCAGCTTGGAGTATAGTCTCAGTTGATGTGGCATTTTGTAAAAAGGACATCGGAATGAAGGTATTATTCAAGTTTTTATCTATTTCACCACCCTTGTGAAGTGTGATGTGATATTGATTTTAAACGGTCAGCTTCATTCCCTGGGCCAGAGTCTTCTCTTGACCACACCTCATGTCAATCTGGATAACTATGGAGAGAATTGAGAGAAGAATCTGGCCTCAAGCTAAATTAAACCCTCTGATGTAAACTCCTATGTAAAGCCTATGTAAACTTCCTGTGAAGTCTATGGTATGGGTGTCTGCACCTCAGGAGTCAGAACTGGGCCCTATCTACATCAACTTGTACAGATGAATCAAATGTGGTAAGCACCATTATTTTAACAGGGAATATTGGTATTTATGTGTTAGAACAAGAAAGAAATGCTAGACATGAACAAAAGGGAAAAGTTGGTTGAAGATATTAATGTATGAATTACAGGAGCTATGGTGGCAGATAAACACAAAATTCAGGCTCTTCGGTCTAGTCAGAATATGCCCCCTTATTAGAATAGAATTGACCTCAGATTATGTTGCTCCTTTAAGTCTGAGAATCATTCTCGAGGGGAACAATAATGCTGCGCCAGTGGTACATATCATGTCATCAACATGAAGACTTAGAGCAAAGTCCAGGGAGAGATTGGAGGGAGATGCAGTAAAATCAAGAACAAAATGAATGAATCTATCATATCTGTTCTGTTAATGGTCTCCTGCCTAGTTTTAAAAACCAAATAAAATATGTAATCTTGCTCCTGTGTGAAGAAATCTCCCACAGATTGTCAACAGGTACACACGAACATTCATTACCCTCTGAAGCTTGGATGTGACCATACAACACCACCACATTCGTAGCATATTTTTTTCAAATATAAAATCACAAGAGAAAAAAGGTAGGGTTGCCAGGTGTCTGGTTTTTGAATGGAACATCCGGTTGAAAAGGCACCCTGGCAGCTCTGACTGGGTCACTAAAAGTCCAGTTTGCGGGGCTGGCAGGTTCCCTCCCTGGCTCCGCATGGCTCCTGGAAGAGGCGACATGTCCCTCTGTCTCTGAGGAATAGGGGCAGCCAGAGGGGCTCCACGCACTGCCCCTGCCCCATGTGCTGGCTCCACAGCTCCCATTGGCCAGGAACTGCAGTCAATGGGATCTGCGGGGGCAGCTTCTGCGGGCAGAGGCAGCCTGGCCACCCCATGCCTAGGAACTGATGGACATGTTGCCGCATCCAGGGAGCTCCCCTGAGGTTAGCGCTGCCTGGAGCCCGCACCCCCTTTCCACACCCCAAACCCCTGCCCCAGGCTGGAGCTCCCTTCCAGAGCGTGCACCCTGCACCGCCTCCCATACCCTAACCCACTGCTCCAGCCCTGAGCCTCCTCCTGCACCGAGAACCGCTCATTTCTGGCCACATCCCGGAGCCCACACCTTCACACCCTCACCCCCTCCTGCACCCAACCCCCTGCCCCAGCCCAGTGAAAATGAGCAAGTGAGAGAGCATGGGGGAGAGCAAGCAACAGAGGGCGGGGGGGGGGGGATGGAGTGAGATGGGGTGGTGCCTCGGAGAAGGGGTGGGACAAGGGTGTTCGGTTTTGTGCGGTTAGAAAGTTGGCAACCCTAGAAAAAAAGGTCATTTACTGAATATTAAATAATGTTTAACATATTGGGGGAAAGTATGTCTTTGCAATAGAACCACTTGTAGCATTCTCTTCCAGTTGTTGCTAGTATGTCCTGACATGATTGGTGACATTTTTCTTCACTTTGATTTCAAGCCCTTTAAAGCATATTTTTTAAATGTAGGTCGCACAGTCTTAAGGACCAGACTGTGCGGTTTAGGCACAGACCCACTTTAGGGGCAGTGTGATATTGCAACACCACAGTAGAAGCTGTAGGATTCCTTATGGCTTAGAGAGATTTTATTGGGGTGTAGATTTTCATCCTGTCTGCATCTTTACTGGCCATTTAGGGCATGCATCCTCCTCCCCCATTCTTAACTGGTTAGGAATGGCTTGCTCTTCAGAAGGTATTAGCAGAGATTAGACCCTGTACTCATTACGAAAGTTGATTTCCAATTTGGCTAGCAAGTGAGGTGGGGAAGGTTCTGTTATCTTCCACCCCCTTGCCTTCTTTTGCATCGATATAAGGGCTAGGCATAATCCTGCCTTAAGTCAATACTGACATTTTATAGTCCATTTTCCCCCCTAAAGGCTTGACTGTGCTTTCTTAGCGAACTATTAAATGTCCTTGCTACCCATTCATCGATAAGATATATTAAGAAAAGCAATGATTTGTGTGCTCATTCTTGTGTTCATTTTTTTGGGTAAATTTTAATTCATAATGCTGAGCCTTTGTTCTCAAACCCGTGATTAGAATTAGATGAGGATGAACAGTGCTGACATCACATTTGACAGTGGTGGGAATCAGTCAGGCTCGGCCAGAGTTTTATATTTGACAAAGCTTAATTAAAAATGGATCAAGTGAAAGATTTTTGAATGTTGTCAAATATCCTGGCATGGACCTACTCACACAGTGATTCCTTTTGCAGCAACACACTGGAAACCTAGCTACAAACTGGTATGTTGCTTTGATACCACCTGTCACTGGGGACTAAGAAATATCATGGTTTAGAACACATTTCCAGAAGCAACATTGCTAAACCCTTTAGCATAGCTGCCTTCTCAGTATGTATTCTATTTAAAAATCTTAAATTCAGTCTCTGTAACACATCGAGATTGACCATCAAAGGAATGCCCAAAGCCTTACGAAAGACCTGGTCATTGAGACAGGTGCTTAATGTGGTAAAAGTACTGAGTATGACTAAACAGCACAGCATAAACACTAGACCTCCAAGAGTTTGTTACAACTCTTGTGTGTCAGTAACACAGCTAGCAGTAAGGTATTGGCACAAACCACTACTTTTGGTTTTATTTGGTGCTTTTTTTGAGCTCACTCCTGCTTCCATTGAAAGTGAGTGTGAACAGGAATATGTTCAGTCTTAGTAATAGGAAGATGTCTGTAATGTCTGTATGTTAGGATTAAAAGTAAAGGCTATTGGTGTGCTGAGACTGCAGTTTATCATGCTGATAAACTGATTTATCAGATTGTCTCATTGTTTCCTTGTACTCCCGCTTTGGTCAATCTGTGTCTTTCTCTTGTTTCTTGTCTTGGTACTTAGGTTGTGTAAGCTCTCTGGGACAGAGACCATCCTTTTGTTCTCTGTTTTATACAATGACTGGCAGAACAGGGTTCTGGTTGGTGACTGGGGCTCCTAGGTGCTACAGTAGTACAAATAATTATTATCCATTTTCATAGGACACTAATGATGTATTACAGGCCATTAGTTTTGAATATAGTAGTATATTTTTCTTTGGCTTTGCTTAAGAAGGGTGTTTTGTCCAATCATCAACCTGCTGGTTTCCATTATGACCTGTGACCACATATATCCTGCCAGAACCCACTCTTGTTGACTGCTTCATCAGCAAATGAGAAGATGCTTTCGTTGCCAGTAGTTGAACAAAAAACTAGCACTTATTTCTGTCTGCAAGCTGAATGAAAATTCTAAACATTCTGTCACCTTAAATGTTGTGATACTGAGGCATGCAGTGTTGCTGTAAATCCAATTAAACGTATTATCTCACTCACCTTGTCTCTGTGACACTCATGTCAGGATACCAGATTTTGTTATGATCAGTTCAGTAGTAGTGGGGAAAGCAGGCCGGTTCAAAGATGTACATGCAGTATGTTCTGTAAGGCTGGATTCTGATTTCGCTATCTGAAAGCATCTTGCAAACATAAAGAATGCATTATGCTGGCTTATTGAAATGGTCACTTTTTTTCTCATAAAGTGGTGAGGAGAATCTATGCATATGTAAAATAGTTGTCTTGATATCCAGTCAAAAAACTACTTAGCATCCTACATTTTGATACTTACATTAGCCCCTAAAACAGTGCTGTGTTTTTTATCTCAGCACTCACAACAGCATTGTGTAACGTTAAATATTAAAATTGATGGAAAGATAGTAAAATATGACTAAAATACTTAAAACCTTGCTTTGTTTTGGGTTTTTTTGTTTATCAATTACAGTACTTTTCTACAAACCACAGTGAGAACCCTGAACACCTACCTGCAGGATCACATTATACATGGCTGTATGTCTTTTTCATCTTGTAAAATCATGTCCTGTAGAATTATTGTACAGTGCAAACTTGTAAAGGCACAAAGTGCAATGCAGCATAACCAACATTATGCTAAATGGAAGATATTGAAGTATTTCTTTTCACTCTGTTACTTGTTATTAGTAATGGATATATAATCTCTACAGTATCCATTGTGGCAGTGAAAGGCAAAATTGCCTTCTCTACCTGCAAACTGACAAGTGCAGACCTGTGGATTTCACATTGGTAGTTCACTTTTAATTAACAATCTTCCATCATGGTCAATTATCATTATGGGTGTGTGTGTGTGTGTGTGTGTGTGTGTGTGTGTGTGTGTGTGAGGGTTAATTAAAGGAACTTCTCAGAATTTTATAAATATTATGTTTAATGTTATTAATAATTAAACATATACATGTTGCTAGCTTCTGCGTAATGTGGTTTATGTTTTCCACTAAAGAGTGACTCAGACATTTGCATTAATTATTAGACTTTTCTTTAAAAAGTCATAACTAAGATATAATTATGCATGATACCCTTGCTATGTTTTTCAGGTGTTGAGTGCCGGTGACTGCCTGGGCTATAGGGACATGATAGGATGTAGAATTGCAAAGGACACCTATTCCACTTTGAGGAATATCTAAGTGTATACTATCCCCTATTGCAGGATTGAAGACTATGCTAGATGCCTTTCTTATTTAGTTGACGTTTCACACCCATCAACCACAAATGACTGTGTGTATATTCTTCATGTGACCATGGTGAAACATTTGGGGAAAACTTTGTTATAAAAATAATTTTTATAAGGGTTTGTTAAAGATAAAATGACTCGATTTGCTACTTTACTTTGCTTCTTAATAGTGAATGAATTATTTAGCAGCACTTTAACATTTTTGGCTTATGTCTATTGGAAACCTGGGAAAAATGATATTATCTAGAATATGTAAGTGAGAAGTAAAGTAGTCAATGTGTGTGTTTTGGGGGAGCTTGGTGGAAGCTCTTCCCTTGAAAAACACAAAAAGAAATATTATGCTGGTGATATTGTGGCAACACCGATTGCCACAGATTAAACCATTTCAGAGATGTTTAAATGGAAGATTGTACACGAAAGGAGAAAAAAAAATGATGGTAAACAGAATGAAGGGGTGGGGAACTTACAAAACACCGGCTGGACATGCCTTCTGTCAGGGCCAAGCATAGGAAGAAAGAATCCATGCTCCGACAGCTTGGTGGGGTGCTGTAAAGCACAAGCAGTAACATGCTATTACAAGTGTTAAATTCATTCTGTTTTATCCTGTGTCAGATGGAGGGGAGGTAGAGCACCAGAGGAGAGCTTTCTAGGGACATTTTCTTGCCATACAGCAGGTGGGAGGCTGACCCCAAAAGGTGGGAGTTTCCTGCCAAAAACAGGACATTTGGCTAGAATCAAAACCTTTTCCCCCACTGTTATCTGCATTGTCATTTAGTGACTTCTACCAAATTTTACATCTGAAAGTTCATATTCAGGTATCTGGAGGGAGCATTTCAGATTTAGTTAAAAAGTGGTCTTTGTGCCTGTATCATAAAATAAATAGATGAGTACACTAGATTGATTTCAAATCTGTAAACTTTGGCAAAGGGACCTAATTTCTGCTGCTTTCAGATTTTTTAAAAAGTTTACCAACTCACTGATTATTTTATTTTTGTGCATTTGTAATGTAGCCTTGGTTGTAGCTTTTACAATGTACTTGTCGCATAGGTGATAGATGAAACTTCTAAAAATTGCTGATACTTGTTTTTTTTATTGCCTGACTTCAAATCATGCTGGAATGAGTTGACCTCTGACGATAGCTTCATAGCAGATAACATTGTTTATACTACTTTCCAAATAAGAACTGATGCTCAGTAGAAATCTACTGATCTCAGAGTATCTATTCAGGATCTGCTATGTGATTTCATTACTGTAAACTCTGCCCTTAACAAAACTGTTTGTTACTTTTCATATTGTCTGTCTCTAAAATTTGCATGAAGCACAGTTTCCATGCAGTCGTCATATTGGGCTGATAAAAAGCCATTGCTATACTGTGTTGAACCTTTCAAAATTGAACTCTGCTATGATTAAGGTCATTTTGTGTTTTGGGTTTTTTTTTGGGGGGGGGTATGTTTTTTTGTCACCAACCTCAAAACTGGCTACTTGATTCTTTGACTTATAAATGACATTTTCTGATGCACTCATGACAAAAATCATATTATAAATTCTTAATCTTACCTGCATTTGATTTTCACATTCATAGAATTGTAGGAATTTTCATTGTAAATATAGTGCATAATTAGCATTGCTAAGTCTGATTCATGGGCATGAATAAGTGGTATTTTCTCTGTACCTCAGCAAGCCAAATAGAGACATGAGTTGTTGGCTTCCCGACTAGACCGCTCCATGGAGTCCTAGCACCTGATGGTGTGAAAGTGCAGTGAATTTACTTGTGTTGTAAACCAGGCTAATAAGGGGTTTCTGCATGAATTGTAACTTGAGAAAGTGCACTTAGGTAACCAGGCTCCTTCACTTAAGAGATGGCTAACAGAGGAAGATACTCTTGTTAGATCCAGAAGCAGTAGTTATTGTTAAAAATACATGTAATAAATAAAAATAATTTGTACAACTCTGGAAATTTACATGATGCTTTATAACCATGGATGCCATAAATATAGATTGCCTACCATATAGAAATTACTATCCAGGTAAGAGGAGGCAAATGAGGCAACAGTTCAGGTAAAGGATGGTGAGGAGGTTACTGTTAAACTGGTCAGAGGCATCACTTTAAGAGATAGGATTTAACAAGGGTTTGAAGGATTTTTGAGAGGCAAGCAACTGGAAACTGTTCCAGACATAGAGGGCAGCATGAAAGCAAATGGGAAGTAGGAGACAAAGGGACCAGTAAGGCTCAGGAATGGGAAGGGATAGGGAGCAAGAGGGGAGTATAAGGGAGAATAAGAGCAGAAGTGAAGGTGGGGGTAAACTTTTCTGTGCCACAATCAAGGAACATTCTTCTTTTCAGCATGGTGCTTGAAAGGCTGAGCTGGTCTCACTTGTCTGCCATCAGAAAATGAAGAGGAACCTTGTAAGATCCCATAACTCCATAAACTTTCCTACAAGTTTCTGCTGATTTTTAATGGCTGGCAATACCCAAGTATCTTAGATAAGTGAGAAGCAACTGGAATAGATTTTTTTAATTAATGTGATACCAATATTTTTTAATCAACATCCTGTGTCTTTAATTAATCATTACCTCAATGGCAGTTCAAATCTACACACTTATAAGGCTGGCATTGATTCGCATTGGTATCTGAAGTATAGTGAAACTTGAAATGCTGTGAGAATTGTTAAATCTTGCATAATTATAAAACTTGTGGAATTGGCAGACTATACTGAGGAGATAGAATGTGCAGCCGCACTGAAACTACTTTGTTATCAGAAATGCAGAAAACTCCAACAAGAGCGGTATGTGAGGTGTCCAATCCCACTGAAATTCACATTCAGCCCACAGAAGTTTTCTTAGAATTCTGCATTTCAAAAAGTTTGGAAAAGAGTAAATGGTCATATGCCCATCTTTGTCAAAGTAATAAAATAGGATTTATGTTTCTTTTTTCTAGCACCAATGAAATACTTTGTTTTTTTTCCCTTGATAAGAGCTAAATAAAAAACAAGACCACTGAGTGTGACTCAATAATTCAATGATATTTAAGGGTTGGATACGTTGCGAATAAGACAGTGATTGTATCTTTTGTGACAACAAAGGTAGAAAAATGTTTGTAAAATGGCTTTTCTTAATGGAAGAAAGATTTGTGAGAGCTGAGTTTTATTACACTTTTCAAGGACTGTGTTCCGAAATGTGATATTAAGAAGATAATTTTACTGGCAAAGTCATAGGAGAACATTTATAATTATGAATCTTCTTTTCTACTGCATATCATCAAGAGCAAAACAATCTCTTTCCCCCAATAAAACAATGATGAAGAATACAAAGGACTGTTCTTTCTACGCAGATTGTAATTGGCATATTCAGGGATATATTGTAATTGGCATAAGAACTGTGTAGGGGACCTTGGGGAGCTATCCCATTTTGGGGGAGCACCAGAAGAAGATTAGCCTCAGGAGGCATAGTCTCTCTGCTCCATACACATAGGTGATACACATAGGTGATGCATTCCCTGTGCCATCTATTAGAATAACATAGATATTTCTCTCCTCCTCCCCTTGCTCTGGCCCCACTTTGTGGGATTCCTAAATTTAAAAAAAAGCCAGAACTTCATATTCCCATAATCACGTTTCCATTCTCTTTTCCCTTTAAGCAGTGCCCCAGCCTGGGGGCAGTGCAGAGCCACACTGCCCCAGTGGAATCTCCAGGAGGCACTGTCCTTCAAGAAGTTCTCAGGCATGTAGCAGGCTTGCATGTGGTGCCACACCCTTTAAGGTGGTGACTCATTTACTCTTTGCTGCAGCCAGTCTGCTCCACTCACTGTGCATGGTTGAGTGAGAGGATCCCATAGATCCTGCCTACATACTTGCTCACAGACTCTTTCAGTCTCTCTCTCTCTCTCTCTCTCTCTCTCTCTTTTCAATTGCACTTACTTTGTCTATACTCTTAGCTCATGTCTATACTTACTGGGAATCAACACTGGTGTGATCGGAGCACCAGCAATTGATTTAGTGGGTCTAGTGAAGAGCTGCTAAATCGATTGTATATTGCTCCCCCATCGACTCCAGTACTCACTGGAATGAGAAGTGTAAGGTAAATCAATGGGAAAGTGTCTCCCGTTGACCCAGCACGGTGTAGACACTGCAGTAAGTCGACCTAAGATATGTTGACTCCAGCTACGTTATTCACGTAGCTGGAGTTGTGTAAGTTAGGTTGACTTACCCCCAAAGTGCAGACATAGCCTTATTCTCTTATCCTGTTTTCTTTTCACTGGAGAAAATTCAGATCTCATTTGCAGTGTTTTAAATCTGTCCTCTTCTCTGTATAAATACAATCAGAATCTGGTACAGTATGTCCGATTTTTCTCTCTCTCGCTCTCTTGCTTTTTTCATCCTGTCCTTCTCTCTTTTTGTCTACAAGACAATTTGGTGGTATCTTTAGTGAAAACAAAACAAAAAGGCCACGAGACTTGCCCTCCCAATATTTCTTCTGAGGATGGTATTCAATTGCCTATTAAATAATTCACTCAATATCTATTTCTCACCAGTCTTTCCCAAAAGCTGTTCTAATAATTTGTTTCTTCAGTCAAAATTTAGGGCTAGATCCTCAGCTTGTGTAACTCCAGTGAAGTCAATGGAGTTCTGCTGATTTACATCATCTTAATATTGAGCTCCTATTAGCGTAACCTGCCTTTTAATTCCCCACTTCTATCTCTTGCCTTTAGCTGCTTGTTATGCTGTGTGTGCTATAATCTGTGCTGTGTTTAGGGGTGGGGATTCTCTAGCAATGTATTATAATGTTATCCACATGACTTCAGCTTTTGGTATTTTGGTAAATAAGAGCATACATCTTATTTATACTGCTGTAGGCTATATGCATTTAAGATAATTGGTTAGGAGCTAGGAAGAGAGTTAAAACAATCATATTAGTAGCCTAGTTGCACTTCCCTGTAGCACTTAAGGAACAGTAATGTCATTGTTTGTTTAATGAGGTGACAGAACTTAACTGATATTTTACTATACAGCTAACCAATAGCGTATAATTCCACATGAACAGAGTTCAATCCCTTTCAACGTGTCCTTTTTATAACTACTGTTTGGGATTAGTTTTTTTACATTTGTAGATTGTGTTTCATCTGTCAATTTAGTGAAACAAGGAATCTAAATGCTTCCATATGGTGGTTCATGGCTCCAACTCTGGGGCAACTGTGACTTCTAATTAAGCAGTAACCCATGACAGAGCCTTTGTTCGGTTAGTAGATTTGTGGAAATGTGATCCAATCATCTTAGGAGTAGAGAGACATGATTTCTAATCTTAGCTGTCATACTGGATGACTTGATGATAATGGGTAAATTTCGTAAAGGAAGCGAGATGCAGGGAGATAGCTGTATTAATACAAATAATGAATTTCCTTGGTATGTAAAGTGTCTGAAGACATAAAGGTGAGCAGTGCTATGTAAGTGCCAAATTTTATCTTGGGTATGCTAAGACCTGCAATGCTGATGGCTATTTTGGCCACTTGTGTTTTGTTACTCCCCCGTTAAGAGTCACAGAATACAGAGCATTGTTTGATGATGCTTCAGGCAGTGGTGCATTAGGGCCCAATCCTAATAAAGAACCCCCCAAAACAAAGGTCCTCCTTGCAAAACTATTGATGGCATGCCTGGCTCCATACCCTGATAATGCTTCCTAAAGTAGAACACAGCACACTCTGGTGATGGTCCTGACCCATGGATCCCTTCGGGTACATCTACACTGCACCTGCCTTATGGCAGTGTGTAGAGTACATACAGTACACACCCCTATCACGAGTATAAATAGTGTGGATGGTGAGGCACTGCTTAGATGAGTGGAGTGAAAACACACCTGCACCCTCTGGGTGTGTGCCCTGCACACCTCTCTACATGCCCAAACAGCACCTCCCCCATCTACACTGCTGTTTTTAGCAGTATAGTGTCTCACTGCAAGAGCCTTTCCTTGCAGCAGGGAAAAACTCCGGCAGAGGGGAAAGGCCCCAGAAGCTCCCTGCCTCTGGAGCCTTTCCCCATCACAGGGAAAGTCTGGCAAGGAAGAGACAGTGGGAAAGGCTCTGGCATCTCCCCACCTGCAAGAGCCTTTCACTGACACACGTAGCTACACTCTGCAGTGTGGATGCAGCCTGCTTTTCACTGCTACACATACTCTATATGCTGCCACCAGTGATGGATACCCCAAATTAAAAGAAAACATTGTAAGAGGATCAAAAAAGAGTGCAATCGTTGCTAAACAACAAAGTAAAAGAAACAGTTAGAGGCAAAGAACAAACAAACATCTGTTTAAAAGTGGAAGTTAAATGCTATTGAGGAAAATAGAAAGGAGCATAAACTCTGCCAAGTGAAGTGTAAAAATATAATTAGGAAGGCCAAAAAAGAATTTGAAGAACAGCTAGCCAAAGACTTAAAAAGTAACCGCAATTTTTTTTTGTAAGTACATGAGAAGCAGAAAGCCTGCTAAACAACCAGTGAGACCACCAGACAATCGAGATGCTAAAGGAGAACTCAAGGAAGATAAGGCCATTGGGTAGAAACTAAATTAATTCTTTGCATTGGTCTTCATGGCTGAGGATGTGAGGGAGATTCCCAAACCTGAGCCATTCTTTGTAGGTGACAAAGGTGAGGAACTGTCCCAGACTGAGGTATCATTAGGGGAGGTTTTGGAACAAATGGATGAATTAAACAGCAATAAGTCACCAGGAACAGATGGTATTCACCCAAGAGTTCTGAAGGAACTCAAATATGAATTTGCAGAACTATGAAATGTAACGTATCATTTAAATCAGCTTCTGTACCAGATGACTGGAGGATAACTAATGTGACACCAGTTTTTTAAAAAAAGTCTCCAAAGGGCTCTGCCAATTACATCAGCCTTGTTGGCCATTTGTCATGGCAAAATGTCTTTATTCTTTTTTCCATGCGGCTCTCACAAGTGAATTCTTTTCCTGAATTGGTCTTCACAGCTGCTATTAATTCACTTAAATCCCTCCTGTATTTACAAGACCGTAGAGGACTAAGTCATCTGCATACCATTTAATTTGGTTACTCAGTGATGAATTACTAATTGTGTGGCGAGCGGAGCATGAGGGATACTAGTCATGAGGCTGTAATTTTGATGTGTGCAAAAGATGATTGCTGAACTGTGGAGAGAGATTGTCATACTCTGTTTAGATTATACACTCTTTGGGGAAGGGGACTGTATCTTCATGTGAATTGGAAAGTGCCTAGCACACTATGTGGATGCTACTCCAGTTTACGTAATATAATTACATCAAAAATATGTTAAAGGAACATTAAAGTTGCCAAGTCAAGCACTCAGAGTTACGGGAGCCTGTGCAACTTTAATTCAGCCCCCTTTGCACATGCATTATGATACAATCTTTAGTAACATTATCACATAAGTGGAAAAAATCATGAGCTAATAAAGTAACTGGTAGCAGTACTGAGCTGTTATCCCCCATGTGGACCTCACATGAGAAGCAGGATGGAGAGAGACATTTTGCCAGTATGTTTTACAATTATTTGCTGACAGCAAAGGAGTGTAGAGAATGATCACTCCTTGGTTCAGTTCCAGGTTCTGCAGAGGACTGGTTATAGACCTACCTCCTCTACTTCTATCTGCCTCGGCCTGATTCTTATTCCACTATCCCCTGTGCTGCAGTTCAACTCCGCTTCCCCCCACCACACCCTCTCCCTTTGTTCCTATCCACCCGCTCCTTCGGACTTCTGTGCCATTTCCTTTCTGCCCTTTCTACTCTCTGACTCTTCCAACAACTCCCTCAATCACAAATGGGGATGAGGGAGAGAAGCAGGAATAAGTTTTTTAAACTTAAAGTTTAAATATTGTAAATTATTGTTTGTTAATATAAATATAAGTTGCATATTTTGGAGTGGAAACACAGACCTGGCAATCTGGTAAAAATTAAAGATTTTTGAATAAAATACTCTGGGCCTGATTCCTTCTTGCTCTGCATCTCTTGCAGTCACTTATACAAGCACAAAGTTAAGTATAAAATACTAATGAAGCATAATGGTAGTGTTTTACACTCACTTTGCACTCAGTATTAACTTCCCTTTGAGAGTAAAATTGCCAATCCTTAATTCCGACCATCTTTACCATTACTTTTCTCTTTGTAGCCTTTTAAAATTAATTGAGTTATTTTTCAGAGTTCTCAGCTATTGAAATCACATTTATTTTTTAACAATCCGATATATTTTAATTAAAAGGCCATATTTGAAGAGGAAAGCATTCAAGTCTATTTTTATATATATAGAAGATCATCTCCTGAAGTGCCTTACTTCATTAAAATTAAAAGAGAGAAAATAGACAGGGGAAGTGAGGCATATTATATTATTACTTTCATGTTTAGTTTTGAAGGTAAAACTATGTCAAAATTATAATTAGATTTTGTCCTTGAAATGGCCTTGCTAGTGTAAGTGTATTGATGGAAGAGAGTGTGATAGTATTTCCTTTATGGAGTTACAGAATTCCCAAATGAGTAAGTTCAAACTGCCTCCAACCATTCCACTAAATTATCATAACTAAAATCATATTGCCCACACACTGGAAGTTCTGGCATACAGGGTAAAAAATTCCCTTTTCATAGAATCATAGAATCATAGAATATCAGGGTTGGAAGGGACCCCAGAAGGTCATCTAGTCCAACCCCCTGCTCGAAGCAGGACCAAGTCCCAGTTAAATCATCCCAGCCAGGGCTTTGTCAAGCCTGACCTTAAAAACTTCTAAGGAAGGAGATTCTACCACCTCCCTAGGTAACGCATTCCAGTGTTTCACCACCCTCTTAGTGAAAAAGTTTTTCCTAATATCCAATCTAAACCTCCCCCATTGCAACTTGAGACCATTACTCCTCGTTCTGTCATCTGCTACCATTGAGAACAGTCTAGAGCCATCCTCTTTGGAACCCCCTTTCAGGTAGTTGAAAGCAGCTATCAAATCCCCCCTCATTCTTCTCTTCTGCAGACTAAACAATCCCAGCTCCCTCAGCCTCTCCTCATAAGTCACGTGCTCTAGACCCCTAATCATTTTTGTTGCCCTTCGCTGGACTCTCTCCAATTTATCCACATCCTTCTTGTAGTGTAGGGCCCAAAACTGGACACAGTACTCCAGATGAGGCCTCACCAGTGTCGAATAGAGGGGAACGATCACGTCCCTCGATCTGCTCGCTATGCCCCTACTTATACATCCCAAAATGCCATTGGCCTTCTTGGCAACAAGGGCACACTGCTGACTCATATCCAGCTTCTCGTCCACTGTCACCCCTAGGTCCTTTTCCGCAGAACTGCTGCCTAGCCATTCGGTCCCTAGTCTGTAGCGGTGCATTGGATTCTTCCGTCCTAAGTGCAGTGCTTCTGCATGTCCCCATCTTCATGGGTGTGTCAGGAGCAATCAGAGGTGAAAGTGGGCTGGTGCAGCGTACCAGTAAGAAATGGCTGCTAGTACTGGCCTGTAGTGCTTTAACGTCGCTGCCCCTTCCCGCCCCTTCCCCCCTCCTCAGGGTTGCCGATGGCAGCGGGGGAGGGAAGGGGAAAGGGGCAGCTGCCTCAGAACCCGCAAATTAAAAGGGCCCAGGGCTCCTGGCCGCCAGAGCCCTGAGTGGCGCGGGACAGGCAGCATGGAAGGGCTGGCTGGGGGAAGCTGACCCCCAGTCCCACCCCTTCCGCCTCAGGCCCTGCTCCTTCCAGGGGCCTGGATTCTGGCCCCCATACCAGTAAGTCTTTTATGTTACTTTCACCCCTAGGAGCAACCAACAAGGTCCTTGTTCTTTGATGGCTTATGATAGCCTATTTGGATTCAGTAGACCTTCCTGAATGGGCTGGAGATAACTCCTCCTCATGGGTGCAAACCAGTATGTCACACTTGGTGATATTTCTTTCCTGGCTGGATTTATAGTTTCAGAGCAAACATTTTTATAATTACAGAACAAGCACTTAAGTATTACCTTATAGCATGCGTTACAGATTTTATAAGTGAGAATATTGCATGCAGCAATTTACAAGAATTTCATAAAGCCTAAACACATTGTTACAAATCTAATACCTATTTTAGCAATACTAACACACTGGTGTATAAGACTGGTTTCCAGCTATGGATTTGATAGTATTCACTTGAGGCCTTGGGGCCTTGGGATAAGGTTGCATCCAGTGTCACAGGTATCTTTCTTTTAACGTTCTATTCTCATCCATAAAGAAGCATAGGTATGTTGGTATGACTTTGATTATTATTGCTGCTATACTTTGAATGAAACTGTAAATAGTTAGTGCAGATTTTATTTAACTGGCTTAGTGATAATTACTTTTGAGCAATCCATTTTTGATATCTGAGCAATTTAAATATGGTAGTATTTAATCCTGGAGATTCTTGAATTGTTGGAGCTGATGTACATAATCTTTGCATTGTAATATTTATGCTTCAGGAAGTATAAAAACTGATGTTATATGGCTGAAGCTGAATTTATCTGTGGACCTCTCCAATTATTTTAGCAGTCTTACTATCAGATGAGATATTTACATTGCTAGAGATCTGAAGTTTTCCATTTGATATGCTTCCATGTGTTAAGCAAATACAATGATGATAACCAGATTTGCTTCTCTTCCTTGCAACTGCAACAATGATATGATCAGATTGAGATGAGTTTTTCCTCCATATTATTTGTGAAGATCCTGTATGCTGAGATGTAAATTTTAAACATACCACTGTTTAAATATGGTCATTTAAACATGAACTGACTTCAGACTTAAACGCTTCTTTGAAGGCGAATATTGAAGTGGGGGAGGGGGGCAGTATTTAAAAATTAATCCTTTCTTTAAAACCAAAATGGCTGTTTAGAGTGAATGTTCATCCATTATGGCCTATAATTATTATTACTATAAACATTTTACTACACTGTCTTCTATAACAAAATTGTTTAGTATATATCAATGCTTAGGCCTTGTTTTTTATATTTTTAACAGTCACTGTAAATGAAAGGACTGCTTGTAATTCTGGATAGTAAAACTGAAATGTACAGAAAAATAGAAAAGTGGAACCAATACGATGCAGTTAGATGTTATCAGTAAAACATGTAGAGATGAAAATGGGAGCAGGTGAAGTCGTCTCAAAAACGGTGAAGGAAGTAATACTCAGTGATAAAAGCTCAACCTAAGGATAAGACAGGTTTCAGAGTAGCAGCCATGTTAGTCTGTAGTCACAAAAAGAAAAGGAGTACTTGTGGCACCAAATTTGTTAGTCTCTAAAGTGCCACTCCTCTTCTTCTTTCTGAGGATAAGAGGAAAACAAGAACGGGGATGTAGGATTGCTGCTAGATGGGAAAGGAAATCTAATATATCTAATATATTGTAAACCAGCAAGAAAGATGGTACACATCCAAGAATGGTTAAAGAACTACTGGAGGTAATTGTCAAGCTTCAGGAGGATATCTTAGCATCTCATTGAGAACAAAGGATAAATATTGAAAAAACCCATAGGGACATTCTATGAAGTGAAGCAAACCCTATGGTATGTATTTGTTTCATATGCATACTTATTCTTCAAGCTTGAATAGTAAAATAAAACCTAAGAGTTACAAACACCAGGGTTACGAACTGACCGGTCAACCGCACACCTCATTTGGAACTGAAAGTACAAAATCAGGCAGCAAGCGCACACACACACACACACACACACACACACACACACCAAATATAGTACAGTACTGTGTTTAAATGTAAACTTCTTAAAAAAAAGCATTTTCTTCTGCATAGTAAAGTTTCAAAGCTGTATTAAGCCAATGTTCAGTTGTAAGCTTTTGAAAGAACAACCATAATATTTTGTTCAGAGTTACAAACGTTTCAGAGTTACGAACAATCTCCATTCTTGAGGTGTTCACAACTCTGAGGTTCTACTGTACTCATTATCCAAAATGAAAAGTTTGCTATACCGTAAGTAAAATGCAGGAACACAACAATTGAATCATCAGTCTACTGACAACTTCGGTCTGCCACATTTTTGTATCTGCCTTTAGGTTCTAATACACTGTTACCAATTGATTTGCTTTTTCAGCACTAAACCTACTAATAAGATCTGATCAAACTAGTCAAAATGTGCTAAAAATACATGCTGATGTTGAATTAGTGAAAGTCTTTTAAAAATTGAAAATTATAAATTTAAGTGTTCCATGTCCTATGATTTTACTTCCTCAATTTTCCACTACTTCGATGCAACAAACTGTGACCCCTCTTTCTCTTCAAATATGGATGTGAGTAGAAATCTCATTGTAACCTGAAGATCTAGGGGGGAAAAGAAAGAAATTTGGGATCATATCACATCAATCACATTTCAAGTTCTTCTTGCTTTGCGTTCCACCAATAACTTTTGAGTTTCAGATTGGTCATGTGGATTAAGTAACAGAAAGGTTCTATATTCTTTCTGAGTAGTATATTCTTGCTTTGGTCCTGGTCTGATATTTACATTATAATCCAGTCAGGAGCAGAACCCTGTTGTGACAGCTGTAGTATTTCAGGGGGGACTGGCAATATTTTAGAACAATTTATTTAACCCTCAACAAGAAACAAATTGAAGAAAAGGCAGCCCTGTTCTGTACTGGCTGCAACTGGTTCTTGTCTGTGTGTGAGTGAGTCAGGATGTTCAGCGCTACCTAGCAGTGTGCAGGGTGTGTGGCAGTTTGAAGCTCCATGCTGAAGCATAACCCTTCACGTGATACCATGGTGGGCACTGTCCAAACATGTTCAAAGACATGATCCCTGACCCATACAGTTTAAAATGTAAGAAGGCAAGTGACATACAAAAGGGAGGGAGGGATAGTCAAAATATGATTTTTGTAAACACTTGCTTATTTTGATGAAAGTGTCAGCTATCCCCATCTGCCTCTCAGCCCAGCCATCATGGGTTTGTTTCCTGTGGCTGATTTCTTATACGCATTATGACAGAGTTGGGTTTTGGGGATAGACTTTGAAGAGGGAGAGGATATGGGGTCTGACTAGAATTTATTATTTCTGTGGCAGATATCTGGAATCCTTAGAAAGTATTATCCAGAGGCAAGATAGTATATGAGGAGGTGGCTTGGGGGGACAGATTAAGAGTGAGTGTGTGTGTGTGTGTGTGTGTGTGTGTGTGTGTGTGTGTGTGTGCGTGTGTGTGTAGTGGGGGGTGTGCTCTCTGTATGGATTGAGTTTCCTATGTATATTTACCTATTAGTTATCAGTTCATATATGACGTAGTGTGACCTGCAATGTAGCTGTAGCCATGTCAGTTCCAGGATATTAGAGAGGCCCATCTAATAGTAGGTCTACTAGTGTGACCTTTTATTATAACCTCCCTTAAGCCTTGGCTACACTTGTGAGTGAAGCGCATTAAATCAGCTCCGGGTGCTCTAACTCCTGAGGTGTCCACACTGGCAAGGCACGTAGAGCGCCAGGACTCCGCAGCTGGAGCGCCCTTGGTAATCCACCTCCACGAGAAGCATAATGCTTGCTGTGCCCCCGGCTGGAGTGTTGTGGTACCAGTGTGGACACCTTGGTCTATTAATGCGCTCTGATCGGCCTCCAGAAGTGTCCCACAATGCCTGTTGTAGCCACTCTAGTCATCACTTTGAACTCTACTGCCCTGCTCTCAGATGACCATCACCAACCAAGTAGATAGGCATCTAAATGGATGCAGTTGTAGCACAAATAACTGGACACTCAACTTAGGAAGTGGCTGGAGAGCCAGCTAAAAATCAGGGCCTTAATGTGCGGCTATGAGAAAAGGCAGTGAACATTGTTCATGGGCACTTCCTGATCTAGTACTGGCAGTTAAGGCACTGAATTGATTTTCCCCTTTGTTCTACAATATCTTGACTTGTAATCTGAATAATGTGTTTTCCTGCTCTTTGTAATAGTGCACTGGTGCAGCAGTTGTTGTTATTGTACCTGTCTGCTGTATAACAGAACAAGAATAGATCTCATTCTGTTAGAGATTATGCCCTTTTCTTGCTCTTTACACTTACAGTACTTGGAAGTTGCAATCTGAAAACAAATCACTTACCAAAAGTACAAAAGGTTTCTCTTGTCTTGTGCTCTGCAATGGTACCTAAATATACAATTAAAAACCTCAGTGGAATCATAGAAAACAAAAGAATTCTGATGATGCAGTCTTGCAATGGATTGACTAATGGCATATACTCAGAGAGGAGGTAGCAAAGCTGATGTCTGACAGGACAGAGGGATTTTGTTAGAGATAGGGTTTCATTGGAGGACTACTGGTGGATAAATTGCTGCTTTCATTGGGTTTTTGTCAAAGGTACCTAGAATCATTGATAAATACTTTTGCTATCCTTTTATTAATTTCACAAATTATAATTCAGATTATAAAATATTGACTGTGTAGTTATATTTTTTGAAATTTCACACTTCAAGATTTTTTTTTTAATTCACATTTTGGTTCCTTCTAACAACCTGGATTTTTGCTTGTTTAAATTAAATACAATGGGCAAAACTTTTAGTTTGTAAAATTACCAACAAATAAAAACCCTAGCTTCACTTTGGTGCAAAACTTGGTGTACAGGATACGTTGCAGACCTCCTTTATTTAATTCTTCATAAAATTAATTGCAATGCAGTACGTACATGCTCCTCTCGTAGTGGAAATAATGAAATAATCACCACTAGCTACTATTCTTCAAGGTCAGAAAAATGATTGTTATAAAACTCTCAGTTTACTACAGTCTGGCAATAAACCCAGTCTCTTTGAGGCACTTTAAGAATAACACCACCAACTGAGAGAAATGATTTTTTTTTACACTAGATTAGGAGACATTTAATACTTTTCTATAAGGCTTGTTGCCTCAATTTCTTTTGTAGTATCATTCTGGTGTATCAGACCATTAAATCATCATGTTATTATATGAATAATGAAATTATGGACAAACATCCTTTATAAATGGTTAAGACTACCAAACCCATTCCACTTGTGAGTGTGCAATGTAAGTTATGGGACCAATCCTGCTGCCATTGGAGACAATATAATTTTATTTTTCATTGACTTCAGTAGACAGGCTACTGCCTGATTTGTTCCTATAGCCCAGGTTTGTTAAGAGGGGTTGTTCCCATGTATCTAAGAGTAAAATTTTATCTGTGTACTACCTAGTCATTCCACAAGTCAAGTTTGAGTAAAAGGCTTTTGCAGGGATAGGTGTGGCAGAATCTTCCCTGATTTAGAGGTATGGGGCAGAGGCTATCTGCACAACCAGGCTGGGGAATCCATTGCAGCCAGTAGGGAAGAGGAGTTCAAGGTTTGGAGCAGTGGATCTGTGAGATCCACTGGCCATGAAACCACTATTCCCTTGGCCCATTCAAAAACCCACCTCCCTCCCACATTCACTCTAATCGGGCAGGGGAAGGTACGGAATCCAGAACATGATCTCTGCTTTCCCTCCTTGTGTCTTTGCACAGCAACAACACCGCATTTGCAGTGTGTTTCAGCCATTACATGCCCACAGAAGTTGCTGCAGGATTTGGCTCTATATCTCTAAAGAGTGCTTCCTATCCTCTAATCTTGCTACTTTAAAACACCACTGTAATTTAGAAGTCATTGTTACAATGTCAGACACTACGTTTCCCCCTTCACTGGATTACTTGGTAGGCTTGGTCACTTTCAAGGTTCTAATGTAATTTGGTCTTATCTTGGTGTGCTGTCCAAACTCATGCCCCTATACAGAAGTCTAGTGCTGTCCAAAGTTGTAGCCTGACAAATTGCAGAGTGTACCTACTGCCAAAAAAGCTAATAAAAATTTTACACTATAAAACACTGTTATAATGAATGATTCAGTGATAGCTGTTCAACAGGGAATCCGGAGTTTATGGTACGATGAGCTGTAGCAAACAGAAAATAAATATAGAGGGGTAAAGACCACAAAAATGTGAAGGAAAAAATGCAGATACAATATTATATATTAATTATTGCAGTTGTGAAAGACTGTGAACTAGCTCTGATATACTTGTTGGCAGTTTTCCACAAATTTTAAGAGCCATTTGCTAATCATTGGGACTTCTCTGTGTTCACTTCCCCCCCCCCCCCACAACTTTTGAAAGTGGTTTGTATGTTAGGAAATGCAAGATTAGCAAAAATGTGCTTCCCAGAGGAGTAGAGATGATCTTTGGCATGAATCTAGGAATGCACCCAAATAGCTTCTGGAAGTGGTGATTAATTTAAAAAGATGAAAGGTCAGCAGTTCAAGTAAATATTAATTGAGTCATGCAGAATACTCATGAGTTGTTTTCATACCATTTGGAGAGACAATTGTGATGGGGCAAGGCCAGATGGCTATAGAAAAGTAGTGGGAGATAGATATATTAGCTCCAGGCTAAACAAACCCCTGGTACCAGGATAAGTTAAATGGCAGCTGCTCCAGGTCAATTAAGACACCTGGGGCCAATTAAGAGCTTTTCAGAAGGTAGGGAGGATGCTAGGTTGATTGGGACACCTGAAGCCAATCAGGGGCTGGCTGAAACTAGTTAAAAGCCTCCCAGTTAGTCAGGTGGGCGCGCATGTCAGGAGCTGTCATAAATATAAAGGAAAGAGTAACCACCTTTCTGTATACAGTGCTATAAAATCCCTCCTGGCCAGAGGCAACATCCTGTTACCTGTAAAGGGTTAAGAAGCTCAGCTAACCTGGCTAGCACCTGACCCAAAGGACCAATAAGAGGACAAGATACTTTCAAATCTTGGAGGGGAAGGCTTTTGTTTGTGTTCTTTGTTTGACGTCTCCAAGTGATCTCTTTCCCTGTTCTTTGTTTAAAACGCTTGGTGGTGGCAGCATATTGTTCAAGGACAAGGCAAAGTTTGTACCTTTGGGAAGTTTTTAACCTAAGCTGGTAAGAATAAGCCCCCTTAGGGGGTCTTCATGCGGGTCCCCATATCTGTATCCTAGAGTTCAGAGTAGGGAAGGAACCCTGACATGGTGGCAGAGCGGTGGGATCATTTTGAACCAGAGATCATTTTGAACCAAAAGCACAGACCTGAAGAGGGTTTTTTTTTTTTTTAAACTGAGAGCAGCTAGAGGGTTTTCTGTCTGTTTGCTTGAAGACAGAGGTGTTAGTTTTTTTACAAAGGGATTTTTCTTTTCTGAGCTGGAGTTTTCTCTACCTAAAGGCAGGGTAGTTAACCTCCTGAAGGGAAATTCACAAGTTTTTTTTTTCCCCCCTAACTCTCGGATATAGCTAGAGTTAAGCACAAGAAAGCAGGAAAATGACTACCAGTGAAGCAGCTAATAAACTAGAGCTGTCCAGATTCAAAGATGAAGAGAAACAAAAAGAGCATGATAGACAGATGGCCTTAAGGCGCTTGGAGGTGGAGGCAGAAAAAGCCAGGGTGGAGGCAGAGGAAGCTGCCCACAAGAGAGCTATGGAGGAGAAAGAAAAAGAGAGGAAGCATGCACTGGAGATGGAGAAGGCCAGGGCTCAGCAGAATATACCAACCAACCCTAGCAATCCTTCTCCAGGTACCGCTTCCCATCCCAGAAAGTTCCTCACCTACAAGGCAGGCGATGATACTGAGGCCTTCTTAGAAAACTTTGAAAAGGCTTGTCTTGGGTACGGCATCTCTACAGACCAATACATGGTAGAGCTGAGGCCGCAGCTCAGTGGACCCTTAACAGAGGTGGCAGCTGAAATGCCTAAGGAACACATGAACAGTTATGAACTTTTTAAAACCCAGGCGAGAGTCAGAATGGGGCTAACACCTGAGCATTCCCGTTGGGGATTCAGAGCCCTAAGGTGGAAACCAGACATGTCATTTACCTGACATGCCTACCACATTGTGAAACATTGGGATACCTGGATATCAGGAGCAAGTGTTAAATCTCCAGAAGCGTTGCCCTTCCTAATGCAAATGGAGCAGATCTTAGAGGGTAATAGAGGAAATAGAAAGGTACATCCTAGATGGGAAGCCCAAAACTGTAAGAGGCAGGGGAGATTGGAGCCAAATCGGTGGACGTGGCAGAAAAGAAAAAAAACTAGTAGCAGTTGGAACGACTATCAGAAGGGGCAACCCGAAACAAAACCCTATCACTGGGGGCAACCCAAGGCCCCACCTACAGCTCAAAGAAAATCCCAGACACCTTATCGTCCCGCCACACTGTTCTCCAGCAACCCACCACGGCGCAGTGACCAGTCAACTGGGAGATGTTTTAAATGTAATGAGCTGGGGCATGTGAAGGCCAACTGCCCCAAGAACCCCAACAGATTACAGTTCATTGCACTGTGGTCAAACGAAACGTCCTTAGGCCCAGATGCTTCCCAGATACCCTTAGAGCGAAGGGAAACTGTGAATGTGGGTGGGAAGAAGGTTACAACATTGGTGAGGCCTCATCTGGAGTACTGGGTCTAGTTTTGGGCCCCACACTACAAGAAGGATGTGGAAAAATTGGAAAGAGTCCAGCGGAGGGCAACAAAAATGATTAGGGGACTGGAACACATGACTTATGAGGAGAGGCTGAGGGAACTGGGATTGTTTAGTCTGCGGAAGAGAAGAATGAGGGGGGATTTGATAGCTGCTTTCAACTACCTGAAAGGGGGTTCCAAAGAGGATGGATCTAGACTGTTCTCAGTGGTAGCTGATGACAGAACAAGGATTAATGGTCTCAAGTTGCAGTGGGGGAGGTTTAGGTTGGATATTAGGAAAAACTTTTTCACTAGGAGGGTGGTAAAACACTGGAATGCGTTACCTAGGGAGGTGGTGGAATCTCCTTCCATAGATATTTTTAAGGTCAGGCTTGACAAAGCCCTGGCTGGGATGATTTAGTTGGGGATTGGTCCTGCTTTGAGCAGGGGGTTGGACTAGATGACCTCCTGAGGTCCCTTCCAACCCGGATAGTTATGATTCTATGATACGGTGTGGAGGGACACTGGAGTGCAGGTGTCAGCTATCCATCAATCCTTAGTGGACCCCAACTTAATCAACCCAGAGGCCCAAGTGACGAGTCAACCCTTCAAGTCCAAGTCTTGCGATTTGACTACAGCCAAGTTGCCTGTCCAGTACAAGGGCTGGTCAGGAATGTGGACTTTTGCAGTCTGTGATGATTATCCCATTCCCATGCTGCTGGGGGAAGACTTTGCCAACCAGGTAAAGCTGGCCAAGAGGGTGGGAATGGTCACCCGCAGCCAGACTAAGCAAGCTTCCACACCTATCCCTGTTCCTGAGCCTTCCACCCGGTCCCCGTCTGTGTTACCAGAGACCCAGATGGAGGTGGTGGAAACGGATCCCGTGCCAACGACTGCAACGGCCGTAGTGGATCCAGTCCCAGAGACCCAGCCAAAGCTAGTCCCTGAACCGAAACTGGCAAAGCAACCAGCACCAGAACCATTGCCAGCGCTGAGTCCAGTGCTTGCAATCCCATCTACAGCTCCAACATCAGAGGGCACCACCGAGCCTGGACTGGCAGCAGCAGCAGATGACTCTACACAAGAGGCTCAGCCGGAGCCTGAAATAACCCATAGTACACCAGCGGAGAGCGGTTCACCATCAACGGAAACAGCCCCATCACCTGCATCGCTTCCAGAGGGACCAAGCCAAGGTCCACAATCCAGTGAGGAACTGATGTCTCCAGCATCAAGGGAACAGTTCCAGACCGAACAGGAAGCAGATGAAAGCCTCCAGAGAGCTTGGACGGAGGCACGGAGCAACCCACCGCCTCTCAACTCTTCTAATCGATCCTGGTTTGTTGTAGAAAGAGGACTTTTATACAAGGAAACTCTTTCTGGTGGGCACCAGGAAAACTGGCATCCTCAGAGACAGTTGGTAGTTCCAACTAAGCACTGGGTAAAGCTCTTGAGCTTAGCCCACGATCATCCTAGTGGCCATGCTGGGATGAACAGGACCAAAAATCGTTTGGGGAGGTCATTCCACTGGGAGGGAATGGGCAAGGATGTTTCTGTGTATGTCCAATCTTGTGAGGTATGCCAATGAGTGGGAAAACCCCAAGCCCAGGTCTCCAGCCACTCCCCATCATTGAAGTTCCATTTCAGTGAGTAGCTGTGGATATTCTGGGTCCTCTTCCGAAAAAGACACCCAGAGGAAAGCAGTACATACTGACTTTCATGGATTTTGCCACCCAATGGCCGGAAGCAGTAGCTCTAAGCAACACCAGGGCTAAAAGTTTGTGCCAGGCACTAACAGATATTTTGGCTGGGTAGGTTGGCCCTCCGACATCCTTACAGATGCAGGAACTAATTTCCTGGCAGGAACTATGGAAAGCCTTTGGGAAGCTCATGGGGTAAATTACTTGGTTGCCACCCCTTACCACCATCAAACAAATGGCATCGTGGAGAAGTTTAATGGAACTTTGGAGGCCATGATATGTAAATTCATAAATAAGCACTCCAATGATTGGGACTTAGTGTTGCAGCAGTTGCTCTTTGCCTACAGAACTGTACCACATCCCAGTTTAGGGTTTTCACCATTTGAACTTGTATATGGCTGCCAGGTTAAGGGGCCATTACAGTTGGTGAAGCAGCAATGGGAGGGGTTTACACCTTCTCCAGGAACTAACATTCTGGACTTTGTAACCAACCTACAAACCACCCTCCGAACCTCTTAAGCCCTTGCTAAAGAAAACGTAAAAGATGCTCAAAAAGAGCAAAAAGCCTGGTATGATAAACATGCCAGAGAGCGGCCCTTCAAAGTAGGAGACCAGGTCATGGTCTTAAAGATGCTCCAGGCCCATAAAATGGACGCATCATGGGAAGGGCCATTCATGGTCCAAGAGCGCCTGGGAGCTGTTAATTATCTCATAGCATTCCCCACCTCAAACCAAAAGCCTAAGATGTACCATATTAATTCTCTAAAGCCCTTTTATTCCAGAGAATTAAAGGGTTGTCAGTTTACAGCCCAGGGAGGAGACGACACTGAGTGGCCTGAAGGTGTCTACTACGAAGGGAAAAGTGCTGGTGGCGTGGAAGAGGTGAACCTCTCCATGACCCTTAGGCGTATGCAGTGACAGCAGATCAAGGAGCTGTGCACTAGCTACGTGCCGATGTTCTCAGCCACCCCAGGACTGACTGAACAGGCATACCACTCTATTGAGACAGGTAATCTCACCCAATTAGAGCCCAACCTTACCGGGTGTCTCCTCAAGCTAAAACTGCTATACAAAGGGAGATCCAGGATATGCTACAGATGAGTGTAATCTGTCCCTCTGGCAGTGCCTGGGCATCTCCAGTGGTTCTAGTTCCCAAACCAGATGGGGAGATACGTTTTTGCATGGACTACCGTAAGCTAAATGCTGTAACTTGCCCAGACAACTATCCAATGCCACACATAGATGAACTATTAGAGAAACTGGGATGGGCCCACTTCATCTCTACCTTGGACTTAACCAAGGGGTACTGGCAGGTACCGCTAGATGAATCTGCCAAGGAAAGGTCAGCCTTCATCACACATGTCAGGCTGTATGAATTTAATGTGCTCCCTTTTGGGCTGCGGAATACACCCGCCACCTTCCAAAGACTTGTAGATGGTCTCCTAGCGGGATTAGGAGAATATGCAGTCACCTACCTTGACGATGTGACCATATTTTTGGATTCCTGGGCACAGCACCTTGAACATCTACAAAAAGTCTTCGAGCGCATAAGGGAGGCATGACTAACTGTTAAGGCTAAGAAGTGTCAAATAGGCCTAAACAGAGTGACTTACCTTGGACACCAGGTGGGTCAAGGAACTATCAACCCCCTACAGGCCAAAGTGGGTGCTATCCAAAAGTGGCCTGTCCCAAAGTAAAAGAAACAGGTCCAATCCTTCTTAGGCTTGGCCGGATATTACAGGCGATTTGTACTGAAATGCAGCCAAATCGCCGCCCCACTGACAAACCTAACCAAAAAGAAACAGCCAAATGCAGTTCAGTGGACTGAAGAGTGTCAGAAGACCTTTAACCAGCTTAAAGCGACACTCATGTCTGACCCTGTGCTAAGGGCCCCAGACTTTGACAAACCGTTCCTAGTAACCACAGATGCATCCGAGCGTGGTGTGGGAGCAGTCTGAATGCAGGAAGGACCGAATCAAGAGTTCCATCCTGTTGTGTTTCTGAGCAAGAAGCTGTTTGAGAGGGAAAGCCACTGGTCAATCAGTGAAAAGGAATGTTACGCCATTGTCTACACTCTGGAAAAGCTACGCCCATACATTTGGGGACGGCGTTTCCACCTGCAAACCAACCATGCTGCGCTACAGTGGCTTCATACCGCCAAGGGAAATAATACAAAACTTATTCAGTGGAGTTTAGCTGTCCAAGATTTTGATTTCGACATTCAACACATTTCAGGAGCTTCTAACAAAGTGGCTGATGCACTCTCCCGTGGAAGTTTCCCAGAATCAACTGGTCCAAATCGTCCTTAAGATGTGGGAAATATTGTTAGTCTTTATACAATTAGAAGTATATTTATAGATGCATGTGTCTTAACTCTGTTTTCTCCGAGAGCTCCAGGAAGAAATCACAGCCAGTATTTCACCCTATCTGTCATTTGGTGGGCTTATATGTGGAAGTATTATTTAAATTTGTTATTCATTAAATATATATTTCAGACTCTTGTTGGAACTGGATCTGGAACCTGGAATTCTAACTGTTCAGTTTGGGGTATAGTCTGAAAACTCTGGTCCCGCTGTTGAGTTCACTCACCACAGAAGTTCCTCCTTGTGGCCAAGGATTGTGTAGCAGCTCTCACCCCCATCTGGCACCCATTGCCCAAGGTCATGATTTAATCTACCACTTCTGAGGTGACAACATCCAACAGAAAACAGTCCAATGTCCTCACAAGAGGTCTCTGGCCCCAACTCCTGGCCCTGTGATCCTCATACCCTTGCATCAGAACTTTCCAGTGTCCTTCACCCCTTGTATCATGGGGGCTTCAAGTTACCTTCTCCAGGTAACATAACAACCACATAACATAAATTGACCTCTCAGGTTCTGATTATCCCATTCAGGGTCTGTCTGATATATATCCCACTTCCTACCCACCAAAAAACAACTCCAAAAATATCAGTCATTAGAAAAAAAAACACGAGCCTTTTACCTTCCCTCTAGTTTCTTCGCTTACCTTACTGTCCTCTCTGAATGTTGACATTTTAATGACAACCACAGTAGACATTAATCTGGAATTTGTGGAGAGAGTGTTCCGGGAAGCAATCCTCCTTTTAATGTTAAAGTAATTTTCTTTCAATATGCACATTTTAAAGCTTTATTATTAACTTGATAATGTGGCCTGTCTCATAGCCAAAGACCTTCAATTGGGTCAAATACAGTCCTCTGCTAAGCGCACAAGATTCCCATTGACTTCAATGGGAGTGCCTCTGAAAACACTGTTTGGCCCTCATGTCAAAGCTCAGTACCAAGGCTTCTGAATTACCAACAATGTATATTGGACCTTGTCATAAATATAAAGGAAAGGGTAAACCCCTTTAAAATCCCTCCTGGCCAGAGGAAAAATCCTCTCACCTGTAAAGGGTTAAGAAGCTAAAGGTAACCTCGCTGGCACCTGACCAAAATGACCAATGAGGAGACAAGATGCTTTCAAAAGCTGGGAGGAGGGAGAAAAAACAAAGGGTCTGTGTCTGTCTGTCTGCTGCTTTTGCCGGGGACAGAACAGGAATGGAGTCTTAGAACTTTTAGTAAGTAATCTAGCTAGGTATGTGTTAGATTATGATTTCTTTAAATGGCTGAGAAAAGAGTTGTGCTGAATGGAATGACTATTCCTGTCTGTGTGTCTTTTCTGTAACTTAAGGTTTTGCCTAGAGGGATTCTCTATGTTTTGAATCTAATTACCCTGTAAGGTATCTACCATCCTGATTTTACAGAGGTGATTCCTTTACTTCTATTAAAAGTCTTCTTGTAAGAAAACTGAATGCTTTTTCATTGTTCTAAGATCCAAAGGTTTGGGTCTGTGGTCACCTATGCAAATTGGTGAGGATTTTTACCAAACCTTCCCCAGGAAGTGGAGTGGCAAGGTGCTGGGTAAGGAAAGTTTGGATGAGCCCAGGCAGCCTTGTGAGCTGATGGCTGTGTCTATTCAGCAGGGTGGGAAGGCGAGGAGCGTGGAAGATGAGTGTCCCTGGACCTTACCTGTTAGCTGAGTGGAGAATTGTGACAGTGAAGGAAGTGTGCCTGTGTCTGTCAGGGGTATTGACTTGCCTATGGAGGGAGCTACCCCAGTCTCCCAGCAGTTGTCTGTGACCAGCCTTATGTGCTGGGACAAGGGGAAAGAGATCCCAAGCTGTGTGTCTGGGAAAGGAGAAAGTGTGTCCGGCTCTTCTTTGTCTGTGGAGCAGACAGAAGGGGCCTTTCAGCCTGTGATGGTTGAGGGTAGTGCAGCAACTCTGTCTAATCAGGGTGAGATCCTAGCCAGGGCACAAGGAAAGCATGAAGGTGATGTGATTGTGTTACCTACTGAGGGTGTGGAAACCTGTAGCAAGAAGGAAAAGATTCCTGAACTTGTGTGTGGCAAAGGGAAGGAGAAGGCTTCTGACCTTTTATCTAGGAAGTCTGTGAGTTTACCTGAAAGGGGATTGTGTAGGAATCCGCCGGATGGGCCAGAGATAATTCTGGATGTAAGGGAGATCCAGAAAGAGTCTGTTGTTGCTCAGGAAAGTGTTCCTCTAGAGCAAGCCCTCGGGAAAGAGGATAAGGGCAGAATTTCTGTGAGGGGTGAATTGTTGCATAGAAAAGCCCTAGGGAAAGGAATCGTCATGGAGTCTTTGCAAGCAGTTTACGGCAACTGAAGGGTGTGAAAGTGATTTAATCAAGAAAGTTTCAGTTCCTAACAGCCAGAAATTTTCTGCTGTGAATGGATCCACTGACTTTCCTGTTGAAAGATCCAGTGTGGAGAGCTTTGAGAAGGTCTCAGATGAAGTGAAAGCTGTTAAGAAAGTTAAACAGTCCTATAACCAAGTGGCTGTGTTTGGCCAGCTTGTTGGGGAGAAGACCCAATCCCAGTTTGACCCCCTGGGGTTTTGGGGTCGCCAAAGGGCACGGGCCGCATAAACCTTCCCACATGCGGCTTGCGAGTGCTATCGACCACCCCCGACCTAAGGGAGGGCATGAAACTGGAAGGGCCTGGTGTAACTCCTACCAAGGAATGGGAGAGATGCTGAGGCACCCCTGGGAACGTTGGTGGCTTCGAACTTCCCCAGGTCACTGGCTAAAGTGACCCTGCTCAGTTCAATCTCGAAGGGGGGAGAGATGTGACGAAGTGGGACTGTTCTTAATGTTTCCTCTGAATTGTGTGGGGGTGCCTCAGTTTCCCCTATGCAGTTCTTAAGTATCTAGGGGGTGGGATAAGGGTGTATGATCCTTGCAGAGCCCTAGAGGGCAGGTGTGTGCAGGGGTCTGGACACAGAGAATGGCCGACACCCTGTTTCCTGGCAACTAATGGCCTGGGCCCTTCCCCCGTGCGAGGTGAGAGCTAAAGGGTTGGAGAACAAAGGAGTCAGGTGACCTCCTGGCCTGGGAAAGGAACAAAGCCCAGAGGAGGAGGGGCTGCAGGGAGTTTCAGTTTGGGGGCTGGCTGGGACATGGAGTGAAGGGCAGACGTGGTTGTCTGGCTCACTGCCCCCCAAAATGGACCCAGCTGAGGGGTCCCGTTCTCTGCACCTACAAGCTCTGTTTTAGACCATGTTCCTGTCGTTTAAGAAACCTCTGGTTTACTGGCTGGCTGAGAGTCACATCTGACTGCGAAGTTGGGGTGCAGGACCCTCTGGCTTCCCCAGGAGCTCCGCCTGAGTGGACTTGCCGTGGGAAGCGCACGGAGGGGCAGAGGATGCTGAATGCTTCGAGGTCAGACCCAGGAAGGTGGAAGCTGTGTGTCCTGCAGACAGGCTGCTCACAGAAAGACAACTGCCCCAGAGTCCTGATTGGCTTCATGGGGAGCAGTTCCAGAGCATCGCCCAGGGACTCCGTGACAGCTGGTGGCAGCGGTTGCATGTACTGCACCCCATGGATGGCACTTCCTGCAGTAAGTGACTGGGGAGCAGTAAAACAAAGGGGGATTGACGAGGACCAGGCGTACTGAAGGCTCAGAGAGGAGCGGTTTCGGGGGGCGGTTAACCCCTGGGAGCGTGTGACCCACGAGAAGGATTGTGCAGTAATGGGATTCCCCCTGGGGACTGCAGTGAGCAGTCTCGGGGCAGAGGAGCCTGCGGCTTGGCTCTGGGAGAGAGAAGGACTTTTGCAGTAACAGGGTTCCCCTGGGGATTGCAGCGAGCGGTCCCAGGGGCGGAGGAGTCTGCAGCTCGACCCTGGCAAAGAGGTGGTGACCTCGAGAAGGGCTGGCACGCTAGGGGTTCTCCCTGGAAACCGTGGGGAGCTGAGAGCACACAGGCCTGTGAGTCCACCACAACTTGGGAAGAGCGGAGTGATGGTCTGTCACTGTCTCCTAAAGAAGAACATTGTAACCCTGTGCAGAAGGAGAGGGTTGAGCATTGGAAAGTTCACCAAAGCACAGTTAATCGTGCAGCTGGAGGAGGATGACCGCTCTAAGGAACAGATTCCTGACCCCAAATGGGGTTATAGCAGGATCTGGGAGCAGCTGGAGTAGTAGCCAGGCATCCCCAAGACTCCTGTCCCCGACCAGACGAGGGTCTTCAAGATCAGGTTCCCCATCCGGGGATTGGAGATGGATGGGATTGGAGCTGAGACTGAGAGAGCAAGAGGACTGTGAGAGACAGCGAGAGGCCAAGAAAGAGCTGCAGAAGCAGCAGCTGCATGAACTGGCGGTGGTGGAGCGGAGAGGCATAGGGGACCTCCCAGGGGTGAGTGGGGATAGACCCTGGAGTGCCAGTTCCGCAGGGAACCTCGAGACTAAATTGCTGCTCCTGGTTAAGGAGGGGGGGGATGTGGATGCCCACCTCGCTGCCTTTGAGCAGGCTGGCGATTTGAACCAGGGGGACCCTGCGGAAAAGCCTCAGTGTCTAGCTCCCTTGCTGGGTCCCAAGGCCATAGACTCCGTCAGCCAGATGGGTGGGGAGGTGGACAGGCTCCCACTCCTGACCCCAACCTATCTGGCTGTGTGGAGTTTCCTGGGGTCAGGCCCCTCGGACCTCCAGTGGGAGCGGAAGGTGATGGTCAATGGGGAGACATTCCTGGGGTGGCAAGATCCTGGGACAGAGAGAACTGTTGTCAGGCCCCATGTGGTGCAGCCTCACCAGATGCTGAGGGGCTGTGTGAGCTGGGTGAGGGTCCCAGGCACAAAGCCCCTCGCCCTGCCTATGGCCCAGATCCCTGTGCAGACCCAGGAGGGGTGGGGCTGGCTGGTCATTGGGGTTCTCCAGGATATCAGCTGCGAGACCCTGTTGTGGGGTGACTGTGTCTCTTTGGGACAGGATCCAGGCCCTGCTCCTGTAACTGCTGTGGGTTTGAATTTGAATCCAGGGAACCAATCAGTGGAGAGGGAAATGGTCAGTGAAAATGCAGATGACCTGGCTGGCAGCAGGGAGGAGTGGCTAGGCTCAGGCTACCTGCCTGCTTGTTACCAGACCCCTGGGGCTGGGTGGGACAGAGATGTTCCCGGCCCCTTGCACACCAGAGAGGGGGCTCACGCTGGCTCTGATGCATTGAGGAAAGCAGGGAGCTTGCTGCCTACCTCCACTGGGACAGCAAAGGCAGCGCTGAGCACAGTGGGAGCTGAAACCCCAGCTGAGTTGGGGGAGACACAGGCAGGGCAGGGCATCTGTTGGGAGTGTCAAGGTTCCTTCCCCACTCTGAACTCTAGGGTACAGATGTGGGGACCTGCATGAAAACCTCCTAAGCTTACTTTTACCAGCTTAGGTTAAAACTTCCCCAAGGTACAAATTAATTTTACCCTTGGATTTCCACTGCCGCCACCACCAAACTTTATCTGGGTTTACTGGGAAACATAGTTTGGAAACATCTTTCCCCCCCAAATCCTCCCAACCCTTGCACCCCACTTCCTGGGGAAGGTTTGGTAAAAATCCTCACCAATTTGCATAGGTGACCACAGACCCAAACGCTTGGATCTTAGGGCAATGAAAAAGCATTCAGTTTTCTTACAAGAAGACTTTTAATAGAAGTAAAGGAGTCACCTCTGTAAAATCAGGATGGTAGATACCTTACAGGGTAATTAGATTCAAAACATAGAGAATCCCTCTAGGCAAAACCTTAAGTTACAGAAAAGACACACAGACAGGAATAGTCATTCCATTCAGCACAACTCTTTTCTCAGCCATTTAAAGAAATCATAATCTAACACATACCTAGCTAGATTACTTACTAAAAGTTCTAAGACTCCATTCCTGTTCTGTCCTTGGCAAAAGCAGCAGACAGACAGACACAGACCCTTTGTTTTTCTCCCTCCTCCCAGCTTTTGAAAGCATCTTATCTCCTCATTGGTCATTTTGGTCAGGTGCCAGCGAGGTTACCTTTAGCTTCTTAACCCTTTACAGGTGAGAGGATTTTTCCTCTGGCCAGGAGGGATTTTAAAGGGGTTTACCCTTCCCTTTATATTTATGACAGACCTGCAGATAGCCATTACCTTCACTGAATTAAGGAAAAAGTCAAAGACAAGGCTGATTTGAACTTTGCTTACAATTTAGTAGAACCATTCCACCACTTGACAATCAACTACCCTCCTCTGCACAAGTAGAATCTTCCCTGCCCCACCCCATCCCTAAAACTGTTCAACCTGTCTCTCATTATAAATTCCTAAATCTCAAAATTGGCAAGAAACCAAAAATAAATAAATAATATTGTTAAAGAGAGAGAGAAATTGGCCCTGCCTTATATGTCACAAGAACAGGTACATTACTTAGGAAGAAGACCTTACGCTTGTGGAAATGAATGATGCCGTTCACTCCTTGCTCTCAGGCAAACTTTTTTGTTTGGATGGATTTCTGCCAAAATTTTATAAGATGTTCAGTGAGATGCTGTCACCTTTAGTAGTGCAAGTATTATGGCATGAATGGGGAGCTCCAACAATGTGATGTAAGAATGGGTCCTAAGCTCAGACTGACCCTTCAGTTAGTTGTGCTCACTATTGTAAAAAGGGCATGTGCTCAGGTCAGTAAGAGATTTGTATGTGTTGTAATATACACGCAAAAAAGTCTCTAAAAAGAATCGACTGCCTGAAAGATTCCTGTGATTAGCTGTTATAGCAACTACCAGACCCATATCTGTGGCTCTGCACATTCTTTTGATTAAAAAATGTGATTAAAGACTCAGTTGAAAATAGCGTATTATCCTCCTGATACATATGTGTAACTTCTCCTAAAGTTAATCGAAGGTGTAAATGTGCAGCAAGAAGGGAATATATCTCTAAGCTTCTGCTATCCAAGGTCCATTTGAGACATATGCTGCCAAAGCCACAGCTACAAAGGGCCACAAGTCATTAAGACCCACTCCACCAACTGCTATCACATGAATTACTACTGTTACTGTCATGTGATGTTCTTTACAGTGGCTGAGAACTCTGTGATGAGAGTTGGGATCCTCTGGAGAGTCAGCATGTGTTCATGGCTGAGTAACCTCACCAGTTCCCCCATTCATCCATTGTTTATGGTCTCATTTGAAGAGTTTTTTGGGGGAAGGACAGGAGTGTGTGTGTGTGTGTGTGTATGAGAGAGATTGAGAGAGAGATGAACACAAATTAGACTATAGTGACATTTGCCTTTCAAACAGCTTTCCGTTTAGGAGAGATACTGACCTATGAGGAATGGTTAAAAAAACTGGGCATGTTTAGTCTTGGGAAAAGATGATGCTGGGACGGGGACCTGATGACAGTCTTCCAATATGTTAAGGGCTGTTAGAAAGAGGATGGTAATCAATTGTTCTCCATGTCCACTAAGGTAGGACAAGAAGTAATGGACTTAATCTGCAACAAGGGAGATTTAGGTTAAATATGAGGGAAAACTTTCTAACACTCTTCCCCTAACTCCCTTCACAAATATCAGGTCTGGATATATTACTTGTTCAACTAGTTTAACTTTGCTAGTGTCTAGCAAACTTATACATTTAAGCTCCCGGGCTTATATTTTGAATGTGTTGGACAAGTTGTCCTATGACTGCAGAGCTGTTAGCTGGCTGCTCACTTCACTTTGAAAGATCTCTTACACTATGTGTTTACTTATGCTAAACAGTCTGTTCCAGCTTGTTTGTAGCTGTGACACTTTAAGTACCTCTCTCAGACATGAAGAAGAGCTCTATGTAGCTTGAAAGCTTGTCTCTCTCACCAACAAAAGTTGGTCCAATAAGAGATATTACCTCACCCAGGGGACTGAAACTTCCCTGCTATCATGGTAATAGGAGTTTGAAGCAGCTGGTAGGAAGAAGGCAATAAAGAGATTTGACCCTTATGGCCCAGGCGTCTAACTGGGTGGTTTTACAGATGGCCAAGTTTTTCTTGAGCTGGCCCTAGTTATCTGTTTGGTCTGTTTTTGTTTTCAGTAAGGTGGAATCTGGAAAATTAGACTATAGTGACATTTGCCTTTCAAACAGCTTTCCGTTTAGGAGAGATACTGCAATATAAGATTATTCTTAAGATGGCCACATTGTTTATGGTCTCATTTGAGGAGTTTTTTGGGGGAAGGACAGGAGTGTGTGTGTGTGTGTGAGTGAGAGAGAGAGAGAGAGAGAGAGAGATGAACACAAATCAGCACTTAAAAATGCTTTTATATTGAGAAAGCAGCCAAGATACTTTGGGGCCTGATTCTGATCTTTCTTTCACTGGTGTAAATCAGGAGCATCATAACTGAAATAAAACTGATGTAAATGGGGTCAGTATCAAGCCTTGAGAGAAGACATGGATGTTGGATAAGAAGTCCATAAAACATATCCCAGAACTTTAAATAATTGAGTATTTTAACTTATTCTGGTTCAACTTAAAATAGCACTTTAAGATCTTAATGGTTTTTACTTTAATTAAGCTTGCCCTAGGCTAGGTGCTGATGGGCATATCTGCATGAGAGAACTATTATAACACCTAGATGAGAACAGAGCTGGTTTTTGACCTCTGTAAAGAAGCATTCCCTCTAAGAAGTATTCCAGTTATCCTTAAATCAGTCAAGTTCTACTGACTTATTGCACCGCTCACATTCCCCCATGAAACATAAAGGATAAAGAGGCTTTTAAAATGTTTTATATAGTGTTGTCCATTAAAGTAAGAAGAGCTTGCAGAAAAAAATGTGGGATTTACACGGTATCTCTGCATCTCCCATTGAAATCAATGGACCCTGTAAAATGACCAACAAATCCCCACAAATTGTTTTCCCCAATAGCTCCCATTGCTTTTTAATTGTATATCTGGAGGGAGAGTTTCAGGAGAACCACACTGTTTAACATATTTGTGAAAAATACCATGGCATTCAATGCTTCTAGGATGGATATTGTTTCTAAATGGGAGCATAGCTTCTTTAGGTCAATATGTACAATGGGACCTTGGGTTAATAAGTCTTGATGTATATCTCAGCATAAATTAATAGCTATGTATTAGAAAGACAAGGTGCTTGAGGTAATCTCTTTTACTGGACCCACTTCTGATGGTGAAAGAGACAAGCTTTCAAGCTACACTGAGCTCTTCTTCAGGTCTCGGTATTTGTCATTCATCATCTGACAACAAGAACCTAAACTAGAAATTTACCAAAGGGTCATTTTGTCCTGACAACATAAAGAAGAAACAAAATTTTACATTCCTGATATTGAGTATTACTTTGTCTAGAAAAACACACTGTCCAATTCTCATATGACTAAAAACCAAATGTTTTTAAGTCTTACGTAGGGAGAGAATTAAGGAGAGAAGTGGGATCTAGTTCTTGGGCACAGGATTGGGAAAAAGAAGCTCCAGTGCAGAGCTGAGTGAATAACCAATTTTTTTGATTTGATGGTCAAATCAAAATATAGTCATTTTGGAAAGACTCAAAACAAAACAGTTAAACAAGAAACAAACAACAAGAAAGTTGTTGTTTCAGGTTGAACTAATCATTTTGTTCTTTCAGGCATTTTAACTGTTTTCCACATTTTTTTCTTTTAATAAAAAAAAATGCCATTCACAAAACCACTGGAGGAAGAGGAGATCATGGGAGTAGGGACTTCACAAGTGTCTCCGAAGTGTGTGGCCTAACCACCAGGCTGTAGAGTTTTCACACACTTTCCCCCTCTCTGGCCCAGTGATGATTTAATCCTAAGTGGACAAGCTTCAACAGGAGAGACTGAGAGACTCTGTGGCAGGACGCTGCTGGGGAAGCCTCAGCCAGCTCCTGCCACTCCAGCCCCAATCCATTTCCCCTGATTGGGGCTGGGTAGATAGCCTAGGTTTGCCTAATCACTAATTGCACCTGCTAGCCTCATTAAATAGGAGCTATAAGTCTGGGAGGAATTGAGTGAAAAGGGGGGTGGGCAGGAATCTACCTGTCTGTTGCTGACCCAGCCTGTGTTAGGCCAAACCATTGTAAATAGCCTGTATATAGTAGGAAACTGGTGGTGGGAAACAGACACAAATAAAGAGTGTTGGTATTGCACTAGCTTGGAGTGTCCCTGAGTCTGTGAGGAGCGGGACCAAGGGGCTGAATACACAGGGGTATGCCGTGAACCCCATTACAGACCCACACCAGGATACCCCATAGCCCAGGGATTCAAGTACTTTTCTGAGAGATAGGAAACCCAGTACACCCCTTCTCTGAATCTTTCAGAGTAGAAACTGAACCTGGATCTCCCACATCCCAGGTGAGTGTCGTAAACAGTAGTCTCTAGGGGATGATGAGTGTTATCCCTTGTGAGTCTAGCCTGGTGTGGTGATTTTTTTTGTTTGTTTTTTGTTTTTAGATATTTTTTTTGGCTGAAACTACTCAGTGAATTCATGCCAAATTGGAGTGACCAAAACTGCATATTTTGATGAATAAACTGCCCAAAAAGTTTTACCCAGCTCTGCTTCTGAAGTCTAATCTCGACATTAATGCCTTCTGGGGCCTTGGCCAAGTCACTTAAGCTCTCTGCCTAAATTTACTCCTCTAACAAACATGATACTTACATGAAAGAGGTGTTGCCTTTCCCACCATATCTCTCAACCTCTGGACTTTGAAATGAGGGATAATGACACTCAAAATTAGTGACAATGATTAAGGCTATAATTTAGTCACGGCGGTCATAGCAGTCACAGATTCCATGACTTTACTGGACCTCTGTGACTTCTTCCTCTTCAGCTGTTGACAGCTGAAGCTGGGGCTGGAGGTGGTACTCTGTGTCCCTGCCCTGCTGCAACTGGGGCTGGATGGCCGGAACCAGGACCCTGCAGCCCCTGTTCTGCGCCTTACAGGAGTTGGGGATGGCTGCAGCCAAGCTGTACTCCTCTGTCCTCCAGCTCAAAGTGAGGGCTGTGTGCCCCCTGTGCCTGCATCCCCTGCTGCACCCCAGCCCCATGGCTTCTGCTGGGGGCTGCAGTCGGGGCCCTGTGCCCCCTCGTGGTGTCCCAGGGCTGTGCACTACTCCTCCACAAACTCATGTCCCACAGCAGTGACCAGCTTTAGAGTGGGGTCTATGCATTCCCGCATTGCTGTGCCCCCCGCTGCGGCAGCTGGAGCCAGGACTCTGTCCCCGCCATGGCGGTGGTCTCAATCTTTCAGTCGCCTCCCCCGCCCATGGGACTCCATTCCTCTCCTGCACATAGCCCTGCCCCAGTTATTTTTAGTAAAGTCATGGACAGGTCACCGGCTCCGTGAATTTTTGTTTATTGCCCGTGACCTGTCCATGACTTTTATTAAAAATAACCATGACAAAACCTTAGCCTTATCAATGGAACACCACACCTTGAAATAAGGGACATAACGAAGAACATCAAATTTTGTATTGAACATACTGTTTTATTAAACATTATATAGATGTACAAACATGCTGGATCTTATAATAGAAAAAAAAGTCAATTTGCTCCTTATTTTTCACGTGTGCTGTGAAAAATCTATTAGCTGATAGGAAATTTCTTCTGCTAGATCACTAGTGTAGTGGATCCCTCAGCACATTTTGTCAATATAACTCGACAAATCAAATGAAATTAAAAAGGATTTGAAGTTTTTCAGAAAGTTTCCAATGTGGGTGCAGTATGCTGTATATTTTAGATAAAATAACAATTCCAGGAACAATTCCCCTCCAGGTCTTTGCAATACCCCCCTCCCCAGAATCTGTCCGACACGTGTGCTGAATATATTCCCCAGCAGACATTCTATCTTGAGATGATAACAAACAACTGGCCCAGTGACCTTCTCCCCTGCCCCACCCTGACTGGCACTCTCACTGACTTACCAAAGACTCTGATGTTGTTAACAGCCTTCCCACCTAAATCCTATTTGCCGGTGCTCCTATTTCGCAAGACTGCACTGGGTGCAGAGCTTGCCAGTCACTGTCAATCCTACCTGTTTTCGCCCCCCCCCTCCCCAGGAACTGTTCCCCTCCAAGACTTTGCAATGGCAATGCCAGACAACTTTAAAAATTGGGGCTCGATGTGGGATGTCCTTCACAATGTGGGGCAGTTGAGAGGTATGCATGCCACAGAGACTCCCTGTGTGACCTAGAAGTCTTTTAACCTCTGAATTTCAGATCCCTATATGTAAATGGGTATTATTATACTTCCTTTCTCCCACAGTTTGAGAGTCTTGTCTATTTCCGTAGTCACTAGAATGAAGAGCTTACAATCTTTACTATGTGTATGCACAGTACCTAATACAAAGGCACTCCAGTGTTGGGGCCTCTAGGTGCTACTGTAATATAAATAAGAGGATTAATAGTTTAAAATGTTGTGATCAGGAAAAGCACTATATAAAAGCTAAATGTCATTGAAGCATCTTGTGTCTAAATTGCCTTTTTATTTGAAAGTGTCTCCTGCAAGTTCTGACGATAGTTGGAAAGCCATTGACTGATATTTCAAAAATATCCTTGAAAAATTGATTAAACAGTCTGAGAATTCCTGATACATTACAATTGCTCTTGAAAACTTTTGGAAAATGTACTATTATTTAAAGTGCTTAATTCAACTTTCTTCTTAATTGCATGTTGTCTCTAATTAGTGTGTTCCAGTTTAGGCCTGAAGAGCTGTAATTAAGAAAAAAAATAGTCTCTCCTAATCAGTCTGTCACTTTATCAAATTCTAGCACAGTCATCCCACTGTTAGATACGTTAATAGTATCTAGCTCTGCCCTGTCCTGGTTGAAGTCAAATATAGCAATTACAATTAAGCATCTTCCAAATTTAATTTTAGAACTAGGTTTCTGGATTCCCTGGTATCATAAGTCACTTCAGCCCGCACGTGTTTCTCTAGCAGCTGCAAGTGATTGTGAATCAGAATTACCTGAGGGTCTGCTGCCCTGTAAGTCCCCACAGGTGATTTAGGGCCTAAAGATGTAGATAGATGCCTAGTGGAATTTTCAGACATGGGAATTAGCCACCTCACTTGCTTGGGCACCTTTGAATATCACACTGGTTGCCTAGCTGCATCTTCTGATGCCTAAATACCTTTGAAAATCTGGCTCAAACCACTATTATTCAAACCACGTCTGAACATACTGATTATCCTAAGTCCTCAAAGCAGGACTGGGTATCACAGGGGAACATGATTTGACACGGATAGGTCGATCTAAATTTTAAGCATAGACCAAGGCTCGACTAAGTTCAGTTCAGCTAAGATAGGACTTGGTTCATATGAGAGAGCACAAACATAGAGAAATAAAATTATGAAAAGAAAGAGTCCCCCACATCCAAATTCTAACAATGTACTTTTGCTAGCAGCATAATGGCTCCTTTTAAAAAATGCTTTCTATCCATACAGTTGAGGGAGAATCACGGACTTGTGCGATACTGACACTTCACAATGACTCTGAAAGAAAACTCTGCTATTCTGATGAATAGAGACATTGACCAGGGGAAGTAATTGTGAGACCATAATCATTCAGACAAGAACTAGCACAAAAGAGTCCTTAAAAGCTGTGAATCACAAAGGCAGCATGATGTATGAAACTTATGAGTAGTTACGCAAATGGATTATAACTATACCATACCACTTCATAAATGCATTTTTTATTCCCCATTGCTATCTAGGCCATGGAATTACTCAAAAACAGCCAGGGAGCTACAAATACCATCCTTTTTTTCAGTTTTTAAGTTGTTGTCATATTCATTTTCCTGCATGTACAGCCCCGCAAAATCAGTGAAGGTAATATTTAATACCAATCACAGGACAATTAAAAGTATACCAGACATATCTTTTACAACTCCAAAACAACAGCAGGAGTATACCTGTCTTTTGAAGTTTATCACCTTTCTACATGTTTATGGACTGCAAACGGCAATGTTTAACAAAGTAGATACTTGAAGTGTTAATGTCATGACTACATTGAAGCTAAAGTCACACTCCTTCTTGCTGGCAAAGCAAAGTACACTTCCCTCTGCCAGCCTGGCCAACTCTATCCCAGAAACATTTGCATTGAGTAAAGATAGTGATGGGGGTAAAAGTTGGGAAACTGAGTCACCAGTCCACCCAATTTAGCCTTAATAAATTTTGCTTTTATTTATACAATTTCAGATAGAATTATTGCCCATTATAGTGACTGGACATATATTTATGCCAGACAAATAATAAGACAAGACTGAAGTGGTAAGTGGGTCCAAGTTACCACATTCTGGGGTACCGCTTAGATGTTCTTCCATCTTCCATGATTGCTGCCGCCACCTTTGACCCCTTGGTCTGGTCCTTCAGTATTGTTTTTCAGTTTCTGGTTTGGTGTTTCTCCAGTTTAAGCCCATGTTCACTAAGGTCTTTTTTACATTTCTACAGTATGGCTTACTTAATTTTTGTCCAATTGGCTTTTAGCACATCAACCCTTTGGATTTTAGATAACCCGTACTTTACACTCAGTTATCTAATGTCTCTATTTTTTCTGCTGGATTTGCAGTTTCTGGGTCATGTAATCTTATGTCACCTTACCCTGGGTCTTCCCAGATTTTATTTTTAATTTATCATTACATATTTATGTTTCTCTTACTTCTTCCAACCCAAACAGGTTACCTTTGTTCTGTCAGCAATAGCATTCTTTTAAACAAATCAGCAATTCTATGTAAAGGAAGAATTGGCTAAACCAGACTTATTCCAGCAAAGCTGTGACCTAAGTGTTATGTCATCTGGGCTCATTCACTATCCATAATTACAAATAATTAAAAGTATAACTAACAAAGATTTTAATTGTACCATTTATCAAATCCTTCATTTTATATTTCAATGTTATAAGTCAGTAAATATTGCTCTGTGCTACCCTCAATGTGTTAGAAGGTGTGGGGAGTTATGGAAAAAATGATGATTCTTCAGTGCCAATATTTCTTCTTTAAACTTGGGTTTTTCATTCAAAGTCCAGTTTTGTTTGTAAATGCTTAGAGAGAAATGGCATTAGAAATTTTCCTGTGAATGCATTTTGAGGGGTGTCTCAATTTTAGTTGTTTTTTAATGATACCTATTATTAATATATTATTATTTTATTATTTATTATGGTTCTGCTGCATGCTTTCACTCATGATTTCTCTCCAGGTGGTGATGAGGGAACAGTATTTCTATATTTTCATTGAAAGCTTCATAAGATGATGCACCATTGTCAGAGGCTGCAATGAAATGTTTGGAATCACCATGTACCCTTCTGCCCAGACTAAGCCTCTTCTTACACAGTACCCACCACTTTTCCGTGAAGCATCCCCATCAAAGGGAGGGGGAAGTCAACATGTACTGCTGTAACGTCCCACTGATGGATCTTCTGCTTGGAGGGACCCTTAGTCAAGAGTTTGCATCAGTGCATGTAGACATGTTTGTATCACTGAATACTACAGCACTGTGTAAACTCAACTCAAACTGCAAAAGCCTAACTTTGACTTTGAGTAGCATCCACAAACCAGCAGAAGTTATCTTAATCTGTGAATTTTCTGTACTTGGTGAGCCACAAACTTTAAGAAGAAACTGCTTTAGATCAATTTTAGGTTCATGGAGTTTATACGGAGCAAGTCAAATAGTGGAAACCACATGGTAACTCTCCTATATATTGGATTAGTTAACCCATACCACATTACCAGGAAAGTTCAGAGCATCTCATCAAAATCCATTTTCACTTGTTTTCCAAGAGAGACGTACCTCTTTTTAGTTAAGAAGTCTGTGTCAGCTGAAAAAGTTGGGCAGAGGTGCAGGGACCGAAAACCTTCTGTCCAGTAAATCAAGGGAAGTGATTATTCCCCTCTATTTGGCACTGGTGAGGCTACATCTGGAGTATTGCATCCAGTTTTGGGCCCCCCACTACAGATGTGGACAAATTGAAGAGAGTCCATGGGAGGGCAATGAAAATGATTAGGGGGCTCGGGCCCATGACTTATGAGGAGGGGCTGAGGGAACTGGGTTTATTTATTCTGCAGAAGAGAAGAGTGAGGGGGGATTTGATAGCAGACTTCAACTACCTGAAGTGGGGGTTCCAAAGAGGATGGAGCTTGGCTGTTCTCAGTGGTGGCAGATGACAGAACAAGGACCGATGGTGTCAAGTTGCAGTGTGGGAGGTCGAGGTTGGATATTAGGATAAACTATTTTACTAGGAGGGTGGTGAAGCACTGGAATGGGTTACGTAAGGCAGTGATGAATTCTCCATCTTCAGAGGTTTTTAAGGTCCAGCTTGACAAAGCCCTGGCTGGGATGATTTAGTTGGCGTTGGTCCTGCTGTAAGCAGGGGATTGGACTAGATGACCTCCTGAGGTCTCTTCCTACCCTAATCTTCTATGATTCTATGATATGCAACTCAAACTGCAGACATCTGAGATTGTTGTGAAACGTATAAATCCAGTGCTGTTGATATCATCCAGGCAGATGATATTCTGATCTTTAGAGAAACAAGGTGGGTGAGTTAATATATTTTAATAGATCAACTTCTATTGTTGAGATACAAGCTTTTGAGCTTATGCTCTACTTCAGCTTTGTGTTAGCTTGAAAGCTTGTCTTTCTCGCCAAGTTGGACCAATAAAAGATATTACCTGATATACCTTGTCTTTCTAATATCCTGGGATCGACGTGGCTACAACAACACTGTATACAATTTTGGTCTTTATTACTTTAGGGCTAGATCCAAAAAGGTGAGTTGGACTGAGAGGTTCAACAGCTAACATTTAGGTATCCTGCCACGTAGTGGAATCCACACCAGTCCCAAGTTAGGCTCCCAATACAGTACATGAAGAGAATTAGGTGCCTAAGAATGGGATTCACGAAAGCCAGTATGCTGAGCAGGGAGTCACCTCAGGTATCCAGTAGAAAATGCTGAGGGGAGGGGTGTTGCCTAAGCCCCATCCATCAAAGGGAGTTAAGTCCCTAACTCTGGACTGCATGAAGATGCCTGACTCGTCTCAGGATTCACTGAGACGTCAGATGCCTGACTCGTCTCAGCCATGAACTCTCTCTGGAGTTAGGTGTCCAAGTCAGATCAGTCAGTCCTTTAACGCAAAAAAATAAACCCCAAGATGGTCCCCTCTCCCCTTATATCTATAGCCATGACTGGTGGGTGGAGCCCCAGTTTGGGGAGGCTAGACCCTATCTCCCCCTTCTGTCTCTTCCTCCCTCCTGCGGCCCGAGGAGCCCTGGGCCAGCCGAAGCCCTGAGCCTCCCCCCAACCTACTTAGAGGAGCCGCGGGCTGGCCGGAGCTCCGAAAGCCATGCCTCCCCTCCGTAGATCCCAAGCTGCCCTGCAAAAATTCAAAAGCTCTTCCCTTCTTCTCTCTTCTGGAAGAAGAACCTGAGCTTTTACTATGCCCCAAGCAGGTTCTGGGCTGGTTGAGGAGGCAGTATGTGTTATTTATCACCCTAGGGAGTCCAGGGAGATTACTAATGAATCCAGGAAGCTGAATAGCACATCCTCTCTCCTCAGCTGCCCCGGAACCTACATGGGGCATAATAAAAAGCAAAAATTTCCCCTGAGCAAACCATCAAACCCACAACTGGGGTCCCATGGCAGCAGCTGAGCTAGGGGAGGCAGAGCCTCCCCTGGCCTGTTATACCCGCTGCCCATGTTATAGCCCAATAATTAAATTATTAAATAATTTAAAAAACTCACTGAGGACAAGGGAAACCCAGGTTCAGATCCCCACTCTGCCTGACTGGGAGCAGGGACTTGAACCCAGTTCTCAGACTGTCTAGTTAAGTGCTCTAACTGCCAGGCTATAGTGTATTCTTTCTCAGTGTTTCCTGTTGGAGCTGTTCATCTTTGTATAAAATATTAAATAGTCATTGGGCCAGAGGGTGTGTGACTCTCTAGCCCGGTGATTAGAGCATTCACCTGGAAGATCCAGGTTCCAGCTCCCTGCTCCTATAAATAATTAAATATTTTATACAAAGGGGAAGTGAGTGCGATAGGTGGGGAATGCCTAGTCTGAGGATCTGCTGAGCTGCTTGGCAGTGTCAGGACTTTGCTTTGTGCATGCACACCAGCAGAAATTTAGATACCTAGGCAATTTAGGCAGTATCCTGGAGTTTTTATATATTTGGACATAGGCACCTAAAGTTAGTTCCCTTTGTGGAACTAACCCTTAGTTTCCTGTCCTTTGTTATGATCAGATCCTATTGTTGGTTTCAAGACTGTGTGTAGTCATTACAGGGAAAGGGGGAAGTCAGAACATTAAAAGTTACTGATAATTCTAAGAAGATTATGAAAAATTCAGTTTTCTAATAAGATTTACCAAACCAAGTTACTACACTAACTCAGCATGTTAGAGCAATGCTATTGTTTCAGTATTCTGCCCAGTTTTATACATGCTTGCAAAAGAAGTTATGCCTTAAAGGCTTTCATGCACATTGATTAACAATAAAAATGGTGTAACTTAGAAGCCTTTAAAAAGAAAGCTGTGAATTGTTTCTGGTTGTGTTAATTACAAGAGAGATTGTGAGTTTATACAACTAAATAATTGCTACAGATGTGTTTTTGAATAATGTTCTGTTAATCTAAAATTATTCTCTTTTCCTATCCCATGTATCCAATTCTACTTTAAAGAAAATGGGTTTCCTAAATTATGAACCCTTAAACTTTAAACTTCAGATGAACAAAGTATCTGTGTATGAGTTGAATTTAAAGAGAATTCACTTCCTGTATCTGATACCACATAAATGTATTATTTCTATTGTGGTTTGACCCTGAGCTCCATTGTAATAATCATCTTGATGGAAGATTTAGGCTGTCTCTAAAGCGTAGTACATTACAGAGATATCCTTGTAGTACTTTGGGTGGGAAGTCCAGAGTAAGGCGGAAGAGGGAGAAAGGTCTCATATTTATGATTTTTCTACCTGTACTGGGTGTACAAAGTCAAACTAGATGATAAATATCTGGAACATTATTTAACATTACTCTGGGTCTTGGTGGAGATCAGAAACATCTGGAGCATTATTGAATGTTGAGTGTAATAAAGTTGCAAAGAGGTAATGTAGAATGCTGCCAGTTGTGCCATTCTACAGGATTACAATACATAGACAAAGGCAGCTTTATAGTCCGATCAGGGCCAGAGTGAGCCAGAAATTACATATGGCTCAGAAAAAAAAATGCCAAGAATAAACTAAGCTTCCTTGCTGGAAGAAAGCCAGATGTATTTTCTGAGCTGTATTGGCAAAGGCCAACATTGTTAAATACCAAAGAAAGTAACTGCAACAGAAAGCAGTGGCTGGTGAAACTGGTTTGAGAGATTGAGGCCCATTATATAGGTATCATGGACCTACATCCCTGCTGTATTGCAAATGTTTTATACTGTACTGTCAGCGTGCAAAGCAGCCCAAGAGCTAGCATAGCAATCCACAGGAGGATTAGCCAGTGTGTTTCTTCTAGACCTTAAAATATATGGATCTGTGAATCACTCTGCCACCAGAGGTTTTCCTTTATGCCATTCCCTGTGGCTAGCATAGGGGGCATAACCATTGTGTCTCTGAGACCCCTAGTGATTGCTGTCCAGAGTAATGAGCACATCCCTACCTCCTGAATTGTACTGTTTGCTCCTCAGTCATAGACCAGGCTCTAGTCTGGAGAGCTTGCAAACATGTAATGTTTACCTAGAGAAGTCTTCTCTTTAATGTAACTGCTTTTCAATAATGTCTACATACATTTCTTTCAGAACTTCTAAGAAAAAAATACAGTTATTTAAAAATAATACCAAAGTAGTGGGTAAATAGTCTATACAGCATCCCATGGGTTTGCGGCCAATTCCATCCTAAATTCTGCATCCTTGAGACCACCTTGGTACCTTTTCTGGTCATGAGACCATGCTGCTTACAGACCACAAGGGCCTGGAATTTACAACACAGAATGTCTGGACCAGACCTCCAAAATGCATTCAGAGTAGAGATGAGTGGCTAACCTCTAGGGAAGTAAGCAAGGTGTATAATATAGATAATTCTTTTAAGATGCTGAATATGAAATTTTTATAAACATTCCTGACCAGGGCTAAAAGGATTTGCATGTGGTCCTTCAATCAGTGCTCCATCAATCAATAAACTGTGATTGGAAAGAACCTAAATTTGGAAAGCAGCCCTGTACAAGAAAGCCATAAAGCCCCAGCATCTTTGGGTACATCTACCCAGGGATAACAGACCCATGGCTGGACAAGTTCAGCTGTCTTGATTTTACGGGGCTAAAAAATGCTGTATAGATTCTTGCAGGGTCCCGAAGTTCGGGCTCCAGCCTGAGCCCGAAAGTCTAGACAGCAACTTTTCAGTCCGGAGGCTGAGCTCCATGAGCACAAGTCAGCTGACCTGGGGCATCTGTGGAGTTTTTCTCGCTGCGTAGAAGTAAGCTTTATTCCTATCCTCCTCTTGTATTTTTGGGATAACCGTTTATATAACTTTCCCCCTGAAATACCATCCATAAGATATTTTCACTGCGGTCTTGCAAGGTCTTATTTCTAGGAGAATGGGACTTAGCCTAGAGGGACTCTGAAGCCCTGGGCTGACTCGTGTTCTTTCTGCAGTCTGAACATGGCACCTCTGTGTCATGTCCTGTCTCGACAAGTTTTAATTTTAGAAGCTTTTATTTTTTGTAGGATCACATAGCTCTGAAGGTAACCTACACTAGTCGATGCAAACAAAATCACCAAGCACCAGGATACCATTCCTGCATATGAACCTAAAAAGGGTACATCCACAAGGTGCTGCTTTTCCTTATCCCTCATGAGACACTTACTGAGAAACTGCTGTGCTGCCATGTAATAGCTGTTTTCATGAAGCCCGTCTGACAGCAAGTTATGCCCTTTCCCCTTAGGACTCCGTTAAATTAAATGCAGACATTGACACAGCAGAACGTTATGGACTTGGCTTTTTCATTTGATTGAGCTATTTATCAGGAAACTTCACTGGCTAATAGAGCCATTTGAGGCCATATCTGTTTGTTCCTCTCATAGGATTGGTCCAATCTACCCTCATCCCACCTTTTCGCAAGCCTTTACCTTGAACTTGTGGACAAATATTATCTTTCTACAGTCACAGAACTCATTTTTTAAAGAAAAACATTTCCTGGTTTAATTTATATCTATGCAGTATCTGCAGTTCACCAGCTCAGGGCCTAAAACTTACTCAGTCAATTTTTTTCTTTTAAATATTCTGCCTCATCTGATGCTCTGGAGAGAGGGGAAGAGTAGCTGTCAGTGTCAAAAGCCTGTTATTTCTCACATCTGTGATATTTGTTTTCCCCTGAGCCTGCTTACTGAAGTCCAGAGCACCACCTCTACTGGGTGTCCTCTGCTGCATGGAAATACTGCAGCTGAGACTAGATATTGTATAGGGATGGGTTAGGTATAGGTAGGAACTTCCTTAGTGATACCAAGAAATAATAAATATTGTTGCAAACCTTGTAGAGGCAAAACCAGGCTGATGTCAGGTTTAGGATCTCGGCTAAATCTCCTTTAATTTATAATTACACATATGCCACCCACGGATATTAACGAAGTTCGACATATAACTGATAGCACAATTTGGCCCTCAGCATACTGGACAGAAAGGTGGCTGAAAACAGTAGGGTTTTCAGTGGTTGGTGCACATTATTTTTTTAATTGGAAATTTTCCTCTTTGTAGCTGTGTTTTAATGGTGTTACTCAATTACATCCAAAGGTATACTACTAATGGATTGTATCTGGTGATAATGCAATTAAATGGATCATTGGGAGGAAAAAAGTCATTTAAAATAATGAGAATCTTTATGGTAGTTGTATGATTTAAGTGACCATTTTCTGATTTATTAGAGTTATACTGTGAAATCTATAATAGTGTTTTAAAACAACCTTTTCAAAAGTTGATATTTTTCTTCACACTATTTTGGTATAAGAGCCTATCTAGAACCCTTGAAACCCCACCAGTCTATTCATTGTTTTTGTATGCCACTTAACAGTTCCATGCATTTACCTAAGAAAACACTTTATAGTATCAGGGACTTTCATCCACTGACTCCCTCTTACATTTCTCTCTCCACTGTGCGTCATTTTACATCTCTCCAGCGTTGTCCTACCCAGACTAACATGACACTTTTTGACTTATGAATGAGACATGGTCTAAAAAATACTTAATTATCTCTTGTTTATGAACACTTTGAGATGAACTATGAAAAAAGCTTGTTGAGGTTGTATATGGCTTTTTGCTGAATAATAATAATTTTACTTTGTATCAAAACATTTTAGAGCCCAATCCTGGGAGGAGTTCCAAGGAAGTGTAATAGGCTACCTGGTTAGATCTCATTTGGAGGATGAGGGCATATCCACTGTCCTGATTCGCCTCTCATTTATAATTTATAATATAGTATACAATTGTATTATTATAGTTTATAATATATGGGGGGACTGGGGCCTAATTTTGAGACAAGAATAAACATGTATAAACACAGGAGGGAAAATGGTAGGGAGAACAAGGGAAACAGTGATACAAGACACAGTTGTGTGGTCTAGTTAGTGTGTTACATGCTAATTCCAATTTAATTACAAGTAAGAATAAATGATAGACTCCTTGCATTTGGAATGAACAACCCACATCGTCTGTCTGTCTGAGGTTGGGGGAACAGTGCTGGGGTTCTCCAGCCAGTACTGCTTGTCCCCTACTGTGCTAGTTGGTGCTTCTGCCTTTTACTGCTCTCAGGAAGGCCTTTGGTAGGCCATTGACTTCAGTGGAGTTACTCCTGCGCTATAGTGGCATGGAAAAAGCATCAGGTCTCTCATCTCTACATTTCTTTATATTGGTCTTTCTCTTACAATACTGTCTTGCCTAAGAGTATTTAAAATGTTTCCTTTTTGTTATGCAACAATATTTGTTTCAACAAAGAAAGATGCTCAGAATACCATAATCTTTCTCGCCAAACAGTGTTTATAGCCCTACGTACAAAGAACTATGATAGTGATTTCTAGCATCTGTTTGTTAAAGTCATTCCCTCGAAGTAGTGATATGCACAATTCACTGGGGATGACGACTCTTCTTTTTTTTCTTAGCATACATATTTTAATTGGTGGTCACTTTCTTAAACAGCTATTAAGTTCCATTATCTGATGGCTGAACAAAGGTTGTATTATTTGCTTTTTATAATGACTTCCAGAAGAAAGGTCCAATAACTGGGGCCCTTATTCATGAGAAATGTCCCACTATAATCAGCATGATTTTCACATAAGCAAGAGCAATAGGATTGGGCCCCAATTTATTTCTAGAACATGATAATACTTTATATAGTATTACAAAAGGGGCTGATTGTTGGGGTACCTTCCGAGACCTCTTCCACTCAGGTCCCCAAGAACTCAGTTCAACTCTGGTCTCATCACTCAGGTTCCTTTAATGGAATTTAATGTAATAACCCAAATTTCTGCACCCAGAGGTGGTGGTGTGAAGCTAATGGTCCAGACTTTCCAATCAAGCCATGCACCTACAGTGGGGGCCAGGAGCAGCTTCCATATGTGTTTAACTAGTTGGAGTGAGTCAGAAGAAGCTGCAGAAAAAAAAGCTGTAGGCAGCTTGGGCTTGTGGATCTAGGTTGGTCCCTGGAAGACACTGAGTCAGCTGAGCCACCTCTTAACCCAGAGGGAAGATGCTGGGCCTAATTATTCTCCAAGAGTGGGTTGCTCTTGTGCTCTTTGTTTCCAGCCAGGCTTTAAAAATCTGGAGTCTAGTACATTTGTATCCTGATTCTGTCACTGATTTCTGCTGCAATTAGGAAAACTGATGTGCAAGACTCCGAAAATCTGCCACTATTTGGCGGTGAGGCAATGATAGCTAACCTTTTAAAGCATTGTGATCTGATATCAGGTTTGCTCAGTACAACTCTGTCTCTCCTAGTTCTTTCTGCTAGTTTAAGTGCGAAGATAATTTGTGTTTCTCCAAATTTTAAATTGCTTATATCTATTGGTGATGGTGGAGAAAAATGGTTTGTTATGCTGGAATTCAGTCGTAAGGATTCTGTCCACCAATATTGGACTCAGAGCCACATATCTTAATTTTTTTGTGGGGCATGAAGTGTGAGCTGTATGTAGTAAACACAGCAAAATGACACCTAGATATTAGCAACTTTGAAGGGGTTAAACTGTGTACAACAGTGCAAAAAGTGGGATTAGCAGTCCTTACTACCACACAGGGGACCTGTGCTGGTCCATCTGTTCTGGACTGAACATTAATTGTTGGTGAAGAGTCAGAAACTGAAAGTCCTGAGGTCAAATTCCCATCTCATTTAATGTGTACGCAACTTGGTTTGAATTAAGTGAATTCACTGGGGATGACTACTTTTTTTTTTTTCGTAGCATACATATTTTATGTATTTTACATATTTCTCATTATATTCATAAAGTGAGAGTAAGATCTAGTCCAAATGTTTACATTAATAGCACAAAAAGTGACTGCTTGCCTATTGCTTTCCTCACAGTGCCCTTGCTCAGTGTTTCACAGTTGTTCAAGGCACACGTGCTAAATTGGAGTATTTAAACTGACTTCTTTCATAAGACAGGACGTGGGCAAGAAAAGGTCTTTAAATTTTCTCCGGTGCTAAACTGTGGAAAGGAAATTACAAAAAAAATAAAAGGCAAAAATTGTGAAGATTGGTTCAGGGAGTATGCTGTATTAATTGTTATAGGACAGAGAGAGAGTGATCTTCCTGGCATTACCTATAAATATGCTCACAGCCAACCATGTGCATTACGTTGGATCATGTCTGATGTATACGTGTGTCATAAATATAAAGGGAAGGGTAACAACCTTCCTGTATACAGTGCTATAAAATCCCTCCTGGCCAGAGGCACAAAATCCTTTTACCTGTAAACGGTTAAGAAGCTCAGATAACCTGGCTGGCACCTGACTAAAAGGACCAATAAAAGGACAAGATACTTTCAAATCCGGGGTGGGCGCGGGAGGGGGGGAGAAAGGGAGGTTTTGGTCTGTCTGTTCAGTGTGCTTGCTGGACACAGATCAAGGAAGCAAGCAATCCAACTCCATTAGAATTAGTAAGTACTAGCAAGGGAATGCGTTAGCTTAATTTTGATTTGGCTTATGATTTTCTCTGTGCTGAAAGGAAGGTGTATTCCTGGTTTTCTTTTTGTAACTTTAAAGTTTGGTCCAGAGGGAAATCCTCTGTGTTTTTGAATCTGATTGCCCTGTAAGATTATCTTCCATTCTAATTTTACAGAGGTGCTTCTTTTACCTTTTTTCTTTCTAATAAAGTTCTGTTTCTTTCAGAATCTGATTGGGGTTTTTTTTTTTTAGTGTCCTAAAAAAACCCAAGGTTGGTCTGTGCTCATCTTGTTTATTCTCAAGCCTCCCCAGGAAAGGGGGTGTTGAGGCTTGGGGGGATATTAGGGGGGAGTAGGAATTCCAAGTGGTCCTTTCCCTGAGTTTGTCTAAATCACTTGGTGGTGTCGGCATTACCTAATCCAAGGTACAAGTGAGAATTTGTGCCTTGGGGAGTTTTTAACCTAAGCTGGTAGAAATAAGCTTAGGGGGTCTTTCATGCAGGTCCCCACGTCTGTACCCTAGAGTTCAGAGCGGAGAGGGAACCCTGACAACGTGTAACACACAAGTCAAAAGCATTGGGTTAGGACTCTTATGGACCTCAGACATTTTGGATGAGCTTTTCTGACTTGTGGAAGTATAAAATATACTGTCCTTCTATGAGTATGAGGGAAGGAGAGAACGTGACTCCTTTGAGCGACTTCTCTTGTTAAAAAGAAAAGGAGAACTTGTGGCACCTTAGAGACTAAGTATCCAGCCTATTATTTACTGTCTCACCGCTAAGGGAGTTCTCCTTTGGCTTGGGCAGTAAAGGCTTCTGCTTTTGGTGTTGAAAGACCCTTCTAAGATCCCATGATGCCCATGTGATTTGTTTGTATCAAAGAATGTGGGTTGTCACAACACCTTTCTTGTCTCAGACGTTTGCAAGCTTGTTCAGAAACCATCTTCTGCATGTGCAAAAAAAAAAAATTAGTATTTATTTGAAGTTATAAATTACAGCAGGCTGCCTTTCTTTGCCCTGGGTGACTACCCCATTGGCTAAAACAAACAAAAGAATGCAAAAAGACTATCCATGAATAGAACCATGCCCATCCCTCAGCCTGCTCCTTCCTTAGTAGCCTGAGAAAAGACAGAGAGAAAAGATGGCTTTGCAACATGGCCAAAAGTTTAACAAATCTGGGCACTGGTGGGTCAGGGAGAGCAAATTCTAAAACCAAGGACCCCTCACCTCAGAAGTTTCCTTTCTTTTATTCCATGAATACTCCATCTCAAGTGGTTCTGCTGATCTCATCTATGACCATATGTCACAGAGAGAGACAATCTCTCAGGTGTCCAGGTCCCAAACCATTTAAGGCATTTATAATTTAAAACTGACACCTCAAGTTCTACTCAGAAGCTTACTGAAAGCCAATGAATATTATGGCGCACTGGTTTAATGTGCTCCCAAGGTGCAACTCAGTAAATAGATCACAGCATTCTGCACTTGCTTCAACTTTTAAATGCTCCTAAACTGTAATCCCTCATGGAGTGTATGATAGCAATCTAATCTTGAGGTGACAAAGGCATGGATAATTGTGATACGGTCAATATCAGAGAGAAAAAGTCAGAACTTGTCTTGCCAGATGCAGATGGAGAAAGTGCTGTTTCATGGCGGGGAAGGAGAGAGCAATACCAACCAGGTATCACCTTGATGCATTTTTCTATTCTGTAAGGCAATGATGGTGCAGTATGAAATCCTAGATGAAATAGAAACTGTGCATTACTTCTGTTGACAAACTTAAAATCCCATTTGGCTAATGTTAACATGAGCTACACAGGTAACCAAAGGAGAATATATACTTACACTTATACTTACTATACACTCATGGAGCAGTAGTTACAGAAGCATTCATTTAATATTGTTACAAGCTACTGTTAATTATTATGAGTGACAGGAGAGCAGTTTGCAGATGAACTACTGTATAGAGGAAAAAGAACGAGGAGTACTTGTGGCACCTTAGAGACTAACAAATTTAGTCCAAGGTGCCACAAGCACTCCTCGTACTTTTTGCTGATACAGACTAACACAGCTACCACTCTGAAACCTGTATAGAGGAAGAAATGCTGTTCAGTTTAAGAAGGAATACTTTGAGCCTTTGGCAGTTTTGTCAATGTTTTCCATTACAAATAAGAAGTTTAACATTATACATTAAAAGCTTGTGTATTTAAACCTTTTATGGTCCATACCACTTTAGGTAGAATTACAGTAAATTGCCACACTTTATTTCTGTAATTATCTTGTAAAAGTGCCAGTTGATATTGTCCTGAAGTTTATGTTCAGCACACGTTAACACCAGTCATATTTTGGACAGCTTGCATACGCTCAATTTGATTGTCTCTTAGGGAAATAAAATTGTTTAAAAATACATCTCTATTAAAAAGATCTAAAAATTATGTACTTTGAATAATTAAATGAACTACAGAGAGGAGAAGGTTGATAATCAGCTCACGTATAGTATGATTATAACAATCTGCAGAATCATTTCTTGTATTCATACATTTTTCCAGGATTATATGTAATTATGAAACATTTTTTTTTAATCTCTGTAGGAGCTTGGAAGTAACAGCCCTCCGCAGAGGAATTGGAAGGGAATTGCAATTGCACTGCTGGTGATTCTAGTTGTATGTTCACTCATCACTTTGTCTGTCATTCTTTTAACCCCAGGTAATCTCTCTCTCTCTCTCTCTCTTTTTATATATATATATACACGCACATATATATAATTTCTTACTGAAGACATTTTGATTCATAATGTAATTTTCAAAATGACTTATAAGTATGACATTAACTCTTGTCTTTGCTCATTTTAACTTCTGGCTGCTTGAATTTCAGTATCCAAAGTAGGCACAGAGTGACCTATATGATGCACAGTTGGGACCTGCCATTATACACCCACTCAAAATCCCCACTGGCTTCCGTATATGTGAAATTAATTAAAGTCATGGGTGGTTGCCTCCTGGTGTATTTTCAGATCCCTGGGTATATATAGAAAACTTTGTTTAAAATGTGCTAATACTGAACATGAAATTTTTATATCCAGCCACATCAGTGTATATGTATCTCTCACTGTCATATACACACAATAAATCAGAGAGAACTGAAGGTATTTATTTAACAACTGATTTGCAAAAATAATATTAATATGCCTATTCAGCAAGTCTGGACAATGTAAGTTCCTACACATGGATGTTTAATTTTGCTGCAAGTTTTCTTTATTCTAATTTATCCAAGACACATTTTTAGTGGAAGTCCTTTTTCTGTTGGGATAGCAAACATTTAAACCGGGATAGAAGCCCAGATAGAAGGCAACACTGAACATGTTGCAAAGAAAAGAAAAAATTCATTGATTTCTCCCAATCAGACAGATTATTTAAAATAAGTGAACTGAGATGCATATATCAGTGGTAAATATTGGTCTGAAAATATTCTGTATTGGAAATGTTATTCATTTGGTTTGTATTTGAATGTGCTTTTTAAGTTCCATAGCCTTGGAATTTGCAAACCATTGATGAAGCTATATATTTTCCTGATTAATTTTCACTCAGTTGCATTTGTATATTTTTTGCATAATTATTAGTATACTTTATGAATCAATAATTAGATGTTACAAATTCATTTGTATATTTTAGTATTTGCCGTTTAGGTTAATTTAGCATTAATTGAATCATCACACTGGAAAGCTTAGATATGATGGACCAAATTTAAGTTAGACCCCTAACAACCCTGTTAGTCTCCCTTAGCCTGTGGTTATGTTGATGTAATTTACACACTATGGAGCTAGCAGAAAGTGTAAACAGGCTGTGAAAAATTCCTATAACTCATAACCAAGGGACAAATAGAAGTGCTATCTGGGCAAGTAAACGAGTCAGATTATCTGGCCACTGGAAAAGGGCTACAAAGTAAGCAAAGAATGGGCTGAATGATAGCAGGCACAGAAGCTTGGAGCTGCTTCTCAGTCAGGGAGGAGGCCAGATTGTCTGGGCAAGGAGCAAAGAGGACAAGGCTGCCACTTGTGAGGAAAGGTGGCTGAACAGAGCATGCTGGAGTGCTAGACTGTGCTGCTTTCCCTGTATTATGGAGATATCCACTATGTACACCCAAGGCTGGGAGGTTCGTAGCCACCACTCTCAAGAGAAAACAAAGGGTAGTGGTGGTTGGTGACTCCCTTCTAAAGGGAGATCCATCTGCAGGCCTGAGCTGGCATCCCAGGAGATGTGGTGCCTGCCAGGGACCCATATCTGAGATGTTACGGAAGGATTACTGAGGATCATCTGGACCTCAGACTATTACCCCATGCTGCTCACTCATGTGGGCAATAATGATACTGAAAAAGATATGACTCTGAGCAGATCAGAAGGACCACAGGACTCTTGGAGTGCGGGTGAAAGAGTTGGGGGCACAGATGGTGTTCTCTTTGATCCTTCCAGTGAAGGGTAGGGGTTCCAGCAGAGAGAGACATATTCTGGAGGTGAATGCATGGCTGCACAAATATTGTTGCCAACAGGGCTTTGGTTGTCTTGACCATGAGATCCTGTTCCAAGTAGAGATGGGGTCCACTTTCAAGGAAGGGGAAGAGTATCTTCAGATACAGACTGGCAAACCTAGTGAGGCGGGCTTTAAACTACGTTTGATGGGGCAGAAGACAAATGCCAACAGATAAGTCCAAAATATGGAGAATGGTAGGAATCTGTGGGGGACATGGGAAATTGCAGCATGGACAAAGGAGAGACAAGGAGGAATATAGAGCAGAAATCTAATAATCATCTTAGAGGTCTGTATACTAGTGCAAGGAGTATGGGGAATAAGCAGGCAGTACTAAAAATACTAGTGAATAATCACAAATAGGATATAATTGGCATCACAAAAATTTGGTGGGATAATTCACTACTGAAATATTGGTATAGAAGTGCTCAGGAAGGACAGGCAGGGAGAAAAGGGAGGAGGTGTTTCCTTGTATATAAAACGTGTATGTGTGCACTGAGGTTGGGATAGAAGTGGGAGGCAGAGGTGTTGAAAGTCTCTGGGTAAGATATAAGGGATAGAAAACAAGGGTGATGTCATGGTAGGGTGTCTACTATAAACCACTTACCCAGGAAGACATGGATGAGACTTTTTAAAAACAACTAACATAATCGTCCAAAGCACAGGACTTGGTGCAGATGGGGGGGCGTCAACTATGCAGACATCTTCGGGAAAATAATATAGCAGGGCACGGATTATTCAGCAACTTCTTGGAATGCATTGGAGACCACTTTTTATTATAGAAGGTGGAGAAAACGACTAGGAAAGAGGCTATTCTAGATTTGCTTCTGACAAACAGGGAGGAACTAATTGAGATTCTGAAGGTGGAAGGCAGCTAGCTTGGGTGAAAGTGATTGTGAAATGATGAGGTTCATGATTCTAAGGAATGGTAAAAGGGAAAAGAGCAGAATAAAGACAGTGCACTTCAAGAGGGCAGACTGTAGCAAACTCAGAGAATTGGTAGACAAGATCCCATGGGAAGCAAGCAAAAGGAAAAAAGAATTCAGGTGAGTTGGCAGTTATTCAAAGAGACGCTATTAAGGGCACAAGAGCAAACTATCCCAATGCATAGGAAAGATAGGAAGTATGGTAAGAGGCCACTCTAGTTTAACCAGGAGATCTTCAATGACCTGAAACTCAAAAAAAACAAAACAAAAAAAAGTCATACAAGAGGTGGAAACTAGGTCAAATTACAAAAGGATGAATATAAAAAACCAACATAAACATGTAGGAACATAATTAGAAAGGCCAAGGCATAAAATGAGCTCAATCTATCTAGGGACATAAAGGGTAAACAAGAAATGTATTTGTAAAATTCTGAGATGCAAGAGGAAGACCAGTGATAGGATAGGCCCCATTACTAAATGAGGAGGGAAAGACAGTAACAGAAAATGCAACAATGGTCAAAGTGTTTCATTTTTCACCAAAAAGGTTAGCAGTGACTGGATGACGAATACAGTGAACATCTGTGTGAATGGGTTAGGATCTGAGGCTAAACTAGGAAGAGTTGGGCTGATCTAACCCCAGTTAGAGGGGAGAGGATTCTTCCGGGGATCAAGAAAGGTAAATTTGGGAGCATGTATGTCATGATATACCCAAAGCCACCCTAGTGACTGAAGTATATTTCTTTCTTTTCAAGGAGAGGATTTCTTGTTTGAGGGGATGGCAAAAGCTAGAAAGAATTATGCTGAAACTCAAAGCAATTAAAGTCAGTTCTGGCCCTTATGTTTGAAAACCTATTGTTAACAGTGGTAAATTTGAAGGAGTATTTCAAAGTCTTCGGAGGTAAAGATTTTTTTAAAAAAACCCTCTATAACACATGGATTAACATTATGTTATGTTATTAGGATGTATGTCCCCCCTTACACTGGTCTTTGCCAACAGTTCAAGTCACACAAGTGAAAACCACTATTGTTATGTCAGTTGCTATGATTTCCCTAAGAAACTTCCCGGTTTGGTGTAATTAACAGAATCTGCTCTGCAAGGATCTAGGACTGGAAAAAGAAGGATTTTATGCAGGTCAGGAATGAAGGACATAAAGAGAGCTTTGAGAGGAAGCTTGCATCACAACTGCTTGGTGTCTCGAGCCCATGCTGTCCACACCTCATTTTCAGGAGCAAATAATTTATATTATTATTCTAATTATTTATTATTTTATAAAACTTTTAAAAACTAGTTAGGTAAACTGAGATTTTTGCTTCTATGTGTTAAATACTGTAGTTGGATTAGTTGGTCTCAAGTGTCTCAAAGGCAACTGGGATGTCTAGCATTAGAAAAAAATAGACTACATCTTGTAGATCTAGAAACAGAAATAATCACTGGTCATTAGTACTTGTAGTTGGTCTAAATCTGCCTTAATAAAATGTAATCTTTTTGTAAAAATCTTCCTGTGAAATACACTTGATAGGAATTAGTATGTTTAGCGCAGTAGTGACAGTTAAGTTTCATGTTATCTCAGGATCATTCAGAATATATTGCTTCCAGTTTCTAATACCACTAGTCTGAGCAACTACTTTGAAGATGAAGAGTGCTTTATAATCTTTTTCTTCTCATCCCAAAGCATCTTAATGGACACAGGGAGCAGTACAGTGTCACCATTCGTTTCTGTCCATGGTCTGTTCCTCCATGAAGCCCAGCCTGGTCATGACCCTGCATACCATATCCCACCATTGAGTTGGAGGTTGGCCTCTAAGTCTGACTGACTTTGGTTGCATGTGTGGGGTTTTTTTTGGCATCCTATTACATGTTTGTCTTCTGCAGTGTCCCCACATTCTGAAACTTTTCATTTGCAGCCAGTCCTGTACCCTGATTTCACATCCTACTCTTCTTTGAACTTTGTTTGCCTTAAAATCATTCCTTCTTTACACGTTATCTTCCAAAGAACTGTCATTGTTACAGCCTTCGGCCTTCTGATGTGTGTTTCATTTAATGCAGTTGGTTTCAGACCAGAGAGTAATGCTTTTAAGTAAACTGGTTTGATACATTTTCACTTTGGTACCAAATGTAATGGTGAAGTTATCGATGGATAAAAACCAAATTCTGTGTAGCATTTGTATCTAAAGAACATCTCCTTTTAATCACATCCTTGGTGAAACTGGTTAAGCTTCCTAGGTATACATAAAAATTGTACTTATTCTGTGACTTCTTTGCTGCTGCTGCATTTCAACACTTTATCTGTTTCCCCTTTTCCAATATACAGCCACCTTATCTTACAGCAAACTTTGATTTGAACGTGTTGCTTAATTTTCCATCAATTCTGACAATACTAGAGGATTTGTACGCTTTTATAATTGTAGTTATCCTATAAGTAAACCATGTGATTTTGTGGCTTTCCATGTTTTCTCTCCAAACTGAATCCAGTACCTTCATGTAGTTGATGAAAACAGCAAACATCTTAAATCACCATTGTCCCTTTTTTCCATCAACTGTCAGAGCATGAATCAGCCTAATCTGAAGCTGCACTAAATCTTACCTACCACTTCCTCTAAAAGTGGCCTTAATCTGTTGACAATAACTTTCCCAATATTTATAATAATCTTACGGCTCTATAATTATTCACATTGGTAGGATCTCTTTTTTTCTGAATTGGTACAACTATTGCCTTTAATCAGTCATTGGTATCTCCTCTTGTTCCCATACCCTATTATATATTTTTTCCAAATGCTTTGAATAGTGCTTGTCCTGCCAGCTTTTAGCAGCTTATCTGTTATATTGTCTAACCCTGTAGCTTTCCCATTTTTAGCTGCCTTATTTCTCTTTCTATTTCTATTTCTTCTTCTGATGGTGGTTCAATGCTGGTAGCCATTCTACATTGCAAGCTGCCCTGTTCATCCAGCATGTCTAGAATGCTTGCATCTGGATGAAATACAGGGTTCAGCACTTTGTTAAAATGCTCCTTCCATATTTCCAGCACCTCTTTGGCATTTGTTGTCAGTTCACCGGTAGCCTTTCTTATGACTTGCATCATTGACCTGATTGTGTGTCCATACAGCTTAACCATTTTTATATTGTTCTCATATCTTTTTTTCTTGATGCCTCTTCTAGTTGTTGAGCCTCTTCTTTCCAGCACTTTTGCTTGTTCAGTCTTCACTGCTTTGCACACTTTTACTACTTCTTCTTTCCTAGCAGTCTTGGCTTGTTTACACTTTTCTTGTAATGTTCTTGTTTCATTGTTGTCCAGCTTTCCCATGTTTTCTTATGCCTTCCAATAACTTTCTCCACTGTATTTTGTACTGCTTCCTATAATATTTCCCATCTGTTCTGTAGTGACATTTCTTCATCATAAATTAACGGCCTGAAATGCCCTCCAAGCCTCATCTTGTATGCTTCCCTCACAGAGCTATCCTTTGACTTATCAAGATCAAATTTGCACCCATCTTTGCTTTGCACTTTAACTTAATCTTTCCCATTAGTTGTTCATGATCACCGCCATGCTCGGCACTTCTGTAGAGTTTAACATCCATCAATTATCTTCTATGCTTTTGACTGATAATCATGTGGTCAATCTGGATTTTAGTTTGCCCATCTGGTGAGTTCCATGTAACCTTGTAAATATCTTTGGCAGGACTTGTTTTCCTCAGCGTGCATCTCACAGCTAGTTCTTAACCTTTCCTTGTTATCATTCATAATGTTGTCTAGGCATGGCTAAGTCTAATAATGCATATTGCTGTGTCCAACACAAATAATAGCTTTTGCTTGCAGTTAACTAGCAGATTTAATTGCATTGTGGGGCATGTAATTTCCTGCCTAATACCTAGAACTAAACAGGTGTCACAACAATACTTGCTGTGTATTTCTAAAGCTTCAAACAGTAATTCAGATCCTACTTATTGTTCCCAAGAGAAGAACAAATGTTCAATAAGATAACTTATATATGAATTTATGACATTAGTTCCATACAAATATTGACATTAATAAAAATAATAAAAAGAAGAGCTCTGTATAAGCTAAAAAGCTTCTCTTTCACAAACACAAATTGGTCTAATAAAAGATATTACCTCTCCCACCTTGACATTAATATAGACATTGTCTTTTCATCTTCTTTTGTAAAGGATATAAGCAGTACTAAAACCAAAGAAAAATTATTAACCCAAATTTCAAGGATTTTTATTATGACACAAAATAAAACTTGAATTTGTAGAACTAATTGGAGCAGATATTCATTATATTGATAATGAGGGATACAGGCAGAACTAGTGATATCTTACTTATTGTTAAAAGAGAATCAGACTGAAGAAGTAAAAAATACAATATAGAAAAGTGCAGGAACTTGTTCATTTTATGTTGCTTGCTCATACTATGAATCTCCACTGATTCCTATATTTCCCAAGAGTCTTCTAATAGCATTTGTGTTTAATTCCAAATACCATAATATGAAGGTCATGGGGGAGGAAAAAATCATAGCTTGTTAGATACTATATCACACATGTAGAATATGTTTATTCTGGTACTCTTGACTGGGTTTAGGTTACTTTCCTCAAGCTAATACTGAGGAATGTAAGTTGTTCCATGTAGTGATAATATTTTGCTTGTATATAGTGCTTTTCATCCATAGATGTCAAAGTGCTTTATAGAGACATTATTATCCCCAGTTTACAGATGGGAAAATGGAGACACAGAGGTGCTATGACTCCCCCAAAGTCACACAGCCAATATTTAAAAGCAGGATGATATACTTAGGTCTCATATTACCGGGTCTCATATTACCAGGATGATCTACTTAGGTCTCATATTACCAGGACATAATTTTTTTCTCAAAGTAGAACAGATTATTCATCTAAAATTTGAAGTATTAAATTAAATAATTAAATCTAAACTAGTTTTATAAAATAACTGTACAAAGTAAATTTTGTGAGGTGCTATTCTTCCTTTGATATTTTTTTTTTGTGAAAAACTGATCTTTATTTTCCAGAAATATAGAAACTTATTCTCTCATTTCTCCATCTTCTTCTTCTTCTACTCCTCTGATGTACAGGACATTGTTACATCTTATCAAAACTTCATCAAGGTGTCCTGACAACACACCATCTATGTATTCTTCTGTATTTGCAAGCTGCATGTTCATGTAGCCGTGGACAGACCCCAGGTAGCCCTTGTACTCCATCCCCCACTTCAGCTTCAGCTTCACCATCACCGACTTCCCTGTCAGGAAGGGCTTGGAGTTCAGGGGCAAGCTCATGGTAACGCGGCGTGGCACAAAGCAGCGGTAAAAACAAAAATTACTCATAGGGCCGCACGTGCGCCTGCTGGAGTCTAATTGTCTGTTCATTTACTTGCTAATTTGCAAAAGCATTTTCTTATCTATTAGTGCAAATTAGTGAGTTTCTACTCTACTTGATTTCTGCTTTTCAGTCTTTAATTTACTAAAATATGAAGGTTTGCTGTCTGTGTACGAATGTGCACCAATTGTTAAGCAGTTCAGCTGTCAGTTTACTGCACAGTATAACAATGTAACTCTTTTTATCTTTTAACACTTGAATTCAACTCTGACTCCAGTAATCTACAATATATATATAATCTACATAATATATGTATGGATTGTTATGATTCTAGTTGAATATATATTCAACTGGAAATACAAAAATCTATCAAGTTAGTTGGGGACCTGGGAAATGTTAGCCCTTCAATGAATAACTCAATAAAATTTAAAATGGAAATGGAAAAGAGATGGTAGACTATTCTGCAATGTAATAATAAACATTAAGGGGGAAAAGAGTCTTTAACAACAGACAGAAAATACACTATACAGTATGCATACAAATTCATATTTAGACTAAAAATACGAATTGCAGTCTTCTGATAGCTTACATGATGAGCAGCTTGTCTTTCCATGAATTAACTGAGCATTTTGGGAATTTAAAAGAGTATTTCTGAGTCTGTTGCTGTGAAACCAACATCTTGCTAAAAAATTACATAATTTGAGATGTTGACAGCGTGGACACCTAGACTAAAAGATCACAAATATGGTTTTATTTAAATACCATCTTAGCATTAGGAGAGTTTTACTCTTCAAACATTACACAGTATAGTTGCTTGAAGATGTCTATTTTTCTAAACTAGATGGTTAAAAACAATGCTTAGAAGTACTAGATTCAATTTAAAGTTATAAAATGCAATTTATAACAAAAAAATTACTTGGCAAGTATGTGAATGGTCAGAATGCTGAGAAAAGTGGGTTCAGTTGTCTTTTCAGGTAACATTTCCATACTCTGTCCAGTGTATTTTCAATGATTTTAATAAGGCATTTAATAAAGTTTCTCAGAGGAAACTAATGTTATGCAAAAAAAAAATATCTGGTGTCATAATAAAATTGGTGATCTGGATTGAAAGTTGGCAAACTAGCAGGGAATTTAGGGTCACAATAAATGGAATCTGACACTTTTTGAATGCTGCAAGTGAGTTTTCACAGTGCCAGTTCTATTTAATTTTTATCTAAATGATTCAGAAATGGGAATGATGTATGGTGTCCAAATTTGCAGGTGATCTGCTAAAGTGCAAAAGGAATTAAGCACTATGGAATTTGCTTGTAATAAGTGCAAGGTAATAAGTGCTTCTGACGGGAGAAATGTTAGCAAAAAATACCTTAAATAATATATTAATGGAAGCTGAGGTGGGGAGAGGCTGTAGTAATGGCATGCAGTAGTTTGAAGGTAGAGACTCAATGTGTGGGATCAGCAGCAAGAAAGGCTAATAAGGTTCCATGGTGTATAAACGGGGATTAGGTATAAATCAAGAGAGATAATAGTTCTACTCTGTAAAGCCCTTTGTAAGACTACACTTGGAATACTGTGTCCAATACTGGGCTTTGAATTTTAAAAAAGGTTATTCTTGGGAAGGTGCACAAGAAGTCAAGAAATCTTTTTTGGGGATTAGGAGTTCTGTTTTGCGAGAGAAGGTTTTAAGAGTGGAACATGGTTAGCCTTGAAAAAAGGAAGAGTGAGAAGAGAGTTTATTAGAGTAAGTATTTAAAGGGTTCCTACTGACTGAGACCTTGAGGAAAGACCTGTATAGATTACAGAAGGATGGCATAGTGAGAGGTCTCACTCTGAATTTTGTTAAGGATAAGTATAAGAGGGAGCCGGGGGAGAGATGTTGTTTCCTGAAGACAGCAAGTAGGCCTTGGATACTACTGAGAGAAGTGGGTGAAGCAAGCGGTATTGACAACATTTAAGAGAAGCACAGATCTTTATCTGGGGGGTGGGAGGGGTTGATTTCAATGGACTTAAAACCAGCCTGTACTCTGCAAGAGTGATGGCAATGGCAAAGCTCCTATTGACTTCAATGGGACCAGGATTGGCACCTTAAGTGAATTACGGGATGTTCCTGCTGCAAAGCAGACTTTTTTTCTCTGTTTTAGTCAGGGAATATATTGGTGAACCAAAGGGAGAAGGGTCTGCTACTTGACTGTTGTGATTCTAGACTTTCTGTCCTAAGTCACTGAAAATATTTATCAGCAGAAATATGCAAAGCCAAAATTTGAACCCAACAGAAAAGGTACTTTCAGACAGAGGGGAGTCAGTTATGTAGGAAGACAAAACCCAATGCCAAAGAGGAGAATTGCTGTAATCTACTGGTAGTTTGGCTAATAATGATACTGTGCATATGTAATATATACCCGATATTCTGGTAGCAATGAGTTCTTTCATATGTTATGCGTATAAGTTTGTCTAAAGCAGCTAGTGATCTAGGACATGTAAGATAAATATAATTGGAGATTTGTGTCCTGACAAGCAATAATGACTTTCAGTTAGCAATACCTTTTAATCTCATGTATTAATGGGTCCATTTACCTAATGACTTTAAAAAAAAAAAAAGATTTCTGGAAGTACTAGCTATTTCCATAAATGATGTTTCAGCACAGGAAAATGAGGATTGACTGCTGTTTCCTTTCTGGAAGTAAGGAAGTGTTTGCAGGGGTCGACATTTTAAAAAAAATATACATCAGCATTCACTACCATCTAGTAACATCTGAGATGGCACGGTCTCCCTTTTAGCTGAGCACGTGAAATAATTGTGTGGAATCTCTTGGCAAATGTGGACTTACTAATGGTGGGCACTCTACTCCTAGAAAATGTACCACATATAGTTCTGTATCTCAGAATTCGATTGCTCATATCCACCGAGATCTGATGGTGCGGAGGGCGGGATGGGCTATTTGGCTGTTCAGATTATTTTTACATATGATCTAGTGGTTACGGTTAAACAGAAATAATAATGGAAAAGGTTAATATAATTTTCTTATTCTTGTGATGTATTATGGTTAGTGGGACTGAGAGATATGATCTCTATTTGAAACTGGCTCATGGCCATAGGAACTTGTGTTAAGGTAGGATATTGGGTTTCTTTTCACTTACCGCTTAGGATATATGGCGGGTAAGATTTGTTCTAAATTTCTCATTTTCTGTAAATCAGTATTTTACCAGTCTGAAAAAATTGATTTATTAGTCTGTATGAAAAAACATGTAATCATTATATCTGTAATCTTTTACTATGCATACAGGAAATGCTCATTGAATTGGGGTGACAGGGTGTCCTAGTGGCTAGAACACTGGACTGGAACTCGAGACCTAGGTTCTATTTCCAGCTCTGCCATTGGCCTGCTGGGTGACCTTGGGCAAGTCACCCCCTTGTGCCTCAGTTTTCCCTGGGGAATATGGGAATAATGATACTTATCTCCTTTGTAAAGTGATGAGCAATGTCCTGATGAAAAAGTGTTATGTAAATAAGAAGTAGGCATTATTATTATAGACTTCAGTAGGAGTCTTACTTGTTTTTGAGCTGTAGGACCTGCCCCTAAAGTCCCAACAATTTTACAATAATTACATGATATATATCAGGTTTTTTTTAAATGTGTAACCTGGTGCTGCTTTGTTTCTTTTTAGATGAGCTTACAAATTCATCAGAAACCAGATTGTCTTTAGAAGATCTCTTCAAAAAAGAGTTCATAGTTCATAATCCAGAAGCCAAATGGATTAATGGTATGTGTATATATTATCAAGCAGTTTGAATGCAGATAGAAGCATTTTTATGATGAATCGAGACACTGTCATTAGTGAAGCCATGAAAAAGTCATAAACCACCACTGGTTCATTAGAAGTTTTGTTGTGTTTGCAATATGTTACTCATTTTTAATATATACTCTATATAAGTATCTGGTAACCTAGGTATTGTGTTAATGTTACATATGGAATTTGATCCAGATCACCTCGGTCATACTGGATGGCATTTTTTAATTGTACCAGCAGTTCCAAATCACTTGTGAGAACCTTTATGAATATGCAGGAACTCTTTTAAAACTGAACCTTGTCTGTGGATTTACAACAAAATTAAGACATTGAAGGAACAGGTTTATTCAGATCTAAACTTCAGGGTGTGCAAATGGTTCTGACACATAACATATGGAAACACATTTTATGTTGAACTTCAACATATTTGTACAGCTCTAGTTATTCTCTGATGCCTGTGCATTGTATTTCAGGTTCTGTTTGTTTAGATGCTTTAAGAATTGTGCACAATGTTCTAAAAATAATGCATATTGTTAAGACTCGTATACCTGAAAAGTCCTTGTCATCTCATTCAAATCTTTATTATGTTTTTTTTTTCTTGATCAGATACAATGTTTCACATTCTTTCCGTTAGCAAGAAATTTTCAAATAACACTGTGTCCTTCCCCGTCTTTGTGTCATCATAATTGTGTAGCATTCAAGATGTTATAATCAGAGGAATAACAATAGGCTTTGTGCAAAATAAAGTATTTGAAGAAGAGTTATGAAAATAGGAAGTCTTATGTAGCTGCAGAGTTTATAAATTAAGTGTAATCAGAACGATTTATCCTTCACGTTGAAAAGATAGATATTTAAAGATACCAAAGCTGGCTTCCATGACAGAATCAGTAAGAATTAGAAACACCGATTGTCCAGTAAAAGGGCACTAATGGAATTAACTTTGACAACCTTCTCTGGAGACTGAAGTGGAGTTGCATCTCCCAAGTGGAAGTTCCTAGGTGTGTTTTGCTTCAGGCAAGGGAATAGATGCGGCGGGTGGGCTCTTTCATGAAGTGAAGCATGCATTCCATCTTTGAGGAACCAACCCTTGGCCCTAGTCCTGCCTTCGCCCTGCCCTTCCATTTATGGGGAGGTTGGCCTACACAATAGCACTAACCTGCAGCAACTGTGTTCATGGAAATGCCAGGATTCCCAGTGCATCTGTTCCCTGAATAGGTGTGCAAGAGAGAAGAAGGAGCCTTGCTTTGTCTCGTCCTCCACCCTGCTTTGCCATGTTTGTTCCAATTCCAATTACCTTACTCTATGATTAAATTAATCTTCTCTATAGAATATTGATTAAGTCCTTCTCCTGTGCATGAAACTGAATAACTCTCTCATTCACGGTAAACACATGGTGTGAGCAGCCTGCACACAAGTGCCGCTAATTAAGAAAATATATTTTTGAGTGAAAATTATATTGCATTGAACCAGAGACGTAGAGAATACTCAAGGATACAAATACTGCAGGAGTCACAAATAACATAACAGAGGCAGTGAAGCCTATCTTCAAAAACTGCTCAAGACACTAGCAAAAATCAATGGCTTAATGGAGACAGAGTATTCTCTACTTCTGCTTGTACAAGTAATTGCACGTGCATATAAATACACAATTGATTTTGCATGTGGACTTTGTCCTCCTCTTAAAAAAAAATTGCATTGGTAACAGCACTGGCCTTTAAAGTGATTACTTAAGGTAGATAATTATTTATTGGAAGTGAACCTTGGTGCAAGTTTCATTGTTAGTACTATTCCCTTACTACTGAACAGATATTTAATATTACTTGCCTAATTATCTTACTAGGTCTTAATAAAGGTGTACCGTGTAGCTCTGATATATGAAATATTCATTTTTTTCCTAAAACAAAGGGTAACATAACTTACTAAAGTGGCATGATTGGTTTTGAGTTCTATAAAATGTTGTTTATATACAGTACATGCTTGTGTATTGTCATTTTGGACTCAATTCTGTAGTCCATACTCAAGAATATCTGCCCTAGACTGCAGTGGGGTTTTGCTGAAGAAAAGATTAAAATGATAAATGCTTGCTTAGCGTGCAAGGTTCTTTGGGTAGAACTGCTGCTTTGGAGGTGGGATGCATCTTAAAGAAGCACACTTAATGAAAGCTAGTCTTTAGTATTATCAGAAAATCATAGTTAATCATCTTTTCTCTAATGATATCTTGCAATTTTATAAACTTTTCCATCTACTTAGGCACTTTTTAAGAAAGAAAAGACCTATGTTTTATTAGCAATAGATTTGTATAAATCCCAGAAATTTGTACAGTAATACAGTGATTCCTCAGCAAAAAAAAAAAATTTCTAACATCCCTAAATTAATATCTGCAGTCTCTTTCATGAGGAAGAAGAGTCTGAGTTTGATCGCATGAGAGAAGGGGGTTTGGATTTGTTTACTTATTGAGTAGGTTCCTAGGGGCTGTTGTCTAAGAAACGTGGGGTTAGTTGCTAGGTTTAATTGATTATTTGTTGTTAGCATTACTTGTTGAAGCACCAGTAATTCTTCAGATAAGCTCTTCTTTTTCTATATTTTGTTTTAATAACGAAAATTAAGATATATATTTCATATGCAGAATGAGAGAGACCTAATTAGCCACTCCTTTTCCTCCTGTTTTTTTTAAAACACCTATTTTTTAATCCAAGTGCTGATCTCCTCTTTGCATTTTAACACCCAAGTGATGGTCAATGATATATAGCTTGAGTGTCATCAGTGTATTGTTGCAGTAAGGCTTTTGTCATCTCCTAGATACTGAGGAGCAGGGTGGGCAGGATAAGTCTGTGTTAGAGGTCCTATTCAGGAAAAACGATTGTTTGTACTATCATGTTGAACAATTTAAGGGATAGATCTTGTGTCTGGTTCCATTTTCCATAACATCATTATACTGGTATCATAGTTAAGATTCCATCACAACTTCTGTTTAATGGCTGACATTTCTAAGTCCTCTAAAATTGACATACTTAGACAATTCCTTTCAAATCTAGTATGCCTCAGAAAGGGCTAGTATAGGGATAGGGACCCAGATTTGGGGTCATTTAAGCTAGGGTCATGGAGATATACGCCCTGGGAAAAAATGTCCATCTTTCAACAATTTTCTAGGTGGGATTTTTGTACAGAGTTTGAGATCAAACTATTGATGTGATGCAGGTCAAAATCATCTCAATCTGTTGTAGTGCCTGGCATCCACTAAATCTTTGGGAGACCCAAACTGAGTACGGTATTTAAGAAAATGTACTTTTTTAATGGTGCACATGTGCCAATACTGGGGAAAAAATGGCTGGAGGATTTCCATTCCCACCATTTCATATGCTTTAAAGCTCAACTCTTTCTGCAGTGCTCTAAAATCCAAATGGTTGCTCTGCCGCATAGGATCTGGGACCTTGTTCCTTTGGAGTGTCTGAGACACGCTCACTGCCGCCTGTGTGTGTGCCAGGACCTGGAAGGCCTTTGCTCATCTACAGGGGTTGGACTCCCACTTCTTATCTGCCTTCATGTGACCTGCATTTGGGGGTGGGGGGCTTGTGGCCTTCCTGTCCCCATGTGAGCCAGGATCTGGGGAAGTTCTTTTTCTTTGGGTGGGGAACTTAGAACTGGCATACTTCATATATATCATAGGCTCTAAAGCACTCAGGAGTGGAATGGTAACATACGCTTTGGGCTAGTCTAGACTTAAAACGCTACCGGGGCAGTGCTGCAGCTGCCCTGCTGTAGTGTTTCAGTGTAAAAGCTACCTATGCCAAGGGGAGAGGTTCTCCTATCAGTGTGGGTAAGCCACCTCTCTGAAAGACAAGCTGGGTCCCCAGAACAATGTTTAACTACATCACTCAGGGGTGTGGATTTTTCAAATTACTGAGCAATGTAACTGGAAAAAAAAAAAACAGGAGTTTTTTGTGCTACCTTAGAGACTAACAAATTTATTAGAGCCTAAGCTTTTGTGGGCTACAGCCCACTTCATCGGATGCATTGAATGGAACATATAGTAAGAAGATTATATATACACACATACAGAGAAGGTGGAAGTTGCCATGCAAGCTGTAAGAGGCTAATTAATTAAGATGAGCTATTATCAGCAGGAGAAAAAAACTTTTGTAGTGATAACTGGGTTGACCTAATTTTCTAGTGTTGAACAGCTCAGAGATGAATGGAGCAGTTAATATGTCTCAGACCATTTATTTAAGGTTATATTCATCTCCATGGGGTGTTTTCATTTGGCTGAGGACATCCCACTGAGATGAATGGGCCACTTCACACCTTTCAGAACCTCCTATGCTGCAGATGGTTGTGTAGAGGAGCCTTTCCCTTCATCCTTCCTCTATCCTTCCTGTTTAAAGGATGTCACTTCCAGGGGCTGGTCTATACTGGGAACTTATGTTGGCATAGCTACATCTGTTAGGGGTGTGAAAAATCCACTCCCCTATGCTGAACTAACCCCTGTTGACCTAGCTGCTGTCTGTGAGGGAACTGGATTACCTGTGCCAATGGGAGAAACCCTCCTGTTGGCATAGGTGGTGTCTACACTGAAGCACTATAGTGGTGCAGCTCTGCTGCTGTAGCATTTTAAGTGTAGGCATACTGTCACCAGTCCTTAATGTGGTCTTTTGAGTGGTCTCTGCTGTCCCAAGTGGCTTTCTTTGGCTAGTCCCTGGTCAGGACAGTTCTTGGCCCCTGGCCTCCAAGGAGGCCTAGCAGTCTGCTTCAGTCTCTTTGGCTGTGTTCCTGGAGGCAAGGGTGTTACCCCTTCACTGTCTTGGGCCTTTCTGCCTCCCCTTCCTTCTCTGAGCTCTCTTCTTTTATAGAAGACCTTGTTTCCCCTTATTGGTTCCAGCGGTGGGTGCCTGCCTCCATGACTGGCAGTTCTGACAGCTGCCTGGGGATGTGGTCACACTGCTTGCCTGTAGGCAGGAGTGGCTCCTCTCCCACTTCTGCCTCTGCTCAGTAAGGGGTTTGTAGAGCCCAATTATACATATACTTGCATGGCTTTTCTTGAAATGTGCTATGCCTCGTGGGAGTTCAGAGTAGGATTGGTGAAGCAAATTTGGGGTCATTTAAGCCAGGGCTTCCAGAGCTATGATTCCTGAACAAAATACCTGTTTTTCAAAAATTTTCTAATTGGCTTTTTTTGTTTGGTTGGTTTTTTTGTTGCGCAGAGCTAGGGATCAAACTATTGCTGTGATGTGAGTCAAAATGGTCTCAAACACTCGTCATTTTTTATCCAATGTAGTGCATGGCACCTACTGACTCTTCAGAGACCCAAGTTGTAAATGGTATTAAGAACATGTTCACTTTTTTGCTTGTATGGATGTGCAGTCTGGATGGATTACAGTGTGTGTGTGCACCAGTAAAGAATAAACCATGAGAGGGTTTCTGTGCAGTCACTTTATGCTGCCTGGGAAGTTTGAGCAAATGTGCAGATGCCATTGCCCTGGCGAACACCTCTCCATGGACACTTCTTTGTTTGCTTTGTCCAAACCTTTGTACATCTGTATAACAAAAACTGAATAACTCATGTTGCTTGCTGCAAGTTGTCACTATTGTAATATAAAGTGTTTTTATTTTATGGGGAGGTTTATGGTGAACACAGCAGAATGGTGAGCAGCTGTTCTAACCAAAAATTTTCTTATATTGGGTGGGAAGGAGCCCACGACAGAGGATTTTGTCTCTGTGTGGAGGGGAGGCATAGAGGACCAGGGAGAGGGATTTTGCTTGGAAATGAAGACAGGTGATAGGAAAGATTTGGATTGGTTGTTTGAGAAAATCTGTATTTTTCTAGCTGTGGGGGGGGGGTGAGATAGTGTGTGGGCACTTCCTGATCTCAGGGCATATTAGTGTGGTATTTCCAAAGACATGTAGCATGGAGGCTTGGAACTGACTGCGGAGGTACCTTGTCCACTGAGGGAAAATAAATGTGTGTGCTGCCAGGTTTGCCAGCGTGTGGATTCTGGGTGATTCCTGGATAATGAAGTTACAGAAGTTTTGTGGGACAGCATGGAGTACACCATGGCATGGGATTGCTGACAACAGGCTGATTTGGGTGGAGAGAGGTGGCCTGCATTGGCATCATGTTTTGCCACTATGTCTCATCTAAGTGGTAACTTAAGAGGTTGTGATCTACCAGGCACTGTGGTGATTCACTTGGGGAGAAATGATCTGGACCTTTTTCCTGATACACACCTCATACAATGCATAAGAGAAGATTTGGATCAAATCAGAGATTTGTGTCCAGCAGTTGTGATAGTTTTGAGAGTCCTGCACGGATACAAAATTTGTATCCAAATCCAATCCGCAATCTTCCCTGAAAGAATTCTACATGTGTACATTTTAAGAACCACTTCAGTCTTTTACAATGCCCTTACACTTACAGAGTTTCATCTCACTTTCGCTTAACTATCATTTAAAGCATTACAATTCTCTCTTCTTCAACCTGCTGATAATATCCTTTGTAATAAAAGCCCTATGTCCTACTAATGACATAACCCACACAATCAGAGAAATGATGCATACTGTATTCTGGAGGTACTCATGCACCTCTTCCCTTTCATCACACACATCAGAGGGTGCAAAACATAGATCTCGTATCACAGCTCTGTCACACACCACAAAGCAATCCACAGATGTCGCAAGTGCACCTCAACCATGCAAAGCTAACTACTGCTTCCACCATTCAGTACAGCTACACCTGATATTAACACACTCACTTTACCTGGCGTGCACGCGGATAATAAATGCTTAAGCTGCTCTCATATCCCGGTTTGCTACTGACAGTACCATTTGTAATAAAGTCCCTGTGCCCTGCTAATTGCATAACATGCACAATTCTGCATTTAAGTGATTCATACTGGATCCTAAAGGTACACATGCAGCTCTTCCCTTTGCTCACACCAGAGGTGAAAGTAAGCTGGTACGGTCCAGCCGGCTTCCCCATGCTGGTGCTTTAAAGTGCCCGGGCCTCCCCGCAGCAGCCGGAGCCCCAGGCTCTTTAAAGCACCGCGAGAGCCCTGCTGCCACTACCCCAGAGGCTCTGGCAGCAGGGCTCGGGGAGGGGGGGGCGCTTTAAAGGGCCTGGGGCTCCCCGCAGTGGTCTCAACCCCTGACCCTTTAAGTGCCTCCCGAGCGCCGCTGCCAGAGCCTCTGGGGTAGCAGTGGCAGGGCTGCAGCGGTGCTTTAAAGGGCCAGGGGTTGATTTAAAGGGCCCGGCTGCCTCTTCTGGTCAAGGCCACGCCCCCCTGCTCAGGACTCTAGAGTACCGGTAAGTCCTTTAAGTTACTTTCACCCCAGCTCACACACATTGCAGTGTGCAAAAGATAGATTTTACCATATTGTAATCTCAGCTCTTTCACCCACCTCAAAGTAATCTACACATGTCCTCATAACACAAGCCCACCTTTACCAAGAAAGCCTAACTACTGCCTCCACTATTTAGTGTAGGTACACCTAACACACTCACTGCACTTGGAGTTTGTGCAAATAATTCCCATTGGCTATTGCCAACTCCAGGGGAACAAGAAGGAAAGTGGCATGACAACTTTATTTTTTTTGGTCCTGTGTGTGAAAGTGAATTGATTGTAAAAGGAGGTGAAGAGCTGGTACTCTTCAGCAACTGTGGGGTTGGCAGAGTAAAGGTATGTGTATTAATGGGATATCTTGGTGCATTGCTGAGATAGGGCGGAGTTAAGGTTGCATGGGCAAACTTAACTTTGCATTTGCTGGTTTTCAGAAGTTTGAGTTTTGCTTCTGCAAAGAGACGACACATCACCAAGCAACCTTATCTCTGTGTTAGGGTAATTTTTTCCTACTGAATATATTTTAAGGCCAGAAGGAACCATTATGATAATCTAATTTGACCTCCTGCATAACACAAGCCATAGAATTTTGACAAGAGATTCTTGCCTCCAGGCCATAACTTGTAGCTGAGGTATTCTCTAGGTAAATTGTTCTAATGGTTAATTCCACTCACTTTAAAATATCCATCTAATTTCTAGTCTGAACATACCTAGGTTCAACTTCCAGCCCTCTACTGAGCCCTCAAAGAGCCATCTACTATCAGAAATTACCTCCTTTTATTGGTACTTACAGACCTCATTTGCAGGATGTAGCCTTAAATCAACAGCAGAATATGTAAATGGGCTTTTGAAAAAGTGATTTGTGTTTAACAAATTAATTTTAGTTTATTTTCTTTTTCTGATTAGTATCTGGATCCTGTGTTTCCAGTGCAAGAATTAAAAACAATGCAGATGTCTAATGCTGCTCTCTGTCCTGCTTGCCATGGGATCATTAGCTCTGCCAAAGAAATACAAAACTCTGAACTACTGTCTTGGCAGATGAGGAGAACAAATAGAAACTAACATGTTGTATTTTAAATGTATTGTATCTTTTATCTTACGCAGGTGTTTGCATTTATTTAAAAAGCTTTTCAGTTTACTTTAAAATTAGGACTGAGAAAACATTACTTTTGATTTCTTTCTTTTCAGCTGAGGTTTATTAACCGGTTTGGCAGAAATTTGTAAAGAGGCAATTAAAACCTAACCGCTGTCAGCCTACACAACACAGTTGCTTATTAGTCATGGTGCTTGCAGTGCTAATAGCAATAACTAAACACCTATGCATATTCTTCTGCTTCTGTCCTGGTCCATACATGTTGGTTAGTAAATGTTCACACATCAGTAGAATTCCTAGAAGTGAGTAATGTGCTCATAGCTGACTGTATAGATACTGTAAAATGCTTGATGAATACACCATGATTTCCCCCTAGAATTCATATACAATAGTTGAGAACAGAACAAAAAATTAGTTGTTTTAGTAATGTGAAAGATTTATTCTAAAAACAATCCCATACTACTTTATTAAACAGGTATTTTTAATTGTAAATCCTATGTCCTATGCTGTATTTAAAGCCATGGTGATAGCGAACTTGGTGATCAGAACAGTCAATGTTATCTGAAAGAGCATGTGGTTCCAAGAAGAACACAAATTGTCCGGCATAGCTTTGAAGATGCTAAATGAAAGTGCATTTTCCCTTAGCAATATTGATTTTCAGTTTTTTAATAAAAAGTGAAAATTTTAAATGTTGCCAGTGTCTGATACAAAGTACTTAAATCTGGCAGCACATCGCCACCAAAGGAGATATTGAGTTGAAATGGCAAAGAAATAGCCTGGTTAACTTTTGTCTATATAAATGTACATAGAGTACAGTACTGCACTGGGGTTTAAAAATTGTATGCATTAATTAAAACTAAAATAGGGTAGGCCATTAAAGCAATAAAAGGGAACTTTCTCTGCACAAACCATTCTATATTGCTAAATAAATTTTTATATTGACAGCTCTCCTACATCTGTCTGCATCTACCACATTGTCTCCTGACTTATACTGAGATTGTAAATTCTTTGGGCCTGTGTTTCCGTTCTGTGTTTGCGGAGTAATTAGTGCAATGGCATCCATGAATGGAGCGCCTATGTGCAACCATCATACAAATAATAGATGATGACTGTAACTGTTACCCTATATATGTAAACTATTCACATCAGTGATAACAGCAACCACAGACCTTTCCATATTACTATAATGCTTGTCTCTCTCGTAGTGGAGTGGGGCTGTGCCTTCTGATGACACCATTTCATGGCTCTTTGCTTTCCTTCTTTCTGCAAAAGTGGAGTTAGCTCACATTTTTGCTGTCTGAGTAATAAATCTAACTTTTCATATTCCCTTCCTATGTGCAACAGGAAGCACTGGCACCTCCGTGTCATTCTCCAGATTATATTAAGAGTAGTGCCATTATAATTATGATATTTTTCTTATTTCAGAACAAAATATGTAGGAAAAGGCACTTAGATCTGAATGCTAATCTTAGGCAGCTGGGGTATGCAGGCTGTGCCCTGGTATCTTGTCTGGAGACTCAGGCTCTGATTCAGAAAAGCTTTTAAGTATGTGCATAAGTGCTTCACTGAACAGGGACGGAAAAAGGCATGTGCTCAAACTGAAACATGCTGAAATGCTTTGCTGAATTTGGGCTAGGATAGGGAAGAAATCTTTCTCTTCCACACTCACCTCCCATATCACGGAATAGCCGTAGTGCATGTTTGGCAGCTACTGTGCCCCATGTTGCAGGGGGGAATTTGGGGGATGCATTTAGCTGGTAATCTTTTGACCCTCCACCCTATCCTAGCTGTGCACATGCAATCTCCGTACATCTGTAGTCCATGGAAAGGATGAGGAATGCTTAGCTCCCTGGCACACTAGAACCACAACTGTTCTTCTCAGTCTGGGCCCTAACACATCTGCAGAGGAGAGGGCAGGATTTAGATAGGTAATCAGTGCTTAGATTTCTTGGTGATAGATAGATTTGTCCCCCCATGGTTGGCTGCTCTCTTCTTCCTCTAACTGAGCAGAATTAAAATGCACGAATTTAATAAGAGATTTCTGGAGAGAATCAATCCCCTGAAACTTTTTTTGTACTAAAGCTTTATTTTTAGAATAAGGTTTATTACTCTGCTTGCCCAGTATAAAATCCCTGTATATTCCACAAATATTGGCAGGCATAGCCTGTTCGGAAACCATTTCCAAAACAAACCATTTTACACACAAATATTTCCAAAGCAAAGACTTTTCAGACCTTCCTTTTGCTCTGTTGTATAATTCCTTTGTGCAGAGATGATAGTTATTAGCTCATTCCATCTTCCTAGGTCAGAAATGTTTTCACTGTGCCTGGATGAAATCAAGGGAGCAGGTGCCTAATTTTGCCCAACTCACTCTTTGACCTCAAACTCCTGTATTGATCATATATTTTAAGTCCTCTTTTCTGAGCTTTCCTCTGTTTGCTCCACTAGAGAAAAGCTCTCCTTTTCCTGCTAACCTGTACCAACAATTTCTGGCATAAGGACTTTACTGTGGTTTCCTAGGTCGGTCTCATCCCATGAGAGACAAGAATAGGTCCTATTCTTCCTTGGTGAAACACCATTGAAATGAATGGAGTTATCCCAAGATGAATGTGACCCAGTGTCTTTAAACTGTATTTATGTTGTACTCATGGAATCCTTATAGTGTTTTATACCAAGATCCCTTTTGTTTGTGACTAAAATTCTATTCCAGCACAGATGAACAAATTATTCAGTGTTTTTTTCATAGATTTGTGTCTGTTTAATTCAGCATGCAAAGGAATGATTTAGCTGGAAGTGCTTCATCATTGCTTCTTGATACCTGTATAGCATCTTCAAAAGAAGATGATATAGTGGTTTCCCATTCAGCTATTTCTAAGTCTATGTCTACACTGCAGCCATTACACATAGACAGACATGCTACAAAAAGCAGTGTAGACTGGGGTTACACAGGTGGCAGCTTGGGCTACTTGGCTGAGTCCAAGTCTGCCTGGTCTCTCTTGGGTATGTAGTGAGAATGCTAGCCTGAGCCGCTACCCATGGCCGCTACACTCAAGCAGAACTAGCACGTCTGGCTACTCATGGTGGAAAGCACGCTTCCAGCTGTAGTGTCGACATACCCTAAATGTGCCCATCACCCTCCAGTAGCATTGCATTAATAGCTTTTCTATTTAGAGAGATGATCAAACATGCAGCGAATTTTCTCTGTTGCAGGTGATTCAGGGCAGGCTTTTTTTCATCGGGAAACTCCTCATAAAAGAAAATAAAAGATGAGTTAGGCATTGTGCACAAAGATCTGTATGATCATTCTTATGTTTGCCTCAGAATTCTGGGCAGTAAAATGAAGTCGGTATGAAAAGCATGGCACACTCAGATTCCGCAGTGTGAGTGACCCACACTACATTTTCTCATAGCCCTGTAAATCCCTGGAAACTGGAGCAATGGCTGAGCCATTTAGCAGTTTTTGCAGTGAAGATTCTTCCAATACATTTGGGGCAAGTAGAAGTTTTTCTGTCTGAGCTTGAGCATATGTAACCCACATACCTTCTGGGTGTGGTGTTCTGTCCCATTTAGTGGCACCGAGACCCCTTAGAGCAGTGGTTCTCAAAGCCGGCCCGCCGCTTGTTCAGGGAAAGCCCCTGGCAGGCCGGGCTGGTTTCTTTACCTGCCACGTCCGCAGGTTTGGCCGATTGCGGCTCCCACTGGCCGCGGATCACTGCTCCAGGCCAATGGGAGCTGCAGGAAGGGCGGCCAACACATCCCTCGGCCCGCGCCACTTCCCTCAGCCCCCATTGGCCTGGAGCGTCGAACTGCGGCCAGTGGGAGCTGCGATCAGAGATGAGATGAGAACCACTGCCTTAGAGAGAGAGATAAAATGAGTCTGCTCTACAGTCTTAGCTAACAGGCAGTTGGCTTTTAGCTAATGCTATAGAGGCTCATGCACTAAGCTCTAGAGGTCCCTGGTTCAATCCTTCCTGCTGACAACCATGGGTCTATTGGTGTTACAAGTGGGGGCTCGTCCGGGATTTCACTTGGGAAGTCTCTGAAGCTCAGGATGTGCTTCCTCAGCTAGGGGAACTATGTAACCCACATACCTCCTGGGTGTGGTGTTCTGTCCCATCTAGTGGCACCGAGACCACTTAGGAGAGAACAATTAATGAGTCTGATCTACCGCCAGTTGGCTTTTAGCCCATGTGGTAATGGCTCATGCACTAAGCTCCAGGGCTCCCCGTTCAATCCTGTGCACTGACAACCAGGGGTCTGTTGGCGTTACACATGCAGGGCTGCTTGCCAGTGGAGACAGGTCAGAATGCAAGAAATCACTGTTCTGCTCAGCAATGAAAAGAACAAATACTTCTAAGTTCCCAAAAAAAGATGGATCTGAGCTGGAATTGTGAAATGGACAATTGGGCATGCACTTGGCGCAAAGTACATTTGTATGCTTTGCACATGTAATTTTTAACATATGCTGTTAAGAGGGCAATGTCTTCGGCTTGCCTGAATGAAATGAAAGCTAAGTGGCTAGGTCAGAGTGTGGCCATTGTGCACAAATAGGAGCTGAGTCATCTAAAATTTAGATATATCTCAAATAGTGTCTTGGCCAGGAGTTATGGAGCGCCACTCCCTGGAGCTTGAGAAGGGAGGAGAACTGGCTGCCTTGCAGGATGAAGGCAGCAAGCACCCTGGACAGAGCAGTGTTGCAGGTAGAGACCTGGAGAACTAAAGGCAGCTCCTGGCGGGCTGTAGGGATCTGCAGGTTGAGGCCCTGAGGCAAGGGCAAAGAGGGTGCTGGGACTGTGGGGAAGTGGCCAGAGAAATCTACTGAGGAGTTGGAGGGGATGCAGAAGTGGCGGCCAACTACAGGGTCACTGGGCCGGGACCTGGAGTAGTGGGCAGCCCCGGTCCCCGCACCCCTCGCCACTGAGGAAGTGGCCAGACAATGGGCTGCAGATGTCACTGAGGGAAGTGGGCTGGACAGTTCGACTGTGGTACATTCCCCTGGAAGGGGGGAGCACAGAGCGCAGCACAGCCAGAGGGCTGTGTCATGAAGACGACGACACCATCCTGGGAGTGATGTGGGTCCCTGGAGCAGAAGTGATGGCGGTGAGACACCACCAGAAGAGGGGGCACCAGCTAGCAGAACTGACCCCCAACTCTTTGGGTTTTGCTGCATGCATAACAGTTCTTTCCCCTCCCATAAAACTCCCTGGCTATAAAGAGCCACATGACTTGCATGCTTAAATGTGGATCTCTGGTAATTTCTGCTGAAACCAGCTATGTTAAGCCCCTATTGCTACATCGATAGTCGTGCCAGTATTAATGATCATTAACCAGCATTAAATAGTGTTATGTATTCAGGGCCATTAACTTGTCTCACCATTGTATTTTGCAAATGGCTTCTTAGAGCACATATTTTGAAAAAGCGCTGCCTTTCCTGATCTTTCTACACAAACAAAAGATTGCAATAGGGGTGACCTTTGATGTATAAAGGAAGAAATAGATCACACAAAGGATGTTGACTCTTCTTTTATACCATACATGCCTCCCTTCTTCCCTTTATCATTTCTGCTTCTGGTTGCAAATATTCTGTCTGGCCCTTTTTTCTTTAACCCATTTCCCTCTTGAACAGTTCTTGCATGGGCTACTTCAAAATTTACTTTCCAAAGAATCCCTGTCTACTACAGCAATTTATTTCCTTTTGCATTCACTTATACAGGGGCTGATCCAAAAGTTAATGAGGAATGGGGCAAGGCCGATAGAATGGAAAATAAATTAAGAAAAATAAAGTCATCCTGTCCACCTCGTAGAAGATCAAACTACATTTCAGTAGTACAGTCAAAATACGATGAGTTCTCAAGTATTCTTCCATCCCAGTCTTTTTTTAAATTAATGTTCATATTGATTTTAGATTTATTCTACAACCCAAAGCATTAAGAATTAACAAATTGATCAATACACTTACACTGCTGCCTGGGGGAATATTTTGTAAGTATCAATCATGTGATGCGTTGTATCTAAACTAGGATGACAAGGATAGCAAAATGGCTTACGGTCTCCAAAAACATCTTTGTGTACCTCAGTATAACATCCAAGGGTTAAGTACAGTCACTCTAAACATGAACCTATAGAAGAGTGGACTAGACACCTCAATAAATCTCACTTCTCTATATTGGTTGACAGAAAGCTCTCTTGAGCGCAGTGAACAGACTAAGGCTAGTTTTCTGGTTGCCATAGCAATGTCCCTGAAAAATGGGGACTTTCATTTTTGTAGAATTAAATTTTTGGCTCAGAAAACAGCCTTTAATATAAACTGTTTAGCTGGATAGGCTGTATTATTACTGTTATCCATACTCCTTGGGAAAGCACTATTTAATTTACGGGCAAATCTGTATCAAGTAGGGAGAACTGGATAGTGAGTAGAGTAATTTTCATACAAAAGCTTCAGAGGACAAAGAGCTGGCTCCATAGATGAGCATCATTCTCCTCTTCGTGAGCCCGCCTTCCCAGTACTACCAAGTCCCAAATGTCTATAATAAAAGTGGGTATGTCTGTGCATCAAACTTGTCCATACTTGAATTATTATTTGTGTTCAATGTGTTAACTAATGTGATTCTATATTCTACTATAGTCCCTACACAAATGTTTGTTCCAGTTCACACACATTTGTTCCGAATCATGTTAACATGATTAGCAACATACATTGGTTTCTGGTCTCCAGGAGAATTTGTAGTGTTCGTGTTAGTTACCACATGCTGCTTATTAAAGCATGTTAAACCACAACTTAAAATTCAAGTGTAGACAACACACTTAAGGTATGTAGGTATGTGTGCATTTTCTTGCACGTATTTATATATAGTGCAGTGCCTCATTTGTTTTCCACCCCAGAGCCATGCTGGTCTGTCTGCTCACATCCTCCCACCTCTGTTTGCATGTTTTCCTCCAGTGCCTGTGTCCCCCATATCTGCCTGCGTTCAGGGGCATCATTTGCTATGAGACAGTTGCCCCTCTGACTTTGTTCCCCCATTCCAGACTTCTCATGGGTCTATATGCTCCATTATGTCTTCTACTCACCCCCCCGCCCCACTTTATAGGATATAATATAATCACATAAAATGTTCTATATGCTGATGAAACTTTGACAACCTCACCCCAGAATTTGTCTGAAATGATGCCCCATCTGTGTCCCGCCATCTGTCTGTTGTCTTCCCCCATTATTCTGTCCTCCCCAGTATCTGTGCTTCTGTCCCCACCAGTAGTGTATCCTTCCCCCCCATCCCATGCCCCACTGCTCTGTAAGTTTCCCCCTGTCCTGTCACTTATGCTTGTATTTGTTGCTCCCTTTGTCCCTCTTCACTCTATCTCCCACCTATGATCTCTATTCCCCACCACTCCTCTTTGTGTCTAGTCTCCACAACAGGGATATCTTCCCCAGTGTCCTGTCTACCTCTTCCCATGTGGAATCTTTCTTCCCATTACTGTGTGTGCAGCCAGTGGAAGGAACTGGACTGTTTCCTAGGGTTCCCCTACTGAAGTGGTTCTTAACCTGGGGTGCATGCACCCCCTGGGGATGTGAGATGCCCTTTCTGGGGGTGCGAGACAGGCCAGACTTTTTTAGAAGGTTAATCATCGAAAACACAAATTAAGCACAGGCACGTAAGTACAACTCCTTTATTTCATCAAACCTATGTATTTATTAACATTATACATTTTTAACGATTACTGTAATATACAAACAAAAATATATCTAGGTTTAAAGAACTGAGCTACTTCAACAATTTTTGATAAGGGGTGTGAGAACATATTCTGAGAACCAAAGGGGTGCAGGCTGCAGTAAAGGTAAGAACCACTGCCTTACTCCATTGCTTGGCACTGCCTGTGCATTTTAGTGGGTGAGCTGAGTGCTTGTCTCTGTTCATCAGCTATTCGTCTGCCCCACAGACTGGCAAGCAGAGTGTTCAGCTCCTGCTGCTGCTGCACACAGCACCACTTTTTGGATTGGAGTCGCTTCCCTCACTCCTCTTCCCTGACAGGGAAAGTTTCTTCCTCACCCCAAACCAATGTTTTTTTTCTTAGTCCTTGTGATTGTAGCTCTGGATGTTCTTGTTATCACTGTAAATTCTTGGTATTGCTTGTGATTTCTGTCAATGTCCCATCCTTTTATGACTCCTGCTATGGTCTTGGCCTCAATGACATCTTGTGGTGGAGAGTTCCACAGGCTAATTTTGCTTTGTGGGTAAATTTTATTTTGTGTAAATCTACTGCCCTTTAGTTTCATTGCATATTCCTTTCTTCTATTATGAGAGAAGGTGAATAGCAATATATAATGTATCTTCTCTGTACTGCTCAGACACGTGACACTTTCATTGTTTCATTATATATTACATCCACACCTATTGCACCTCTAGTTTTTTCTTCATTTTTTTGTTCTAATCTATTAAGTGTGTATTCTCTTTTGTTATTTTTTCTGCTCAAGTGCCTGAATAGCATTTGCCATTCATCTACCCATATCCCCAATCTATTTAGGTTTCTCTGTAAGGTGTTGCTTTCCTTAGGTGTGTGAAGTGACCCTCCTGTTCCGGGTGTTATCAGGAAACAGGCATACAGCAATGTCTGTCAGCAGCAAGGTCAGTCTTCATATACAAATTACTTGTGATACTTAATAACCTTGCTACTTACCTATCTCCATGTAGCTGGGAACTTGTTTCTTGTTTTTGTTTGTTCATAAAAGGCTATTCAGTTCATACATCCAACCCTCAATACAAAAGGACCGCTCAGTATATCATTTCCAGTAATTTGGGTTTCCAACCTGAGTGTATGTGGGGGTGCAAATAATCTGGGGTGAGTGCAACAGAAGAGAGGAAGGGAAGGGACAGATAAATGATTTCAGATTTACTCTGGCTCCCACTGCATATGTTTTTCTGTTTCCTTGGGTAAAATGGGAGGATGAGAGAAGGCACCTAACAGATGGGTAGGGAAAAAAGAAGAGCATGTTCTTTTTATTAGTTAATGAGAAATTGTTTTATGATCGTGGTTCAGCATCCCAAGTCCTTTATAAATAAAATTATGATAATGATTATTATTAATCTCCAGAGGAGGAGGAGCACAAACCAAGTAACAGAGCAAAAAATATAATAAACAGAAAGGAAAGAAACAGTGCAAGAAAGAGAGACTAGAGACAGAAAAGGACAGCACAGAGGAAGAGAGAGAAAGTGAGGAAAAGAGAAATGGTGGCAGTCTGCCATACTTCAGGATTAACGCCTTTCTTGGGTATCGACACCACAGCTCATATGCTTATAATTGAAGATTCTTATAACTATCCTTCCTTAGCTTCAGGTCACTTCTCAGACAAAAGGCATTTATAGGTTGTGATAACTTCCACCTGAGTCTCATCCTTTTGAGGCTTCATGGGCCAAATGCTGTGCTGGTATCCAGCCTGCGTGAAGAACAGAAGTGTGTTTGCTGCTATCCCCTTTGAGAGGCATAACATGTGTTCTGCTCCTCACATGGTCAGATTGCTGGCTAGTGCACAGGGGGCTAGACCTTAAGACACAATGCTTCTAGGAGTTCTTACAGGGATGGTGCAGCTTGGCCATTCCCCCTTACTTAGGCCTGTGGCTCAAAACCACAATCCAGCAGTAAGTTGGGAATGTATGCACTGCAACAAGTACTAAATAAGGAACTGATATAAATTTAGTTGATTACATTTTTTGAATGTCTGACTTTAATTTCATTTTTAATTACTATTAAAAGTTTTTATTACTATTAAAAGTACTATTGCAAAAGTTGAATGGGGCCAATATACAAACTGTGCAAGAAAGAGTAGTTGAAATGAACAAAAGACAACGGATATGTTTGCTTTTCCTATTTGACAAAGTTTTCATGCAATTTGTGGGAAATATTTGCCAACTAATAGTCATTATAACAACAATGTGTCTGCCAATAAATAAATATAGATTGATTCCCATCCATTATTGAGACTGTAATATCCTCTCTAGTGAGATAATTAAAGACTGAGCACTTTGTTAAAATAAAACATGGAACTAGGAAGAACAATTGGGTTTTGGCCTGAATGGAAGCATTGACCTTCTGTGCTGCGTGCACTTGACTTTAATCCCTTTTTTTTTTCTCTCCCCTGTTTTTTTGGTGACCCACAACAGGAAAAATGAATCTTTACTTTTTTTACATGTGTGTGTTGATGAGCTGAGGCAAAATCTTATTTGACTTGTATTTTAAAGGGGAATTTTAAAATATGTGTTCTGTAATAGCAGCCCACTCTGCAAATACAGCTCACAACACCCTTCCAGCATTGGGAACATAGGTTGCTAAGTCAAGCCAAAATCTCATTGCTGTTGTTTTGAAGTTGAAAATTTGCTCACACTGATGATTTATAAATTGTAAATTAAAAATAAATATTATATGTGTTTGGTTATGAAATATGCTGGAAAGACAACCTGATAGTCAAGAACCTTCCCTATGGGATCTGAGAGTCTACACACAGCGGGAAGCTTGATCTCTTTTCCTGTAGGGCAAGTATAAGGGAAAAGGAGGGCAAAAATGAGCATTAATTTAGCATAAAATCAAGATGATGAGAGCAAAATTAATCAAGAAACCAAAAGGCATGAAGAGAAGAAATTCTTTACCTATATACCAATGCCAGGGGCCAGGTAACTAACAAAATGAATTAGAATTGCTCATTTATGAGCATAAATTCAATCTAGTTGATATTACTGAAAGCTGGTGGGATGATTCACGTGATTGGAATGTTAAAAATCAATGGTTATAGCCTATTTGGGAAGGATCAAGTGGGCAAAAGGGGAAGAGGAATGACACTTTGTGTCAAAAATGGGATTTGCTGTTTCCAGATCACTGACAACTCAGAAAATGATTGTGAATGCTTATGGATCAATGTCCCAACAGATAAAGCGCAAGATGGTATATTAGTTGGTTTCCGCTACAGACCAGCAAATCACACAGGAAACAGGATGACCAGCTCCTTATTAAGCATCTCTCTCTAATGTTTAGGAAACAAACAAACATGCATGATCATCGGGGACTTCAGTTTTATGACATATGCTGGAGGTTTCATGCTTCCAATGCTAAAAACATCCTTTGAATTTCTAAATATTATAAATGACAATTTCCTAACACAAAAAGGATTGACTCCAACATAGGTGAATTCTGTATTAGATCTCAGAGGACAGATAAAGAGGAATTGATCATAAAACTAAAAAAAAAATTAATGGTAGCTTAGGTTCAGGTGATTATGACTTGATCACATTTGTAATGTGTGAAAATAATTAAGTCCAATAGATATACTTGATGGTTAAAAGGACCAACTTCACAAAGATGAAAACAATTATGAGCCAAATCATCTGTTGGTGAAGAATTTAAACAGAAATTTCTGAATGATGATTTGGAATTGTTTAAAAATACTTTAGCAGATGTCCAAAACGCTACATTCCCACAAGCAAGAAAGAAGGAAATACTGATTACAAAATTAACCTGGTTTGGATGAGAAGTGAAGACAATTATAAAAATAAAATATAACCAGTGGAAGAAAGGGGAACACAATGGTAATGCATATAAATGGGAAACTAGGAATTGTAGAAAATTGATAAAGGAAGCAAAGGGACACAGAGAGATCTATGCCCACCAGAGTTAAGAAAAATAAGGAGTTTAAGTATATGAAGAACAAAAATAATCCTAGCAATTGTATTTGGTCCATTACTCAATGGAAATAGTAGAATTATCAGTAATAGTACAGAACAGGCAGAAATATAAATATTTCTGTTCTGTATTTGGGGGAAGAAACAAAGGTGACATATTAGTCATATCATATGATGATGACACTCTTTCCGTTCCACTAGTATCTCAGGAGGATGTTAAACAACAGCTACTAAAGTTAGACATTTTTAAATTAGCAAGTTTACATAACCTGCATCCAAGAGTTTTAAAAAAATTGGTGGAGAAGTTTGCTGGACCATTAATGTTCATCTGCAATAAGTCTTGGAATACTGAGGGAGTTCCAGAAAATTGTAAAAAAACTGATGTGCCAATATTTAAAAAGTGTAAATGGGATGGCCCGGGTAGTTATAGGCTTGTTAGTCTAATATCAATCCTGAGCAAGATAATGGTGCATCTGAAATGGGACTTGATTAAAAAAATAATTAAAGGAAAGTAACATAATTCATGCCAATCAACGTGGGTCTATGAAAAATTGATCCTTTCAAACTAAGTTGAGATCTATTTTTGATGAAATTATAAGTTTGGTTGATAAAGTAATATTTGGTTGCAATGTTGTTGTAGTCATGTTGGTCTCAGGGTATAAGAGAGACAAGGTGGGTAAGGTAATATCAGAGCTCTTCTGGAGCTCAAAAGCTTGTCTCTTTCATCAATAGAAATTGGTCCAATAAAAGGTATTAGCTCACCCACCTTGTCTCTCTAAAAATTATAGTGTTGCTGTAATGTACATATACTTCTGTAAAGCATTTGACTTGGTACCACACAATATTTTGATTTAAAAAAATACCCAGAAAGTCATAAAATTAACATGTCACACACTAAATGGATGAAAAGCTGGCTGATTGGTCTCAAAATATAATTGTAAAGGGGAATCATCATTAAGCAGGTGTGTCTTCAAGGGGGTCCCCAAGGGATAGGTTCTTGCCCCTACGCTATTTAACATTTTTATTAATGACTTAGAAGAAAAACATAAAATCACCACTAATAAAGTTTGCAGAATACACCAAAATTAGGGGAGTTGTCAATAATAAATAGCACAGGTCACTTAGTAAGCTAGGTACAAGCAACCAATATGTGTTTTGGTATGGCTTAATGTAAATGTATACATCTAGGAATAGGCTGAACATGCATCCTATTTTGGCCAGGACAGTCCTCTTTTTAAACTCTGCAGGGTGTGGTGGGGGAATACAGAGCAGAGGAATGTTCAGGCAAGAGCAAACGGGACAAAAAAGTCCTGATGCCTGTGAAGTCGGCTCGGGAGAGCAGCAACACCAGGTGGCTTGGGCCAGGCCCCCCATAGCCACCTGGTGTCCAGTTTTCAATTATGGAAATGTGGTCACTATCTAGGAACAGAGACCATAGGCCATACTTACAGGAGGGGGGTCTGTCCTGGGAAGCAGTGACTCTGAAATAGATCGGGGGTTATGATGGATAATCAGTTGAACATAAGCTCCCATTGAGATGCTGTGGTCAAAAGAGCTAAGGATGCCTAAACATGGGTATCTTGGGTAAGGCTGGGGGGGGGGGTAATATTATTTCTGTATTTGATGCTGGTGCAACTGCTGCTGGAATATGGTGTCCAGTTCTTGTCCCCACAATTCAAGAAGGATGTTGACAAATTGGAGAGTGTTCAGAGAAGAGCTACAAGAATGATGGAGGGATTAGAAAACCTGCTTTATAAGGATAGAATCAAGGAGCTCAATCTATTTAGTTTCAGAGGAGGTCAAGGTGTAATTTGATTAATCTGCGAGTACCTACTTGGGGAACAAATATTTGATAAAAGTGGCTCCTCCATCTAGCAGAGAAAGGTGATCCAATAGCTGGAAGTTGAAGCAAGACAAATGCAGACTGGGAATAAGGTGCACATTTTTAACAGTTAGGGTAATTAACCATTTGCTCAAAGGTTGTGGTGGATATTCCATCACTGGCAATTTTTAAATTAAGATTGGATTTTTTGGAAAAGATGTGCTATAGTTCAAAAAGAATGATTTTGGAGAAGGTGTATGGCCTGTGCTATACAGCAGGTCAGACTAGATCAGTGGTTCTCAAACTAGGGCCACTGCTTGTTCAGGGAAAGCCCCTGGCCGGCCGAGCCGGTGTGTTTACCTGCCACATCCGCAGGGTCAGCTGATCGCGGCTCCCACTGGCCACGGTTCGCCGCTCCAGGCCAATGGGGGCTGCGGGAAGGGCAGCCAGCACATCCCTCGGCCTGCGCCGCTTCCCTCAGCCCCCATTGGCCTGGAGCGTCGAACTGCAGCCAGTGGGAGCCGCAATCAGCCGAACCTGCGGACGCGGCAGATAAACAAACTGGCCCGGCCTGCCACGGGCTTTCCCTGAACAAGCGGCGGCCCTAGTTTGAGAACCACTGGACTAGATGATCACAGTGGTCCATTCTGGCCTTGGAATCTATGAAGTACTACAGTAGCAATACAAGCTATCCCACTTATGTGCTTTAATGCTGTCCTGGAGTAGCTCTCTGCAGGGTGAGAGGATAGTTAAGTCTCCATGTCCTCTCAATCCTGGATGTGTGTGCTGAGACCGCCAAAAAAGGGTGTATTTATTCCATGATGACGGTTCTTATGATGTGCATATCTGTTCTCTGGGGACTAGACTGAAACAGCTCATTTCATAAAGGTCATTGAGCAGCAATCAGATACTAACAACTTTCAGGTGCTACCAACCTGAATTGGATTCATATTGGCAACCACAGCTGGTCATTTTTGTTTGTATGGGTTGGTCTTTTATTATTATTATTTATTATTATTATTATTAAATGCAGCTTAATTAAAATGGAAATGTTTTGTGGGAAATTTGATAGGAAAAGATCAGCCTGTTTTGTTTTGACTATCCTTGCATTTTGACATTTATTTTATATATATGCCTGCATATTATATTGTTTCAATATTCTCCAAATGAAACATTTACCTTCTTTTTTGAGAAGGTAACTGGTTTTTTTAGACAAAGGAAATGCAGTGGGTCTAATTTACCTTGATTTCAGTAGGGCATTTGATACGGTTCCACATGGGGAATTATTAGCTAAATTGGAAAAGATGGGGATCAATATGAAAACTGAAAGGTGGATAGGGAATTGGTTAAAGGGGAGACTACAGCAGGTCACACTGAAAGGTGAACTGTCAGGCTGGAAGGAGGTTACTAGTGGAGTTCCTCAGGGATCGGTTTGGGGACTAATCTTATTTCATCTTTTTTATTACTGACCTTGGCACAAAAAGCGGGAATGTGCTAATAAAGTTTGCGGATGACACAAAGCTGGGAGGTATTGCCAATACAGAGAAGGACCGGGATATCATACAGGAAGATCTGGATGACCTTGTAAACTGGAGTAATAGTAATAGGGTGAAATTTAATACTGAAAAGTGCAAGGTCATGCATTTAGGGATTAATAACAAGAATTTTTGTTATAAACTTGGAGTGCATCACTTGGAAGTAACAGAGGAGGAGAAGGACCTCGGAGTATTGGTTGATCGCAGGATGATGATGAGCCGCCAATGTGACATGGCTGTGAAAAAAGCTAATGTGGTCTTGGGATGCATCAGGCGAGGTATTTCCAGCAGAGATAAGGAGGTCTTAGTACCGTAAAACAAGGCACTGGGTGAGACCTCATCTGGAATACTGTGTGCAGTTCTGGTCTCCCATGTTTAAGAAGGATGAATTCAAACTGGAACAGGTACAGAGAAGGGCTGCTAGGATGATCCAAGGAATGGAAAGCCTGTTTTATGAAAGGAGACTCAAAGAGCTTGGCTTGTTTAGCCTAACCAAAAGAAGGCTGAGGGGAGATATGATTTCTCTCTATAAATATATCAGAGGGATAAATACCAGGGAGGGAGAGGAATTATTTAAGCTCAGTACCAATGTGGACACAAGAACAAATGGCCACCGGGAAGTTTAGACTTGAAATGAGACGAAGGTTTCTAACCATCGGAGGAGCGAAGTTCTGGAACAGCCTTCCAAGGGGAGCAGGGGGGGGGGCAAAAGGCATATCTGGCTTCAAGACTAAGCTTATGGAGGGGATGGTATAATGGGATAGCCTAATTTTGGCAATTAATTAATCTTTGACTATTAGCTGTAAATATGCCCAATGGCCTGTGATGGGATGTTAGATGGGGTGTGATCTGAGTTACTACAGAGAATTCTTTCCTGGGTGTGTGGCTGGTGAGTCTTGCCCAGGTGCTCAGGGTTTAGCTGATCACCATATTTGGGGTCAGGAAGGAATTTTCCTCCAGGGCAGACTGGCAGAGGCCCTGGGGGTTTTTCACCTTCCTCTGCACCATGGGGCACGGGTCACTTGCTGGAGGACTCTCTGCACCTTGAAGTCTTTAAACCACGATTTGCGGACTTCAGTAGCTCAGAAATAGGTTAGGGGTTTGTTACAGGAGTGGTGGGTGAGATTCTGTGGCCTGCGTTGTGCAGGAGATCAGACTAGATGATCATAATGGTCCTTTCTGACCTTAGTCTATGAATCAAAGATATTTCCTAATCAATTATTTTAGAATTGCCTTTTTGCAAGAAATTTTTAAACTTTGCTTTCTCTTCCACTTCAGGACAAAAACACATTTCAAAATGTTGGAATTTCCTGCGGGAAGGAAATTCCATTTTCTGACTTGCTCTAAGGGCACCTTTCAGATGGAGGGCTCTCTATCTCCTTACAAATCTCCTGATTTTTTCAGTCCCAATTCATGCATGGAGAGCAGCTGCAGAAATGCTAATGTAACTTGGGGCCTTGATAAGTTCCAGGGAAGCTTGCTCCTTGTTCAGGGTTGGAGAGATGTAGGAACTGAGGTCAGGGAGGGGATGACTCAGAAGTGGCAGCTGATTCCTCTCCTCTTGCTCTGTGTGCAGCTTTACTTGGCATAATCTCTTGGATATTTTTACCAGTTTGACTTGTTTCCTTTTTCCACACACTGCATTATCTCCTTAGATAGGAACAAATTTGGTGCTCTAATGATTTAATCTTTGTCTTATGCTTTGACATGACTGTTGTAAGAACCGCATAAGTGCCATTCTTCGTTTTGTTGTAGTGTTCTCTTTTATTCTTATTCCCGTAATCCTATAGTGATGCCTTGTGTATTTTGATTGTTTGAGTACTAAAGACAGGTTGAAAGTCAAACTCCAAAGGTTTGGGTCTACAGTTGGTTCAGAACTTTGCTTCTGAGGCTCATCTCTATTTTTTAATATTAGCTTTCGTTATCTGCTCATTTTATGTATTGTTCATAACTCGCTGGTACCCCATATTAACTCCAGGATTTATAGGCAGTGAAAACAGAAGGGGGTGGTTTGCTTCCAAAACCTTGGTGATGGGACTGGAAAGTCTAAGTATTAACACACCACAGGGATGTTCGACTGCTTGCAAAAGTTGGGTGAACCCAAGAGCAGCGTGCCTGTTCTTAGACAGGAATGGGCCTCTAGCCAGGGTAAAGCTATTGAACCTGTAGGCATGGTACCTGGGGAAGGGGTGGGAAGGATGATAACTGACTCCAAATGCTGGCACTTAGGTCCTGTATCAGGCAAGAATCCGATCACACTGTAAAGTTGTTTCAGGGGCTGGTTTATATTTGTTATATAATTTTTGTCTGTTCTCTTTTCCAAGGACTAAGCTGCTCAAGTCTCTTTCTCAGCATTCAAGCAACGATGCAATCTTCCCCATTATTCACTTCTTTATTGATTCCTATTGTCCCATGTGCACTGCTATAATACAACTAGCTAATAATATTCTTATTGTGTTTATGGGTCATAGACCTACAGACTTCCTACTGTTGTAGTGTGTTTTTAATTGTGATTGAAGTCAGTGGGTCATGCATATTGAAAAAGAGCTAGAATGTGTTTTCCTCATGCACTGATAGAAGTACATTAAAATGGAAGAGATTAGGGTATGCATCATTTAGGACTAAAATGTCTTTAGATCACTGCATAGTTTTCATTTTATGTTTTTTTTTCTAACTACATTTATTTTAAAAATGTATTTATATTATACGTGATCTACTTATGGAGAATAGACATGCTTTTCTTCACTCCTGACCAAAGTTATACTCTGAAACTTGTGTGTGTGAGACAGAGAGAGAAAGAAAGGGTACTTGGATTCTTTAATGTGAACAACTCTAATTCTCGGGATAACAAAAAAAAAAAAACAGTTAACCTTTAAGCAAATAGAAGGACATGTGAGAGAAGCTTTCTCCCCGCCCCCACTTCAAGAGAGGACTTTCCAGAGATGACTGCAGAAAAGTAATGTTATACATATCTTGATTTCACCTTTTCATTTTCTGGGTATTTCAGAATACCTCACTGAATTGTAGAATCACAGAAATGGAGGGCTGGACAGGACCTCAGGAAGTCAAGTCCAGTTCCCTGTGCTGTGACAGGACTAAGTAAACCTAGATCATCCCTGACAGGTCTTTGTCCAGTGTCAGGTGTTAGAGGGCTTTCCTTTCACCCTCTCCCCTGGTTCTTGTCACACAGACAGAAAGAAGACGACCAGAAGTCCAAAGGCAATGGGATGTTTATTGGGGTTAGTTCCAAGCAAGCATATCCATAACTCTACACGCCAGCAGAATCTGTTTCCCAGTGTTCCGTTCCCAGCTTCAATGCCCCAGAGCATTTGCCCTGTGTCCCCCTTCCCAGCTCTGAAGCTGCAGAACCTTGCCTATGTCCCCATTCTCAGCAGGCCCAAATATACCTGCAGTGTATGCCCCTAGTCGTAACTTACAATTTATGGTCATGTTCTGTTTTGGGGGGTCGTGAGTCTAGGGGGGTCGTGAGTCATCCCACCTCTTTTGTATCCCATGGGAGGGGTGAAGAGTGAGGTTATGCTACGGTCAGGGACAGGCATTTCTTTGACTTTTTAGTGTTTTATACTTCTGCCCCAATCTCCTGTTGCCCCTCCTGAGTGGTTGCTTGACCTTGCCTTGAAATAGGAGTTGAGGCAGCTTTTCAGTGTATGCTCATATATTACACTCCCATCCTACACTGAAACACTTTAACTGCTCTATCCTTTATCTCTTCCCATTATACTAACAAACCCATCTGGCCAAGCAGAAGCAACACACACAGTGTCTTTGTTTACATGTATTAGTATAAGATATAAGAGTATCAAAAAAATCAAACCCCCAAAATTCTCTCTCAGGCTGACAAACAAGCCTATATACTAACAATGGATATTCCACAACCTCCCTTGGAAGCCTATTCCAGAGCTTAACTATCCTTAGAGTTAGGAATTTTTTCCTAATATCTAACCTAAATCTTGCTGCAGATTAAGCCCATTACTTCTAGTCCTACCTTCAGTGGACAGGGAAAACAATCTATCACTGTTCTCTTTTAAAACAGCCCTTAACATATTTTCAGTCTTCTTTACTCAAGACTAAACATACCCAGTTTTTTTAATCTTTCCTCATAAATCAGGGTTTCTAAATCTTTAATCATTTTTGTTGCTTTCCTCTGGACTATCTCCAGTTTGTCTGCATCTTTCTTAAAGTGTGGTGCCCAGAACTGGACACAGTATTCCAGTTGAGCCTCACCAGTGCTGAGTGGAGTGGGACAAGTACCCGCCCGTGTCTTACATAAAAAAAACTCCTGTTACTACACCCGGAATGACATTAGCCTTTTTTGCAGCTGCATCACATTTTTGACTCATATTTAGTTTGTGATCCTTATTACTCCCAGATACTTTTCAGCAGTACAACCACTTACCCAGTTTATCATCATTTTGTAGTTGTGCATTTGATTTGTCCTTCCAAACTGACGTACTTTGCACTTGTCTTTATTTAATTTCATTTTGTTAACTTCAGGCCAATTCTCCAATTTGCCAGATTGTTCTGAATTCTAATCCTGTCCTCCGAAGTGCTTGCAACCCATCCCAGCTTGGTGTCATCTGCAAATTTTTGTAATCATAATCTCCCCTGCATTATCCAAGTCATTAATGAAAATATTGACTATGAAGACAATATTGAATATGAAGACATTTAGCAATAATGTGTAATATTTTCTATTTCATGACAACTTTGTCAATATAAAATCTTAATTGCAATGCTGATGGAAGAGATTCATTGCTTCTCTTTCTCTCTGTTTCACATCCACAGGAAATTTCAAAGCAAAATCACCAAAATGTTCTCCCTCCGCCACCGCAAGAACTCAGATTCTGTAAATACATATGCATGTCAGTGGAATCTCAGGCAAACAGCAATGCTGTCTACACTATTAATTTGAAAATTCAGGTTTCATTATTAAATGTAATCCCCATTTTAATGTCCATTTATATTATTTCTATTTTTCTTTTAGTCATCCATTTTATGTATTTCCTTCCTCAGCTTCTTTCAGGCCTGATCTATGCTCAAAACTTAGGTCAGTGTAGCTACGGAGCTGAAGAGTGTGAAAAATCCACACCCCTGAGTGCGATAACTATGCCAGCTTAACCCCCAGTGTAGATGCAGCTAGGTCAATGGAAGAATACTTCCGATGACCTTGCTACCACCACTTTGGGAGGTTGAGTTCCTACAGTGACAGACTTTTTTTTTTTTTTTTTTGGGGGGGGGGGGAAGATGTCAAAAATAACTTTGACATCAAAATGAAATGTTTTGGTTTTTCAGGTTAGATTCACAAGAGGATTTAGGCAAAACAGTGGAGTTGAACTAACCTGGGATGTGGCAGAAGCAGGTTCAGATGCCCGCTCTGGAGCAGGAACTTGAACTCATGTCTTCCCCACCTCTCCTGTGAGTACCATAAACAGATGGTTACAGGGTATTCTGAACTGAGTTATTCTCCTATTCTCATGTTGAAGCTGTTCCACTTTGTGTAAAATATTTGAATAGTTACTGAGTTAGAGAGAGGTAGAGAATGAATCTATACCTCGGTGTTTAAGGCACTCATCTAGCACAGACACTGGCTTCCAGTCTCTGCTCCAATGAATATTTAATCATTTATTCTCCGTGGAATAGCATCAACAGGAGAGACTGAGAAAGACCCACCCCAGAGTAGCCTACAGCCTGGTGGTTGTGGTCTTCACGTGGGAAGGTGTTCAAATCTCTGTTCCAGAATGGGGATGGGTTGTCCTACATCCCAGGGCAGTGCTCTGACCAGGGGAGACCATGATGACATGAAGGTTTTGTGAATCTAGCCCTTCATTTCCTTTTCTTTAATTAACGTTAAAATATTTGTCTTTTTTTTTTTTTTCAAAAAAGGGTCCATTTCATGTCCAAAACATTTTTTAATTATTTTATTTTTTGGAACTGCCAGAAAGAAACACCAATAACAAAAAATCAATTTTTTGCATAGATCTCATAGTGATGTGCAAATAGCAAGAGAGCCAGAGTGTTGGTTTGGAAAAGTACTCAATTTTTTGAAGTCTGCAGAACGTGTGTGCATATGTTTGGGAGAGGGGTTGATGCTGTGGATGTAACTTCCACTAACTTTTATGGGATTTTAGGTACACAGAAATCACATATGATGAAACCTTTATGTTTAATACTTAGTTTTTTACAGTACTTTTTCCTCTCGTGGCACCATGAAAGTCTTCCTCACGCTTTTTGATTGTTTCCAACCAAAGCCTGATCTTGTAAATACAGAAGTCAATGTAACTGAGGGGGAGCACCCAAAAATGAACTCTTTCAAAATTCAGAACGGGTTTGGTACAGGTTCAAGTTAACTTTTGGGTGCTTTGTTTTTTTCTTATTGTAGCTACACTGACTTTGTCAACTACTGTATATTCAACAGTTTCAAAAAGGCAGCTGCAACTGAGCCATAATTAGTTTTGTATGATTTTTTTATATTATATTATTATTATTTCAGTCCAGCAACTACCCATAGATGTTTTTCTCTTACTCAGGGATCTAGATCTAATCTGTTTCTCACAAAATCCCCCAATTTATGTGATTGTGTATGTGGATAGGATGGTAGGGGGAGAATTTCTAAATTTCTCATTATTGTAAATAACTTCAGCCCTTTATCATCTCATTCTTTGGCCTGTTGTGCTATATATAATAGCATTAAAAACTAAACACTTATAGCACTTTTCATTTTCAAAGAATGATACAAGCATTGACTGATTAATCCTCACAGGACTCCTGTGAGATAGATAAATATTATCTCCTTTTGATGGAGGAAATGGAAACAGGGGACCTGATTCTGATCTCACACGAAGATAACTCTGTTGACTTAAGTGTTAGTTCTGATTTACTAGCGTAAGTGGGATCAGAATAAAGTCTAAAGGTCTTGTCCAAAACCATACAGCAAATCAGCAGAAGAGCCAGGATTAGGATTCTGCTGTTCCTAATCATTTGCTCAGATCACTTGGATTGTGCCACCCTCCATTATACCTTCTTCTTGTTTGGAGTGACCAGTTTTTCATGGATTGCTACTGTTCCTGGATTCTAGTTAGTGTTTTGATTCAATACTATTTTCTTAACTATGCATTTATTGATGAGAAAATGTAAGTCCAGATTCCCTCTGCATCTGACCTCCTCTTAGCACAATTTGGAAGGGGAGACTAAGGTGTCATTAAGTCACCTTTATGCAACTCTCCTCAGTCCTGAAGCCAGATTAAAGCTCAGTTTTTTCAGTGTTGCTTTACCTTGTGTCTGCAACCACCTGCCTCTAAGGGCCATTCCAGTATCTGGGGTTGCTGGGGTGTAGAGATGCACCAGCCATACCACCTCCTGGAAACAACCCTTGTACCAGGGGATAAAGAAGAATGGCGTAGAACTGCACAGCAGTAGAGGGAATCCATTGGAGGCCAGGTTCAGCAAGGTTATAGCCACTGGTGCCAGAGTGAGGGGGCCAGATCTGGTCCATGGAATGCCCATTCATTAGGTCCTGCCCTTATGAAAAATGTGTATTTCAATTTTTGCTTTTAGGTCATTGCTCTTATTAAATCAGCTCTCCAACTGATATCAGAGGAAGAAGAAATGCATTTTCAATACCACTTCTAGGGTCTTATTAGCCATTGGTTACAGGACCTACTATTGAGGGGGTTAAAACATATTGGTATGGCTAAGTTATTGGCAATATTTTGACAGCCTGTAACAGGAGTCTTTTATAAAGTGTAAACTCAGTCAGAATACATATTTGGGTGTGTTTTAGAAATGTAGTAATCTTTTATAAAGGACATGAATAACTGCGTGATCTGTACAGACATCTAGCAACTTGCTAGCAGACAGAATGGTAGTGCTAACTGAGCTATCTGTTTAACAAGAAGCCATAAACCAAATCCATCTGATTACATCTTTGCTCACAGATCAGTGAAAGATTCTTTGAATAATGAAATTTTTTCAACAATTTGGAATGACAGCCTTTAATTATAAGGGTAAGTATTTTTATTCCATTTTACAATGGTTTAAGACTTTAACATAATAGTGAAGTTTTCCCATTATCAGTTTTCCCAACAGTAGAAAGATCTTTTCTAAGTGCACAATTTAAATTTAAATAAATGCAGACCTTTGTTCTCAACTTGAATAGAATGAGTGTGATAACTTAAGAAAAAAATATAGCTTTGTGACACACTGATTACTTTTGTAAAGACGGAAGTATATTCTTCCCTTGATGCATGTGTCTAACTTCCATTAGTGTTAATGGGAGTTGTGTGTGCATTCCAAAGAGACTGCACTCTAATTAATTATAACACTTCAAGAAAATCTGAGATATGTGAGGTTAAGGTAGAGATTCTTAGGGTATTCAAATTTTTCGAATTTCTATCCTGTTCTCAGTCCTTTGGTGGATGCTTTATTTAACACTGACTGGCATGTTGTCATGAAATGTTGTAAATATTAGTACAATGTTTAGTTTAAACCATATTGTGACATAGTTAGTCAACTCAAATCTAGTTCTTCTGGGATATTTAGCCAACTACCTCTCTGTCTTTATTCTGTTTACCGTTAACTTTAATGGAACAGTTATTCAACTGTCAGCTATCAATTTCAAGGTTAACCTGAGATCAGGCTATAGCTGACTGAAACAGATACTGAGAAGTGAATGAATCATGTTCCTTTTCTCAAGTTTTCCTGAATTTTGTGAGTAGATACCTCTGATCATCTAAGAAAGAACAGATAGCAGGCAAATGATTTTGTATTTTAATTCTGATTGCAAATTAAAAATAGTGTTGGTAAAAGGTAGAATGGGCTGAGGAAAGTAACAATGAGCTATTGGTAGCAAACAAAAAATGTGGGAAATTGACATTCATATTTGAGATAATTCATGTGTAACAGCACATCTGGAAACTCGAGGCAGTAAATTCTGTAGTCCATTGCTATATATGTGGCGGAAGTTCAGCATGCAGTGAGAGAAAGTGAGCAACCAGGTTTATGTGCAAGTGTCAGGTAGATTAGAGAGATTCAGCAAACTTGTTGTGAGACAAGGTATATTTCTATTTGTCATCTTCACTATTCCAGAACATATGAGTTTTGGTATCTCCTTGCAGTCACTGAAATCCTCCTTTGGGGATTTTCCTCATTGGTGCACGTAGATCTGCAAGCAAAATTCTAGGCTGTGGATCTTATTTCAAATCTTCAACCACTAGTCTGAGATCTGAGGTACTGCATATAGGTATATGAGGAGAGATTCCAAATTTCTATTCTTCCACATTGGAAGGGGTTGTGGGATTGCTTAGAGCCACAACTTTAACAGGTTTTAGGTTCCTTTTGTATGCTGGAAAAAAGGACTGCATTAGTGGGAAAGGAAACATTTTCTTTCCTTACCAGTTACCCTGGTGTTTTGTATCTTTGTTGGAAAACATGAGAAGGAGCAAGAAATTTGGTATCTCTAAAGCAGTAAATGAAAAGTTCAGGGGATAAAGAGAGATGCAGGCAATAAGGGGATGGATCTTGTGATAGGCCAAGAGAAACCCTACTGTTTAGAGCAGTAACAGCTTATAAGAAAAGTCTCTTAAAAAAGGTGTGAAAGGAGCTAGAAAGACAGGAAGGGACATGTCCCTGCTCAGTTTTTCAGTTGTCTGGAGAGCATACATCAGTGTCAACTTTTTCCAGATAGCACCTCCTTCTAGATTCAACTTCCACTGATCTGAAAAATGGCTGTTTTGGATAAAAGTACTCCAGAGACTGTGAAATCCAGTTTGCCTCAGCAGCTGGAGGAGAAGGTAGTCAGATTGATACAGTGGAACCAGAGGTCAAGGCCATTTCTGGAGTGTGTAATATCACATCGGCCCCAGTGAAATAGTTCAACACAGCTAAGGATGAACTAGAGAGCGGCTTCATGCTCTGTTGCAATGCTGATTTTGAAGCAAGTACGTTACCATTCACATAGACAAGGGAAAAGTGAATCAGTGCATAATTTTATAACAGCCCTGTATGACCTTATTGAACACTATGGCTATGAACAGATGGGTTAAGAACTCAACAGGGACAGACTTGTGGGTGTGTAGATACAAAGCTCTCAGATGTTGGCTCTAGTTCTGATACTAGAAAGGCCAAAGGGTTTGGTCTGTTAAAGTGAGAATACAATGAAGTATCAAATTATTCTCCAAACTAATTTTAAGCAGAGACCAAACTATAGAAGTCACACATGTTGGGAAGATGATAGTCCCATGTATGGCAGAAGTAAAAAACCTGACCCACACAGACGTAACCAAAGAAACTAATGCAACTGTATGGTGAGCCAAAATGAGGAACTCTATGAAAAAGAAATCCCACAGTGGGGGAACTGCATATCAAAAAACCCTGAACAGCAAGGGCAGCCAGAAAATGGCTAAAGGATACAGCCATAGTTCTATATAGTAACAAAGTTCTTTATAGAAGAAGATCCAGAAGATTCTAACTATACATACCTCAGAATAATAGAAGCCAGCTGGAAGCAATCATTGTTTTCCAGGATTGCCATAAGATAGTGAAGTAGGATTTAAAATTGGTTCTGAAGTGGATGTAACAGGTGTTATGGGTTCACTCTACCTGGGGATTTAAGATAGTGCCGCTCCATGAAGCAAAAAGAGGACACTGAACGGCCTGGGACATTGCTTTTTGGATGTGAAAGAAAGCTTTTTTCTTTTCTAATATGAGGAGGGAAGAATACATCCCACGGTCTTTTTGTGGTTGGCAGTGTTTATATTGCTGTATTTAGCCAGCCAGCGATCACTGTTCCATATATGCTGACATGTTGGAGGCTGACGGTGGTAGCGGAGGAATGTACACTTGGTACATCCACTGGTGAAGGAAGCATCAGCACCTGTTAATCAAGTCTAACTTGAGCAGCAGCCATAGCGATCACCTGCAGGTCTGCTCACAGGTTGGATGGGTAGATCTAGGCTACCCCAAATCCCATTACAGGAGAGTTGGTAATTGGTCTTTGTGGCATTCAAAGATTTCTTCAAGTCCTGGAGCCTTAACATTTCACCTGTCCTCCAAGAAGTAGTGTGTGGGTAGGGTCAGAAGGGAGACTGGTATTTTTTTTTGTTTGGTTGTTTCTGGAACTCAATGTCACTCAACAACAGAACTTCACAAAATAGTAGATTTTTCAGTTTGCTGACAATTAAGAAAACACTCATTTAGGTTCAAACAGAACACATTTTTTTGCCAAAAATTTTGGCAAATAGTAAAAAATATAAATGAGTGTTGGGTCAAACGAAACATTGTTTCAACCAATTCAAAGCATTCTCTCTTTCCCTCCCTCCCGCTCAAAAAATTAGAGGAAGCTTTGAAATGGAATATCAAAATGTTTCATTTTGAAAATATCAAAACAAAACATTGATATTTCAGAAATGTTCAGGATTTTTTTTGTCAAAACAAGTAAACAAAACCAACACAAATTTATAAAAGATAAGAATTGCTGCATCTGTATTTTTCACAGAAAAGTAGCTTCAGGCAAAAAATTTTACCCAGCATTTTGCAACAGTCTTGTTGTATCTGCAGTATCCCCAATCCTATAATAAGGTTCTCCAAGCAGACTTTAGACTCAGCTTATGAAGTTTAATTATTGCACTTTATTCTATTCCTGCTGTTTATTTAGGATGCTCTTACAGTTCACAAAAACCTTCATTTTTATATTGCATATTCAACCCCTCTGACATTTTGAATCAGTCATTGGTATTGTTTCTTTTCTGTATTGTGGTTCTTATTACAAAATATAATGAATGTTTTCTGTGTTAAAGAAAAGATTTAAGTCCTTGTACATCAAGTTTCAACAGAGAGTACGTGTTTAATGGCCAACTTAACTACTGCTTCAATAAAAGGTTTATGATGAAAATGCTGCAGCATCCTTAACAGCTGCATGAACATTTTGATAGAATACTGTAGGTGGAAAACATAATTAGCATAATGGAAAAAGGACAAGCTTTATGGGGATTTAGATTTCCTTCTATACTGCAAACAAAAGACACTCTCAAAATGTAAGTTTTCTGGTTCATCTTTTACAATGGTCAGTCAATCAAGGCAAAGCCAGAAAATATGCTGATAAGAGAGAATCTTTGTAATTTGTATTTTAACAAATTGAAAAATGTTATTGCAACGGAGAAGGATGTTTAAATAAAATTAAAGCTGAAATACAAGCTGACAAAAGCGAAGACATTGGAAGTTAAGGATGACTTTTCATGTTCTAAAAAGTAAATCCATTTATTCATGTCTGAATATTGGTGATATACCTGAATTTTCATTTGTTGCATTGCATCAGTGGTTGTCAAAGAATACCGTGTCATCAGCATATCCGAGGTGTGCACCAATGGAAATCCCAGCTCCCTTCACTTTGTATTATGAGATGTGCCTCGGAAGGTTTTGACGTGCTGCATATATGTTAAAGCAGCTTGAACAAAATACACCTTTGTCTCACACTCTGCCCAGTGGGAACCCACTCACAGTCACCTACTGCTGTTAGCAACATGGTCTGTTCATAGTAGAGACTTGCGATGGATGCAATTGGATACTTTGGAATACAATTCTTGATTAATACAGCTGTGAAATAGAAAAAAAGAATACCACAATGGCAGAAGATGAGTTCGAAAGAATGAACTGTTGGTCTTCACTACAAATTTCTGGGCTTCTGTTTGGTTGTATGAAACAATTACAGTATTAGGACACAGTTTTGTCTGTGACTTACTTGTGTTTTTTGCAATTTAACAAAGTTATAGAATGGATCTAGTGAAAACAAAATGGCTAGGCTTATGGGCAATTGTATAAAGAGGTCATATACCCATGTTGAATGTCATTTAGAGAGAAACTATTTTGGCTTTACATTGTGAAGTTCTAGTTTGTCTTTGCATCTAACTATTATGGTGAGGGGACCATTAGAATTGCATATGTGAGTAGAAGTTCTACCAATGTCCGACAAAACTGATGGCTGTGCATTAACTCCAAGTTAAAGCCCCCTTTTTGGTGTGTACACTGAAAACCAGTTGATGAATGAAGAAATGGAATTTGAGCATGATTCAAATCTCACTGAAATTAATGAGACTCTGTCCTTATTTTGCCTATTCCTATCTCCTGTATTATCTGAGGGCATTTTGGTATTGATTGTGAAAATATTCATAGAAGCACTAATTTTCTTTCTATGGCACAAGTTGCATTTGAACTAGTAAGTGGTTGTCTTAGGGGCCACTCTAGCTCCCTTTGAACTCAGTGAAACGGCTCCTGTTGACTTCATTGGGAGCAGGAATTTCTTATTCCTGCAATCATAGAAATACCAATAATAATAAAAAATAATAATACTTATCCTTTATATAGCCTTAACAAGAAGGATGATTGTATCACAATCCCTGTAGGAAGCTAAGGCTTGGAGATATTCAGAGTTTTTCCCCCCAAGGTCACCCAGAAAATCAGTGTAATGCTAGGAAGTGAACTTCGATCTCCTCATTCCCATTCCTACGTCCTATCTATTGCAGAACACTACTTTCCCATCATGAATATAGATTAGCCCATGAACTCCATCACAGACCTCATTATGCTGATTTACCTATCCAGTTCTTGTATTCTCTGGTGACAAGTGCTGTATAAAATCCTGGGATAGATTTCAGTAATGAGTTCTTTTTAATCAAACAATGGAATGAATTGCCCCACAGTTCATAAAGTTCTTTTTCGAGAACTTAAGAATAGTGCTTGATTTTTTTCAGTTGATGCTGCTAAAATGAAGTGTTCTATTATTCACATAATATGTGGATGTACTTATTATTAAACCCTAAGTATGTGTCTAGACTAGCGGTTGTAGTCCTGTTTTAACTTGACATTTTTGATTGCGAAGGATAAACCACAAATGTTTCTGCAATGTCTGGACTAAGGCTTACAATTGTGTTTGCCAGTTAACTTGATTTAATCCATTGACCTGAATTAAAATAGGACCACAGACTCATGAAGCCTCTCTCCCCATGACAACTGATATCTGCTGAGGTATTTAGGGTAATGGATGCTCAGTTTAGTCAGGAGCGTGATGGATTCAAAATATTTTCATTGGAGGATCCTTAGTTGCAGAACCTGGCATGTCAAAGCTGGAATTTATTGAACTCCAGGTCATCCTGCAAAAACATCTTTCCTTCTAGGCTGCCTCTGGGTGCAGGAAATTGCAGGGGTGGGGAACCTATGGCCCGTGGGCCTCATCTGGCCCATTGCTTAATTTTATCTGTCCCGCAGCAAGTCTTGGTGCTGTGGGTGGGAAGCCGCAGGGCTGTGTGTGGCCCGTGATTGATTTTTTTCTATGGGTAAATGGCCCTTGACCACTCCTGGCTTATTACATGCTAAGACCGACCTAGTTTGGGTAAATTGGTTGGATTTAATGCATCTGTTTTATTATTTCTGTATATGGGTTTAGACTGCAGGAAGGCACAATTTAAATAAACCTAATAAAATAAATAAACCAAGAAAAAAATATGCTTTTATTTATTTAATTTAAAAAACTCATCTACACATATACTTGTCATAAGGGCATTTATTGTATTATATAAGTACTGTCTTGCCTTCACAGAAACCCACTGAGTGGAGCTCTATGTAGATGCAGGAGTGTGACCACATGTTTGCAGGATTAGGGCCACAACTTTTAACGTCTTTTATCGTTTGGAAAATATATTGGTTCATTACTTCAGAACATCACAGTAGTATTATTACCAAGTATCCAAAGGCAAAAATTCAGAGTGGCTAGTAGTTTTCAAATGTCAATACAAATCCAACCCCCCAATACCTTTGAATTATATATTTTTTCAACACCATCTAAAGGAATACCTATTTTTGGTGTTATTACTTTAAAGGGACCAAATGACTTTTTATTTTCGAATATGGTTAGGCTTCAGGGTCTAAATGCTAAAGTTCAGCCTATACTGAACAGGTAGAATCATGTTCTAAACCGTTAACAGAAATGCTGACAGAACCTTAACTAGAGTAGCTTGAAGAGTGTTGCTATAATAAATTAATTTTACTAGCTGTACTGAACCTCCAAAGCTTTTTCCCAAGGTGCTGTTTTATCTGTGGGGGAGTGATTGAGTTTAAAATCAAATATAAAGAAGAAATGTGCCAAACCTAAAGAAATCAATAGAAGCCACAGGAGTTTGAAATCCTTACAAGTTCTTGAAAGAAAAGTGAGGGAAAAAAACAAAAAGATGTTTCTGCCTGAGGAGCTGTAAATTCTGCACACATTGCTATACCCAAATGAATCAGAGGTTAGAAAACAAAACTCAGAAGAACTAGAGTGGGTATAAAAATACTCGCTTCTTGTACCCTGCTCTCTGCCATATATGCTAAAATAGACAGTACTTACAGGAATTCTGCTACAACACTAATGATTCAATGATTTTAATACTATACAGTAGTTCCTAGAAGAACTATTCTATAGAATATATCACTTCCCCAAAGGGAGGTAATATTAGTAGCAGAGTGACAAAAAGTTCTTCTCTGTGGTTGGTGAGTAAATGCAAAGTCAGAGCAATCTTATTCTAGGCAAGAATATACGCAGCATTCTGTAGGAGTAAACACCACTGCAGAACCACAGGATAAAACATGTCTGATTAGGATTTGTCTTACTTTCAGACACTTATTAATTCTGTGTGCCTTATCATTCTCACTTACACTGGATTTACATCTGTATGACTCCACTGACTTTAATGGAGTTACCACAGATTTGCACGAAGAATCATGGTAATTATCTCTGCTGAATTTTTGTCAAATTCCCCACTTAGCAAGTCTAGTCCAACCAAAGACAAAAACGCCCCAAAGTATCACAGTAGAAACTTGAGTAATTCCCACTAATGACTGGTAATTTTTAATTACTGTGTGAATTAGTGAGCAAGTCAAACAACGGAACAAAGCAAGGATTATACAGATTTCAATGTACTTTGTTCACATTTGGACAATTTCCATTCAGTTAAAACATTTAAGTGTGTAATAGTGTGCATGTCTTCAGTCAGGCTTACACAAGCCTCTTGCACACACAACACCATACAATAGCAATGCAGACTAGATCAGAGCATTGATCAGAACACCTTTTGGAGTGCAAGTGAATCTTTCTAATCCAGCTCTCTTGGACACAAGTCTTCTATTCCATGATATTCCTAGATACTATGAAATTGGGGTGTGTGAGGGGTCATGTTTTCCATTGAAGCTTTGAGTTAATAAATAGCGTTCTTCATTCATTTGTGCTCTTCAGTTGTAACCTATATAGCCATGGGACGAATGCACAACTTGGTGCAAGTCAGACTCAAAAGGATTTTACTCTCCAACAGAAATAAATAGAAATGATGGTGAATGCACTGAGTTCCTGTCCTGTTGTCGGAACAAATAATGTCCAAACTCTCCTCTTCAGGCTTAGTGTCACAACATAAATCTGAGCCTTAACGTTCTCCTTGAGCTTTGGATATCTCCAAGCTTTACCTTCAGAACCTCTTCTGTCATTCCCTCTCTCAGAGAAGCACTTTAATTTACCAAATAGCCCACATGGAGCTGACCATGTAAACCTGCCAGAATGATCTATCAGTTCTTCATCTTTATGCAGGTTCTAATAGAATTGCTCCTCTACTCTGTTCCCCCATTCCTGTTGCAACAACTTACATACTCTTTATATAGTTTTGCAGCTTTATAAACAAAAAAAGTTCCCTGCCCAGGAAAGCTTACAATCAAAGGACCCGATTCTGCAAATATGAGTAATTTTATCCAGCTGCAAAGCAGTGCAGGATCAGACGCTTAGCCAGTTATATGATCTCAAGGGGTTAGCATTTTGTTCCTTACTGTAAACATGCATTGCAGATGTGTATATAGCTATTTTTGTAGTGATAAAAGGTGAGATAAGAAGGGGACTACATAGTGGTGATGATTCGGAAAGGAATGCAAGATAAAAGTAGTGCATTTTAAGGCAAGATTTGTTGAAGGACAGGATAGTCACCTCATATACAATGGGAAGCTTTATCAGGTGTACAGAGCAGGATGAAAAAGAACCACAACAGTGCAAGTGGATGAAATAGACAAAGAGCGGTCAGTTCTTAAAAGCTGGGATGAATAACTGTAAAAGCTTTGGATCTGTTCCTCAGAGCATAATGAAACACACTGCAGGTTTACCTATTGAAAACAATGGTGGTGACAGCCTCACTCCATCACATTTAATGTGGCTAGACAAAGTGGGAAACCCTTAGGAGCACATCCTGCTCAGACACTGGATGAGTGATGAGTTTCATGGTAGGTGATTCTCCGGGAGGTTGTTTTTCACAATATGTAAAAGCTTAACCTCACTGCAGCAGTGGGAAATCTTTAAATATTTTTGCTATGAAGATGATAGTGCTTTATACTAGAAGGAAACAGTTTGTTAAACTGTTACAGTAAAACTATTCTGCAATCATTTTGGATCCAAAAATTCTGGAGTTTCTTATATATTGCTCACACAAGTATAGCTTTACATACAGAGGCTGCAAATTCTCTAGAATAGGCACCATCTTCTACTATGTGTAGGTATGTCACCTAGCTCAATGGGACTGGGATCACTAGAAATAACTCTGTAATGCAAATAACTATTAATAATTATTGTTGAATATCTTCTTTCCCCCTGTCCTAAGAAACTCGCCTTCATGTTTTTATCTCTCAGGGAGCAAGAAGGTAATTGAGTGAACACTATGTACCCAATCTGAGAAATACTTACACACATGAGTAGTCCCATTGAAGTCAATCAGATTACTTGTGTGAATAATGATAAGCATGTGCAGGTTTGTAGGATGTGGATTTCAGAAGGCACATGAGCCACTGCCTCTTTGTACTCAAGACACTTCTGCCCAAAACATATAACCTTATGAGATGAGGAAGGTGGTGTTATCATTATTGTTTATTATTGGTAATGCCATGGCACCTGAAATGTGTGACACACTGTATAAACACAAAGGGAGACTGTCCCTGTTCCAAAGGCTTACATTCTCCATTTGGATAAAAGATAGCAAACAATAAGGGTGGGGCAGATGAGGTTAAAGAGTGAGACAACAGGGTTGCTTAGATAGTTGATCTTAGAAAGGGGACTACTAGACTAAGAAAGATAAATACCAGTAAAGTAATTCTGCTTTGTTGAGTTTCATCTCTCCATCCATCCTACAATAAATCAGAATTGTGGCAATCAATACAACTTAGGATATCAGCTTTTCTGAAGTTGCTGCCTGGAGAATTTTCTGTCCAGAAACACTGCCTCTTCTATTGAGAACAAATTTGCTTTATAATACAAGATGTCACAAATGTGACAGGTGTCTGACAGGTACTAGCTCTGCAATTTGATTGGACCCAGTATTTGAACTTTCTCTATCTGGTGAAATTGTAGAAGGACCTCTGGTCAAGTGCTTTTCTGTTTTCTCTGAAGGGTTGGCTATCATCTGATGAGTTGTATGCTAGCCAAAAGCTAGAACCCAGAAACTACCCAGTAACTGTAGCCCTGCAGAGCTATTTTTTGCCTTTGTCAGGGTACTTGAAACTTGCCAAGTCCAAAACATTTAATGCAATCCAAATACAATTTAATAATTCTATGCCTGCCCAAAGTTGTCCTTCAGAGGTCTGAATTAGGAAAACAACCAGCAGTACAATAGTCTGGAACTTCAGTAAACTTTGGGAGAAAAAAAATAAATAAAGGCTCCTATCAAACCTGCTTTAACCAAAGGAGGGTGCTGGCAAATTTGCCCTGTTGTTTCCTTGGAAGTAGAGACATACTGTATTCATTGTCCTTGGGCAAAGTGAAGAAAGACAGGATGCAAGGTATGTGGTTTAATTAGGCCACAGCATCATTAATTGGACTCATCTGGGAACTATCCAGCAATTACTCCTACAGTGCAGGTCATGAGTCATTCCGTATTCATCTTTACCTGGGAGAGGGCTGCAGTCAGCTCCCCATCCCCTACAGCTGATCCCCAGCCTGTTAGTGGGGCCCCTGTGAGTTAGCCTTCCCACTGCTGCCACTCTTTCCCAAATCTTGAGGAGGGGGACCCTTAAAGGAGCCACTACCCTTTTCCCCCCACCAGACCAAATAAAGACCTCCTCCCACACATGCACCTTTCAGGTTGCAGAAGCTGCATTCTCCAGATGGTTGTAGACTGAGGCAATAAGAGATGACAAGTATTTCCACCTCACCTGCTGCATTTATCATTTCATTACACAACTGTCACAGAATGGTGGGCCTCCAGAGATTAAAACTATGCATTAAGTGTCCTCTACATCATCCAGAAGGAGGGAGGCTAGAGTTTGATTAACGTTCAGAGGACTTCTCTTTGTCTTTAAATTTATTTTGTCTTATGTGCCTATTCACCTTCATCACCTTTGACAGAAGTTGTAGTTATGCTGCTGTATTTTACGTCTACTTATAAAATTGGGTAATCGGTTTGTACCGAAACTATTTCAGGAGTACTCTGAATAGTGAGTAGCATACTTGCTTTGCACATGATAGGGCATGCACATTTTGCTCTGAGCACGTATGTGTCATCTCTGCCTTTGTTCAGAGAGCATGAACACCAAGTAAATCCCTTCACATCCCTGATCCTTCCTTGTTTCTCTACCCACACTCCACCTATTCAGAGTATGACAGTAGAAGGGCAGGCTGCTTCAACCTTCATCCTGTGCCATTATTTAATTTGACTGTGTTTCCAGTTCCACTAATATACAGATAAATGCCATTGTGTTACTGGGCTAGTCCTAAAATTTTCATTCTTGTGCTCCTCTGAATACAAAGACCATGACACGTTAGGGCTCCTAGAAGCAATCATGATTTACTTTGCCTAGATTTGGCATCAGTGTTATATTATTAGGTTGTATTTTCATTCTTTGAGCAATATGTCTCTAGACGTGCCCACACAACAAAAGTGCAAAGACAGTGTATGTTTCAAGGATCATGTATGGAAATATGAAAATGTCCATTCTTTACATGTGTCATGTTTCATCCATGCAAGAACCTTATCCTTTTTGCTGGCTGGGAAACATTTTCATGTACTATGAATTACCTGAAGAGATTATTCCACTAAAACAACTGGTTGAATAAATAAACAAAAAGCATATTAAGAAGTGTCCCAAATCTGCACAGACACACCCCTGGAACCCCAACCAGGGATATTCTATCTGCTACCCAAGATCTATAAACCTGGAAATCCTGGATGCCCCACCATCTCAGGCATTGGCACCCTGACAGCAGGATTGTCTGGCTATGTAGACTCCCTCCTCAGGCCCTACACTACCAGCACTCCCAGCTATCTTCGAGGCACCACTGATTTCCTGAGGAAACTACAATCCATCGGTGATCTTCCTGAAAACACCATCCTAGCCACTATGGATGTAGAAGCCCCCTACACCAACATGCCACACAAAGATGGACTACAAGCCGTCAAGAACAGTATCCCCGATAATGTGACGGCAAACCTGATGGCTGAACTTTGTGACTTTGTCCTCACCCATAACTATTTCACATTTGGGGACAATGTATACCTTCAAATCAGCGGCACTGCTATGGGTACCTGCATGGCCCCACAGTATGCCAACATTTTTATGGCTGACTTAGAACAACGCTTCCACAGCTCTCGTCCCCTAATGCCCCTAACTCTACTTGCGCTACATTGAGGACATCATCATCATCTGGACCCATGGAAAAGAAGCCCTTGAGGAATTCCACCATGATTTCAACAATTTCCATCCCACCATCAACCTCAGCCTGGACCAGTCCACACAAGAGATCCACTTCCTGGACACTACGGTGCTAATAAGCGATGGTCACATAAACACCACCCTATACTGGAAACCTACTGACCGCTATGCCTACCTACATGCCTCCAGCTTTCATCCAGACCACACCACACGATCCATTGTCTACAGCCAAGCTCTACGATACAACCCCATTTGCTCCAACCCCTCAGACAGAGACAAACACCTACAAGATCTCTATCAAGCGTTCTTAAAACTACAATACCCACCTGCTGAAGTGAAGAAACAGATGGACAAAGCCAGAAGAGTACCCAGAAGTTACCTACTACAGGACAGGCCCAACAAAGAAAATAACAGAATGCCACTAGCCATCACCTTCAGCCCCCAACTAAAACACCTCTCCAGCGCATCATCAAGGATCTACAACCTATCCTGAAGGACGACCCATCATTCTCACAGATCTTTGGAGACAGGTCATTCCTTGCTTACAGACAGCCCCCCAACCTGAAGCAAATACTCACCAGCAACCACACACCATACAACAGAACCACTAATCCAGGACCTATCCTTGAAACAAAGCCCATTGCCAACTCTGTTCACATATCTATTCAGGGGACACCATCATAGGGCCTAATCACATCAGCCACGCTATCAGAGGCTCTTACATCTGTACATCTACCAATGTGATATATGCCATCATGTGCCAGCAATGCCCCTCTGCCATGTACATTGGCCAAATTGGACAGTCTCTACGTAAAAGAATAAATGGACACAAATCAGACATCAAGAATTATAACATTCAAAAACCAGTCGGAGAACACTTCAATCTCTTTGGTCACTCGATTACAGACCTAAAAGTTGCAATTCTTCAACAAAAAAAACTTCAAAACCAGAATTAATGAGAGACTGCTGAATTGGAATTAATTTGCAAACTGGATACAATTAACTTAGGCTTGAATAAAGACCGGGAGTGGATGTGTCATTACACAAAGTAAAACTCTTTCCCCATGTTTATTCCCTCCCGCCCCCCCAGCAGTTCCTCAGACGTTCTTGTCAACCTTGATTATCACTACAAAAGGGGAACCCCCGCTCTCCCGCTGGTAATAGCTCACCTTACCTGATCACTCTTGTTACAGTGTGTACAGTAACACCCATTGTTTCATGTTCTCTGTGTATATAAATCTCCCCACTGTATTTTCCACTGAATGCATCCGATGAAGTGAGCTGTAGCTCATGAAAGCTTATGCTCAAATAAATTTGTTAGTCTCTAAGGTGCCACAAGTCCTCCTTTTCTTTTTCCCATAACTGTGCGTCTCTTCCTCTCATCAAGAGTGGGGACTCTGGTGCATCCAGAGGCCAACAGAAATTATTAGGGGTATGGAAAAGTTTCCATATGAGGAAAGATTAATAAGACTGGGACTTTTCAGCTTGTAAAAGAGACAACTAAGGGGAGATATGATTGAGCACCATAAAATCATGACTGGTGTGGAGAAAGTAAATAAGTGTTATTTACTCCTTATAACACAAGAACTAGGGGGTCACCAAATGAAAATAGACAGCAGGTTTAAGACAAGCAAAAGGAAGTAGTAAAGGAGTGGACTCACCTCTGCGGCACCTCCTGCTGGTCATTGGGAATTAGCTCTTTTCCAGCCTGGAGCACCCTCTGCAGGCCAGTGATCCACACAGCTCTGGCCCCCATGTCCCTCACAGATCCTGGTGCCCCTTTCTCTGGGGTTCTGCTCCCTGGCAGTACCCCCACACTCTGCCTCTGGCTCTCCCCTTCCTGGGGAACCCCCAACCCACTATCCCCACCTTGCCTCAGTCTGGGCTACTGCCAGTCATCTCCAAGCTCCCACTCCCTGGGGCAGACTGCAGTGTAAAGGCCACTCATCATAGGCAAGGGGTTCAGACCTGTTGCCTTCCTCTGCCTCCCAGTACCTCTATGGGCCTTGGACCAAGCCTTACAGCCTGGAGAGTGGCCAGCCTGGAGCACCCCCACTCAGCCTGCTCCTTCCCCAACATTGCACCACCCTTAGTACCCTGGCTGGCTGGCTGGCTGGCTGGCTGGCTGGCTAGCTAGCTGGCAGGCAGGCCGGCCCTGCTCTCTCCCAGCCTGGAGAGAGACTCCTTGGGCTCTCAGCCTTTTTATACAGGCCAGCTGGGGCCTGATTGGGGTGTGGCCCAGCTGTGGCTGCTTCCCCAATCAGCCATCCCCAGCCACAGCCCTCTCCAGGGCTGCTTTTAATCCCTTCTATTTTAGGAGTGGGGTAGCCACCCCGCTACAGAAGTATTTTTTTTACACAACGTACAATCGGTCTGTGGAATTCTTTGCCAGAGTGATGTTGTGAAGGCCAAGACTATAACAGGGTTCAAAAAAGAACTTGATAAGTTCATGGAGGATAGGTCCATCATTGGCTATTAGCCAGGATGGGCAAGGTTTCTGTCCCTAGCCTCTGTTTTCCAGAAGCTGGGAATGGGTGACAGGGGTTGGCTCACTTGATGATTACCTGTTGTGTTCATTCCCACTGGGGCACCTGGCATTGGCCTCTGTTGGAAGACAGGATACTGGGCTGGATGGACCTTTGGTCTGACCCAGTATGTCTGTTCTTATCCTGGGAGATGTAACCTGACAAGGGAGATGGGCTTGTTGAGGAGAATGGGAACACAAGGGTGCCTGAACCACACCTTCCATGAGGCACCACTGCAGTATTTCCGAATTGAAATATTTTGGTTTTCAGCTAAAAAAAAAAAATTGATTTTCAATATTTCACAAACATTTGAAATTTTCTGAGGAGTAAAACAAACCTTTTCCAACCAGGTCTAGCCATATCCCAAACCATGCATAAAGCAAAGGGAAGAAGCAGGGAAAATAAAAGTCAACAAAAAGGATGTTGATGGACAGGTTTATATCCCTGATGTTCTGTTGCATAAACTTCCTTCCCTCTGTTACTTCTCTCTTCCCAGAGAAATGTGGATTAAGTTGAGAGCTAAAGAAACTAATCCAATCTTAGTTGAAGTGATAAGAACATAAGATCAGCCATACTGGGTCAGACCAACTATCCATCCAAAACAGTACCCTGTCTTCTGACAGAGACCAGTGCCAGATTCTTCAGAGGCAATGAATGGAACAGAGCAATTATCAAGTGGTTCATCCAATGTTGTCCAGTTCCACCTTCTGGCAGTCAGACGTTTAGGGGCAACCAAATCCTGAGGTTAAATCCTTGACCATCTTGACTAATAGCCATTGATGTACCTATTCTCCATGAACAAATCTAATTCTTTTTTTAACCCAATTATTCTTTTGGCCTTTACAACATCCCCTGGCAACAGGTTCCACAAGTTGACTGCACTGTGTGAAGAAGTACTTCCTTATATTTGTTTTAAACCTGCTGCCTATAAATTTCATTGGGTAACCCCTGGTTCTTGTCTTATGTGAAGGGGTAAATAATATTTCCCTGTTCACTTTCTTGACATCATTCATGTTCTTATAGACCTATATAATATCCCCCCTTAGCTGTCTCTTTTCTAAACTGAACAATTCCAGTCTTTTTAATCTCTCCTCATATGGAAGCTGTTCCATACCCCTAATCAATTTTGTTGCCCTACTCTATCTTTTCCAGTTCTAATATAATATTTTTAGATAGGGTGACCAGAACTGCATGGAGTATTCAAGGTGTAGGCGTGCCATGGATTTATATAATGGCATTATGATATTTTATGCCTTATTATCTATCCCCTATTCCTATTCCCCTTTCCTTACATTCTGTTAGCTTTTTTGACTGCCACTGCACATTGAGTGGATGTTTTCAGAGAGCTATCCTCGATGACTCCAAGATCTCTTTCTTGAGTGGTAACAGCTAATTTAGACCCCATCAATTTGTATGTATTGTTGGGATTAAGTTTTTCAATGTGCACTACTTTTTCCAATGTGTACTACATCAACATTGAATTTCATCTGCCATTTTGCTGCCCAATCACCTGGTTTTGATTACCCATTTTGTAATCTTCAGATTCAGCTTTGGACTTAACTATCTTGAGTAGGTTTGTATCATCTGCAAACTTTGCCACTTCACTGTTTACTCCCTTTTCTAGATCATTTATGAACAGCACTGGCCACAGTACAGATCCTTGGGGGAACCCCATTATTTATCTCTCTCCATTGTGAAAACTAACCATTTATTCCTACCCTTTGTTTCCTATTTTTAACAAGTTACTGATCCATGAGATACCCTTCTCTCTTATTCCCTCTGATATATATATATATATATATATGAGTACCTTTGTCTGTTTCATGCATGTGCTGCTTCACAGTTGTACAATGGAAAGGGAGATCTGAGGAGAAGTGATACATTCTCCTAGTAAGAAGTGTCCTAGAAGTAAATAGCCACTTCAGTTAAAGAAGGAACATTCTATGGAAATAAATACAAGAGTGTATGATACTAATTGCCAAGTTCGTAATTCCATATTTGAAGGACAGACAAGATGACCATCATTGATTTCAATGGAGTTAAAATGGTACAGAATTGGAGAATAAGTCCCATAGGGGAAAAAATGAGGTTTTCTGCTGTTCAAGAAGCATCTTGACTATCAGTTTACACGTCACAATGACCCAATTAACAGCAGTAAATATATACATATATAAAGCAAGGGCTGGGTGTATTTTTCAGAAGATGATGATGAGTAGCTTTGGGCTCTGATTTTCCTTGAACCTTGTGTAGTAATTATTACTTACACAAAGTGGGTGAAACTCTTGCGTTCTGATTCAGTAGCATTTTATACTCACTTTGCTGTGGGATGTGACTACACAAGGTAGCTCACAATCAAACCTTGGTAGAATGACTGAAAGTTGAATGATCGGAAACATGATGAAATTGTTTCCAACGCAATTTCACATTCAAAACAATTTTAAAGTTTAACTTTAGTTACGTTTTTATGCCTTCTCTTGAACCCACGTGGTTAGAATGTCTTAAGATATTAGTCAATAAAATGTTAATAAATATTAATATTGTTGGCATTCTACAGTTGTCTCAAAGCAGAATCCAAACTGTATCTCAGAAAAGATTTGCCACAAGAAATATATTGGGCCAGATCCTCAGCTAGTGTGTGTCTGTGAAAATCATTGATATAAGCGGTGCTATACTGATTTATGGCAATTAAGGATTATCCATTAGAATCATCATGCTCATTACATATTGTTGAGCTTGTTTCTTTAAATTCACTGTGCCTCTCCAAGGTATAGTAGCATATGCATTATGTATTGCAGGAGTTGCTAGGGAAAGTTCTTTTTCAAAATTGCATGATATAGTATGTTGTGTAAAATGTACATGATAAGATTAATTAAAGGTGATTGACTCTTTTTAGTGTATTATTTACTAACACCCACAATCCATTGTATGTGTAATTTGCTGTTTTAAGCAGGGGGAATACCCTTTTTTCTGATGATATCCACCATTTTGCCTAAGGGGAACCAATGGAAAACTTAGGACCAGATACCTTTCTGAGTTCACCCAGCAGACTTTACTTCAGATTCTTTTGCTGGAATGGGAGGAGGTTGCCCTTCATAGAAGGGGCAGTCGGATCATCTCCGGAGTTTATAGATCTAAGAGGATCTGCCAGCAGCTAGCGTCACATTCCCCATCCTCAATATTGCCCCAGCCATTGCATCCTCAGCTGGTGACTCCAAAGGAGAACTTTTAATTTCATGGGGGAACAAATTTTAGTAGCATCTTGTTCCGAGCATTAGGGCCTGATCCATGAGAAAATCATCTGTATTAGTCACTGGCGCTTGGATGGTTTAAGTGATTAGCCTTGGTGCCTGTTCTCTTCCTTGTTTCTCATGTTATGGCCAATGAAAGTAGTAAAAAATATGAACTGTGCTTGTGTTTTTGTAATGTTTTTACAGGTATAGACAACCTAGACAGATAGAGGTGGTGAGCAAATTTTAAAAAGCCATCCTAGTGTAATAATGATTTGGGGTTATTTCTATACAGGTCTATAGCTGAACTTTTTACCTGTATGTGAAAGGCCACATTACCCATTATGGATTCTGTGATCCATCTAGTCCACCATAGCTTAGTTTGTTAACAATTAGAACTATAATTAAACATTTTGTTAAGCATCAAACATATTTATCCTGTCTGAAAAGAAAATAGCTTCTCCATTCTTGGTACTCTGCAGAGCTGTATCTATTAACTATACTGTGGTGGTGTATAATAGGACAGTGTAGTCTCATATAATGGCTGCAGTTGTAGAGCTGCTGTTCAGATGAGGGAGCAAACTCAGAACTCTTGCTTGGTGGACTAGTAGAGTTGCCTATGGAGGTGTCATATTTGATTTTATTTCCATAAGAATGTGCCAGGTGCACCGTTTTTCTGCATTTCTGCTTGATAATTTGTGGGAGAGTAACAACATATTCCGGTTTTCCCACCCATACCTCTTCCAGAGGACAGGAGCTAAAACTAGCTAACACAAACAAAATTATGGAGAGCTATGCCTCCGAGCTCTTTGCAAATAGTAAGAAACAAACAAAAACCTTAGCTTTTCTTTTAGAACCTTTTCTTTTGCTATAATTTTGTGAGAACGTGAGACTCAGAGGGGAAAATATACAGATATAACTTTAAAGAATTGGCTGAGTGAGATTTATACTGCACCAATGCAGCTGAGCTGCTGTAGTGAATCTGTGAAGATGCTCTGTGCTGATGGGAGAGAGCTCTTGTCAGGGTTCCTTCCCCACTCTGAACTCTAGGGTACAGATGTGGGGCCACGCATGAAAGACCCCCTAAGCTTATTCTTACCAGCTTAGGTTAAAAACTTCCCCAAGGCACAAACTTTGCTTTGGCCTTGAACCCTGTGCTGCCACCACCAAGTGTTTAAAACAAAGAACAGGGAAAGAGACCACTTGGAGACGTCTTTCCCCAAAATATCCCCCCAAGCCCTACACCCCCTTTCCTGGGGAAGGCTTGAAAATAATCCTCTCCAATTTGTACAGGTGAACACAGACCCAAACTCTTGGATCTTAAGAACAATGAAAAATCAATCAGGTTCTTAAAAGAAGAATTTTAATTAAAGAAAAGGTAAAAGAATCACCTCTGTAAAATCAGGATGGAAAATACTTTACAGGGTATTCAGATTCAAAACACAGAGGATCCCCCTCTGGGCAAAACCTTAAAGTTGCAGAAAACAGAAATAAACCTCCCTCTTAACACAGGGAAAATTCACATAAAACAAAAGATAAACTAATCTCCCTTGCCTGACTTACCTATACTGGTTGCAATATTGGAGACTTGGATTAGGATGTGTTGGAGAAGATGGATTTCTGTCTGGCCTCTGTCAGTCCCAAGAGAGAACAAACACATAAACAAAGAGCACAAACAAAATCCTTCTCCCCCCCACCACCCCAAGATTTGAAAGTATCTTGTTCCCTTATTGGTCCTTTGGGTCAGGTGCCAGCCAGGTTAGCTGAGCTTCTTAACCCTTTACAGGTATCAGGATGTTGCCTCTGGCCAGGAGGGATTTTATAGCACTGTATACAGAAAGGTGGTTACCCTTCCCTTTATATTTATGACAGCTCTCATGTCGGCATAATAAATCCACCTCTATGTCCACACTGGCTCTCCACACCGGTGCTTAGGTCAGTTTAATTTATGTCACTTGTTGGGGGGAGGGTGGCTTATTCATACGGCTAAGCAATGTACATTATACGAAGTAAATGATAGTGTAGACCTGATCTTAGAAGCTAGTTGCACTACACAGGGGAGTATAGAGCTGGAGACAAAAGATTGGGGCCAGGTCTGCACCCCTACTTCCACTTACTTCGGAATAATTTATGTCACTCAGGGGTGTGAATAATACGCCCCTGAGCAGCATAAGTTACACTGACCTAAGCACCAGTGTGGACAGCCCTATGTTGGCAGGACAGCTTCTCCTGTTGACATAGCTACCACCTCTTGTAGAGGTGGATTTATTATGCCGACAGAAAAGAGCTCTCCCATTGGCATAGAGCATCTTCACCAGACGCACTACAGCAGCATCAGTGCAGTTCTGCCAGTGTAGCACTTCTAGTGTAGACTAGCCCTGGACAAGACACAGTGATTTATGTACATGAAGTCCTAAGCATTAATAGCAATGATAGTGTTTGTAGAAAACCAGTAAGAAATTGCCAAATGATAGATGGTGGTCATCACTGTTCCATTTCTTCCAGCAGCTATTTTAAAATTGATAAACTAAGTAATTTTGTTCTTATGACCGCATGTATTAAATAAGGGAACTAGTTTTTCCATTTAGTTTTTTGGGAGGGCTATGGCTATTAAAGTATCCCCCATGTGATTCTTTTAACACTTGTAGTTTGTACCATCAGGCTTTTAAGATTGTTATATCAGCTATTAATGCTATATTGATATCACAGAGGTCATTTCTCCCAGACCAAGAAGCTTTAACTGAATCACATTAATAAAATGGATGAATGAATGTGCCAATCAGCCTCTGAAAAGTAGAGCACCACTCCATGTCTCAGAGACCTGCTTGGTTCAGCCAAAATACATTGATCAGCTGCTCTGGAGGGTATATTTAGAGACATTGCTTAATAAACTTACTGCACAAGAGACAAATAGGGGGATACTAAAAAGGTGGGCAAAAGGGAAATGCGATACCAATTTTCAGTGAAGGTAAGATGAATAAACCTGATAATTAATACCCCCCTCCCCCCCAAAAAAAATCCCTTGCTTCTGCTCCTACTTAAACAAAATAACAGACATTAAAGAGGCAAAATCACTAAAAAAGATAAGGATAATGGAACTATATGCAACATGGATTTTTGTATCCTGGATTGCTTCTGGATGGTTTTGTAGCACAATGGCTAGGAGCACCTTTCCCCCCTATATTTGCTAGGCCAGTAGACAATTATGACATCATCTTTAGGATGCAGACCTCACTGCACAGTCATTTACACCTTTGTCACCTCGAGACTGGTGACAAAGGTCAATAATGCCATCTTTGAAGTCCCACTGGCCTGCTTCTCCCATTGCTTTTGTCTGCACTGTCTACCTGCTCCACCTGGGCTCAGAGTTCCCTCCCTGTCGTGGTCTGGGTAAACCACTAACTGAAAAACCATCCTGCGTATATAAATGTGGCTTTTGTTGTTTCTCTGTCAGTGTTAGACCAGAATGGAAGCTCTGTATTGATGTAAAAACAAATTAAAATGAAGGGGTCCAATGCCATTTTCTGCACGTTAGAAGATTTTAAAACCTTTTAGTAGATTAGATTTTGTATCAAGTCTAATTGATTGTATACTGTTTATCTGCCATTTCCCCCAGAAGGGAAGGGTGAGCTCTAAGGGCATTGTCCCTTTCTCCTCCTGCAGGGGCTAGAGAGCCAAAAAAGGGATGGGCCACTCCTCGCTAGGACATCTCCCCTCCTATCAGGTGGTGCTTCTGCTTCACCTGCTAACACGAAGAATGAGAGCCCAGGATCTGTTCATCAAGACATAAGCTTCCTCGGCCTCTCACACTTCAGATTTCCATCCCTGAGGTGTCCTAATCTTGGCAGTGAAATAGGAGGTGGGAGCTCTGAGAGAGCAGTACTCCCTCCAAGTCAAGGAGAATCAGAAAATGGGAAGATCTCCATCCATTTTTAGGGGGAGTTGTGCTCCTTCTTAATTTAGCCCTCTGTGGAGTGGTGACAGACAAACTGCTCTGCTGAATAGTGTTCCTTTTAACCTGGTAACCTAATAGTTGCAGAAGCATGGTAGCTTCAGATTGGATGGAACAAACCATCACGATGTGTAGAAAGAATAGTAAATATGGCAGGTGACCAGCTTGGCTTAACAGTGAAATCCTTGCTGATCTTAAACACAAAAAAGAAGCTTACAAGAAGTGGAAGCTTTGACAAATTACCACGGAGGAGTATAAAAATATTGCTCAGGCATGCAGGAGTGAAATCAGGAAGGCCAAATCACAATTGGAGTTGCTACTAGCAAGGGATGTTAAGAGTAACAAGAAGGGTTTCTACAGGTATGTTAGCAACAAAAAGAAGGTCAGGGAAAGTGTGGGCCCCTTACTGAACCTAGTGACAGAGGATGTGGAAAAAGCTAATATACTCCATGCTTTTTTTGCCTCTGTCTTCACGAACAAGGTCAGCTCCCACACTACTGTACTGGGCAGCACAGTATGGGGAGGAAGTGACCAGCCCTCTCTGGAGAAAGAAGTGGTTCAGGACTATTTAGAAAAGCTGGATGAGCACAAGTCCATGGGGCCGGATGCACTGCATCTGAGAGTGCTAAAGGAGTTGGCAGATGTGATTGCAGAGCCATTGGCCATTATCTCTGAAAACTCATGGCGATCGGGGGAGGTCCTAGATGACTGGAAAAAGGCTAATGGTAGTGCCCATCTTTAAAAAAAGGGAAGCAGGAGGATACGGGGAACTACAGGCCAGTCAGCCTCATCTCAGTCCCTGGAAAAATCATGGAGCAGGTCCTCAAGGAATCAATTTTGAAGCACTTAGAGGAGAGGAAAGTGATCAGGTACAGTCAGCATGGATTCACCAAGGGCCAAGTAATGCCTGACTAACCTAATTGCCTTCTGTGATGAGATAACTGGCTCTGTGGATGAGGGGAAAGCAGTGGACATGTTATTCCTTGACTTTAGTAAAGGTTTTGATATGGTCTCCCACAGTATTCTTGCCAGCAAGTTAAAGAAGTATGGGCTGGATGAATGCACTATAAGGTGGATAGAAAGCTGGCTAGATCATCGGGCTCAATGGGTATTGATCAATGGCTCCATGTCTAGTTGGCAGCTGGTATCAAGCAGAGTACCCCGGGGTTGGTCCTGGGACCGGTTTTGTTTAATATTTTCATTAATGATCAGGAGGATGGTGTGGATTGCATCTTCAGCAAGTTTGCAATTGACACTAAACTGGGAGGAGCGGTAGATACACTGGAGGGTAGGGATCGGATACAGAGGGACCTAGACAAATTAGAGGATTGGGCGAAAAGAAATCTGATGAGGTTCAACAAGGACAAGTGCAGAGTCCTGCACTTAGGACAGAAGAATCCCATTCACTGCTACAGACTAGGGACCGAGTGGCTAGGGAGCAGTTCTGCAGAAAAGGACCTACGGGCTACAGTGGATGAGAAGCTGGATATGAGTTAACAGTGTGCCCTTGTTGCCAAGAAGGCTAACAGGATTTTGGGATGTATAAGTAGGAGCATTGCCAGCAGATCGAGGGGCATGATCATTGCCCTCTATTCGGCACTGGTGAGGCCTCATCTGGAGTACTGTGTCCAGTTTTGGGCCCCACACTACAAGAAGGATGTGGAAAAATTGGAAAGCGTCCAGCGGAGGGCAACAAAAATAATTAGGGGACTGGAACACATGACTTATGAGGAGAGGCTGAGGGAACTGGGATTGTTTAGTCTGCAGAAGAGAAGAGTGAGGGGGGATTTGATAGCTGCTTTCAGGTACCTCAAAGGGGGTTCCAAGGAGGATGGATCTAGGCTGTGCTCAGTGGTAGCAGATGACAGAACAAGGAGTAACAGTCTCAAGTTGCAGTGGGGGAGGTTTAGGTTGGATATTAGGAAGAACTTTTTCACTAGGAGGGTGATGAAGCACTGGAATGGGTTACCTAGGGAAGTAGTGGAATCTCCTTCCTTAGAGGTTTTTGAGGTCAGGCTTGACAAAGCCCTGGCTGGGATGATTTAGTTGGGCTTGGTCCTGCTTTGAGCAGGGGGTTGGACTAGATGACCTCCTGAGGTCCCTTCCAACCTTGGTATTCTATGATTCTGTGGGCCCTCAGCCCTTAGATTATTGGCCAAATCTCCTGAACCAAGTCATTTGGAACCACTACAGCCTATTTTAAATAACATTTAGTGTAACTGAGTGAAATGGTTGTGTACATGTAATAAGCTGCTTACTAAAAATAAAAATATATGCTATGTATTTGCATTAGACACTTCAAAATATTTTTTTGGCCCAAACTCATCTAAGCACATTTGATAAAACACAGTTTGTTCTGCAGCTGAGAAACCCTATAGGGCAAGTTTCACTGATGAATGCATTTTTACAGCTGGCTTTTAAACCCTTGAAAAACAGGTTGTAAAATGAAAATGTTCATTGGAAAATACTCAACTGCTAGCAAAATCCTGCCTGTGTTGAAACACTGTGTAAATCTCCTCTCTCTCAAAAACTTATTTTTTGTAAAATAAAACAGTAACAGAAAAACAAAAACAAAATTCATATAGGCAGAACTGTTTCACAACCGAGCATCTTTCTCCGTTGAGGTCTGGGTGAGGGTGACTAGATAGGTGGTAGGTGTACTGGTAATTTGAGTAGGACTGGTTCATTGGGTGGGGAAGGATCATACTCTGGGCAAGTCAAAATTTGGAGGTGGATCCTGAGCTACAGTTGCATCATGCTCAGAACAGCTCATGCTGCTTCTCTTTGTTCCAGCTGCTGCAGCCCTGACGTGCTGTTCCAGTAGCTGGATGAATTACCACACCAGGGGATAAGGATGTTTTGGCCACACCTCCTGTGGTGTGAGGAAGCACAAAATAAGGATAGTTATAGAGTATTGAATTGATTGGCAGCTTTGCATGCCAGAGTAGTGCAATGCTGCCCCATTGTAGGAGAGGACTGGGGTCTTGGTCTGTAGTCTTTAATCTACCTTTGGTACTTATATGGACATCATTACAATAGTATCAGAGTGCCGCAAAAGTTTTGCAGCCCCTCTAAGAGGCAAGGAAGTGCTATTATTCCCATTTTACAGATAGGAACTGAGGTACAGAGAGACGAAGGATATGTCTATATTGCAAGTGTGAAGGTGTGGTTGTAGCACAGTTGTATCTTTAATCTATTTGTAGCTTTAATCTGGGTTAACAGTAGTAGTGCAGACATGGCAGTACAGGGTCAGCAAGGGCTAGCAATCAGAGTGCATACCCAAGCTGCCCAGCAGGCTTGTACTCTGGTTTCTAGCTCATGGCACCATGGATACACTACTGTTGTTACCTGTGCTTGCTACATGAAAGCTAGCGTGGGGTATTCCTTCTTGTGATACAATTGCGCTTTCACATACAGTGTATGCATACCCAGTGTGCCTTGCCCAGGGTCACACAGGAAGTCTGTGGTGGAGCACAGAATTGAACTTTGGTTTCCCCACTCTCAGGCTAGTGCCCTAATCAATGAACCCCCCCACTTCCTCTTAAACCTTGCTGATTGTACCTGCCTTTTGGGTGGGGCTCATTTTAACACTATAAGGCCTTGAATCAGGAAAGCACTAAAGCACATGTTTAAATATAAATATGTCCATCACCACTTAAGTATGTGCTTAAATCCGATTGCAAGCATGTGCTTAAGTGCTTTGCTGAATCAGAGAACTATGAATAAAACATGTGACACATTATTTCTTGCATATTTATTTTCTCCAAAATAATACATTCAGAATGCTTGAATGGGCTGTATCCTTTTTGTCATGATCCTCTGTATTGCTGAGGTATGCACCACTTTTCAGGCAAAGGCAATTCCAACTAGATTCAGATGATAAAATTCCTAGTTTGCATGCCATAAATGACATAGTCTCATTATTTGTCTCTTGCATTTTGAGAACATCTCACTTGCACATTGCAGTGATGATGGGAAAATGGGGAACCAAGTCTTGATATATGTTACTTCATGAAGATTGCAATTATTGCAAAGCCATTTATGAAAATAAGGATAGCATAAATAAAGAACTATTAGTTTCTCAGTATTAACTTGTGTACTATTTTGTCATGTATCCCAAAGTAAAAAAAAAAAATGCAATAAAAGATTTCAATTTCCAAAGCCATTAGCATTGGTTGTTGAGATCATTCACCCACAGAGGTCATAGCCATATCAGTTTCCTTCCATCATCATTTCTCAATCAAGTCTACATCAACCATACACACTCATCATTATAAGGAGAGTGAACTGCAGAAACATCAGCAGAAGGTGAGTCTGGAAACTGAAGCTTTAGTGATGGCTGTTTTTATTGAGGTGACCAGATTACAGGGACCCCACAAACAGGCTAAGTAAACTCCAGTAATTTACTTTCCCAATTGTGAACTGAAAGGCCAGTATTTAGAAATTGTGTGTTTGATTAATATACAAAGCAGATGCATGGTTTCCTTCCTGGGAAGGCCTGTACAGTGTATTATTAGCTGAAGTATTATTGCTAGGTTACAGAAATACATCCACAGTTAATGATGTGACTCTAAGGTCACACACAAGTCTTTTATTTATCCAGAAATGCTAATGTTACTGCCCACCAGGGAAGAACAGGAGAAAATGATAGAATGGTGCAAAACAGAGAGCCAGATTCTAATTTCCAACATCAGTTTTACATCAGTCTGTGTTTTAGTTAAATAGAGTTAATCCTGATTTACTCTGGTGTGTTAATCAGGCCCCCATTTTTTCAGGTCATGACATTTTTCAAGGACTATCAAACAGACTTAGGACATTGTCTCATAGTACTTTTTTAAAAAAATCACCCATAGGGCCCCATCTTGCAAACAGAGTCATGTGCCTAATTTTCCTCACCTGAGTTATCCCTTTGACATCTACAGGAGAGTTCACAAGTTGCATTACAGCCCCTTTGCATTGTTCAGTGTGAGGCACACAATACTCCTGTGGATAGGGGAGTACTAAAAAGCCTATTACAAATGCAAGGAAATGAGGCACAGGGAGGCTAAGTGATGTCACACAGGAACTCTGTGGCAAATCAGGGACTTGAACACAGGTCTCCCAAGTTCTGGGCTAGTGCCCTAATCACTGGACTTTGTTTAAGCTGTGGAAATGTCAGGTTGGCTTGCAACTTGCCACACCATTGGAATAATAGTGCATTGAATTGAATTTCATACTTTGTCTGATAAACTCAGCCCCTTAACAACGTGTAAACTAGTAGCCTTTAATGTATAAATATATGGCAAACTTCACTCAGGTAGTCTTTATGCAGGAATAATTTCTCACACGAAAAAGGGTTTGCACAATCAAGGCCATAGTTGTCTATTTTTGTAATTTATTGTCTTGTTAATGGCCTAAAATATGTGCTTACTTGTCTAGGGTCCTGGTATAAAGCTTATAGAATTCAGTGGAAAGATTGCCAGTTGACTTCCCTGTGCTTTGGATTGTGTCCTCAGTGAGGATGTGCAGGATCAGCGGCTTATTTTCCTAGGAAGATTAAAAGCAAGATAGTATGTAGACAAGCAGCTAGACTCTCTACCATGAAGTAAATAACAACCAAACAGAATGATTATAATGTGCAATATTTATCCATGACACCATCTTACAGGCAAATACAGTGTTAAAAACATGTCTATGGTTTTTAGGGAATGAGAGGGGTTGCTTTTTTGACTGTTTTTAAAGAAAAATTATGTACCTGACCTAGCTAGAACATCTCCAGAGGAGCCATTCTAATTGATCAGGTAAAATATATATTTAAAGAAAATTTTTCAAATGACCCATTCTACTTTCTCATGAGATTTTTGTTTCTAAGGTCAGGAGATGATTAATACAAATCTCTCTGAAAGTTTACTGGAAAAGTGAAATGATCTGTATTTCTCTTTGATACCAAATAGTTTCATGGTTTTAAGGTTAAAAATAAACAAACAAAATTTCTTATTTGTTGCGACACCATTATTAGCCACAATTGTGCCATATATCTTGCCAATAAAAAAAACAGTGAATATGATAGCATTTTGAACCCTGTTTTATGGGTGATATAACATTAAACTTTTTGAAAAAGAGTCTATTTTTCATCCCTTGATGTGTGCTTGTAAGTATCATGTCAAGGCAGGAACAAAACTCAAAGAATGATAGAATCTGAATGCTTAGATGCCAGTATGTGCTTTTGTTATGAATGTAAAAAATGTTCAATATACACAATTGGCTCTTACAAAATTTACTTTTACTCTTACTTATGCCAATAAAATATTTTAGAATATAACATACAAATCAGATGTTAATGTGGCATTACACAACTGCTGTAATATTAAAATGTGATCCATAACTCCTAAAATACATGGAGTTATTTTGCTTTGAAAAAAAGACTTCAGTGCCAGAGTAGCTATACACATTACAGAGTATGAGAAACAGAATGTGCAGACAGGTGTGCACTTGTAGTTTCATTGATATTTAAATTAGTTCAGAATTCAGCAGAATTAAATAGCCCCCCACATCAGGAATATCTTGTAAAATTATTAGTACAGACTTACTGTGCAGATGGTTATACAAGGGTACTTTTGTGATGCAAAAGAATGGAAATTAAATCTTAAGCACCTCAAAAAAATGTTTGCAATAATTCAGTCTTAATTGGCAATGTGGAGGCCTGTGCATGCTGAAGTTATGTTGGGCAGTGTTTCCTCTTTATAAAGCTTGCAAATCTTTTCCATTTTAGTTTACACTTGAACATACAAAGTGTATTCAAATGCACAAAGCTAAATACTGGTCCCTGCCCACAGTCCATTTACTAGGGCTATATGCAGGGGAGTTCCGAGAGATGAGAGGGAACTGAATCCTTCTTCTCCCAGGCTATTGAGGATCAGTGGCAAAGCCTGTTGGGGGCCAAAATTTCAAGATCAGTTTTCCGTGACCACTGTGCCTCACCACCCCCAATTTGAAGGAAGATTTGATGGTAGTTCTGTGCATTCGTAGTTCTACTTACCACACATGTTTACTTCTCTTGTCCTAACCCAAGCCCTTCTCCATGGTGGGATAGATGGAGATATGCAGCTGTTCACAGAAGCCTGGCTGAGATTCTCCTATCTGTCTGTCTCTGTGTACACTGCATCTATTTTGTGTCTTTCCACTTCCCTTGTTTGGGTTGGAAGATTTTACCTATAATAATTAAAATGGCACTCTTCCTTGTTTTTTCTTTTTCATAGATATTAAGGTCAGAAGGGACCACTATAATCATCTAGTCTGACCCCCTGCACAACACAGGCCACAGAATCTCACCCACCCACTCCTGCGAAAAACCTCTCACCTATGTCTAAGCTATTCAAGTCCTCAAATCGTGGTTTAAAGACTTCAAGGAGCAGAGAATCCTCCAGCAAGCGACCCGTTCCCCATGCTACAGAGGAAGGTGAAGCCCCCCTAGGGCCTCTTCCAATCTGCCCTGGAGGAAACTTCCTTCCCGACCCCAAATATGGCGATCAGCTAAACCCTGAGCCATATGGGCAAGATTCACCAGCCAGATACCCAGGAAAGAATTCTCTGTAGTAACTCAGATCCAATCCAATCTAACATCCCATCACAGGCCATTGGGCCTATTTACCATGAATAGTTAAAGATCAATTAATTGCCAAAATCATGTTATCCCATCATACCATCTCCTCCATAAACTTATCGAGTTTAATCTTAAAGCCAGATAGGTCTTTTGCCCCCACTGCTTCCCTTGGAAGGCTGTTCCAGAACTTCACCTTTCCGGTGGTTAGAAACCTTCATCTAACTTCATCTAAACTTCCCGGTAGCCAGTTGATATCCATTTGTTCTTGTGTCCACATTGATACTGAGCTTAAATAATTCCTCTCCCTCCCTGGTATTTATCCCTCTGATATATTTATAGAGAGCAATCGTATCTCCCTTTAGCCTTTTTTTGGTTAGGCTAAACAAGCCAAGCTCCTTAAGTCTCCTTTCATAAGACAGGTTTTCCATTCCTCGGATCATCCTAGTTGCCCCTCTCTGTACCTGTTCCAGTTTGAGTTCATCCTTCTTAAACATGGGAGACCAGAGCTTCACACAGTATTCCAGATGAGGTCTCACCAGTGCCTTGTTTTACGGTACTAAGACCTCCTTATCTCTACTGGAAATACATCGCCTGATATATCCCAAGACCACATTAGCTTTTTCCATGGCCATATCACATTGGTGGCTCCTAGTCATCCTGTGGTCAACCAATACTCCAAGGTCCTTCTCCTCCTCCGTTACATCCATTTGATGCGTGCCCAGCTTATAACTAAAATTCTTGTTATTAATCCCAAAATGCATAACCTTACACTTCTCACTATTAAATTTCATCCTATTACTATTACTCCAGTTTACAAGGTCATCCAGATCTTCCTGTATGATATCCCGGTCTCTCTGTAAATTGGCAATACCTCCTAGCTTTGTATCATCCGCAGACTTTATTAGCACACTCCCACTTTTTGTGCCGAGATCAGTAATAAAAAGATTAAATAAGATTGGTCCCAAAATTGGTCCCTGAGGAACTCCACTGGTAACCTCCCTCCAGCCTGACAGTTCACCTTTCAGTGGGACCCGCTGTAGTCTCCCTGTTAACCTTATCCATCTTTCAGTTTTCATATTGATCCCCATCTTTTCCAATGTAACTAATAATTCCCCATGTGGAACGGTATCAAATGCCTTACTGAAATCTAGGTAAATTAGATCCACTGCGTTTCCTTTGTCTAAAAAATGTGTTACTTTCTCAAAGAAGGAGATCAGGTTGGTTTGGCACAGTCTACCTTTTGTAAAACCATGTTGTATTTTGTCCCATTTACCATTGACCTCAATGTCCTTAACTACTTTCTCCTTCAAAATTTTTTCCAAATCCTTGCATACTACAGATGTCAAACTAACAGGCCTGTAATTACCTGGATCACTTTTTTTTCCCTTTCTTAAAAATAGGAACTATGTTAGCAATTCTCCAATCATGCGGTACAACCCCTGAGTTTACAGATTCATTAAATATTCTTGCTAATGGGCTTGCAATTTTATGTGCCAGTTCCTTTAATATTCTTGGATGAAGATTATCTGGGCTCTCTGATTTAGTCCCATTAAGCTGTTCGAGTTTCGCTTCTACCTCAGATATGGTAATATTTACCTCCATATCCTCATTCCCATTTGTGATGCTACCATTATCCCTAAGATCCTCATTAGCCTCATTAAAGACTGAGGCAAAGTATTTGTTTAGATATTGGGCCATGCCTAGATTATCCTTAACCTCCACTCCATCCTCAGTGTTGGTATTAGTATTTACTTCATTAAAAACATTAAAGAGGACTCTATCCATATCCAAATTAGATCCCGGCGGTCTATAGAACACTCCAAGCACTATCACAGGGGGGGCTTTAGTAGTTTTCTTCCCCAAAGTAATTTTTGCCCAGACGGACTCTGTCTTATCCATTCCATCGCTTCTTATTTCTTTACATTCTACCTCATCATTGATATACAATGCTACTCTACCACCTTTACCTTTATTTCTGTCTTTCCTAAACAGCACATACCTTTCAGTACCCATAGTCCAGTCATGACTACTACTCCCATGTTTCTGTTAACCCTAAAATATCTGGTTTCACTTCCTGCACCAGTAGCTCTAGTTCCTCCATTTTGTTACCTAGGCTCCTTGCATTGGTGTACAAACATCTTAATTTTTGCTGTTTGGCCTCACTCACATTCTGTACTTGATTAGGCACGGACATTCTACAGCCAGTATAACTTATTAGACTGGTATCCACACTGCCTTTCCTCCCTATGTCCATTCTTCTACCCATGGCTGTATCCTTTCTTACTTCGTTTTCTTCCCTCTCAATGCTAAAATCTGGTGTGTAGATTACCTAGACATCTCCCAACCATCTCCCCCAAATTCCTAGTTTAAAGCTCTCTTAATCAGTTGTGCCAGCCTCCATCCTAGAAGTCTATTTCCTTCCCTACTCGGATGAAGTCCATCCTGAGAGAACTGTCCTCTGTCCATGAATGACTCCCAGTGGCCATACATCCCAAAGCCCTCCTTATAGCACCACTGCCTAAGCCATCTGTTGATAGTCATAATCTTGTCACACCTTTGTTGCCTTTCTCTAGGAACAGGCAGAAACCCACTAAAGATCACCTGAGCCTCGATTTCCTTAAGCATCTTCCCCAGCCTAGCATAGTCTCCCTTAATACTTTCCAGCGAGAATCTAGCTGTATCATTTGTTCCCACATGAAGGATAATTAGGGGATTCTTTCCCGCTCCCTTCAGGATCCTTTTCAACCTCAGGTCTACATCCCGTATTTTAGCACCTGGAAGACAGCACACCCTTCTATTCTCTGGATCAGCTCTGGTTCCAGGCCTGTCTATTCTTCTCAGTAAAGAGTCCCCGATCACAAAGACCTGCCTTTTTCTGGTGTCGGTGCTATTCTCCAGTCTATCCCCTGTTCCCTCTGGCTGCAAGTTCTTTCCATTCCTATTCTCCCTTGTAATCCTCTTCAACCCATCCTGTATCCTCCTGGGGCTCATATTTGGTGTAGTCTCCATTGATTCTTCCCCTTTTTCTATAGGACTAGCCGCTCTTCTCTTCTTCCTTGCTCTTCCACCTTCAGTGACTACCTGCTGAGCCCCTTCTTCATTTTCCAATTCTACAAATGTATTCTTGAGCTCTATTTCTCCTTCACTAGCCCATCTTTTCCTCTGCCTGGTTCTTTTAGTCACATGCTTCCACTGACCCCTTTCCTCACCCAACAGTCTCCCCTCAGAATTCCTCAGTCCTACTTCCATCTGCAAGTCTGAGCTTTTCCCTTCAGATACCTCATGTCTTTGCTCCATAATCTGTTCGAACCCCTTTCTAAACTCAACCAGACTTTCCACCTGCATCTCCAAACCTCAGATCTTTTCCTCCATCAGCTCTATCAGACGGCACTTCATGCAGACAAAACTCTTACCAGGTACCCCCTCCAGGATCATGTGCATATCGCAGCTTCCATATCCAGTCATCTTCATTGTGTCTTCCACTACATGGGTCACTCCCACTGCTGCCTCTGTATCTGTTATAGCCTTCCCACCTAAATCCTGTTAATCTGGGAAACACAAACCACGCCAAAACACCACCACCCACAGCAAAAACAAACCCCAAACAAGCACCGCAATACAAACTAACTCCCACTGAAACTCCCGTTTACAGCTCTGTTTGCGGGCTCCTGTGCCGCTGCCTGACTGGCTGGCTACCTTTATAGGACCCCTTCTCCTCCAACAGAACTCCCACTGAAACAGCCCTGGTGTAATTGCTGAGCTTTAACCCTCGTCTTTGACAATTGCTTGTAAGATGGTATAGGTGTGTGTTGCACATAACTAGAACATCAGTTGTTTCCATGCTTGATTGGTAAATTGTTGATTGTATATTGATGTGGTTCTGAGTGAATTAATCAATTGCTGATTAGTTAGGAATAATAAATTGTCCTGACTCTGAAAAAAAAAATGTTCACGATAAAAACCGACCTGAAAAGAACCTAGCATTAAATTAGTAAAATGACATTCCCTGGACTCAATAAGTAGGGGTTATCCTATTAGATTCCATTCTAATATTTGCTATTTCACTTATCCAACTGGCAACTCTAGTTTGTTAGATTTCAGCTTTAAAATCTAACTGGAACCTCAGCAAATTTGTAAAATTTACCCCCTTTCATGCTTACAAATCTACTAAAATTAATTGTAGCCTAGCCTCTCAGAACACAGTTTATTCAGTCCACATGCGCTTGTTTTTCTAAACACCAATTCATGAAAATTTCTTATTACATTTATTTATGAGCATCAGTTCTTCAATATCTATCACATTTTATCATCCTTCTAGTATTTCTTCAGAGAGTAAGGAAATACTTGTCTTTTAGACACTTTTAAGAGTGTGATCCCTGCTATTGGATTTGTCCAAAGGGAAAAGTTTAGCATATCAAAAGCAATTCCCTAAAATTATGGTTCAAATCTCTCTTAGGCCAATTTGTTTGGATTTATAAAGAAGGGCATGTGTACAGTATCAGTTAAAATCTAAAATGCATGATGTCTCACTACAGAGTGTAGATCTAATCAAGATTTATGTTAAAGAACAGAAGGGGAAATACAATCTTTGAAATGAAATATCACCATTTCTTCTTATCCTCTTAATCCTGGGATGGGGGAAGAGTCCTTTCCACACAGCTGGTATGAGCATCAATTGATTCTATAGCTTTGTGATTCTAGTGATTCTATAGCTTCGTTGTGGGTTCAGACATCTCTGGGGTCCCACATGATGACCTAAGTTTTATATACCCTGATTCCAGGGTTTGTTGGAGGGGGTCACCCTCTGGTTAGCAAATATTTCTCAACTTTCAGCTTTTTCTGCTTCGCTGCTGCTTCTGTTGATATCCAGTGGACAGTGTCCGCATATAACAAAACATTCTTTGATGCTTCCTTTAGTCAAGGGTTTCATTTATTTCATGGATTATATTTCATAATTTGCCCTGGCTATTAATTTGGGATCTCTCCCCCCTTTTAAGAAATTTCTTTTAATATTCCAAACATACTCTGGTTAAGTGATGATATCTTTCAACATTACTTTTTCATTCTAATGTCATACAATTCTTATTACTTCTAGGATGCAACAATCATTTACCAAAAATGCAAACAAAATCGTTGGTGGTCTTCTAAATCTCGACATGATCTGTATATTCTTTGATTATATCTAATGCTCTTCATATCTTTTAGGCTTATTATAGGATATGAGACATTACATTAGAGGAATAAAAGATTATTCAATAGGCAAAAGTATATTTGATTCACAAGGCAAACAAATGTACAATTTCTAAGTTGGAGTGGAAGAGTTTATTTGTAATATAGGCCTTTTGAGGTATCAGGAAGTTTCTCTGGAACTTTCAGGTTCTGGGTTACCATCAAGTTATTCCTAACGGGTTTTTAAACCTACATGTTTTTTCTCTCCTCTGATTCTTAATTAATGTACTGGAGACAATAGGCTTCTCCACAGGAAAGAGTGCAGTTACTTGTGTCTGTTGCCTGGCATGGGTTCTCCTTAGCTAGACTAAGAGAAATGGAAGTCTCATCCATGAATACATTATGGACATGTTTGGTTTGAGAAACTAACAATAGTTGGAAAATTCCGTACCAAGCTCTAGAACTTTCCTTTCCTGGGAATTGTGTGTTTTAGCTTTAATTAATGCTCCCCAGACAAGATGTTTCTCCTATTGGGATGGGTCTATTGACTGTCATTTTTCTTGAACTTCAAGAAGAAGCGAATGTTTGGCATGATCCCCACCCCCAGATAGTTAAAAGGGCAGAGAGAGACAAAAGTTGTCAACAACATATTTTCAAGGCATATTTTAATTTCTATATATCTTACAGCTTGCTAGCCCCAAAACTAAGTAACATACAAAAACACCCATGTAGCTGTAGCATGCTAGCATAACCATACTAGGAGAAAAGGAGTACTTGTGGCACCTTAGAGACTAACCAGTTTATTTGAGCATGAGCTTTCGTGAGCTACAGCTCACTTCATCGGATGCATAGCATATCGTGGAAACTGCAGAAGACATTATATACACACAGAGACCATGAAACAAAACTTCCTCCCACCTCACTCCCCCGCTGGCAACAGCTTATCTAAAGTGATCCTCAAGTAGAGCCATTTCCAGCACAAATCCAGGTTTTCTCACCCTTTCCCCCCCCCCACACACATACAAATTCACTCTCCTGCTGGCAACAGCCCATCCCCCTTTGAAACCCCTCTTTATAATGCGCATGATAATCAAGGTGGGTCACCTCCAGCACTAATCCAGGTTTTCTCACCCCCCCCCACACCCCCCCCCTTTTCCAAAAACCACACACACAAACTCATTCTCCTGCTGGCAACAGCTCATCTTACAATGTGCACAGCAATAATCCAAGTTTAACCAGAACGTCTTGGGGGGGGGGGGGGGGTTGCAGGAAAAAAAACAAGGGGAGACAGGCTACCTTGCATAATGACTTAGCCACTCCCAGTCTCTATTCAAGCCCAAATTAATAGTATCCAATTTGCAAATGAATTCCAATTCAGCAGTTTCTCGCTGGAGTCTGGATTTGAAGTTTTTTTGCTTTAAGATAGCGACCCTCATGTCTGTGATTGCGTGACCAGAGAGATTGAAGTGTTCTCCGACTGGTTTATGAATGTTATAATTCTTGACATCTGATTTGTGTCCATTTATTCTTTTACGTAGAGACTGTCCAGTTTGACCAATGTACATGGCAGAGGGGCATTGCTGGCACATGATGGCATATATCACATTGGTGGATGTGCAGGTGAACGAGCCTCTGATAGTGTGGCTGATGTTGTTAGGCCCTGTGATGGTGTCTCCTGAATAGATATGTGGGCACAGTTGGCAACGGGCTTTGTTGCAAGGATAGGTTCCTGGGCTAGTGGTTCTGTTGTGTGGTATGTGGTTGTTGGTGAGTATTCGCTTCAGGTTGGGGGGCTGTCTGTAGGCAAGGACTGGCCTTTCTCCCAAGATTTGTGAGAGTGTTGGGTCATCCTTCAGGATAGGTTGTAGATCCTTAATAATGCGTTGGAGGGGTTTTAGTTGGGGGCTGAAGGTGACGGCTAGTGGCGTTCTGTTATTTTCTTTGCTGGCCTGTCCTGTAGTAGGTGACTTCTGGGAACTCTTCTGGCTCTATCAATCTGTTTCTTCACTTCCGCAGGTGGGTATAGTAGTTGTAAGAATGCTTGATAGAGATCTTGTAGGTGTTTGTCTCTGTCTGAGGGGTTGGAGCAAATGCGGTTGTATCGCAGAGCTTGGCTGTAGACGATGGATCGTGTGGTGTGGTCAGGGTGAAAGCTGGAGGCATGTAGGTAGGAATAGCGGTCAGTAGGTTTCCGGTATAGGGTGGTGTTGATGTGACCATCGTTTATTAGCACTGTAGTGTCCAGGAAGTGGATCTCTTGTGTGGACTGGACCAGGCTGAGGTTGATGGTGGGATGGAAATTGTTGAAATCATGGTGGAATTCCTCAAGGGCTTCTTTTCCATGGGTCCAGATGATGAAGATGTCATCAATATAGCGCAAGTAAAGTAGGGGCGTTAGGGGACAAGAGCTGAGGAAGCGTTGTTCTAAATCAGCCATAAAAATGTTGGCATACTGTGGGGCCATGCGGGTACCCATAGCAGTGCCACTGATCTGAAGGTATACATTGTCCCCAAATGTAAAATAGTTATGGGTAAGGACAAAGTCACAAAGTTCAGCCACCAGGTTAGCCGTGACATTATCGGGGATAGTGTTCTTGATGGCTTGTAGTCCATCTTTGTGTGGAATGTTGGTGTAGAGGGCTTCTACATCCATAGTGGCCAGGATGGTGTTATCAGGAAGATCACCAATGGATTGTAGTTTCCTCAGGAAGTCAGTGGTGTCTCGAAGGTAGCTGGGAGTGCTGGTAGCGTAGGGCCTGAGGAGTGAGTCTACATAGCCAGACAATCCTGCTGTCAGGGTGCCAATGCCTGAGATGATGGGGCGCCCAGGATTTCCAGGTTTATGGATCTTGGGTAGTAGATAGAATATCCCAGGTCGGGGTTCCAGGGGTGTGTCTGTGCGGATTTGATCTTGTGCTTTTTCAGGAAGTTTCTTGAGCAAATGCTGTAGATGCTTTTGGTAACTCTCAGTGGGATCAGAGGGTAATGGCTTGTAGAAAGTGGTGTTGGAGAGCTGCCGAGCAGCCTCTTGTTCATATTCCGACCTATTCATGATGACAACAGCACCTCCTTTGTCAGCCTTTTTGATTATGATGTCAGAGTTGTTTCTGAGGCTGTGGATGGCATTGTGTTCTGCACGGCTGAGGTTATGGCGCAAGTGATGCTGCTTTTCCACAATTTCAGCCCGTGCACGTCGGCGGAAGCACTCTATGTAGAAGTCCAGTCTGCTGTTTCGACCTTCAGGAGGAGTCCACCTAGAATCCTTCTTTTTGTAATGTTGGTAGGCAGGCCTCTGTGGATCATTATGTTGTTCAGAGGTATAATAAACGATGGTCACATCAACACCACCCTATACCGGAAACCTACTGACCGCTATTCCTACCTACATGCCTCCAGCTTTCACCCTGACCACACCACACGATCCATCGTCTACAGCCAAGCTCTGCGATACAACCGCATTTGCTCCAACCCCTCAGACAGAGACAAACACCTACAAGATCTCTATCAAGCATTCTTACAACTACAATACCCACCTGCGGAAGTGAAGAAACAGATTGATAGAGCCAGAAGTCACCTACTACAGGACAGGCCTAACAAAGAAAATAACAGAACGCCACTAGCCGTCACCTTCAGCCCCCAACTAAAACCCCTCCAACGCATTATTAAGGATCTACAACCTATCCTGAAGGATGACCCAACACTCTCACAAATCTTGGGAGAAAGGCCAGTCCTTGCCTACAGACTGCCCCCCAACCTGAAGCGAATACTCACCAACAACCACATACCACACAACAGAACCACTAGCCCAGGAACCTATCCTTGCAACAAAGCCCGTTGCCAACTGTGCCCACATATCTATTCAGGAGACACCATCACAGGGCCTAACAACATCAGCCACACTATCAGAGTCTCGTTCACCTGCACATCCACCAATGTGATATATGCCATCATGTGCCAGCAATGCCCCTCTGCCATGTACATTGGTCAAACTGGACAGTCTCTACGTAAAAGAATAAATGGACACAAATCAGATGTCAAGAATTATAACATTCATAAACCAGTCGGAGAACACTTCAATCTCTCTGGTCACGCAATCACAGACATGAGGGTCGCTATCTTAAAGCAAAAAAACTTCAAATCCAGACTCCAGCGAGAAACTGCTGAATTGGAATTCATTTGCAAATTGGATACTATTAATTTGGGCTTGAATAGAGACTGGGAGTGGCTAAGTCATTATGCAAGGTAGCCTGTCTCCCCTTGTTTTTTTTCCTGCAAACCCCCCCCCCCCCAAGACGTTCTGGTTAAACTTGGATTATTGCTGTGCACATTGTAAGATGAGCTGTTGCCAGCAGGAGAATGAGTTTGTGTGTGTGGTTTTTGGAAAAGGGGGGGGGTGTGGGGGGGGGTGAGAAAACCTGGATTAGTGCTGGAGGTGACCCACCTTGATTATCATGCGCATTATAAAGAGGGGTTTCAAAGGGGGATGGGCTGTTGCCAGCAGGAGAGTGAATTTGTATGTGTGTGGGGGGGGGGAAAGGGTGAGAAAACCTGGATTTGTGCTGGAAATGGCTCTACTTGAGGATCACTTTAGATAAGCTGTTGCCAGCGGGGGAGTGAGGTGGGAGGAAGTTTTGTTTCATGGTCTCTGTGTGTATATAATGTCTTCTGCAGTTTCCACGATATGCTATGCATCCGATGAAGTGAGCTGTAGCTCACGAAAGCTCATGCTCAAATAAACTGGTTAGTCTCTAAGGTGCCACAAGTACTCCTTTTCTTTTTACGAATACAGACTAACACGGCTGTTACTCTGAAACCTGTCATACTAGGAGAGTATGGGTCTTTCGCACCTCTTCATGGCTAGTCCGTATAAGGGACTTGAGTCTGTGACTACATCTAGCCTAGACTATTGTAAGACATTTGACGTAGTACTGCATGACATTTTAATTAAATAATTAGCACTGTACAATATCAGTAAAGTACATGTTAAATGGATTAAGAACTGGCTAATTGATGGATCTCAAAAAGTAGTTGCCAGTGGTGGAATCCTCATCAAGTGAGGAGGTGTCTTATGGTAGTCCACAGGGTTCGGTACGAAACCTGAGGCTAGCTAACACTTTCATCTATCTTTATCAATAGATATAGAGACAGTAGTATATAAAAAATTGCTGCTGATAAAATCTGTGGATGACCAAAACATTGGCGGAATGGTAAATAATCATGGGGACAGGGCAGTCAGGCGGCATGATGTGGATCGCTTGGTAAGCTTGGCCCAATACAAGCAAAACACATTTTTTTAAATATGCAAGTACAAGGTCATATATCTAGGAAGAAAGAGTGCAGGGCATACCTACAGAATGCAGGACTGTATCCTGTGATTCTAAAAAAAAAAAAAATTAGAAGTTATAGTGAACAAGCAACTCATCATGAGCTCCCAATGCTATGCTGTGGTTAAAAGGGGCTAATGTGATGCTTGGCTGTACAAACAGTGGAGTAGTAAGTAGGAGTTGAAAGATGATTTTACCTCTCTATACAACACTAATGAGACCAATACTGGACTACTGTATCCAATTCTGGTATCCACATTTAAAAGTGATGTTGAAAAATTGGAGAAGGTACAGGAAAGACCCACAAAAATACTCAGGGGCTGGAGAAAATTCCTTACATTGAGAGACTGCAAGAGCTCAATCTGTTTAATTTAGTAAAAAGAAGACTGGGAAGTGTCTTGATTACAGTGTCTAAGTGCTTTTTCAGGGAGAAAATACCATGTACTAAAGGGCTCTTTAATTTAGTGGAGAAAGGCATAACAAGAACCAATGGTCAGAAGCTGAAGCCAAACAAATTCAAATGAGAAATTAAGCACATTTTTTTTAATAGTAAGGGTGATTCACTCTGGGAAAAAGTACCAGTGGTGGATTCGCTTGATTTCTTCAAACGAGCATTGGATGTCTTTTTGGAAGATACACTGTAGTCAAACACAATTTATTGAGTTCAGTACAGGGGTAACTGGGTAAAATTTAATGGACTGTGGTACATAGGATCAGACTAGGTAACCTAGTTGTCCCTTCTAGTCTTAAAATCAGTGCATCTATGAAAAGGGGAGGTAATCCTATACATCAAGCAGTAAAGAGTTATGCCTCAAGAGGGATTTATTACATTACTATCCTCATCCATCCATGCATTTCTGATTTCATTACTGCATCATGTCCTGACACTAGATAACACCTCCTTTTAACATTGCCAAGAGACTCTTGTTTTCTGTAAGAGACTGTAAGGGAATTTTCTCAGAATGATTGACATCTCTCCATATAATTATTATGGTAAAGCTTAAAATGGGAAGCAACCAAAACAAGGTCTATAAAAAGTAAAAGGATTATTCAGGGAATGTTGCCAACAATTCAATGCATGATGACTCACTAAGGCTGGAGGCCAGGTACTTAAATGAACATTGCTTCTGAATAGCTCCACTGGTTGCAGAGCCTGAGATATGTGACCTTCCATAGATTCTGTGTTCTTGCAAGGTCTTGAAAACTATGAAAAACTAATTATTGCTGATTAGATTCCTTAGTGCAGTAAACCACATTTCACTACTCCATACATTTAAAAAAAAAAAAAAAAAAGATGGCCTCTGCCTATTTCCCAGCAAGGTTTTAATAGCAGAGAGTAGTATATTTAATTATTTTAATAAAATACATTACAGTGCACGTGGAAGTGCCATCTCCTGACTGGGAACTTTAGACCGTAGTCTGATACAAATAATAAATTATATTAGTATAAAACACAACTGCCAAAATAAATGGCGAGGGGAGAAGCATTTCTCTTGCACTTTTATTGTTCACATACTCATTATTTTTCCAAATTCAGTAAAGAAATAATAAGCCACGACAGGGTATGCATTACTGGAGTATTGTATATCTACTAAGTCACACCTTGGAGTGCCTTATTGCCACTAGAGTATATCTCATTCTTTATGCGTGTCTTTTAAAACAATATAGATTTGTCGAGGTTCATGTAATGTACCCACGTGCTGCAAGTAGTTCCAACTGAAAGAATAAGAGAAAATAGTAGGGAAAAGGCTATAAACATGTATTTGATATATTTTTTAAAAAATACTTAGTGTTTCTTCATCTTTATTAATCCTTTTTCTTTCTTTTTCTTTGAAATTATCTGAACCACCTGGATCTAGACTGCCCCTTTCTGTTTCAATTGCCTTTTCAGCAGTGTTCTGGTCTAACATACAATTTCAACTTGTTTGCTATAATAAAATTAAATAAATAAAAATCTGCTCTTGAATAGCTCCTATATTTGGTTTTACAGAGGGCCACAGACTGGTTCTAAAAAGGACAGTTGGCCATTTAGAGAACAGGCAATTTAAACTCATCCTCCCAAACTCACAGTATCTTTATTTTTCCCCACAATCCTCCAGTCAATGCTTTTTCTTCACACATTTAACATAAGGAAGACATTATATAGGGGAATTTCAGTGTAAAGATCCCAACTGTGTGCTTTGGGGGGTTGGGGGTATGGTTGTGACATCAATGGAAAGGCTTCACTAGCTAAGCAAAATGTAGCTTTATAATAATAAGTGCTGTCAGTCATATTCTAATTTTCAGTAGGTTTCCCTATCATTTGAGCAAGTTAATGGGGCTCTGCTGTTGGGAGATAAACAATTTGTACATGTTCATAATCAAAAGTGCATCTAGTCTTTGCTGTAGTTTAATTGCAATTGATCATTGTTTTGACAAAACAATCTCTATAAATATTCTTCAAAGAATAAAAAATCACTGTAAAAAGTTCTCCTTACTGACTTCCAAAAGAACATAAATAAAATTAATTCTGTGAAATGATTTAATTTCATACAATAAGATACTGCCAAGTATGTAGTATAGAGCTCTATGATTTGGCTTTTGTTAAACGTTTCATGGGCTTCTAGAGGCTTCTGAATGAACGGTCTTCAGCAGAGCTGTATTGGAACCAGAATTTCCCTCCTGTGGAAAAATTTGCATTTCTGGAAAAAAATAATTCTGAATTGGAATGAAAAGTCAGATACATAAAATTTTCCACAGGAAGGACATTTTCAACAAAATCCATTTAAATTTCCAGTCCCATTTCCTGGATCTCCTGGGCTCCCAAGTTCTGCAGCAGCCAAACTGGCAAGCTGCTGAGGAACCTAGGACTTTTGGAAGCCAGGGCTTGATCCTTGGCAGCCTGCCAGGTGGATTGCTAAGAAGCAGGAGAAGTGGATGGGCTCACAGGAAACCTACTGATTCATATGTTTCATGCACATTTCTGCTTGGAGCATCCCTAAAAATAAGCATGGCTTGTCTAAAGCAGATGGTAACAAAAATAAACAAATAAAAAGAAATATACCTGCCAATAAAATATGGCAAAATCCATTAACTAGTAGTTTGAGTGCAAGCTAATGCCAACCTCAGAGCGGGAATACCTTTTGCTTTCCACATTTGCATATGTGTAGACACTTGGGAGGTGTCTGGTTACATGTGGTTTTCTCAGTGTCATCAATTAAATCTGAGGTCCAAGTGCACAATGTGCTAGTCAGGAACATTATGTGGATTCATGATACTCCCTGGAGGACTTTGCTCCAGTTTTGTTTACACAAACTCATTGGAAACCTGTCATTTTTCTACATACTAATGTTCAACAAGATTTAAAAAAGAATTTAACATGAATATGGATATCAAGAATATTCATATGTAATGATTATAAAATATTTGGAAAGGATATTAAACCTCATGTTTCAAGGCTAGAGCCAATGTCTAACTTATAGAGACCAGAATGAGACCTATTGCAGGGTATGTCTTCCTAATGCTGGGCTCTCACACCTTCCTCTGAAGCATCTGGTGCTGGCTAGAGCTAGAGACAGAACACTGGGCTGGATGGACATTGGTTTGATTCAGTGTGTCAATTTCTGGTTCCTATCTGAAGAGTAGAAGTACTGTAAACATGAATGCACTGACAAATGTATATGACAATTAATTAATACCACCTCTTAGACACCGTGCTGCTTTTAAGGGTGAAATTCACCTCCTTTAAAGCGCCATCAGGAATACTATGCACTGCTTAAGCCCCCTTCAAGAGTTCACGAGTGATACACAGGACTTATGCTGGCTCTCGGCACATAGGTGAACCCCTGCAATTTAGAGAAATATACTGACAATTTGCCATTTAAACTGATTTTTTTTATTTCAAAGGGATATCCTGCATCTAATGGAATCATTGATAAAAATTATCAAACTACTCATGAATTGCATACAGGGCAACACCTGCAAATTCTTAGTACAGGCCTTGTTCCCCCAGAAATGTGTGTCTTGACTGTCCAGCACACTACTGAACAATGCAAGCTCTTAGAAAGTCTGTCATGTCATCAAAGGAAAATGATAATGCACCAACCTTGTTATCCCAAATGGAGTTTTCCATACATTTTAATCCAAACACACATTGGTTAAGATGAAACAATACTATACGTTTCTTAACTATAGAAAGATAGATTTTAAGTGATTACTAGCATTGATGCATAAAAGTTAGGATTGGTTTTAAAAAAATAAGAGTAATACCAAATTAATACCTCACATAACAAGCTAAGTGCCCTTAAAAGCAAGGGTTTTGTCACCATACGCTGTTGTAAATTTCACAGGCTGGGTCTCTCTTCAGCCTGGGACCCCTCCCGTTTAGTTCAGTTCTTTGAGAATTGTTGACGTCATGAGCCGAGAGATGAGAGGAGAGGCAAAGACAAGTAATTTGCTCCCCCTTTATAACTCAATTTCTTGTGCTAAAAACATCCTTGCTGAGTCATGATGACATATAGTCCATTGTGGAAGTGAGGTTTAAAACATTCCTGTGATGCAATGTAAATAGCTTATTCACACCTTCCCTTTGCTGGAGAATGGCTGCTTAAGTAAGTGATGGCCCTCTAACACCTGACTGGGGTACTAGTGTGTCTTTCGCAAAAAGAAAAGGAGTACTAGTGGCACCTTAGAGACTAACCAATTTATTTGAGCATAAGCTTTCGTGAGCTACAGCTCACTTCACTGGATGCATTCAGTGGAAAATACAGTGAGGAGATTACTGAATGCATCCGATGAAGTGAGCTGTAGCTCACGAAAGCTTATGCTCAAATAAATTGGTTAGTCTCTAAGGTGCCACTAGTACTCCTTTTCTTTTTGCAAATACAGACTAACACGACTGCTACTCTGAAACATGTAGTGTCTTTGTCTCTGAGAGACTGGCTTATAGGTTTTACCCAGAATTACAACATAATTTAGTAACAATCATACAGTAGAACCTTGTAATGTTACACATATTTTACCAGGACAATGATATTGAGCAGGTTATGCCTTTTTAAATGATACCTCACAAGGCATACTTTGTACAAAATTTATCATAATCTTGTAAAAATGGTGACCATAATAGGCTTTCACACATACCCTTAAAAACAAACAAATGGGCCAGATTCTCAGGTGGTGTAACTCCGAAGAGCTCCAATAAAGACAGTGAAGTAACAGTGAATTATACCAGTTTAATTTCTGTCCCACTGTTTTATTCTTATACATCTGAAGACGGTAAAGGGAGACATTTTTAATTCAAGTGGCAAATTTCTGAAATAGCGAAGGACCCAATAAAGCCTATTTTAATCATAGTCTTTCTGTAACTGAGGGGAGAATTTTTAATATGGGAGAGTCTTCAGTAGACTTTTAATCATCACAATTATAGAAATATTTGGAAACAGAAATTTATAAGATTTTTTTTAAATTCCAAAATCAAACTATAAACTATAGATAGGTTTGAGTTTAATGTCTGTGTTCATAACCTGAAATCACCATGGCGTTAAACCTAATTCCAAATGATCAAAATCCAATTTCATCCTTCTCTTTTCTTGCTGGTATAGGTCTGTCTCATAAGGCCTTTTTCTGAACTAGATAATATTGCCATTACTGATGATCAAGCAGATATTCTTTCCAGTGAGAGACCAAGCTTTTAACATTTAGTCGTGAAGTGCACTCTGCAAACCCTATGGCTAGTCCCTGAGATGTCAAGTTATGAAGTTCATCTCCAATCATTTTTGGGAGATGAGATAGTGAAGCTTAAACTTACATGGAAAAGCATATGGGAGAGGAGGGAATTTGCGTTATTAAATTCCATTTCTTTGAGCTTCTGAGGCACTACTGACACAGTACATGCACAATAATTTTGCAAACAAAGCTGATGATTATAAAATGTATAGTTAATAAATGTCATTCCTTAGAAAAGTTACTGTTAAGACTGCTTAAATAGGTACTATTCCCAGTTGCTCCTAATGTAGCATACGCCTACTGGATATTATCTAGATTTACTCTCTTCTTTGGCTTTCCCTTTATTGTTAACTTAAATAATAACAAAACTAAACCTCAATCTGAGCTCCCTCCAAAGGTTTGCTATTCCCACGTGTACATTTGATCATTCCACCACAAACTAACTTTACACTTTTATTACTTATTTTCATATAATTGGTCCTAGTTTATTATCCATGTTGCTAAGACTGTACTGTATTTTAATCTTATTCTTCAAAGAATCATAGAAACATAGAGCTGGAAGGGACCTTGAGAGGTCATCTAGTCATCCCCTTACGCTAAAACTGAACCAAGTATTCCTAGACCATCCCTGGCAGGTGTTTGTCTAACCTGTTCTTAAAAGCCTCCAATGACTGGGATTCCACAACCTCTTTTTGTAACCTATTCCAGTATTTAACTACTCTGAAAGTTGGAAAGTTTTTCCTAATATCTAACCTAAATATCCCTTCTGCAGATTAAGCTCAATACTTCTTGTCCTACCTTTAGCGGGACTTAGAAAGCAATTAATCACAGTCTTCTTTATAACACCCATTTAAATATCTGAAGACTCTCATCAGGTTCCCCCTCAGTTTTCTTTTCTCAAGCCTAAAACTTACACAGTTTGTTTAACTTTTCTTCATAGGTCAGGTTTTCTAAACCTTTTATTTTTTTTCTGGCTTTCCTCTGGATCCTCTCCAACTTGTCACATCCTTCTTAAAGCGTGGAGCCAAAAACTTGGACACAAAATACTCTGGCTGAGGCCTTACCAGTGTCATATACAGAGGAACAAATACCCCCTGGGTCTTAGAGACAACACTCCTGTTAATACACCTGTGACAAAGTTCCAGGAGTTAGTACCTATTGAATTCTGGGAAAGGGGAGGAGCCACTAAATCCACAATTCAACTGATCAGGTGGGACAACTAATGATTAAATGGGAATGGGAGTGATGGACATAGGTTCAAAATCAATGATCTGGAGGGGGACACCGAGCAGAGAACGCCGGACAGCGCCCACTGCTCCTCAAAGGTGTCAAGGGAGCCAGCAAACGCTGCGCAGAGGAACTCTGCCTGGATGCGTGAAACAAGGGAGGAATGGAAGTAGGCCCGAGAGTCACAGAGTACCTCCCTGTCCAGCATGCTTCTCCTGCTATCGTAGATGGCCACTTTGGCCAATGCCAGGAGGAGGTTGATGAGGAGGCCTCACAACTTTGTGGCGCCATGTATAGGGTGTGCACATATGAAAAGGTGTGGGGAAACGTGCAGCCAGAGCCTCAAAGGGAGGTTCTGGAGGAGCTGGAAAAGGGGCTGCAACCTGGTACACTGCAGATAGACATGAACCAGGGTCTCCCTCATGCTGCAAAAGGGACAGACATCCATTCTCAGAGCTCCATGAAAGAGCCGCCAACTGATATTCCCGTCAGGCTGCGGAACCAAGGTGGAGCCAAGAGTGAGTAGGTGAGCCTGCACTGTGACGACTTGGAGGGTAATTAGTGCCGCAGGAGAAGGTGATTGGGGTAATGATCTAAGAAGGCTAATGGGCTGGATGGGGTAAACATTCAATTGGCCCCATCAGCCCAGGGCTGACAAGAGGCACAGGAAGGAAGTGCAAGGGGGAGAGAGAGAGGGACAGGGCTAGCTGGTGCTAGTCACGCAGAGGGCTCAGAGGAGGGAGACCTTTGTTCCCCTCAGGTCCTGCTGAGAGGGCCTAAAGCTCGGCAAAGCTTGTAAATGGGCAGAAGCACGGAGGACTGTGGTGATAATGGTGAAGGGAAATTGAAATAAATTGTAACTGAGAGCACACCTGGTGGACTCCATGCAATTTCTTCAAGGAAGAGGAGGGGGGCAGACACAGGCCCCCGTTACAGCACCCCAGAATGATAGTAATACGTTTTGCAACTGCATCACATTGTTGGCTCATATTTAACTTGTGATAACTACAACCTCCAGATTCTTTTGTGCAGCATTACTACCTAGCTAGTTATTCCCCATTTTTGTAGTTGTGCATTTGAAGTTTTCCTTCCTAAACAAAGCACTTTACACTTGTCTTTATTGAATTTCATCATGTTGATATATCAGACCAATTGTCCAATTTATCCAGGTCATTTGGAACTCTAGCTCTGTCCTCCAAAGTGTTTGCAACCCCTGCTAGCTTAGAGTCATCTGCAAATGTTATCAGCATAGTCTTCACTCTGTTATTTAAGTCATTAATGAAGATATCTCCCTTTTTTGGATCATCTGCACACTTAATTACCATACTCTTTGCTGTAGCTCTGAAAGCCTAACCAATAATATTGCATAATGGGACAAGCATGCTAGACTCATGACCTGAGAATGCTAGGTAGTAATAAAAAAATGGAAACAAATAGCAGGATTGGGCATGGACCCTCCTGTTTCATGTCAGAGAATCTGCATGAGGCAGGTAGTTTGGGGGCACTTGTCTCACCTTCTGTATATGATAGCTCAGCCCTACCTGATGTTTCAGGTCTTCTCCTGTCCTTGTAGAAGTTGAAGAAGAAAGTTTGGGTATGAAGGGGACACACATTATAAATCATTCCTTCAGTACTTTGCTTAAAATGAGATTAATCCATTCTTCAGCAAGGTTATTATGTTTGAAGGAACTGGTGGGACCTCCTGTATCTTTTGAGATAACATAGATGATTTAGAAAAAGGATTTCTCCTCTTCCCCATTTTTCTGATATTCCAACCTCATTATTCACCTGGGCAGGATAATTTTTCTTAAAAATCCATATATTTAAATCCCCCAAACTTTATGATGCCCTAAAAAGCACCTGGTCTTAATAGCTATTAAGCTGCCAGTCTGTATTTACTCCCTTTATACAGATAGGACACTACTGGTATGCAATGAAGGATCATTCCTCTATTGTTACCTCAAAGTTAGAGCTACAGGGCTTTATGAAAGATTATTTACCCCCTGCCCCCCTGTGTGAGACGGTTACACATAATGGCATACAGGGACTCCAGTCTTGGAGCCGATAAGAAAAACAGGGTACCCCTGCTGTTGGACCCTATCCTGAGAGTGGGATAATAAAAAGGCAATGCATATGTTGGGGATTGTTCCGTAGCACAAACACCAGCTGCATTGACTTTACACACTTCCTCCAGACAACAGGACCCCAGCTGCAAATGTTGATCGTTCAGTTGTTGCTGCTTTCTGTTTGTCCAACGATCTAATCTATCAGTTACGGGGCTGGTGTATCTCATATGCAGAGGCCTGCTTTACTTTTGCATATTTATAGTCATTTTCATATTTTATAGCTAAAGCAAATCAGCATATCTTTATCTGAATTGTTAATTCATCTCTAGGATTTTGAATGGTTCCTGAAAAAACACAAAACCAATTCACTAAAGAAACCCAAAACAAACTGTAATGCTCATTTCTGGCAGTGTGATCAAATAAGTGACCACATTTTGGACAGCTTGGTTTGAATTCTCAGGAAGGTGCACATGTGTCCTAAGTTCAGCCAGCATTTCTCTGGACAGTGAGCACATTATTCCTAGAAACAAAAGTAACATAAATTATTTACCTGGAGAAATAAACCTGGCTTGAAAAACTCTGCTGCAAATAGAGGAAACTGTAGACCTTGTGAATTATGCATGGATCTTAATTTAACATAAATCTTCATTCTGTCTTCAGAGATTAGTGAGTAGCATTTTATAACATGCAAGGTGGGAAGAATGTTTGATTCTACTTACAGACTGGTGAAATTATTATTTTTTCTTTTCTTTTTTTTCAGGCAAATTGCAATCAATAGCGGCCACTGTTTTCATTTTTCTCACTCCAGTGCCCCATTTGTTTTTATTAAGAGTAAGGATGAACTTTCAAAAATGGCCTGCCACATAGTTCTTGTGAGATCACATCCTTAGCATCTTTTTTGTGTGTTCTAATAGGTGTAGTACTTTAATTCCTGGTAGCAAGGCAGTCAGCACTCCCAAAGGTTTGCTCAGCACCTCTCAGGATCAGGTCTTTTTCAACTATGCATTCCTCTCATGTTCTCTTGTCTGATGTTACCATTCATATAAGACTTCTATTAAACAGACCATAACAAGTATTCCATGTCCTTGTTAGGAAAAACCTATTTTTGCTTATAAGCTTTTTCTACTTGTCATTCCAATATCTACTCCAAATAGCTCTAATGTCCAATAGCACATTTCAGTTTCTATGGATAATCATTCTTTAGCATTTATTGCATCCTATTTCTTTCTCAATGAAGTCTTCAGAGCCACTCTCTGTCTCTCTGCTTTGTGAGGAAACGTGGGCCTGATCCAGCTTCCAGTGAATTTAATTGGAGTGTTTCCATTGACTTTAATAGGGGCTGGATCAGGTTGGTAGGGCCCACCTTTGCAACTGTTAATGTTTTGAAATCAATGGGACTACTCATATAAAATAGAGCTGCATGTGGGTTCTGAGCCTTGCTGATACTTTCTTAAGATAAAACCAAAACATCTGTAGTTTAATGCTCCCAGGCAGTCAGAGAATCAAAAGGAAAGTAACATATTTAAATGATTGACTGAAGCAGTGTCATATGTGTGAATATTCATGCTGTTAAAATGTTTGAACATGCTGCTGGTTGTTTGGTACAGTTCTAACATGAGCAGTAATAATATACATAAATTCTTGCCAGCTACAAAGTCTGAAAATTATATTGATATAGAAATTGTATGGAAATAATTAAGCCATTAAGGACTCTGGGTTGCCAACCCTCCAGGATTGTCCTGGAGCCTCCAGGAATTAAAGATTGATTAATGTCATGTGATGAAACCTCCAGGAATTCATCCAACCAATGCTGGAACCCTATCTGCTACAAGCACTTACTGCTGGGTGGAATGCTACTGAAGTCAATATAACTGTTCCTGTTAAGTAAGTGTTCCCCTTGGGAGTTCCCCTTGTTCTGTATGTAGGATTTGGCCTTTCCTTCCTCATGTCAGTGGGCCAGAGTCAAAGCCCATTGAAGTCGCTAGAAACATTGTATCAGGCACTTTGGCCCAGATTTTTAAAGGTATTTATGCATTGCAGCATTCCGGGTTACAATGCCTACCTGGTTTAGGAGTAAATTACTTTTCTAAAAGGGATTTATGCACTTTGGAGCCAAAATCCAATTGACAGTCCATGACATGTTGGCTCCTAAATGCCTAAATCCTTTCTGAAAATGACTTACACTGCTAAACCAGCCAAAATACCTTTAATAATCTGGGCCTTTGCATTTTGAGCACTGTTCTTGGGTAGAAATAGGCAATATCCATTTTTAGAAACTATGTGGCTACATGCTTGTCCTCAGTGAGGACAAGATCATGCTCGAAAAAGTTTGGCTGTCAAAGAAGATCCAAATGAGGATGTTGCCATATAGATAGATATCTATATGTATAACCCCACCCTCATCCCCCTGTGTAACAGTTTGCTAAAGGAAGCCTAGAACGCAATAAAATAAAATAAAAAGCAAAATAAGAGTCATGCAACTGGACCTCCTTCATGTAATATAGATCTTTTCTTGAGGAGAAAGGAAAGATAATCAGCAGATGTACTGCACTAGAAACATCAAAAACTCTCCGTTTGCAGTTTTTTTTTCAAAGAAGAATTATGAGTATCATTTACCATGAGAGCGAGAATTGGGATAGATCACAGTGACACCCTGACGGTTGCCTGTGATTCATTTAAAAGGGACAGCTTGTAGTACCACTGTAGGTGTTTCGAAGATGCACATTGAGAAAACACTTCAGTCTACTTAAAGATAGTCTGATTCTAGAATAGGTCACCCTCTGAAAGAAACCAGCAGATGTGATTACAGGACATTGTTGACCTTTGGATTTACTTGTAGAAAGCCTGGCAATCAGATGGTTTTCTCAGAAAGGGTGTTCCTTTCATATATAGCTTTGATAAAGACCAATAAGCAGCCAACATCTAAGGGGTGATATTAGATGTGCTAACCCATTTCTATTTTATGGTAAATGATCAATTCTCAGAACCTCCAAAATTCTACTCCCCCAGCCTTATACAGCAGAACTGCACTGGTTAGTCTGTCAGAGGGTCTACTGTGGCTCCAGATTAGAGGATCAGGATTTGCCTGCCCCTTCATTAATATTACAACTGTCTCTGATGCAAACTTGCATGCACTATAAAGAATAAATCCAGGACATACAAAAATACATTGTATTTGTCCTGTGACAAATAGTTGTAGACTTTATTACCTAAGGTTTTTATTTCACCAGCCCTCTCACCATACTTTTTCCAATGAACATGAATCTTTTTTCTTCATGAGAAGACTGTTCTTGTTGGTTGAAATAGGGGAAATTATGGACAAAATTATGGCTATTCCAGCACAGCTAAGCGATAGCAATGTACCTTTCCTTTCCCTGTGCTTTCTTGTCTGTGATCCTCGAATGCAGAGGGGCTGGGAGGACTGCTAACACTCTTAGCAGCACTTATGAGCAAAGAGAGGTGTATGTGTGGATAGGGTAAGGCCATGTGCAGGCATCATAGAATCATAGAATATCAGGGTTGGAAGGGACCTCAGGAGGTCATCTAGTCCAACCCCCTGCTCAAAGCAGGACCAAGCCCAACTAAATCATCCCAGCCAGGGCTTTGTCAAGCCTGACCTCAAAAACCTCTAAGGAAGGAGATTCCACTACTTCCCTAGGTAACCCATTCCAGTGCTTCATCACCCTCCTAGTGAAAAAGTTTTTCCTAATATCCAACCTAAACCTCCCCCACTGCAACTTGAGACCGTTACTCCTTGTTCTGTCATCTGCTACCACTGAGAACAGTCTAGATCCATCCTCCTTGGAACCCCCTTTGAGGTAGCTGAAAACAGCTATCAAATCCCGCCTCATTCTTCTCTTCCGCAGACTAAACAATCCCAGTTCCCTCAGCCTCTCCTCATAAGTCATGTGTTCCAGTCCCCTAATCATTTTTGTTGCCCTCCACTGGACATTCTCCAATTTTTCCACATCCTTCTTGTAGTGTGGGGCCCAAAACTGGACACAGTACTCCAGATGAGGCCTCACCAATGTTGAATAGAGGGGAACGATCACGTCTCTCGATCTGCTGGCAGTGCCCCTACGTATACATCCCAAAATGCCATTGGCCTTCTTGGCAACAAGGGCACACTGTTCACTCATATCCACTTCTCGTCCACTGTAACCCCTAGGTCCTCTTCTGCAGAACTGCTGCCGAGCCATTCAATCCCTAGTCTGTAGAGGTGTATGGGATTCTTCCGTCCTAAGTGCAGGACTCTGCACTTGTCCTTGTTGAACCTCATCAGATTTCTTTTGGCCCAATCCTCTAATTTGTCTAGGTCCCTCTGTATCTTATCCCTACCCTCCAGCGTATCTACCTCTCCTCCCAGTTTAGTGTCATCTGCAAGCTTGCTGAGGATGCAATCCACACCATCCTCCAGATCATTTATGAAGATATTGAACAAAACCGGCCCGAGGACCGACCCTTGGGGCACTCCACTTGATACCGGCTGCCAACTAGACATGGAGCCATTGATCACTACCCGTTGAGCCCGACAATCTAGCCAACTTTCTATCCACCTTATAGTCCATTCTTCCAGCCCATACTTCTTTAACTTGCTGGCAAGAATACTGTGGGAAGAGCATCAGGGAAGAGCAGCAAGGAGTCCACGCTTTATCTATTCTGAAGCTGTGGCAAGGACTGGTAGTAATATGCTCCCTTTAGTAGCCCTAGAGACATCATTGGAGCTGGTTAAATACAGATATTTTTTGATTGAGTCAATTTTTTGGCAAACTCTTTGGAAAACATGTGTCCCTTTGGGAGCTTGGAAGAATTCAATTTTCATCAGTAAATAATGATGGACTTCAATCTCTCTGTATGCACAGAAACTGAAGGAAAAAATATTTCCATCAATAATAAACAGAATTAACAGAGAGGCAAAGTAAGAGAAATGCTGTTTGAGTACTTTAGAGTTTGATTTAACGATATATAATTTGTATATTTTGACATGTGATGTTAACAAATTGTGTTATAAAGCTTTAACTTTTTGAATCTCAATGTTTATTGCCATTAAATAATTATTGTCTGACCTCTCCCATAATTTCCCTCAACTGCAAAAATTTAAATAGACACAAATTAAAATATATATATTTAAAATAAATATCTATATTACCCGTCAAAATGATAACAAAATAAAAATTTATTTCTGTCAAGCCTAAATACCTATGTGGAGACCTATAACATTATAAAGACCCTTTATTTTAAAAAAGTCTCTCTCTGTGATGTGAGTCTGAATGTCCTTTCTCTCCCTGCCCACCACCTTGTAGTCTGTTATTCATCCACCCATTGTGGGGGGAGGGTGGCGTTTCACAGGCGATTTTTAAAGGCAGTGTATCTGCGTACTTCCAATCAATGACAATAGGAGCCACAAAACACCAGAAATCTCCAATCACCAGTATGAACTTGGGGGAAATATAAGGCACCCACTTTATTTGGTTTGGTTTAGGACATCTATAAAAATGAAGATAGGAATTTAAATAGTACAGTGTAATGGCACTGCTTCTGTTATTGTTGTAGCTAAGCTCATCTTTAAAAAACATCAACAAAAAATCCTGAAGATGAAGTTGTATCTATATCCCTGCTGTGTATGTCATAAAAAAGACATTGCTTTCCACTGAAAGAAAAATTAGTGCTACGCATAATGAACAATATTATGCAAATTACTACATACACGAGGCAGCTAGGCTGACTAAATACTATAGATCACCAAACGATTTCAAGTAATGTCCTCAGCATTTCAGAATGCCAAAGCTGAAACCCAAACCATAAGCACTTAAGTTTGTCTGTCTGGGGACGCACTCTTATATACGGTATCATTGACTATGCCTCAGAAAGTGTCACCACATAAGACAAGCATACTTAATTAGGTTAGGTGTAGTGTTCTGTCTCAAGACAAGTGTAATCACTATGTTGTGCGCCTTTTATTTAAGTTACTATAGCCTTTGTTTCAAGTTTACATAAATACTGAGGTAATGTGCGCTAAGAAATACAGTGTGCAATGAAGAACTAGACATCAAGTGATAAAGACAGGTATTAAACCCCTCCAAATGGCTTTATTTAATGTGGAGACTGCCTCACCATATCAAATAACATATTAAGCTGATTGTATCTTTTCAATGCAGAATACAATGCCGACATTATGGGTAGCACTATGCAAAATGTTGCATATATAAAACAATGAGGTTAAAGTCACTGCAAGACTACAGAATGTTGGGTGATAAAAGTTCCACATTTGATGTGTCATTGCTTCTGCAAGAAACACACAATTTCATTTCCAAGCTCTAGTAAATTGAATTCACCACTTTCTATAATTTACCACCATATTTTTTGTCAAAGTGACTGTTGTATGATTAAAAAAGAGGAAAACATACCATTTATTTTCACTTTGCATGTGAATCCCAGACTTCTGTAGCCACCCATTTTAGTCTAGTCATGTCTAAAGCCTTTTTTCTGTAATGAGCTCCATGAGAACCCAACATCTTTGTGATTCCTGTACTCCCACATGGGACAATGTTACAAGATCAGGGCCTGTGAATCACTTAAAGAGGACCACATATGTCAGGGTATGTCTGCACTGCAGCTAGGAGCGTATTTCCAGGTATGGGTAGACAGATATCTGCTTGCTCTGCTGGAGCTAGCATGCCAAAAATAGTAGTGTGGCCGTAGTGACCCAAGCTAGCCATCCCAGTATAATCACGCTCAACCTTCTAGCCCAAGCTACTGCAGCCACACTGCTATTTTTAGCACACTAGCTCCAGCAGAGCTAATGTGTATCTGTCTACTAGTGCTGGGAAGCATGCTCCCAGCTGCAGTGTAGACATACCCTCAAGATAAACTGTCCACTCATTGCATAATAGGAATGTGAAATAGGAAAGCCTTGTCAGCTCATTTGAAAGTGGAAGGAACAGTGAAATGTTTCTCTGTAAGTATTAATTTGATTTTGAAAGTGAAAATTTGTTCAGCTACATTAGTGACTCTTACTAGCTTTCCGTGGATGTTGCTGTGCTCAAGTTTTACCAGCATGGAATACCCCTAAATAGCCATATCTCTAACGTTTGAACGTTGACTGAATGTAAATCTTGAATGATATGTGTGACCGTAGCATTTTCAATTTTCAGTTTGCATTATTTTGGCTGTTTACCAGGAGTCATTCAATCAGGGAATGGAAACAATACCAAGTGACTTCTTAAAAAGATAGCACAAATCAGGAATTTCTCTGAAGCTTGTTTTCTATGAAAAATTATATGCTGAAGAAATTTATCAATAATCATTCATATCAAATTAATCAAAATTTTTCAAATCATTGTGTGGACCATTAAAGAACAGGGAAAAAGGCAAAATTAATACATTACAATATGTTAATTACATATGATTTACTCAACTCTAGTTCTATTCTCCAGCAATGCAAGATTATTTCCTTTAGCATATTCTGAAAAGCTTTCTTCAATCTACATTTAAATAACCCAACCAATAAAGTTTCTATTAATTCCTCCTGGAGATTTCCCCCCAGTCTAATAGACTATGACATTAAGAAATAGATTCTGTTATCCAGCATACATTTTCCTTTTCTGACTTTTATTCTTTTTTTTTTTCATAATTACGCTCACTTGGGCTGTGTTAAACAATTTCCCCTATTCTGGGTTTGAAACATTTGTAAGCTGTTATTCTTTTCTTGTCATCATCATTCAACCAATATGTTACTCTATTCAACATATACGCTTTACAGATGAGTGAAAATTACACACAAACATTTCCCATTTTTGACCAGCTCTAATCCACATCCAAATCCTTCCTTATGTTAGTTCTTCAAACAGTTCTACTGAGTTTAGCTACTCTTCTGTAAACTAAATCCAATTTATGAATATCTTTATGGTACTGCGATGTAGAGATATGTACATCCTGAACCATTGTCAGTTATATTCAATGGTTGGTATTTGTCTTGTATATGTAAGGCTAGTTTGTTGTTGACCTTTTAGAAGAAGTTCCTCTTTCTTAAATCTTCTGGTTTATTAGTGTTGTGTTATGGAAGAGGTCAGGCTAGATGTCAGAATGACCTTTCTGTCCTTAATATCTATGAAACTGTTATCTGATTATGTGAGGATTGAACTTGCTTTTTCACCATGTAACTGAATTGTGATTTAAATTTCAAATGAATCCGTTACATTGTTGTTATCCAATTAGCAAGAAACTCGTGGCTTGGTTGGAAATGGTCTGGAGCTGAGTGAATCAAATCTGGTGGGAATGAAATGAAATAGTAACCAAAGGAAAGAAACTATTGGTTGGAATGTTAGTCTAACCTTTAATGACCTGATTGACAACAATTATTTGTAGAACAGAGACTAGATGTTTTTTTCACCCCAGTAGGGCATGGTCTCTGGTTTCCTCTAGAAACAATGGCTCACCACTGGACATTCAGTTTTTCATCAACAGAGAAGGCAGCAGAATTGGGGCCCAGCAACAACTTCTGCACTTCTTTTATGGCCAAAGGGGAGGAATGTGTCTCAGGCTATGTGTACGCTGCACACACTTTGCAGTGGCGTGTATAGTATTTGTAGTGCCTGCTGCCGGGAAAGGCTCTGGTAGTGGGGAGGCAGCAGGAAAAGGCTCCAGCAGCTCCCCATGGCAAGGAAATGCTCTAGCAGCAGGGAGACAGCAAGATGCTACACTGTTAAAAATAGCCATTTAAACAGGGGATGATACTGCAGAGAGCCATGTAGGGTACTGTGGTGGGGAGTGTTCCCCACACTAGCCCCTGTAAGAGCTGAATTAGGTTAGGTGGGCCCAATCAGCTAATTTGGCTGGAAACACGGGAACTTTAGGCTGGAGGCAGCTAATTAGAGAGAAGCTCGCCTGTGATGGACAGGTGAGACTTCTACAGAAGCCAGGAGGCTGGCAACAGAAGAAGCAGCTGGGAAAGGCTGCAGTTACTCCCTGGGAAGAGGGAGGAGTGTTTGGAGGTCGCAGAGATGAGTTTCCTAAACTTACTCCCTGGAAGGAGACAGGGAAGAGACTGGAAAACCCACAGGAGAGGGGAAGGCCAGGAGGTATGGAAGCGGCTCAGGAAAAGGCAGCAAGGTGCAGGGAACAACCTTGGCTGCTGAGTTGAGAGTCCCTGAGCCAGAACCCAGAGTGGAGGGTAGGCCCGGACTTCCCTGCAAGCCACTGTAGGAGTGGCACTGTGAGGCAGTGAAGCAGAAAACTTCCTGAGACAGCTGGAGAGAAGGAACGTTGATGCACTCCCCTCTGGAAGGGAAAACAATGACAGTGACCTGGCTGGAGGGCTGAGTCACAAGAGGACAACTCTGGCTCCTGGGAGTGAGAGAGGGGCTGCAGACCAGAGAGAGAGAGACATGGAGAGATGGCATGCAAACTGCAGAATGGGGCGTTGACCTCAAGCACTAATCCCCTTAGTGATCAGGAGGAGGTGTCAGAAGTGGTGAGTGGAGCACCCCGTGACGGGTACATACTCACAGCATTCAGGTGTGTCTTTACTCACCTAAACAGTCCCTCACCATCTACACTGCTGTTTTTACCTGTCATATGGGTATATATAGTTTATGTACTCTATGTGCTGCCAAAAGGAGCGTGCAATGCAGATGTACCTTTAGTTGGGTCTCTGAGCTTGAGAATTCTGCCGGTGACACACCTGCTTATGCTATGATAAATGATCTGTCTGTATTATGTAGAAGCATAAATAAATCTATTATAATAACCATATAAGAAATATTGGCCATTTATTTGCTGTTCAAATGAAAAATATGTCCTACTTTAATCCTTCCAGCCATCAGGATTTTTTCTACCATCTAACAAAAGTGGACTCAGAATGCACTTTCATTAGTGCTGATGATACTATGAGTAATCATAGAATAAAGTGTAATATAAAGAATGTGTATTGCTGCTTCTGAACCCATGCCATTCATTACTGCTGTAATGGAGACTTTTTTGATCAAGCAGATAGGAAGCTGGAGAGGGTATATTTACAGCTGAAGATGTCTTTGATGAAAGGCATAATACTTTGAAGAGACGTATGGTGTAAGTTCTGTAGAAAGTACTGATTTTTATATAAGTATAGTGCCTAGATTATTTGCTGTCTAATGTGGTTTACTCTGAGCATTTTGACGCTGTTATTTATTTGGAGTCATCTTGATTTACTCAGCTTTTAATGTATTTGTTAATGTTTTCTCTAAAGCCACTGGTTAGTGAAATGATTAAACTCAAAACAGAAATCAGTTTCAAAATACAAACATGATTTTGGGTTTTTTGTTATTTAAAAATATTAAGATTTTTTTTGCTTATAGTACAGTTATATTTGAAATCACTTACTCAGTAGCCTTATACTGCACTCCGATGCACACGGAAATATCACTGAAGTCATGATTTTGTAGGTGAATGGCACTGTACATCCTGCCCACATCTGGTATCTTCATCTGCCTAAACACAAGTCATGAAAATGCAAAACGTTTGTTGAGAGAGTAAATTTTTCAGTGTACGCAGAATAAAAAAAATTCTGCTTCATAAAACATTAGAGAGCAGCTCCATCTTTTCACTTGCTTTCTTTCTTTTATAACCAGTATTTTCTTAAAATAACCTTTACTTGAAGTTTTTCATATGGGTGCGTTATTGCAATAATATGTCATATCTGTTTACATGACTACTGATGGTAAAGGAGCATTGTGAAAAGATGGCGTAGGGATACTGTTATATCTGTGAGACAATACAAGCACTTCAAAAAGTATCTATTTTTTGAAGTATTTTAAAGCCTCTTGACAGTTTATGCTTACTTTAAATGTTTATTATTTAGAAGTGTATGATTCTCCCCACCCCACCCCCACCCCGCAAAGAGCTTAAGGATTCTGTCACTTAATTTTTTGAACAGGTTTCAGAAAATTACTTCAGTTATAAGGAAGTGGGAATTCCTATTTTAAGCTACATGAAGTACTTTATATTTACGATTTTGGTAATTATTGCTCATACTTTTTGTCCAGTAGTAGTTATAATGCTGTATGGGAATAATCGGATTAAGTGGGAAATGGTAAGAAAACAGATTACAGTGGTAGATACTATATAGTGTAAACTTTTAATGTAATTAGTTCGTTAATTGTAAGCTTCTTTCTTATTCCCAAAACATCTGTATTATCAGCCCTCTGCTCTATTTTGCAAGCAAAAAATGAGTGCACTAGAATCCTTGTAATAGAAACCTGAAAATTAATTAGAGATAGTGTTTAGATAACAAGTATCAAGAATAACCCTTTGCTGGTACTCTGTACCAGAGCTGTATGAACAAAGCAAATTAATTTTGAGTATAAAAAGTGTGTATCAGGGTCTTTCTTCTATCTTATGTGGCAATATGAAAGCTGAAATTTAATAATAGGCATCTAATAATAGGTTTTTTTTCTTATTTATCCTCAAGGATTTCTTGGTTTCAATGGATAATATAGTAAAGAATTTAAATGTAAATTATTTATTTATTAGCTACTTGTGCTTTTCACATCAATTCATAATATTCCATATGAGAAATGTTTTGCTTCTTGAAGACTGTAAAGGCAAGTCTGGCAGGCACACAGCTGTGCTTTCACAGCTGGAGATGAACACAGACCATTATTATGTTCATAGAACTCTGATACCTTTTTAAAATTTGTATATATTGAGTTCATGCTACCTTGGGAATCAGTGAGTGTATACTAATTCAGACTAACTCTTAAACATTGCTCTGAGCCCATAGTAAGGGGCAGGGCATAGCAGCCCAGGAATGGAATCTTGGCTCTGAAAGTCACAGATCTCTTCTTGGTCCTTCCTTGATGCTGCTACGGCTCTTGGCAAAGCAAATTACTTTCCCCTTTGTATTGACTAGTGTTTTGGGAGTGCAGAGAGTCAAGGCTCTGCCTATTCCTTGCCTCTCTCCTCCTACTCCCTGTCGACCTGTTGAGAGGCAGGGAGTATAAACCCCACAAAGCATGTCCTCCCAAATGGGTGCAGACCAGTAGTACTGGTATTCCACAAACAGGAGTTAGTGGGCTCCTTACTCCCTGCACAGGGGAATAGGACAATTGATAATCTTGTTACTAATATAGGGCCAGAGTATATTTGGACCTAAAACACATGCCTAAGTGGGAGGAGGTGGAGGAACAAGATGCCTTTCCTCATTTTGATTGGTTGGTACAATGTCTAGACATTTTCAGGCCTGAACTCAGAGAGGGCTCTCCAAAGTGTGTAGCTATGGCCTAAGGAAGCCGTGCTGGCTCCTGATTCTTCTCCTGGGGTAGGACAGCTCTGCATCCAGTGCAAGGTGATGCCTGAAAAGCACAATTGAGCCCATTGCTTTTAATAATAGGGACTCATCAATTTTTAAATAAGTATATATTGTTTTTTATTTTTAATATTTATTAGGAAATTTCACTCAACCAACATAAAGCCTGAGTATTTGTACTCTAGGCTGGTAGAGTGTGGGGAGTTGAAATTCATACTCCCTAAATTAGATTAAGATGATTGATCCATCTTGAGAGTCTTCCTCATTTTTATGGGACCCACTGCCTTACTATGGGCAGCCTACCTGGCTGGTAGAGTAGGACTTTGCCTGGTGATTGTGGTGGCAGTTTAAGTAATCACAAGTGTAGATCCAGGAATCCGGCACCAGTTCAAGGGGGAAGGCAGAGTCAGGATTAAGGGGCCAAGCCAAAGGCCAGAACTGGAGTCAGAAGCCTAAGTCCGAGTCATAGTTAGGGACGTACCCACGTGTCAGAACCTGGAGACAGAAACCAGAATGGAGCAAGTACAGTCTGGGACTGTTGCAAGGTGGGAGCAGGGTTTGGAGCAAGGACTGGAAGCAGTTTGGAACAGGAAGCAGATGGGAGAGGAGGGTAAGTGTAGCTGCAGGCATGGTACACATCCAGCAGCCGCTGTACTGCTTCTGCAAGGCTCATGCAGCAGACTGCTGGCTCCCATGGCAAATAAGGAATCACAACCATTTTGGAGGGGGCTCATTGCACCCAGCTGAGTCTGCTGGGTTGCCTAGCAACCAGGTTGGGAACCAGCTGCCCTTGAAACCAACCATATAATGCATCTTCAGAGTAATAACAACTATCCCTAAATTCTCATCGAAATGATTGTAGATTTAGTCCTGTGAACCTCAGTAATAATCAGATAGAAGTCTTGCTGAAAAGCCTCTGTCTGCAACTGAACATTTTGGTGTGGGGAAGATAATGTCTTATGAGAGAACAGATTTTAACTTTAACTTTCATCATATGTTGTCTTTTTAATTTTGGTACTTTAGTGAAGTGCTTGCACTAAAATATGAAAAACTGTGTTCTCTGTTTTACAAATGCTTGGAGGGTTGGCACATGTACAGCTAGAAGATGAGATGAGACTGGCTGAAATTCATTGCAATGCAGAGTCGACACATGAGCAAGGTCATGTGCCCCACCCTCCGATTTGTGCCAGGGATTATATGTCCTTTCCAGAACCTTTGAATGGTGCTTCCCCTCCCCATCAGCAGTTGTGTGTCGTCTCTGTTGCAAGGTACTAAGAATGAAATCTTGGGCTTGGAGCAGAGCGCACATGCCAACAGAATGCAATCCTCAGGACCAGCAGTGGCTGTAGAAGCCATTCAGCTACTACTAATTCATATTATGTGGTTGGGAGACAGAAGGCAATAGAAGATGCATTCCACTTACCCGAACTTGTGAATCAGAAACCCAGTGTTTCTGCTGACTGTAGTGCCTTCTGTGCTTATAAAAGGAGCAGCAGGAAATCAAAAATTAAACATTGATATATCTCTATTATCATCTAAACACATGGGGATCCACTCTGTCATCTATGTGCAGGGGTTTAAAAGAGTACCTGCTATCAAAACATTAAGATTTGTTTGTCTAAAGCATTCTCCCACTGTTGGAATCATAGATTCCATTGATCTTGATATAACTATTATATATAGCTAATAATATAACTAATACAGCTAATGTAACGCCAATATTTAAGAAGGGTTCTAGAGGTGATCCTGGCAAATACAGACCGGTAAGTCTAACATCAGTACCAGGCAAATTAGTTGAAACAGTAGTAAAGAATAAAATTGTCAGACACATAGAAGAACATAAATTGTTGCATAAAAGTCAACATGGTTTCTGTAAAGGGAGATCATGTCTTACTAATCTATTAGAGTTCTTTGAGGGGGGTCAACAAACATGTGGACAAGGGGGATCCGGTGGACATAGTGTACTTAGATTTCCAGAAAGCCTTTGACAAGGTCCCTCACCAAAGGCTCTTATGTAAATTAAGTTATCATGGGATAAAAGGGAAGATCCTTTCATGGATTGAGAACTGGTTAAAAGACAGGGAACAAAGGGTAGGAATAAATGGTAAATTTTCAGAGAGGGGTATCTAGTGGTGTTTCCCAAGGGTCAGTCCTAGGACCAATCCTATTCAACTTATTCATAAATGATCTGGAGAAAGGGGTAAACAGTGAGGTGGCAAAGTTTGCAAATGATACTAAACTGCTCAAGATAGTTAAGACCAAAGCAGACTGTGAAGAACTTCAAAAAGATCTCACAAAACTAAGTGACTGGGTAACAAAATGGCAAATGAAATTTAATGTGGATAAATGTAAAGTAATTCACATTGGAAAAAATAACCCCAACTATACGTACAATATGATGGGGGCTAATTTAGCTACAACTAATCAGGAGAAAGATCTTGGAGACATCGTGGATAGTTCTCTGAAGACGTCCACGCAGTGTGCAGTGGCAGTCAAAAAAGCAAACGGGATATTAGGAATCATTAAAAAAGTGATAGAGAATAAGACAGAGAATATTTTATTGCACTTATATAAATCCATGGTACGCCCCCATCTTGAATACTGCATACAGAGGTGGTCCCCTCATCTCAAAAAAGATATACTGGCATTAGAAAAGGTTCAGAAAAGGGCAACTAAACTGATTAGGGGTTTGGAACGGGTCGCATATGAGGAGAGATTAAAGAGGCTAGGACTTTTCAGCTTGGAAAAGAGGAGACTAAGGGGGGATATGATAGAGGTATATAAAATCATGAGTGGTGTGGAGAAAGTGAACAAGTAAAAGTTATTTACTTGTTCCCATAATATAAGAACTAGGGGCCACCAAATGAAATTAATGGGTAGCAGGTTTAAAACAAATAAAAGGAAATTCTTCTTCACTCAGCACACAATCAACCTGTGGAACTCCTTGCCTGAGTAGGTTGTGAAGGCTAGGACTATAACAGGGTTTAAAAGAGGACTGGATACATTCATGGAGGTTAAGTCCATTAATGGCTATTAGCCAGGATGGGCAAGGAATGGTGTCCCTAGTCTCTGTTTGTCAGAGAGTGGAAATGGATGGCAGGAGAGAGATCACTTGATCATTACCTGTTAGGTTCACTCCCTCTGGGGCACCTGGCATTGGCCACTGTCGGTAGACAGGATACTGGGCTGGATGGACCTTTGGTCTGACCCAGTATGGCCGTTCTTATGTTCTGATGTTTATGTTCTTAACTGTTTGACTCTCCTAATAATGCATAGCATGTTCTACAGAACTTTCATTTAAAAGGAAGGCATGCCCATACATTATAGAAACTTTGGCTTTTCTGTTATACATTGTATTAACCAAATGATGTCCCGTCATATGGACTAAACTTTTTTTTTCTTTTTCTTTTCATTTGAAAAAAAAAGACCAAGACAAGGTTGATGGTTTTTTTTAAATGAAGTGGTTGAAAAGGTACATTTGAGAGTTTTTCTCAGTGGATGAATTTTCTACACAACAAATTAAGAAAACAGGGCTGCTTCTATTTTATTTAATAATGATTCTTGTGATTGCCATAACTGGTTGATGTTTGGGCAATAAAATGTTTCCCAGAGTTTGTCTACATGTTGATATTTGCTCTTTAGCATTACAACAAGAATCTGATGTTTATGGTCTGATTCTGATAGAGAATTCTCCTTTTTTAGAGACAAACAAAAGAAGAGACAAAAGCAACTGAAATCCCCGAGGTTTTTTTTTAAATAGTGAACTCTTCTCTTTCTATAAAATGTAATATTTGTATCTTTGTTATGATATATATAATATATATGTTCAGATTCTCTGTTCATTTTAAATGGCATCAATCCTTTGAAATTAAGTTACACCAGCTGAGAATCTAGCCCATAATATATGAGAAGGAAAATAAATAGAGAAATATTATACTATTATAGTAATTCATAATATCTCAGTGAAAAAAGTCAAATAGTTTTATAATATAACAATTCTGTAGTACAAATTTGTATTCATCCCAGTTCCATCTTAAAGTATGCAGCAGCCAAGGGCACTATTGCCTGATTGGCAAGGTATTTGACCCTTTTTGCTTAGTCCTTGAATGGTATAGTGCTTTCGCAAACAATAAATTATCTGATGATGTGAAGGGAGGTACAAACCTGTTAGCAGCATGCTTGGTAAATTTAGATGTAACTTTGGACTGTAGCCCAAATTAAGACTACCTTTTAAACTGAATTCAGAAAGGTGAAGAGATAAAATTTTGAAGATAATATATAATACTCTGTAGGAGTTTGATATTGATTTCTGTATTAACTTGGTATGTATTTACTTTCCATGTTGGCCTAGCATCCTTATTTCAGAATTCAGGATCAGTGCACAAATGATGGGAACTCCATTTGTAATAAACAGTATTTATAAAAAAAATAATCTGGTTGGCTCTGCTCCCAAAACTATCCACCACTGATCTGTTACCTTCTATCCAGTAAGACTTTCCCACCTATCATTTGTCTATATTGCCAATATATGCACCAACAATGTATTGCTGTTGCAGTTATTTGCAGGTGCAAAACTGTGAAGAGACACGAAAAACTGGTTTGAGGTTTCTTATAAAAAAAACCCCCCTAAACATATGAAATTGTCAACTGTTGAACATTTATAATGATGAAATGATACCATGTGTATATTGTGATGTATACATAAACAAAGCTAGAAGACTGAAAGACCAAATTTAGGCTGTGAGGTAAGAAATTGAAGTCCAGGACCTCCAAGGTAGCATTCTCTGAAATGCTTCCAGTTCCACGCGCAGGGCCAGTTAGACAGGAGGAGCTGCAGGATCTCAATGCGGGGATGAGATGATGGTGTAGGGAGAAGGGGTTTAGATTTATTAGGAACTGGGGAAACTTTGGGGGAAGAGGGAGCCTATACAGGAAGCATGGGATCCACCTAAACCAACATGGAAGCAGATTGCTGGCACTTAAAATTAAAAACTTTGTAGAGCAATTTTTAAACTAAGGGCTGGGGGAAAGCCGACAGGTGTGGAGGAGCACGTGGTTCAGACAGAGACATCCCTTAAGGGAGGATCTATTAATGGAGATTCTTTATGTTCTAGTAGGGAGGAGAGAACATAGAGAAGATGAAGATGATAAAATACAGGTAGGATCTGATAAGAAATAGTAAAATGAAAAAAGAATCCCATTCAATTACATCATGTAATGGCAGACAGTTAAAAAGTGAAAAGTTGTTAAAGTGCTTATATACAAATGCTAGAAGTCTAAATAATAAGATGGGTGAACTAGAGTGCCTCATATTAAATATTAAATGAGGATATTGATATAATAGGCGTCACAGAAACTTGGTGGAATGAGGATAATCAATGGGACACAGTAATACCGTGGTACAAAATATATCGGAAGGACAGAACTAATCGTTCTGGTGGGGGGGGGGAGTGGCACTATATGTGAAAGAAAGCATAGAATCAAATGAAGTAAAAATCTTCAATGAACCAAACTGTACCATAGAATCTCTATGAATAGTAATTCTGTGCTCTAATAATAAGAATATAGCGGTAGGGATATATTACCAACCATCTGACCAGGATGGTGATAGTGACTGTGAAATGCTCAGGGAGATTAGGGAGGCTATTAAAATAAAAAACTGAATAATAATGGGGGATTTCAACTATCCCCATATTGACTGCTTACATATTACCTCAGGATGGGAAGCAGAAATAAAGTTTCTTGACACCTTTCATGACTGCTTCTTGGAGCAGCTAATTCTAGAACCCACAAGTGGAGAGGCAATTCTTGATTTTTAGTGTTAAGTGGAGCACAGGATTCGGTCCAAGAGGTGAATATAGCCGGACCGCTTGGTAATAATGACCATAATGTGATTTAATTTAACATCCCTGTGGTGGGGAAAACACCACAGCAGCCCAACATTTAATTTCAGAAAGGGAGACTATACAAAAATGAGGAAGTTAGTTAAACAGAAGTTAAAAGGTATGGTGCCAAAAGTAAAATCCCTGCAGGCTGCATGGAAACTTTTTAAAGACACCATAATGAAGGCCCAACTTAAACATAGTAGAGAACCAAAGAAGTGCCACCGTCACTAAACAACAACATAAAAAAAGTAGTGAGAGATAAAAAGGCATTCTTTAAAAAGTGGAAGTTAAATCCTAGTGAGGAAAATAGAAAAGAGCGTAAACTCTGGCAAATGAAATGTAAAAATATAATTAAGAAGGCCAAAAAATAATTTGAAGAACAGCTAGCCAAAGACTTTAAAGAAGTAATAGCAAATTTTTTTAAGTACATCGGAAGCAGGAAGCCTGCTAAACAACCGCTGGGGCCTCTGGACGATCAAGATGCTAAAGGAGCACTCAAGGACGATAAGGCCATTGCGGATAGTTCTCTGTAAACATCAACTCAATGTGCAGTGGCAGTTGAAAAAGTGAACAGAAAGTTGGGCATAATTAGGGATATATAATAAGACAGAAAATATCATATTGCCTCTATATAAATCCATGGTGCACCCACATCTTGAATACTGCATGCAGATGTGGTCATCCCATCTCTAAAAAGATATAGGGGTATGGAATGTCTTCCATATGAAGAGAGACGAATAAGACTGGGACTTTTCAGCTTGGAAAAGAGACGACTAAGGGGGGGATATGATACAGGTCTATAAAATCATGACTGGTATAGAGAAAGTAAATAAGGAAGTGTTATTTACTCCTTCTCATAACACAAGAACTGGGGGTCCCAAATGAAATTAATAGGCAGCAGGTTTAAAACAAACAAAAGGAGCTATTTTTTCACACAACACACAGTCAACCTGTGGAACTTCTTGCCAGAGGATATTGTGAAGGCCAAAACTATAACAGGGTTCAGAAAAGAACTAGATAAGTTCATGGAGGATAGGTCCATCGCCAGGATGGGGGGATGGTGTCCCTAGCCTCTGTTTGCCAGAAGCTGGGAAGGGGTGGCAGGGGATGGATCACTTGATGATTACCTATTCTGTTCATTCAATCTGGGGCACCTGGTATTGGCCATTGTTGGAGGACAGCATATGGGCTAGATGGACCTTTGGTCTGACCCAGTAGGGCTGTTCTTATGTTCCTAAAAACAGTAATGTTGGTCAAAGGGACAAGGAATTGGAATGCAGAACGAAAGGCAAATGGCCTAAACTGTTTGAAGCTGAAGTTATTATGTAAGTGTGTTTCCCAATAAAAGTCAGTAGGAGGAATTTGTCTCCATAATTCTAATACTATATAAATAGTGTATTGAGAAGCTCTACTTGTGTTACTTACACTTTGCAACAGCCGTTTTACTGAATCAACTCTATTTTCACCCTGTTTGCAGTTCTCATAATTAACAAACATGGGTAGCAAGTAATCTAATTACCACCAGATGCTCATATTACTGAAGAGAAGTTGCTAGCTTGCAAACCAAAGAATGCTATTGTTCAGCTTTACCCTCACTTTCTTTTTCTAATACTGTAGTTCAATCACATTTTACTTCAAATTCAATCAAGTGCCTAGATCAGGGGTCGGCAACCTTTGGCATGCGGCCCATCGGGGTAATCCCCTGGTGGGCCATGAGACATTTTGTTTACGTTGACCGTCGCAGGCACAGCCCCCCCTCAGCTCCCAGGAGCCGTGGTTCGCCGTTCCCAGCCAATGGGAGCTGCGGGAAGCAGCGACCAGCACGTCCCTGCAGCCTATTAGGCTGTTAGCCTCCATGGAAAGTCAATATCTTCCACTGGTGTATGTAGTGTAGTTGTAGCATTGTCAATCACAGAATATTAGAGAGACCTCACCCACTTTGTCTCTCTAATTGAAAGTCAATGTGAGTTAGGTGCCTAACAACCATCTTGCCTTTAAAAAAAGCTCCCCCTTTGGCTTTAAGAATTCCATGTTCAAAAGAAATTACTTGAAACCATTTCAAATATTAGGCTCATAAAAGATAACATCAATCATCTTTTTAATATAAATTGTGTATAATTCTGCTTGTGTACTAATTCTTGAGGAGTACTGAATCTTATTTATTCAATTTATTTTTTCTCATAAGTCAGACTGAGACATCTGTTGTTTTTCTAGGAGCTGGTTAAATAATTCAGGGTGTGAACAGCAAATTGCCTACTTTGGTTTACATTAATAACATTAATATTTTTACTTATACAGCACATTATTTTTTAAATCCTTGTAAATAACAATGTTTTGCTGTGCTAGACAAATGGAGAAAATCATGGCTCCTCCTGAAGTCTGAAGCAAAACTCCCATTAACTTCAGTGGGGCCACAATTTTACCAAAGATGTCTAAATGTAATCACATGAGCAGTCCCACTGTAGTTGATGGGCTGAGAGTTAGGCACATGCTTCTCTAGCTTGCTGATTTGGGGCCACACCTGCTGACTGAATTTCCTGGGCCTGATGCATCACCATGGGAAAACATTTCTTAAGTATTTTAAAATTAGAAACATCTATATCGCACATCTGCATCTATATCAGTTTTAAAAAAAAGATTTTTTTTAAAACCGTTCAAAAGTCAGAAGTCCTTTTAATTTAGTTCTCATGAAAGGTAGTGAATTGACAGCCATAGACTCTTAAGTCATACAGTTATTTGCAAGATAGATATAGGATGGATATGTTTCAGAATAGATTGCCTTCAATTCTCCAAGGCCACCAGTTTATTTCATATGGGCCAATTGATGGTATCAACTTTCAGTTACTACCAACCTTAGTGTCACTTGAAGCAGTGGATTAGACAGGAAATATTTTCACATTCCATTATCAACCTTTTCACCATCCAGTCTTTATTCCAAATAATATATTGTCCTGTCATCCAGAAGCACACTGGATAGACTTATAGTTAACATTTACCAGGGTATGGTATAAATACCTCACCACAGAATACATTTTAAATTTCATACTACATTCTGCATACCTTTTTATAAATATAGGAAATACCATGTCCAGGCCATACCACAGTACCGTATTTTATTTAATACTGTTAGTGTAAGCCACTGCTTAGTGTGTGTTTGGTGATATGAGTCTGTTATAGCCCTAGCTATGACGGTTAGGTCTATAGTTCAAGATGTAGCAATTGATGCTGTTTACCTATGAAGGTTCCTGGTTCAATCACCATGTGTTGGCCAAGACGGCAGCTGTCACAAAAGCAGAACATTCAAGAAAACAGATTTATGTATAATGAAACATTTGCTACCCATGAGGGTCATAAAATTACCCACCGCTTACAGCTAATTTGGCTCTTCTACTTAGATCCCACAATTAGGATCATAGGGAAACCGTATGTTACTATATGAATCCTTTACATGACAGATATCTAACAAGAATGAGGGGATTTATTTAAAAAATAAAAGCTGTATTTTCCTTGACTCACCTCCTGAGCATAGATGATGACAGAAGACATCCTGTGAATGGGGATGATCTCTGCTGTATATTGGTGATGGGAGCAGTACTGAGTTGCTCAGAATAGGACTTGACAGAATTTAATATCCTCCTGATGACTTCATATTATAGCACACCCTGTACGTAGGCCATCATCTTGGTGGAATATGGTTTTTGCCTCTTATTTTTGTTCTCTCCTTCATGACTATGGACCAACCAAATCTTGAAGGTTCTAGTCAAAAATTTCATTGGTTTTAGACGGAGCTTTGCCTGCATAATGATTAATGACTACAGGATTTGGCCTATATCTATAAAATAGACATTTCATACTAGGTTAGGGGCAGGAAGGATGCAGCTCATTAATTTTTGTCACACTGATTAGTTTTGTTAAATTAGAAAGGGAACTTTGTGAAAGTGATGAGTTAGGGTAAGGCATATGAATGCCTCCTCAAATTATTAGCACTAAAGATGTGGTTACTTTGAAACCTGGTGCCACCTTTCAGGTGATGCAAATACCTGGGTAGTTACTGTATTACTTATGCTCTATTTCTCATCATAATTTAGGCACAATGTAATACTCTCTAGAATGCTGAACCTCTAGCAGGTTTTGGCACTATAATGAAACATTAATAGGCACACTGTGATCTGAAAGCTGGTCTCTTATTGGAATTGTATCAACTTCCACAGAAAAACCCTTTAGGGTTATCTTTGGCCAATTACAGCACAGTACAGTAAAATAGGTTACAAAGGTACCTGGGAAAAGACAGTCCAGAGTCAGATGGACGTTATATGAGTAGTGCTAGGCAGGAAACAGTTCTACAAATTTTTGGAGATTTCAAAAACTTTTTCCATCCCAGTTTGGGAAAAATACGTAGTTAAATCTCAATTTTCATGAACTGACATTCCAAAATAAGTTCTGGTTCAGATCAAATGAAATATTTTGGTTTGATTTTTGACTTTTCTTATTTTTAATGTATTTTACTACAATTAGCTTACATTTTGAAATGAACGTTTCAAGGCAAAAAACTGACGTTTTAATTTTGAAAGGATCATTTTGATAATTTCAAAAACTTTTAGAAAAAAGTTTTTGAAATGGGAAATTTGTTGAAAACTCACACTTTCCCAAGAAGTTTTGGTTTTGATGAGTCTGCATTTTCTGACAAAAAACATGTTTATTTGAAAAATTACCAACAAGCTTTATATGTGATTGTACATAAAATATAGACATGAAATATAAGTATTACAATGAATAAGTAGGGGCTGTTTGTTTCAACATGCCAATCGTTCCATAGGCCGAGTCCTGATCCCTCTTCAATTTTATTTGAGTAGAAGTCCATCGACTTGACTGAAGTTAGCAATGGCCTGATTCTGAATAAATATGAAATTAACTAATTCTCAGCATTTACCGAGTTAATTCATTTCAGTATATTTTTGTTGCTTATACATATATCAGAAAATAATTAGGGCTGCAAAAATCATTTTGGACTAAACATTTTTCAATTTGAGGACTTCGTCTTCCTCTGTGCTTGGAAGCAAACACTGTCAGCAGTTCCACCATCTAAATCACGAATGAATTTATATAGACATATAGGTAGTATATGCTGAATAACTAAAATGTGTAAATCCAGATTTACATTTAACAGTGGCAAATGGTACTATGTATTATTTTTTCCCCAAACTGTCTATAAACTGTGTAGCAAATAATCTGGATCCAGACCTTTGTTTTCATTCCTGCAGAAGAGCCAAGTACTAAATGTGCATGGAGACTGAATACCTGCCCCCAGGTCCAGATTAAGGCACACTGGTAGAATTGCATTGGATTACTTGCATTGCCACCACTCACGCTGTTCCTTTTCTCTGGAGAAATGGATTCTGTCTCCCCTGCTACTAACTGGAACCAGTCACAAACACTAAAGGCTAGATTGGAATTTTACAGTCTCCTGCAGGAGCAGACCAGGGAAGGAACTGTGACAAAGTGTCATAATTTATTCCCCACTTGCTCCAGGATTAAAATAATATACTATTTCCCTAGGGCAACAGCAGATTAAATTCTTCTCCACGCTGTCTCAACAATGTTGGCAATGCCATTCTGAGGGTGCAGTTAAGGCACATTCTTCACTGCTGCCTAATCTTTCCTACCCTCCCATGTAGCAGGTTGGGGGAATATCAGCCTCACTTTGTTTGGTCTTCCCTCTGTGTTCTGGCCAGCAAATTTAAGAAACAACCTTACACCCCTCTACTCCTCTGTATGGGCATGTTTGCAAGTAACAACCTTGCCCCCAAATAACTTTTAAAAAATTGCCATCTTTTTTTTATCTACAAATTTACTGCAGTTGTGGACTGTGTTGTTAACTGGAGACAGCATTAAATGTCTATTACCAGTTGTCCAAATAAAATTAAAATTCATGTCTGGCTATTCAGTTCAAAGTAAAGTTCTACTATGAAATTTCAAAGGTATTGAAACATTTTGCAATAGCGAAGATTTCATCTCCTGCCCTGTCCTGTGTAATATTAAAATATTTTACAACATGGGAAGGCAAAACTGATTACCAATATAAAAGCTTTCATTCTTTCTCTTCAAAGTCCTAGCAATTTTAATAAGTTACATTTTGTTGTAACAGAATGAACAGCTAAGTAAAAACGTAGATGCTAGAAAGCATCCAGGAGTAAAAGCCCAGAGGGCTTATTGGAGCATCCTGGGCATACCAGCAGTTTAATGATGTAGCCTGGCAAGACAACTCTGTTTATTGAGAAACAATTCTGTTTTTTTGTTTTTTCTTAAAATTTTTGGGTGCTGCTTTACTGCTTAATATGTTTCAAACAAACTGGTATGGACTAGACTAGGGTCTATTATCCTGGCATTTAACTCTGATTTAATTTTAATCAGATTAAATGTTTCACTCTGTAGTAGGAATGAGTATCACTAACATTTTACTCCAAGTAATGACACAAATACAAATGAAGATTTGTGAGTGTGTAAAATAAATAAAGAGGGCCGAATCAAATCCTTCTTTTCTTTTTCCTCTTCTTTTCACCTTCTAACTGCTTTGTCCAGTTGCATTCTAAAAGTCACAAATGAAGGAAGCTTCCACCACTTCTCCAGGGAGCCTATTGAATCACCTAGTTCATCTTACTTGTATTCAATTTTTCCTGACTTTGGACAAGATTGGTTGGTGTAAATCAGTGATCTCTGTCACAGAGTGAGTTGGCCCTTTAAGGGGGTGGGGGCACAGCAGCATTTGTGCCATTTGTAGCCCTCCTACCCAGGTGACAAGAATGAGTCCAAGGGCCATGTGATGGGATCATGTGACTCAGACCCAGGCCTGCTGGGAGATATAATGGGCAGCCTGAATTCAGGGAGCCAGAGTTCAGGGAGAGCCTCAGAGAATTTGGAGGGCTGTATGAGCTGATCTGCAAAAGAGTCTCCTTCTCTGCCATGTAGAGACCTGGGGTGAGAGAAAGAAATACAGGGAGATGCCGGCAGAGACTGGGAAAGGAGTTCTGTGTACCAGCTAAAGGAAAAAGCTTTGCTGGAGTTACCTACAGCAAGATGAAAGAGCAAAACCTTCAGAGGAGTGTAATGAACTGGGTGACCCTGTAGAAGAAGGCTGGGCATTTCCAGTTTGAGGTTAACTGTTGTTTTATGTTAACAACCAGCACCCCAACAACCAAGCACCAGTTGGGATAGTTTTGTTTGGTTACAGAAGTAGTGAAACAAGCAGCGGCAGGAGGGTCCAATACCAAATTGGGAATAGGGTTTGAAAGTGTTGCATATTCCATTAAAGTAAATGGAGCTGTACCAGCTTATATCAGATGAGAATGTGTCCCACTGAGTCTAAATTTTTTCCTGTGTTAATGTCGTCCCCTAACTCCTAGCTAAATCTCCAGGTTGCAGATGGAGCAATTCATCTCGCTCCTTTGTGTCCACATCCATTTGATATTTATGGACTGTTATGTACTCTTCATTTGTCAGACTGCACTATGTATTGTTAGAGGGCTTATTCCTTCACCCACTTACTTCCCTGGTCCTTCTCGCATGAACAGACAGCAACAATACCCGAAGTCCAAAGGTGCAAACAATTCAATGTTTATTGGTGTGAACTTCCAGCAAGCAATGATTCCAATTTCCTTCCTTAGTGTCGCCCTTCCCAGCTTTGACACCACAGAGCCTTGCCTGTGTCTCTGTTCCCATTCCCCCCCTTAGCGAAACATAATTCCAATTCCCCCATCCCCATTCCCCCCTTACTTCCTGATTGACTGCAGACTATATAGTAAAACTTGAGTTCTGCTTCGCTATACCTTAACCAATCATTTTCCTGAAATTTAACTGACCAATCCTAACATATTGTAACATGATTATCTAACCAATTATATCCCACCACCTTAAATTAGTTTACACCCAGCAGAATTAATTATATAGCAGACAGAAACAATCACAGAACCAGACAGAGATTATACAGACAAACAATAGGGAAATGGGGACTACAGTGATAGAACAACAAAAAAATGAGGATTTCACACCCCTGCTAATGCTAAGTGAGTTCTTGCCAGACGGGATGCTATCAAACTAAGTTTCCTTTTACATCTTCTAGGCTCTTCCCTTTATCTGCAAGTAATAGGCATGATCAGGACAGGATTGTATTCCTAACAGCCCAGTAGCACCTTATTTCAGTGTGACTGGTGAGGATGTGACTGTTCACTCCCCAGCTTATGGCTGCCTCTGTTGCTCAGTCAAAAGCCAAAGAACAGGGCCTCAGACTGTCACAGTAAGAGAAGGCCCTTACACCGGCATACAGTGATTTTGATTCTTTTTTTTATACCTATATAACTAGCTAAGTGGTAAGAATACACCTACATTCTTAAAGTATAGGCCTTTGCACACAGTCCTGAATATCTATATCTTAACATGTATATTTAGTTCTTTTAATCATTCCTCCCAAATCAATCCCTAATCAGTTTAATTGATCTTCTCTGGCCTATCTCCCCCTTCTGAAGTGCTGGAACTGGATTAACAGCACTTCCAAGAACAATGTTGCATTCTGTTGCTATACTGTTGTGCGGAGGAGGGTGCCTAATGGTTAAAATTAGCAGTCAGTGAAGACTTGGAAGATCTCTGTGGTTTGGTTATAGAAAGAAACCAAGCACAGGAATGGAAAACTATTGCTTAGTGGGTTGGAAATGGGACACCAATACAACCAGGACCAAATTGTGGCATTTGGATACCAGTCTGCATTTTGGATGGTACAGTATGATACCTCTTGGAGTCCAAGAAAGCATGATGTGGGTGGAACAAGAAGGGCTATGCAAACTGCACCATGCTGTGTTTGGGGCAGTTGCTCCCCTTTCAGTGCCAAATCACCTCTGCAAGCCATGGTAGGGGAAGTAGCCTCACCTGCTCTCTGATTGTCCCAAGCCCATGTCAGGAAGCACAAGACAAGGAGAAGCAAAAGCCTCTTTGCAGGAGGGTCGGAATAATCTGGTCCAGAATCAGGATCTGCTTGACTTCAGTGAGACAGCTCATAGCAGGATTGGGCCAACAGATAGGAAAGCCTTTGGAATAGGGAACTTTGTATAAAATAATATTCTCCTCTGAACATAGTCTTTCAAAGTTTAAATCCTATTGCAAAACAAAGATATTTTATGAAAATTATTAATGTGAATTTAATATTTAGAATAGGCAGTGGAAATCTCTAGTTTATTTGATGAATAACATATTTAGCAATCTTGAAATTTCATCTGTATCTTTAATATCTTTGTAAATGACAATTTTATTTAATTAGCTAACACTTAATTAGACAAAGATTTGTCTAGCATCTCCTGTTCATTAAATTAGAAAGCAGTTTCTATTTTAATTAACATGGCATTTTCTATAATCAATTTAATGAAATGCCATCTGCAGTTCTAATAATATTTTGTGCAGCACCACATGATTGACATGTGTTGATGGCACTGTATCAACTCCTCTTATATTCATATCATTAAAAAAATAAGAAAAATTAAAGATCCTGTCCTTCAAACACTGCTGTATATACTGTGAACCTGAATTTTATTTTAACAAACTGTCAGAAAAAGTTATAACACTCCTTAATTTAATTCTGTTACCAGTATCACAATAGTGGAGGCCCCATACTGTTTAGGCACTATACCTACCCCATAGTACCCATATCTCAGTATGAGACAGCCTCTGCCCTAGAGAGCTTACAGTCAAAATAAAGAAAACAGACATTATTATATTGTACCCATTGAACAGATGAAGGCTGGAATTTTAAAAGGCTGTTTAGTGAGATTTGATTGCCTAATCCCCTAATCATAGAAAAATAGGAATGGAGTGGACTTTGATAGTTCATTTAGTCCAGTCCCCTTCCCTGAGGCAGGATTAAGTATTACGTAGACCATCCCTGACAGGTGTTAGGAGGTTTTTAACAACAGGTTAGACAATGACAGAGATTCCATAACCTCCCCAAGTCATTTGTTCCGGTGCTTCACTACCCCGACAGTTACAAAGTTTTTCCAAATGTCTAACCTAAATCTCCCTTGTTGCAATTTAAGCCCATACCTTCTTGTCCTCTCCTCAGTGGTTAAGGAGAACAATTTATCACCATCTTCTTTATAACAAGCTTTTACATACTTGAAGACTGTTATCATGTCCCCACTCAGTCTTCTCTTTTCTTCAGACAATACTCAATTTTTTTCAATCTTTCCTTGTAGGTCATATTTTCTAGACCTTTAATCATTTTTGTTGCTCTTTTCTGGACTTTCTCCTATTAGTCTATCTATTCCAAAATGTGGTGCCCAGAACTGGACATAGTACTACAGTTGAGGCCTTATCAATGCTGAGTAGAATGGAAGAATTACTTCTGATGTCTTGCTTACTAAACTCCTGCTAATACATCCCAGAACGGTGTTTGCTTCTTTCATGTGACAGTATTACATTGTTGACTCACAATTTAGTTTGTGATCCACTCTAACCTCCAGATCCTTTTCTGAAGTACTCCTTCCTAGGCAGTCATTTCCCATTTTGTATTTGTGCAATTGATTATTCCTTCCTAAGTGTAGTACTTTGCATTTCTTCTTATTGAATTTCATCCTGTTTATTTCAGACCATTTCTCCAGTATTTCAAGATCATTTTGAATTCTAATCCTGTTCTCCAAAGCACTTGCAACCCTTCCAGCTCGTACTGTCTGCAAACTTTAGAAGTGTATCCTCTATGCCATTATCCAAATCATTTATGAAGATATTAAAAAGAACTGGACTGGCAACCATTGATAATTGCTCTCTGAGAATGGTTTTCCAACCAGTTGTGTACACATCTTATAGTAAGTTCATCTAGGATATATTTCCCTATTTTGTTTATGGGAAGGTCATGTGAGAAAGTACCAACAGCCTTACTAAGGTCAAGATATATCACATCTACTGCTTCCCCCTTGCCATCCACAAGGCTTGTTACCCTGTCAAAGAAGTATATTATTTGTTCTTAACATGATTTGTTCTTGACAAATCCATGTTGACTGTTACTTATCACCTTATTATCTTCTAGGTTCTTACAAATTGATTGTTTGATTATTTGCTCCCTTATCTTTCTGGGGAGTGAAGTTAAGATGACTGGTCTATAATTCCCTGGGTTATCCTTATTCCCCTTTTTATAGATAAGTTCTATATTTTCCCTTTTCTATTCTTCTAGGATTTATCCTGTCCTCCACAAGTTCTCAAAGATCATTACTAATGGCTCAGATCTCTCCAGCCAGTTCCTTAAATATTCTAGGATGTATTGCATCAGGCCCTGCTGACTTGAAGACATTTAACTTGTCTTAAGTAATTCTTAACTTGTTCTTTCCCTATTTTAGGCTCAGATCCTATCTCATTTACACTGATGTTCATTCTGTTAATCATCCAATCACTGCTAACATTTTTGGTGAAAACTGGAAAATAAAAAGGCATTTAACACTTCAGGTTTTGCTGTGTTTTCTATTATTTTCTGTCCCTCCTCATTGAGTAATGGGCCTACCCAGTTCTTGGCCTCCTCTTGCTTCCCATATATTTATTTAATGTTTTCTTGTTACCCTTGTTCCCTAGATAGTTTAATTTGTTTTGTGCCTTTCTAATTTTGTCCATGCTTGTGTTGCTTTTTTTTTATATTAATCCTTCATAATTTGACCTAGTTTCTATATTGTGTATGATTCTTTTGAGTTTCAGATTACTGAAGATTTCTTGGTTAAGACAGGGTGGTCTCTTACTATACTTCCAATCTTTGCTATGCATTGGGATAGTTTGCTCTTGCACCCTTAATAATGTTATTTTACAAAAGCGTCAACTCCTGAATTTTTTTCGCCTCATACTTGCTTCCCAGGGGAATCTTACCTACTAGTTTTCTGAGTTTGCTAACATTTGACTTCTTCAAGTCCGTTGTCTTCATTGTGCTGTTTTCCCTCCTACCACTCCTTAGAATCATGAACTCTCTCATTTCATGGTCGCTTTCGCCCAAGCTGCCTTCCATCTTCAAACTTTCAACCAGTTCCTCCCGAGTAGAATTAATTCTAGAACAGCCTTTCCACTAATTGCTTTTGTCCTCCTTCTATAGTAAAAAGTTGTTTCCAGTGCATTCTATTAACATGTTGGATAATCAGTGCCCTGCTGTATTTTCCCAACAGATGTCTGGGTAGTTGAAGTCCCCCATCACCACCAAATCCTGTACTTTGGATAACTTTGTTAGTTGTTTGAAAAAAGCCCCATCCACCTCTTCCTGGATAGATGCTCTATAGTAGACCTCTATCATGATATCACCCTTGTTTTTTCCCCTTTTGTCTTACCCATAGACTTACAACAGGTCTGCCTCCCACTTCTGTCTCAACTTCAGTACAAATATATACATCTTAAATATACAAGGCAACATCTCCTCCCTTTTTTCCCTGCCTGTCCTTCCTGAACAAGCTGTACACTTTAATACCAATATTCCAGTCATGTGAATTATCCCACCAAGTTTCTGTGATGCTAATTGTCATAACTGTAATTATTCACTAATATTTCTAGTTCTTCCCATTTATTCCCCATACTTCTTGTATTAGTACACAGACATCTAAGATGTTTGTTTGATTTTGCCTCTAATTTCCTTCTTGTCCCTTTGTCCCTGCTATGATTGCCCATGTTCCCCCCAGATTTTGGCCCTTCACCCAGCTTTCCACGTTTTGGACTTACCTGTGATTTTTGTCTTCTCCTTCCATTGAGCCTAGCTGTGAAAGCCCATTGAGTTATCCAGCCTGTGTCTGAAGATACTCTTCCCCTTCCTTGATAGGGGGACCCCATCCCTGCTCATCCATCCTTCTTTTCAGAACAGGACCCCCTGGTCAAGGGCAACACCATCCACTTAGCCAGGCATTCATCTCCAGGATGTGTCTGTCTCTGCCTGGGGCCCTGGAATTGAAGGATCAATGAGAACACCATCTGCTCTCCCAGCTCCTTCACCCTCACTCCCAGAGTCTGGGAGTCATTTCTGATCTGCTCAGTATCGTTAATGTCTGCATGGATACATGGTATCCAACACGGTGTAGTTGTCAGAGAGCCAGATGATCCTTGGTAATTCTTCCCTAATGTCTGATATGGGCCTGCACCGGGCAGCACACCTCCCAGGCTGCCATGTCAAGCCAGCAGATGGATGCCTCTGTCCCCATTAGAAGGGAGTTACCAACTACCACCACCCTTTATTTACTTTTGGGAGTGGTGGCCACAATCCTCCCAGCCTTGGGAGTATATGGCTTCTCCTCCTCCACTTTTTGGGGGAGATTCCTCATTCCTGTTTGCCAAGGCAATATGCCATTTTGTTATGTCTATGAATGATGGATTGGGAGCATGGGTGAGCACAGCCTGCTGCTAGAAGTAACCAGCAGTCAGTTTCCACCCCGTGGAGGAGCCATTTCCTCCTCCTCCTCCTCCGGGTTGTGCCACTGCAGTCCTCTCCAGCTCCTTATGCTCCAGTCCTCTCTTGTATTCCTTTGGGGCAAGTCTTTTGAGCTGGGATTTTCCATGTCATATAAGAAATGTGAAGTGAAGCCAGGAATGAAGCATATATGCCCAGAGTTCCTGTCCACTGTCTTTATTACAAGACCATTCTTTGTCTTGCCTCTTAACTATCAGCATTAATAACTCATTACCCCTAATGGGTCAGATCCTATCTGTTGAAGTCAATGGAACCAAACCAATTTATCCTTGTTGAGGACACAGCCCTATTACCCTTCCAAATTATTTATTGTGAAAGCATCCTTGTTATCCCCAAATAATCCAAACCTTACTGTATGTTCTTCCATAGTTGTTTTCACACTGATTTTAACAGTAATTTATCTTTGTATGTCCACAACTGGCTCATGTCTGGCTCAATCTCAGCTCTTCCAGTTGCAGTGCACAGTTAGCAAGTTTATGGTAATTTGGAAATCCTTTTGAATCTTTGAAAAATTGGTAGGCTTGTGTACTTATTCGATTGCACACATCTGTGTTTTTTTTCCTGGCAAGCACAAACCAGGCCCTGCAGAAGGACATAGAGAATTAAAAGGGACAAGCTCCAAGCACTGAAAGTACTAAATGAACAGAGGAGGCATATTGGTTTGGAAGGCAGTTGTGGCCTAGTAGATAGGGCACGGGACTGAAAAATCAGGAGGCATGGGTGCTATTCCTAGCTTTGCTACTGTCCTGCTGCATGACCTCAGGCAAATCATTTCACCTCTGTGTATCTGTTTCCCTTAGTCCCCTTATCTGTCCTTTTTTAGTATTATAAAATCTCTTGGGCAAGGATTGTCTCTCAATATATGTTTATTCAGTTTCTAGCTCAGTGGGGCCCTAAACTCAGTTGGAGCCTCAAGGTACAGTTATAATAATAATGAGGGAAATGTTGGTTCTGAGAGAGAAATAACTGATATATTTTGGAATTTTGCCTAGTTTCGTATATGTAGGATCCAAATTCAGCCCTGTGTAAATGGGGGCAATTGCACTGATGTCAGTAAACATGGATTTCTATTTGGAGAAAGGGAACTATGAGTGTTAATTTTGGGAGACCTGGAAAAGGAGAATGTGCAAAGCGCCTGCTTAGAGTAATGCTACAATGCTATTGTTTGGATTCTGGATAGTCTACACTGCCACTGGAGGTGTCATCTGCAGCGGGGGTAGATGTACGTGCGCTAGCTTTAATTGAGCTAACCTACTAAAAATAAAACAGCGTAGCTGCAATAGCACACGTGGTGGCTCGGGCCACTTGACACCCTAGCTATGTATTAGGGTGGCTAGCCCAAGCCGCTGCCTTTGCCACCAGGCCTACACATCCATTTTTATAACACTAGCTCAATCAAACCTCGTGTGCGTAGGTCTACCCTGGCTGGAAATTGCACCTCAGAAGTTTAATTAGATGACTGCTTTGGTAATACAGTCCTACAGTCTAGGGCTGGATTCTGATGCACTTCCTCACTTTTACTCCTCATGAGTAAGGATGGCAGAATCTGGCTCTTAATTAATATTTCTGAACTTTTCTCCCAAAAGCTGTACTGCTGGCTAGTTTCCAAGAGTGGGGATGGATATTGAATGAGGGAGGTGAAATTACTGGCCAGCAGCAATAGTCTTATGAGAGTACTACCTCTGCAGAGTCATACTCAATCAGCCTGGGGTGTAAGAGGGGTTTCCAAACCTGCACTTTCTACACACAGCCATGACATTTTCAGTGCATACTGTGAAGCACCCTATCACAGCTGTTTTTAAAGTCCGGGTCCACACTATATCTCCAAAATATAGCACTGAGGAAAAGTATCATTCAAGAATTCCAGTTACTATACTATTTTGGATTATCAGGGAGCATGCCATGAGTAACACTTACCATGACTAACTTGAAATAGTGAAAGAGTTGTTTGAACACAGTGAAATATTAGATTGGATGCAGCTAATTATCTAAAGCTCAATTCATTTAATCTCTGGGTTTTAGTTTATTATTTATATCTAAAATAATTAGTCAATTAGCTCAAACTATATTTTTACCCTGGTATAATTCTAGTGACTTCATTTCAAGTGATAGAAGTATAACTCAGAACAGAATCTGGCCCATTTCCCTCTTCAAACAGCAAATTGTTTTTAAGTAGAATTGAACAGGGACTGATTTTCAAACAGGCTGAGCGTTCACAATGTCAAGTGAAGCCAATGGGAACTGCAGGTGCCTGAAAATTAGGTCCATGGCATCTAAAAAGTGGAACAGTACAGAAAAAGCAGTAAAGTGGGAGTGTGAATTTTTAGAGGGGGCTGTTTATTTGTGTGCTGAAAGAATATGGAGGGTTTCTAGATTTATTGCTCTGCATTTTGTGATATTTTGTCTTTGACGCTTTATGGAACAATACGTATCAGACCAGGCACATGGTATGTCTGTGCCTCTTGCCAGTAACACTAGCAGAACCTTTAGAATTGGTGAGCCTTATCTGTCACGCTGTCACTTCACTGCCATTTCTCTCCAGGCTCATCTCAAAGCTTTAGCTGCATGGCACAAACGAAAACATGGGCACTACTAAAATTTTATTAATGTAAAAAATGCTTCCGTAGTTTAGAAATATTGGGGCTGTGCCTTTGCATATTTTGTAATTGCATCGCAATGTGATGGCTGAATTCATGACATTGAAATCTGCATCCAAAAATATAATTTAAATTCCTTATGTGAATTCTAACTGGATTTAATGGCTGAAGCCTTCCCCATCCGCTGTTCCCTATAATGTTTTGCAATCTGCTCTTCCAGCATAGACAGAGGCTGGAGTAACATGGATTGCTAGCATTTGCTACAAATTGTTCATATTCTTTAACATTCTTCTTTCTGTCTCATAACGTCACATTTTATGAAGGATCTGCTTCATTTGGTTTTCAAATGAATGCACAGTCATTGGATACATCTGTTTTATTCCGTTCCTTCCTTTTTTCCAAATGGGGTGTATCACCTGCTACTGAGTTAGATGCGAGTTGTAAATCTTGCTGTAGTACCAATGAATTTTTTAAAAATATTTTTTCTTTAATTTATACATAAAAATAGGAAAATGCAGATGCAAGTATGGCAAAAAGGATATATTTAGGGTCAAATCTTGTCTCTGTTAAAATCAGTGGGTTTTGCCATTGACTTCAGTGAGCCAGGGTTTCACCCTTTGTGTCTCACCACCGTGGGGTGCTTCATGTGTCTTCCTCTGCTCTCATTGTATGGATACCCAGCCCCAAGTAACACAGGCTTACATCCTATAGAAGGGGGAAAGGAACTCTTATAACTGGGCAGCCCCTCTGGGACCAGCAAAGCCTCTCTCAGGCTTACACTCAGTCACCAAATGGCCCTCCCCAGAGCCAGTTGTTGAGGGAGTAAACCCTCAGTCACATACCACCTCCTCCCCCACCCTAGTTACGTTGTTTGATTACCAAACTGACTTCAGTGGTACTAGGGGAGCATATCATGCACCACAATCAGGAGAAGACTAAGGACAAGAGTATTGTCCAGTTGGAAATAGTTGTTCAGTGAGTTAATACCCTAATGTATTAGACTTCAGAGTAACAGCCATGTTAGTCTGTATTCGCAAAAAGAAAAGGAGTACTTGTGGCACCTTAGAGACTAACCAATTTATTTGAGCATAATCTTTCGTGAGCTACAGCTCACTTCATCGGATGCATACTGTGGAAAGTGTAGAAGATCTTTTTATATACACACAAAGCATGAAAAAATACCTCCTCCCACCCCACTCTCCTGCTGGTAATAGCTTATCTAAAGTGATCACTCTCCTTACAATGTGTATGATAATCAAGGTGGGCCATTTCCAGCACAAATCCAGAGTTTAACAAAAACGTCTGGGGGGGGGGGTAGGAAAAAACAAGGGGAAATAGGTTACCTTGCATAATGACTTAGCCACTCCCAGTCTCTATTCAAGCCTAAGTTAATTGTATCCAATTTGCAAATGAATTCCAATTCAACAGTTTCTCGCTGGAGTCTGGATTTGAAGTTTTTTTGTTGTAATATAGCAACTTTCATGTCTGTAATCGCGTGACCAGAGAGATTGAAGTGTTCTCCGACTGGTTTATGAATGTTATAATTCTTGACATCTGATTTGTGTCCATTTATTCTTTTACCTAGAGACTGTCCAGTTTGACCAATGTACATGGCAGAGGGGCATTGCTGGCACATGATGGCATATATCATATTGGTGGATGTGCAGGTGAACGAGCCTCTGATAGTGTGGCTGATGTGATTAGGCCCTATGGTGGTGTCCCCTGAATAGATATGTGGGCACAGTTGGCAACGGGCTTTGTTGCAAGGATAGGTTCCTGGGTTAGTGGTTCTGTTGTGTGGTATGTGGTTGCTGGTGAGTATTTGCTTCAGGTTGGGGGGCTGTCTGTAGGCAAGGACTGGCCTGTCTCCCAAGATTTGTGAGAGTGTTGGGTCATCCTTCAGGATAGGTTGTAGATCCTTGATGATGCGCTGGAGAGGTTTTAGTTGGGGGCTGAAGGTGACGGCGAGTGGCGTTCTGTTATTTTCTTTGTTGGGCCTGTCCTGTGGATATGGACATTCCAAATCATCCTCCCCCATGCTGTAGAGCTGTTCTGCAGCTGCTGTTTCAGCCTGCGGTTCAGTTAAGTAGCCATCTGGACAGCCCTTATCCTGTTCTGATTGAAATAAATGGTAAAACTTCCATTGACTTTGGTGGTGCAGGAACAGACCCTAACTGCATACAAAAATACAGGCAGGAATGTGGAGCACACTGTTAAGTGTGGACCTCAGGCCTCTCTCTAAATAATAAAAAGGACCATTTTTCAACAGAATCTGTGTCGCGTGCTAATGATGTGCATTTCCCATCCCAATTAAAGTGGCGTTCTGTTATTTTCTTTGTTAGGCCTGTGCTGTAGTAGGTGACTTCTGGGAACTCTTCTGGCTCTATCAATCTGTTTCTTCACTTCCGCAGGTGGGTATTGTAGTTGTAAGAATGCTTGATAGAGATCTTGTAGGAGTTTGTCTCTGTCTGAGGGGTTGGAGCAAATGCGGTTGTATCGCAGAGCTTGGCTGTAGACGATGGATCGTGTGGTGTGGTCAGGGTGAAAGCTGGAGGCATGTAGGTAGGAATAGTGGTCAGTAGGTTTCCGGTATAGGGTGGTGTTTATGTGACCATCGTTTATTAGCACTGTAGTGTCCAGGAAGTGGATCTCTTGTGTGGACTGGACCAGGCTGAGGTTGATGGTGGGATGGAAATTATTGAAATCATGGTGGAATTCCTCAAGGGCATCTTTTCCATGGGTCCAGATGATGAAGATGTCATCAATATAGCGCAAGTAGAGTAGGGGCGTTAGGGGACGAGAGCTGAGGAAGCATTGTTCTAAGTCAGCCATAAAAATGTTGGCATACTGTGGGGCCATGCGGGTACCCATAGCAGTGCCGCTGATCTGAAGGTATACATTGTCCCCAAATGTAAAATAGTTATGGGTAAGGACAAAGTCACAAAGTTCAGCCACCAGGTTAGCCGTGACATTATCGGGGATAGTGTTCTTGACGGCTTGTAGTCCATCTTTGTGTGGAATGTTGGTGTAAAGGGCTTCTACATCCATAGTGGCCAGGATGGTGTTATCAGGAAGATCACCGATGGATTGTAGTTTCCTCAGGAAGTCAGTGGTGTCTCGAAGGTAGCTGGGAGTGCTGGTAGCGTAGGGCCTGAGGAGGGAGTCTACATAGCCAGACAATCCTGCTGTCAGGGTGCCAATGCCTGAGATGATGGGGCGCCCAGGATTTCCAGGTTTATGGATCTTGGGTAGTAGATAGAATATCCCAGGTCGGGGTTCCAGGGGTGTGTCAGCTATTACCAGCAGGAGAGTGGGTTTGTGTTGGGGGGGGGGGGTGAGAAAACCTGGATTTGTGCTGGAAATGGCCCAACTTGATTATCATACACATTGTAAGCAGAGTGATCACTTTAGATAAGCTATTACCAGCAGAGAGTGGGGTGGGAGGAGGTATTTTTTCATGCTTTGTGTGTATATAGAAAGACCTTCTACACTTTCCACAGTATGCATCCGATGAAGTGAGCTGTAGCTCACGAAAGCTTATGCTCAAATAAATTGGTTAGTCTCTAAGGTGCCACAAGTACTCCTTTTCTTTTTATGTATTAGACTGTGGATCCTGATTGTGCATGTGTGGTGGGAGGGGCAATACTGAGGATGGGGTTGATGCTACTTTTTCTCCTCTTCTTGGATGGGATGGTATTTGTGGCACAACATTCTTCCTTTCAACTTCCTTGTTAACACCCTGCCCTGGAGCTACTTACATCACTCAGGCACTCATCTGCAGTGCAGGGGAGGGGGGGTTCTTCAGTTGCCTTTGTAAGGCTGAACTCCTCCCCAACTCACTTTTGAACTAGTAAAACTAGACACGGAGTAACTGTAGAAGGCGCTGGTCGCACCTCTGTAATCATGGGCATCAGAACTTCATAACTGACCAGTGGACTTTCTGCCCTCTTGCATGTGTGGACCCTCCTTTGCCCGCTGAACAGTGGTATAGAGAAAAATTGGAATTCCTGTGGCCTTTCAGGGCCATATAGGACAGGCACCCCAAGGAGTGAGTTGATATATTTTTTAATGAACAAAGACTGGGGAAAGGAAAATTTGGGCAGAATCCATATAGAAGTGGGAGAAACAAACAAATAATATAAAATTTAAAATAACAGAGCCTAGGGTCATTTGGTGAAGGCTACAGCTTGACAGAGCATGGAAAATGTACATTGGTATGAATGAATTATGGTAGAGAAATTTCATCAGACCTCATACACATATTTTTTACCCACTCTTAGTTTTCTGTCACTGTTTCAAACCTATCCAGTGATTGCTCAATTTATATGAACTTTTAAAATATTGTTTTTCACTGAGTGTTTAGTAAAATGCTCTCATAGAATCATAAAATATCAGGGTTGGAAGGGACCTCAGGAGGTCATCTAGTCCAACCCCCTGCTCAAAGCAGGACCAATCCCCAGCTAAATCATGCCAGCCAGGGCTTTGTCAAGTCTGAGCTTACATGAGTCTGTAAAAGAGGGTTTGCTCCATTTGTCAGAACTGCCAAAGATAGCTAGTTAACATTTGTAAAGTGCTCTGAAGTTGAAATATGCTGTATAAGTACTAAGTATTATTAGTATTATTATAAATGCAGAAGTAAAGCAGTACACTTGTTTCCCGAACTCTGCTCTGAGGTTGTTGCAACAGGGAACAACTCTGCCTCCAAAAAGTTACAACAGTGTGATTATAAGGTTTAGACATTTGAACATGACCTGTTGGTTTTCGCATGGTGGAAAAATAACCTGTAGTTTCCCATTTTAGCTTGTAGGATCAAATAGTATTATGCCACACTGGCATTGCTGACTCAAGTGAAATTATTGTGATGATCATACATGTATTTTCCATTAACAGTTAAATTTGAGATATTTGAATTGCTTAACTATTCATCTAGCAGTCAGAATTGCCAAGACTCTCTGCAAGACAAAACAGTGGCAAAGGGCCAGCTCCTGGAGTTAGATCCATGCATGCCGAGCTGTGCACTTGAATGGAGTTCTGTTGACTTTGATAGGGATCCACACTGTGTAGTGATCTGCCCACCCAAAGTCAGTTTTGAAACTAGGGCTATAATCAGTAAGTTTCTCTTGGGGGAAAAAAGACCCTTCTCTTAGTCTGTCACTCTAACCATGTCACTCCCCACATTCCTTTGAACCCCTCTCTGTTCACACTGTATCTAGTTCTAACTTATATTCTGCAACTTCAAGTCTCTTCGTAGGTCTTTCCCTCTTGTTGCATCTACCCAACCTCACTTTGCTCCATTACAGTGATGTCATTCGCTTCTCCCACTTGTTTGTTTTATTCCATAGTGTCCTAATACACACAGAATTTTCTGTCCAAATTGGTCTGTGAAACCATACCCCTCTTCAGATCTGCGCTTTAGGCCTACTCTTGCCATGCTGTCTACCAGAAATCAGCCAGTCAATGAGGGTTTGATTGAGGGGCATTTGGGGATAGTGATTTTCAGTTGGTTAGGTCTAGATGCTATCTTGACCATCTGCCAAAGTAAGGAGTGGCACATTGCTGCTATATCCAGGGAGATCGAATTGTGACTCCCCTGCTCCTTGCGTGTTCTGACGGCTAAGTAAATTACTTAGCCCCTTTTAGAAGGGGCAGCTTACCTCCCTCCTCTGTACCCAGCCAGCTACTGTGGTTGGTGAGTTTTGGGTTGGAGCTAGAGCTCCTTTCCCATCTGCACCCCATCCTTGTCCATTTCCTTAGGATGGGTAGCAAGCACAACCTCTGCTCTCCCTGTGTGGTCAGAATTAGAACTGGTGTCCTTACTCCCCTGCACAGCTGTGTGAGAACTATGATAATCTAGCCTTTATTTGACAAAAATAAATGTTCAGAGAATCTGGACCCATCAAGAACCATCACACTATGTAAGAACTAACGTACATGTCTGTGTGATCTTGTAGTCCTCTCTTCCACCTCACTCTTACATTTCAGCTACCAATCAAAATATCATCATTATGTTGAGTGGCCATCAACTGCTCCATTATCTAGTCTGCTAAGTGTTCTTTATCATACAGAGTGTTATTCATTGGATTGGCACTTTCATATAAATTAATGATGATTGTCCATGATTACTATACTTACATTCAACACTTATGCTGTGTTTTTATGTAACATGCTTTCTGAGGATCTCAAAGCACTTTATAGACATTAATTTAATGAATGCTTGCCCACTGAGGTATAATTATATCCAATATGCAGATGGAAGACTGAGATGTAGTCAACATCCAGGAATGTTCAGTCTGAGAAGTCCTGACTTCCAGTTCTCTTTGCTAACCACTAGGATTACATTATTTTCCAACTCTACAAATAAAAACAAACTCTTAAATTAATCTTCATTTAGATAGTTGACCATTTCACTGCTGCCTCGCATGCCATGTATCTCTGGTTAAATGGACTTCTGGGGCTACATATTGTAGCTGATCTTGTAAACACTTATGTACTGATTTAGCTTTGCTCACATGAATAGTTTTAACTCATGTGAGGGTACTTAACATGAGTAAAATTATTCATGTGCCGATGTCTTTGTAGGATTGGGCCCAAAAGCATAGCCTTTGAAGTACATATTGCCTGATGTATATGAGGAATCAGGAAATGGTTAATTAAATTAAAGGCGATCCATGTTGAATCAGGTACATCCCAATGCTGCTGTTAGGTGGCATTGCGCTAGGGCCTAGGAACTTTAGTCGTGAACCAGGACCCTGTGAGGTAGTTGTTAATGGAACATCAAAGGGTTTTTTTGTTTTGTTTTTAAATGCACTACAGCAGCTGGACAGAGGAATCCTTTCCCCCATCTTGTGTGTGACTTGTGTATATCGTTTTAAATTCTTCAAGCCAGGCACCAGGTCTTGCTATATAACATTGACTATTATTATGGGGCTCTAGACTTAGTTGGGGCTATTCCGTGCTCCTGAAGTACAAATGACAAAAATAATATACATTTTAAATCTTTGCATGCCAGTATATTCATAGAATCATAGAATATCAGGGTTGGAAGGGACCTCAGGAGGTCATCTAGTCCAACCCCCTGCTCAAAGCAGGACCAATCCCCAACTAAATCATCCCAGCCAGGGCTTTGTCAAGCCTGACCTTAAAAACTTCAAAAGAAGGAGATTTCTCCACCTCCCTAGGTAACCCCTTCCAGTGTTTCACCACCCTCCTAGTGAAAAAGTTTTTCCTAATATCCAACCTAAACCTCCCCCACTGCAACTTGAGACCATTACTCCTTGTTCTGTCATCAGCTACCACTGAGAACAGTCTAGATCCATCCTCTTTGGAACCCCCTTTGAGGTAGTTGAAAGCAGTTATCAAATCCCCCCTCATTCTTCTCTTCCGCAGACTAAACAATCCCAGTTCCCTCAGCCTCTCCTCATAACTCATGTGTTCCTGTACCCTAATCATTTTTGTTGCCCTCCGCTGGACTCTTTCCAATTTTTCCATGTCCTTCTTGTAGTGTGGGGCCCAAAACTGGACACAGTACTCCAGATGAGGCCTCACCAATGTTGAATAGAGGGGAACGATCACATCCCTCGATCTGCTGGCAATGCCCCTACTTATACATCCCAAAATGCCATTGGCCTTCTGGGCAACAAGGGTACACTGTTGACTCACATCCAGCTTCTCGTCCACTGTAACCCCTAGGTTCTTTTCTGCAGAACTGCTACCGAGCCATTCGGTCCCTAGTCTGTAGCGGTGCATTGGATTCTTCCATCCTAAGTGCAGGACTCTGCACTTGTCCTTGTTGAACCTCATCAGATTTCTTTTGGCCCAATCCTCTAATTTGTCTAGGTCCCTCTATATCCTATCCCTACCCTCCAGTGTATCTACCTCTCCTCCCAGTTTAGTGTCATCTGCGAACTTGCTGAGGGTGCAATCCACACCATCCTCCAGATCATTTATGAAGATATTGAACAAAACCGGCCCCAGGACCAACCCTTGGGGCACTCCACTTCATATCGGCTGCCAACTAGACATGGAGCCATTGATCACTACCTGTTGAGCCCGACGATCTAGCCAACTTTCTATCCACCTTATAGTCCATTCATCCAGCCCATACTTTCTTTAACTTGCTGGCAAGAATACTGTGGGAGACCGTGTCAAAAGCTTTGCTAAAGACAAGGAATGACATGTCCACTGCTTTCCCCTCATCCACAGAGCCAGTTATCTTATCACAGAAGGCAATTAGATTAGTCAGGCCTGACTTGCCCTTGGTGAATCCATGCTGACTGTTCCTGATCACTTTCCTCTCCTCTAAGTGCTTCAGAATTGATTCCTTGAGGACCTTCTCCATGATTTTTCCAGGAACTGAGGTGAGGCTGACTGGCCTGTAGTTCCCAGGATCCTCCTTCTTCCCTTTTTAAAAGATGGGCACTACATTAGCCTTTTTCCAGTCGTCCAGGACTTCCCCCGATCGCCATGAGTTTTCAAAGATAATGGCCAATGGCTCTGAAATGGCTGACCTTGTTCGTGATATTATGAAGGTATTACTGGCTTGCAAGGAAGCTGTGAACAATAGCTGCCTGCAAAGCATTGTCTCTTATTAAAAATTTATCATGTTCTTTTTTAGAACTACAGCTATTAATTCTTTACTTCACAACCTTACTCATCTTCACTTCTGTACCACAGATACAATAATCCTGCCCAAAACTCTATCAGTCCCACCTCAACAAAGACAGAGTATTACATTATTCTCCTAATTAAACTTCATTAATTTCACAAATCATATTAGAGCACATTCACCAGTATTATACACTCTGAATTTCTGTACTGCCAGTCAGTACTAAACTAGGTTTCTCTAAATGAATAAATAAAGCATATTTTGTGATGCTGTAACCTTGATTTTTCCCCCCAAGTCACGTTTGCTTGCTAGTTCATAAAATTCAGTAATCTGTAATGAGTTTCTCAGACATTACAGTGAGTTAGTGGTGTTCTTTTTTCTATTTCAGCATCATTTTTATCCTTTCCTATAGGTTTACTTAAGAACTTTCATTATAAGTCCTGCTTTCCGGATATTTATAACAAAGGAGTTATACTTGGTTAAATATTGTATCTGCAGGAAAGGTTTCATCAAAGCCGGGAAGCTAGGGTCTTTCTCCCTTTTTGCAGGTGTTAGGGCTAGTCAAAATCTAGCCCTATGATTTTACCCAGAAACTTCATCGGATTATATCCTCAAGTATTTAAAAACACTGATGTAACAGTTTCTGTAAATGTATTGCTGCCTTAGATTTCCTTCAAAAATAAAAAGGCAAACCTAAGGGTGAATGCTGGATCTATTGAAGACACTAGTAAAACTCCCATCAATTTCAATGTTGGGGAAGGTTAGAATTTCATCCTGGCATCTCTTATTAATGGTGAAGATATGTAAGACAAAACCTTGGGTTTGAAAGTTAAGGCTGACACACCTTTCTTAACCCATATGCTTTCATAATAACCACAGTTAATGTACCTTTTATATATTGTAGTTTTGTCTCTAGTTTCAATGTGTTTGTATAAATTATCCTTTTATTATGGTAACTAAAAGTAGAACAAGTTGTTAAGAGACGATTTACTCACATTGCAGACTTTAACATGATTTTTTAAAATTTATGTTACAAGTAAACATACCGTAACAGATCAGATCAGATCTATGTCTTAATCCTTTTCTGCTAGTGTAGCCTGCTAGTCTAGTGTAACTCATTCCTTTGATTTACTCATGTTGCATCATCTATTCCTAACTGGAATACAGAACAGAAAAATGTAAGATATAATCTGACTGCAATTTATTAAATTGTAGTGGGAGATTCCTTCAGTATTTATAAATTAGTGAAATGAGAGAGAACCTAAATGCTTTTATTATTTTTCTGTCTTTTCCTTTAAATATGTCTGCCCATTACCTGTAGCGAAAGTATCACTTACAGGTGATAGGGCAGCAGACTTATTTAAAGGAAAAGGACAGAAGTGTAACAAAAGCATTCATATGAGAAATAGAATGTCCAGGTTTTGTCCTGCAAAACCTTACCCACTAGAAAGGCTCTTCTCCATGTGAGTCATCCATCGACTTTAATGAATCTACTTGTGTTACGGGGATGTTCACGGGAGCAGTTTTCAGCCTTGAAACCATGTGCGTAATTGTACTTGCTTTGCTCACAGGAGGGTGGACTCTCTGAACTCACAGGAATGACCCCATTGATGATTGTTCCCCTTGAATCAGATGAACAGGATTTGAGGCATAAACAGTTTGATGTATTTCATGATCTCAACACAAGCAAACAAAATAGATATTATGAATGGGGTTCATTCCTCAGTCTGTTTGCATACATTTTAAAGTATCAATGTGTCTTCCAATTATTTTGTTTATTAAATATGCCTGTTGTCTCTGCAGATGTATTAAATAGTCAGTGTTTTTGCTAACTGATAATGTCTTTATTGTTGCAGATACAGAAGTGGTGTATAAAAATAGGAATGGACATGTTGTTAAACTGAATGTAGAAACAAATACAACCACGTTATTACTGGAAAATACAACTTTTGTAAGTAATGCATACTTATTTTACTCATTGAAATTGTATGTGTCACATTTAAATGACATCCAGTTAATAATTATTTGGCATTTCTTTATAACAGACAAAGAATGTAGTGCTTAAAGATAATATAGAATCTATTTAGAACAGATGATATTAGAGATGGAAAATACCACCCATACCACTGTTAATGCAAAGATTTTCCAGTCCAGTATATTCTCACGTGCTTAGCAGGCAATATGACGGAGGCCATTGAAGGCCGACTTCTGCTGTGCTGCCCACAGTGAATCTAGCAGAAGGGTATAATAAGTAGAGTTGATCATCAAATGGGGGGGGAAATTATTAAAACATTGAAAAGTGTTCCCTGGGTGGTTTTTGTCAAAATTTGAAATTTAAAAAATTCAAAATTTGAAAAATTCAACTATATAGTTGGTTGAAATATGTGGAAAATTTTGCAAAAAAAAATCCTCCTTGTTTTTTTAATTTTGTTGATATTACTACAAATTCAAGCAGCTCTCATAATTAAATAAAGAAAAAATATATATTTGTCATTTCCATTCACCTCTTTCTACTTACCTGTTGCTCTTTGGTAAGGGACCAGTCCTTCTGGATTTCTTGGAAAATGCCTTGCAAATGGTAGGGTGCTACCTTAATAATAATAATAATTCTTAGGATACTTTTTGATATTCAGCTTAAATTTCCCTTTGTTCTATTTCATCCCATTATGCTCAGTGATACCACCTGTAATCCTGACTTCATCAAGCCATGCGGTACATATTTCATGCTTTTCAATTCTTCCTCACAAATCTGTCCCTACAGCCCTTTGATCTTTTATGTTGTTGGTTTCTGAATTCACTTCAGTTTTTGGGGACCAAGGTGCCCAGGACTGAATTCAAGATTCATTTTCAACAGAGCCACATGGCAGGGGATTATTTTCTTCCTGGTCTGTGTTGTGATGCCTTTGTCGATGCAGCCCAAAGTTACCTTGGTTTCGTTTGCTTCCTGAATTGCATTGTAATGTAACTTCCTGTCTCCCCACCCCTCAGGAGCATTCACTGCTTTCACCAGGCCCCAGCCAGCTGCCTCCTCTAAACACTTCAGCTTGTGGTAGGAGAACAGGAGCTCTTGGGAATGAGCCTATCTCCAGAAGCAAAGGACTCCCTTAGGCACTGCAGGAGGGCGGGGTCTGCATTTTCTGTTGGTATAGGCCTACAGAAAATGTGATACTCTTTTGGACTGAGCAGGAGAAAGACGGGAGGGAATTGTCTGAGGGGTGTGTCTGTGAGACCCAATGTCTCCTGGGTTTATTTCTGGAGTGGTGCACCTTATATACCATCCATGCCTCAAGGTCCAGTCCGACACTGAGAAGGGCTGGCAGTACAAATTATAAATGTATCTTTTCATCCACTTGAGTAAAAATGCTTCTTTTCCATATGGCAAAACACCATATTTTACAACAAATTGATGTGGACAGCAGCCAAACACTGCAAATGCTCACTCTTTTCAGAGGGTTGCTCTTTTCTGGGTTTGCATTAGAAGGGACCAGTTCGACCTCAGATCACCCAGACTGAGTTAAAGGCACAAGACACACATTCTTAATTAGAAGTTGGCAACTGATCAAAGATGCCTAATACCCAACTGACTGTCCAACAGGCCAATATACGGACCAGAGGCAAAGAATAGAGAGATGATTTGTCTGTTTTCCACATGAAGCTCATTTGAATGCAGTATGTGAACATAGTAAAAAGTTGAAAGCATAAATGAGGTAGATTCTACCCACAGTCACATATAAGTGGAATAAAAAAGCTGAATGTGGAGCAGAAGCCTAAATATGACTTGTAGGTATATTTGGAGGGGAGGGATAGCTCAGTGGTTTGAGCATTGGCCTGCTAAACCCTGGGTTGTGAGTTCAATCCTTAAGGGGACCATTTGGGATCTGGGGCAAAAATTGGGAATTGGTCCTGCTTTGAGCAGGGGGTTGGACTAGATGACCTCCTGAGGTCCCTTCCAACCCTGATATTCTATGATAATCAAGGGAAATTTTGCTGTACCTGACAACTTTCTGTCTGTGATGAATACACAGCAAACAGTCCTAACACAGGGTCGTAGTGTATCAGAGGCAGGCTGCAGAATTGACATTCAAAATACTCCCACTTCTCTAAGCTCTACCCTCAAAAATGCTCCAGCTTCTCCACACTGCTAGATGTACTCTCCCAAGGATAAAAGAAAAGGAGGACTTGTGGCACCTTAGAGACTAACCAATTTATTTGAGCATAAGCTTTCGTGAGCTACAGCATCCGATGAAGTGAGCTGTAGCTCACGAAAGCTTATGCTCAAATAAATTGGTTAGTCTCTAAGGTGCCATAAGTCCTCCTTTTCTTTTTGCGAATACAGACTAACACGGCTGCTACTCTGAAACCTCTCCCAAGGATAAACTCCTGAATCACTAATCATAATTTCCTCTGTCATTGTCATATCTGCTTAATTATTAGTGCATAAATAGAAACGGTGCTGGTTTAACACCCTGCAGAGCTGTCTTGTGCTCATCAAAAACACGGGCACACCATAACGCAGGCACTGGCAATGCAAGTTTCCACACATGGTCCCATCCTAGAGAAGCCACTTTTCAGTGTGAAACATTCCTCCACTTTTCATTCTCTCTCTCTCTCTCTCTCTTTCTGTCCAAATAGCCAATAAGGGGGTGAGGTTTTCTTAGTGAGGCTGATAATTAGAAATCAACCTGCCATAATAAACTTCTTTCAGGGACACAACTAAAGAGGTAGTCATGGCTCCTGGTTGCTCTCTAAGTTGGCTATATTTGAACCAGTATCTTATAAGTGAATATCATCTTACTTTATTACTAATCCCTTGAAGCACACAGGCCCCCAGTGTGCAGCTCAGAGGTTCTGGCTTTACACCTTGGAGATTGCCATTCTGTGAAGAGTAAGTTTTCTTTTATCGTACTTAGTGTCACTTCGTATAAAATGCAGAGGCAAAGCCTTCTGAAAAGCCTTTTAAAGATATTCACTGTGTTCCTTCTCCATCTGTATCTGCCAGCAAAACTCAGTCAGCACAAAAAGGCAGACTCTGGGCTCATTAGTAAGTTCTGTGTTAGGTGCGTTGTGGAAAAGTGTTTTTTTTTTTTTCCTTAAGAAAAACACCACTTCAGTTTTTAATCAAGGTGTAATGGTGCTGGAATTTATTAAGACGTTTTGGTGTTTTCTTTTAAAGTCTCTATTTCTCCTCCAAAAAGAATGTCTTTTAAAAGTTTCTATAGAAAACATCAGGGTTTTTTCTCAGTCTCCTATGGATTTATTCAAAGACTGTCTTAAAAATTACTACATTTTAGTATAATTAAGCCATTTGTCCTCTCCAAACATGAGTAAAGACTGAATACTTTATGTAATCAGCCCATTAGCAAAATAATCTAATGGTTAACAAAATGTATTAATAGGGAAAAAATTACAAAACCATTTCAGTAAGCATCGTAAGTAGCCTATTAGCATCTCTGTAGGTTATTGATTAGATGCATTTTCTGAACTATATCCTTCAACTTCAGTGAACCTGTCAGAGTTAACCAGTGAATAGTGTGCTCTCTCTAGCTGGCCAATAAACAGTTAATACTCTAAACCAGTGGTATGCAAATGTTAACAGCTGGAAGCTAAGCAACTTCAATAGTCCATGGAGCCAAAGAGACTAGAAACTAATCATAACATGGCATCTTGAATTTATATTGTGATGCTGTATCAATGTGTGATGGTAATACATTCTCTATTATTTAGCTAATATTCCTGTCACCCTGGAATGTAAGCTCCTGCTCACCAATTTAGCAGTCAGCAGCAAATCTTTATTCTTATTACACACTATAATTCCCAAATGATTTTGGAGTCATACCACATTTTTGTTTAAATAAGGTTGCCATTTTTCTGACATGCTTTTTTCTCCCTTTTTAACAGACTCTTTTTACTGTCATTTCTTTTAAAACTTGGTCAATAAATGCATTAACTGTTAGCAACCCAGTCATAAACGCAATTTCAGAGATGTCTGTGTGAAAGAGCAAGAAAGGGGGTCTGCGTGCTTGCTTGAGCTCATGAAATGCATGCATATGGCCTCTCATCTTGCTCCCATCCCTCACCATACTGCCAGCATGGCCTTTCTCACCTAGTTTTAAATATATTCGATAAACCCCAAATGAAAAACGATACAGATATGCAAATATAAAAAAAGTATAGAGACCCAGTGACCCATAATCCACTTCCCAATTCATAACAACTGAAAACAACCAATGTCAGCATTTCCCTTCCTTCTACCACTACCCCCAAAAAAGACCACTAAAAATTAGTAACTGAAAATATGGCAAATGTATTAAATCTCAAGAACTGCTAGGATCCATCTACCACATGTGCGATGATTAAGGATGTGGGAAAAGGTTAGAAACATGAATAAAATAGGGGCTGTTGTTTTAAGACCTACCAGTTCCTGGCCCATTCACTTTGGTGCTACCCAGTCTCCATCCACATGTTAGCTGATTGTGCCTATCTTGTGACTGCAGTGGAAAGTCTTAACCTTGAAGGATGACAGCAACAGAAAGGCGCGGGGGAGGGGGAAGAGGAAGAGTAATTTATGCATCACTATTCACACATGCAGTATTGTTAAGATAAATCAATCCTACTCTCTGTGACCAGAGGCAGGATTCAACAGCAGGAAGGCCATCAAAGCACTTGTGTTCCAGATGGGAAACTAGGTGCATCCTGTGCAGAGTGTGAAGGGGATAATAGAGAGAGAAAGGAGAGCGCTTTACCTCTAACCTCAAGAGAGACTTACAGACCATGAGTTTTCACCTTCCATTGCTAAGAGGACAGAGCATGGAATTATGAGAATCTCTGCAAGGAAAAAACACATGGCTCACGAATAACGCTAAGGAACTATCTGTATTTATACAAGGAAATGCCTTTTGCTTATTATTGTAATACAAATAGAGTAATGATATTCTTATTTGAACATCACGCATTAATCACAGAAGCATAGAGTTGCGTGGTCCTAGGTAACAGAGTGAGGCAATAGCAACCTGGGGTACAACCAGAAGTCTTTTGCTGTAGCCACTAAATCAAACAGATTAGCTCAAACAGCATCTGATCACCTCAGCAGACAAGCATCTACAGGGTGGGAGGAGACAGTCTCTTAGTTCCTTTATTGCTGGCATGCCATTTCTTTTCTTTTTTCTCTTCCCACTCCTTGTAACCTTCTGGCTGTACAGGAGCAGGGCAAATGGAGGGAGGAGTGATTCATTTTCCCCCAACATTTTTGCATGAAAGAAAGAGTTAGTTTCTCCTCCTTTTGCTGATCTCTCCACACTCCACTAACTGTATGCATATCATCATATAGGCAGCAGAAGCTGTAGGATCAATTTCTGGCAGCATGGTCGGAAGGAAGGAAATGGCTTTAACTGGACAAGGGAGTCCTTTGTGTTTCCCATGCAGCCAGTTTAGTTCTGAGCTATCCCTGCTATGAAAACTTGCCTTTCTGAGTTACACGTAAGCTGCTGGACTGTTGATTGGATGTGCAAGCTCTGAAAGTCACACAGAAGTACCTTGTGCCATGTATTCAAAGTCTGGTAGGTGATGGGTTTGAACTCCAGACCCTAACTACGAAGGACATTCGTTGGTAAGGAGAAGACTTATCCACTGATCTACATCAGAAGAGTCTACATTGCTGAGAAATGTCATGTTGCTTTTGGTGCATTTTTAGCTTGCAAATTTGTGCTCATGAGATGGGTGTGGAAGAAAGTGAATCGTTCCAACGTGGTGCTTACTGTCCAGCAAACATTCAAGAGAATGCCATATCAGATTAATGCAGTCCCTCTACTTTCCTTCCCCTTTAGAGGACTAATCTTAGAAATATAGAATAAAATAATTTGGATTTATGCAGTTGCCTCACCATGCATATTTAATTGTCTCAAAATTATGTTCTAGTTTGATCCCCTCACATAGTTAGGGGACCCTGTTAAAAATATGAATCTCATGCGCTGATGTTTACCCTTGCTCTTCAAAAATCCACTTTCCCCACGGCCCTGGTTCCTCTACCTTTTCAAGAAGGCTTAATGTCAAGTTTAAGAGCCTCTGTCCTGGGTCTCATCCAGTTAATCTGTTTAAATTGCACACGTTTCCAGGGGCTTCCCATTTGATGTACCCCAGAGTGTATTGTGCTACTAGTATGATATTACTCTGGGCCATCTTTTGCACATGGATTGATAGAGAGGGATTACTTTTTGCTGCCTGCTAATTAGCTGTATGGTGTCAGATGGGTGAGCAGAGCAGAAAAAGTTTTGGCTCATGAATCACGATTAGGCTCTGTGGCAACCAGCTGGAGAAGCCCTGCAGAGGCCTTGCAGCCAAAAGCACAGAATTAGAATTTTAGTCTGAATGGAGCTTTTGGCAGTGGATATTTTTGTGATATTTCACACAGAATTGTTCACAGTAAGCTTTTCTTTATTGTCCCCTTCTTCTCTCTTGACTGGAAACTCAGTACAGCATCATAGTGCAATTATAGTTCTTTGTTGATTATCGTAGTTTTAATTGCAAGAGCAGCTTACATGGTTCTGTTTTATTTAAGAGCTTTCCACAAGAGATTAATAAGACTGAATAATAGTAAATACTTAAACTACACTTTATACCACATAAATATTACTAACTTTTGCAACATGGGGTGTTTTAATGACACTTACATGTTATGAATATGTTATGAATATTGGAACATCACCGCCATATGCACTTCTAAATGTTAAATAACATCCACAGCTAATTTATTTTATGTTATGGTTTATTAGTGCAGTGCAACAATGCACAAAGATACGGGAAAATCTGAAAGAGAGAATGGTTGATAAATAAAATTTTAAGAATCCCTTGATAAAAGTTCTAGAACATCTGCAACAGCTTTCGTAACTCATCAGAGTGGTCAATATCCACGAATTTGCTATGATCAACACCAAAGATTTTGTTCAAAATATGTCATGTTTGCAAATAAGGGGGAGGCTTTTTAAAGCACAGAGGAAAGGCTCTTAACTGCCCTTTGTATGTCCCTAATTATACACAAAGCTGCAAGTCCCTTCATAGTCTCTACTGGCAGTCTACACTATGCATGGCCCATCCCCACAGAGTGATTTAGCATGCTTCATCCCAGACTCCAGTGCTGAGCTTGACTTTCCCTTGACTTGGCCCTCCCGGCTGCTGGGTGATTCTGTGGCACTAGGTATCAAAAACCGAGAGCACAGAGACCTTCTCCTGTGCTCTCAATGCTGTCCCCAGTCTCACTGCAGGTGCCCAGGCAGCAAGGAGGAAACATCCTGAGTGGAATGCAAAGGCCATTGAGGAAGTGTGGAGGGGGGAACAGGAACAAGAATTAGGGCAGTGCAGGGATAGCACAGGAGTCACATGTGCAGCGGGTCAGGGACAGGAGCTGATGGGGGAGAATTAAGAACATGAGAGCCAGAAAGAGATAAGAGCAGAGGTGCACAGGGTCAGGAGAGGGGCAGAAGATAATAGCTGGGGAGACGGAGGGCAAGAAGGACAGAGCTATGGGGAGGATAGGGACAGAAACTGGAGTGGGGTACAGGAGCACAGAAATGATTGGGGTGGGGATTGGATAGGAGTAGAGTGGGCCAGCAACAGGTTGTGTGGCAAACAGGGTTTTTGACAAGTAGACAACACTCCCCTCCAGAACCTGGAATTGAACTCAGGACTCCCAAGTATCTGTAGCCCTCTGCTGTCAGAAAACAGCCATGAAACCCCCTGGCAAAGTGCTTGTTTCATCTCCCTCTAGTAACTTGCCTGCATAGAGGAAAATAGCTTTCTACTACCAGTTACTCCATTAGCGCAAGTGGCAGAGGTCTGAGTAGTGGATCTAAAGGTCCCAACATTGCTGATGACCTGTTTCAAGTCAATGTGAAAACACATGGTGCATTCTGATTTTTCAGTTTGCTTTTTAAAAATGTAGGAAATTGTAAACAATAGCATATAATAGTGCAATTATAGACTGTGTCATAATGCATACACACAAGGGGAACAAATTAAGGTTGCACAGGCATTTCTTAGCTTTTGAATGCTTGACTTTAAAACCCGAATAGCCTTTTTAGTGTGATTTTTTGTATATAACTTATCGTATATTGTAGAATACACACAGTTTTTAAAAATCTCAGACCAGACCCAACAACAGGAGAATTCAGTTGAGTTTGGATTTTGCCTATATGCTCCTCATTACTTTAGTAGCTCAGTGCCTTACAGTCTTTAATATATTTATTCTCAAAGTGCTGCTGTGAGGTAGAGAAGTCATATTACCCCATTTTACAGACTGGGAACTGTGGCACAAAGGTTTAGTGACTTGCTCAGTTACACTGAAACAGAACAAGGTATGTAACCTAGTTTCCCAAGTCCTGGCCTCATGTCTTAACCACTGGACCATCCTTCCCCAGTTACCCTGCATTTTCTGACTGCTACAAGACTTTCTTCTTAAGCCTTCTCTGTCTACTTCTACACTGCCTTTTCTGCAGCTAGGCCCTGTCCACTAACTGCTCCCTATCCTAATCATCACAATGTTCCTGAATCCTTTCTCAGTCCACCTTTACACTGGTACAAAACTCTGTGTACCAAACTTCTGATTTACAGAAATGAAAGGGGGCCTGATGCTCACTGTTCCCATAGTTGCCACTGCCACTTGAGGAAACTATTTTGAAACCTAGTGCCATGTTAATGCTACCCACGTAATCCTTACCCCTCTGATTACTGATCTGCATTGCCACTTGGCCGATGACCATCTGATGATGTTCATTGACCTGCTCGGGTCACCTTATCAGCATAGTCCCTCAGCTAATATTTTGAAGACACAAATTGCTATGTGAAGTGCTACATATTGTTATTACTGTCAGTATTAAAGGAGCAGTCTTCAAATGGCTCTATTCTTGGTAAGGTGAAATAAGAGAGAGCATGCTCTTTGGATATTAACAACTATGGAAGTGAGAGGGAATGGTAACAGGAATGGGAAGAGTGTAATCATCAAGAATGGAGACAGTGTTTAGATTAGGACAAGGTAATCTAAATATAAGTGGGGTAAAATTAAAGAGAAGAAAATGTAGCCTAAATAGCTTGTAAATTTCCCAAATGTGGAAAACTCTCCCAAGTTAAGTGGCTGAAGCTCTGCTGCTAGACCCACTGCATCTATCCTGGAGAAAGTGCTAAACGCACTAGAAAATATACTATGAGTAATAATCCTGCACTATCAAAATCTTATGAATAAGTTTTCTGATGCATGCACCAAGTTTGGCATGGTAATCAGTATCAAGAAAAGAGTTGTCATGTCACAAGGTACCAACATCCCACCTAAAACCTACTTTAATAATGAAACTCTGGACAATGTGGATCACTTCTCATATCTCAGCTCAATTCTTACCAGCCCATTCAACCTTGATAGGGAACTTGATGCTGGAAGTGGCAAAGCTTCTGTTTTCTTTGGGAAACTTATCTCACATATTTGGAAAAAGAAGTTGCTAACTCTGAACGCAAAGGTGTCTGTTGATCAGGCTTGTGTCCTTAGTACCCTCCTTTACAGTTGAGAAAGCTAGGTTATGTAATCCAAGCAGGGGCGGAGATCATACAGTTTTCACATTCACTGTTGTAGAAAAATCCTTGGAGTTACTTGGGCCAACAGATCACCAATAATGAGATCCTTGAGAGAACTGGCCTACAGTCTATGCAGACTATGCTGGGCATTCTCAGGCTTCGCTGGCTGGGACATGTGGAGCACATGCCTCATGATCGTCTGCTGAAGGCTGTGCACTATGGCCAATTTAAGAATCACCTGCAATGCAGAGGAAGTCCAAAGCTCCAATACAGTGACAAGGTCAAGCAAGACCTCAAGAAATACAGCAACCTACTGACAACTGGGAAAATCCTGCCCACAATCCTTCAGTTTGGAGAAGCCAGGTTAAGACTGGTGTAGTCATCATGGAGAACCATCAGAGAGCCCAGGCTGAGGCCCGCAGGCATGCCACGAAGCAGAGTATGCTTAAACTTCCATCTGGCAAGTGGACCTGTAGAAACTCTGAGGTTTGCTGCTCATCCATTGGGCTCTTTCCCCATGCCATTGCTAAGAAACCACTGATTTTGTCATGTCTCCTTTCATCTGTCAAAATCTTGGACAGCCGTATATAACCATAGAGGTTGACTAGGTTACCTTATACTTAACTTATAAGTAATTTCCATCTCTGTCATATGTATGCTGAAAGATTAGAAGCAGGGCACTAATTTAAATACAAGAGCAATTAAAATTCACCAGTCATGTGGGCCTAGATCCTCAAAGATATTTAGGTTCCTTACGCTTAAATCAATGGGAGTTAGATGCCTAAATACCATTGAAGATCTGAGCCATGGAGAATATCATATAGTGAGTGAGGCTATCAAGGGGAGATGAAGGGACTAGCCTGCATGTCAATAATAACTCAAAACCAGGTTTCAAGAAGTAAAGCGAAGGAAAAAGAGGCTGGGGTTGAGTGGCTTATATTGGCACTGGAGATCAAGTAAAGGCTGAGTCTGAATCCAGATTTCCTTCTTTTAGTTATCTGACCATTCACTGTGGCCCCTGAAACCAGGCATTGTTAACTGTAATGTGGGCTTAATTATACAGTCTCTAGCCTAAGCTATCTTTATGCGTGACAATATCAACTGAATTGCAACAAAACATTTCTGGGTTATCAGTGAAACACTGGTGAAATATGAAAGAAAAAAAATCTCTATCAATGTGAAACCTTGGCCTTGTAAAGCAAGATCTGAGCAAGTTTCACTTTCAGAAATACCCAGACATTTTTAATATTTCTAAAAGGTGGAAGAAAGAATTAGCTCTCTGCCTTATTCTCTCTTTCTCTTCCCTGCTTAAGTCTCTCTCACATTCTTTTGCTTTTTGTCACACTGTCTCAAAGAACAGTGCCTACCTTTCTTCTATGCTGAAAAACTACTTTACCTTAAAAAACAAACCTGGTATGTCATCAGGAAGGTAAAGGGCAAAGGGTAACTTAAATATGCTGTATCAGTCTGTCTCCATTTGATTATCATCCTTGTGATCTGTGGAAGTGGGAATACCAATAGTCATAGTTGTCAAGTGCGTTACTGGGAGTAGAAGAGGCCATAGATTGTCCATGGAGTGTCACATCAGCATGCATCATTGTCAGAAAAAGAATTAAAACCCGTATCACATGAGGTATTTCTTTCATTGGAGGCTAAGAATGCAATCTGCTGCTCATCTTATACTGTTGGTTCGGATCCTGCAGTCAGTGCAGGTTCTGCCTCAGCAAGGAATACAAGATCAGATCCCTAGTCTGTTGCTTTTACAACTTAGAAAAAATAAAATTTTGTCAGATTCAGCATTGTTCATGAAACACATGATAGACCTCTGAGTTTAGGAGGAGGAAAGAGAATGTACAAGCCTTTGAGATCTAATTTTTGGGTGAAAAGGTTGCAGCATTATGAAATAATATATTGCAGGAGTAGAAGTTATGCAGGTAACAGGGCATGTCTGTACTGCAATGAGGAGGTGTGTTTGCAGCTGATATAGGCATACACAAGCTACATTTGCTCTATCTAGATCGAAGCTAGCTCAGGTCTGTCTGCATGTGCTGTAATCACAAATCCTCATTACAGTGTAGAGATTCCCATAGAGACAGCATTAAACTGTATCTGCCTACAGTAAGAACAACAGCTTCTGGCACAGGCAACAGTCCGAAAAGTAGTGTTCATGCACGTGGTAGCAAAACTAGCAAGAAAACTCAACTGTGTCAATTTCTGGGGGGAAAAAGTTATGCAGGGGTGGGGAGAGCAGAGGCGGTTAACCTCCAGTTTTTCACTAGGGTTACAAGCACTAACGTCCCAGGTTAATAAAATGCTTAATCAAAACAAAACAGAAAATCCTTCCCCCAGAAAGGTAGAGAACATACTGGTTAGAAACAGATGTGCAGATGTGGTTGCGCCATCTCAAAAAAGATATATTGGAATTGGAAAAGGTTCAGAAAAGGACAACAAAAATGATTAGGGGTTATGGAATGGCTTCCATATGAGGAGAGATTAATAAGACTGTCACTTTTCAGCTTGGAAAAGAGACGACTAAGGGGGGATATGATAGAGGTCTGTAAAATCATGTCTGGTGTGGAGAAAGTACATATAGAAGTGTTATTTACTCCTCATAACATATGAACTAGGGGTCACCAAGTGAAATTAATAGGCAGCAGGTTTAAAACAAAAGGAAGTATTTTTTTCACACAACGCGCAGTCAAGCTGTGGAACTCCTTGCGAGAGGATGTTGTGAAGGCCAAGACTATAAACAGGGTTCAAAAAAGAGCTAGATAAGTTCATGGAGGATAGCTCCATCAATGGCTATGAGCCAGGATGGGCAGGGATGGTGTGCCTAGCCTCTGTCTGCCAGAAGCTGGGAATGGGTGACAGGGGATGGATCACTTGATGATCACCTGTTCTGTTCATTCCCTCTGGGGCACCTGGCATTGGCCACTGCTGGAAGACAGGATACTGGGCTAGATGGACCTTTGGTCTGACCCAATTTGGCCCTTCTTATGTAAACAATCCCCCCCAAAAATTAACAAACTGTATTTTTCTTCTGAGGATCTCATTTCAAAACACTTTTGAAGTTATGTAGAGACTGGAAGCAACATCAGCTATCAGTTATAATCAGGCCCAGTGTGCACTGAACTGTCCTAAGCTCAACACCAGCTGACATCCTCTCGCCCATGAGAGAGTCAGAAGTCTGTCATGTGGGCAAGGAAGAACCCAGAGGAAGAGCATGTGGAACACCTACTCTTTCTGCCTTTCTTTCACTATAATGGTTCTACAGACTCTGAGCCTGCCGTATTTTTCCTATTTGGCACAAAGAGAAGTGCAGGTGCTAACTTGTTTTTTCCTAGAAAGCTGTTTTCTGTGAATATAATGGTGAAAATTAACACTGGCTAAATTTCTTATTTTATTGCCAAACTTATCATTTGATGGCCCCCCCAAAATATGAGGCTGAGATTTTCAAAAAAGCCTAAGGAAGTTAGGCACCCAAACACTACTGACATTCAAATGGGCACTTCACTAACTCCCTTAGGCTCATTTGAAAATCTCAATCTCGATGAATACATTCATTGCATTTTTTAAAGTGAATTTTGAAAAGTGTTAGCATACATGCATTGCTGAGCTTATTTAGTATGTTTTCTGCTGGTCTAATACTAATTTTCCTGCTTGTGGAACATATAAAAATATTCCATATTTTTAACTTCCATTTGCAAGAACAATCCCATTATACCAGATGGAGGGAAATAATCTGCCAAAACCACTAGCTGTAACCAGGAGACTGTAATTTACTGACACTCCACTTACACATTCGACACTCCCAGAATCATACAAAAAAGTGCAGGTGAGTTCAAGGTGAACCAGGACATTTTCAGCATGTCTCACACAATTATAAATCCCAAGATACTTGAGATGATCTTTGAGTGGGAATTAAGAAACTAGCTCTTACTGGCTTTGCTTAAAAGTGCCAACATTCTGCAGCTGAGCTGCCCAGATGTTTACTCTGAGTGTGTCATTAGTGTTGCAGTGGTATAATCACTGACTGAAGATTCTCACTAAATGCAGGAAACCTCACTTGCTTGAAAATTATTTTGGAAAACTTCCCAGGTTATACATTGCAGAAGACTGAGTTAGTGTGGCAATAATTAATACATTGCCAGAATGAAGTAGAACTCCACATCTAAAAATGTTCTTAGTGCTTTGCCAAATAAGTGAAATGTTCATATACGTGATCTGTCTTGACTGCATAAGTTAGTCAGTCAATCAAGGTTAGGTTGGGGGGACAGGAATCTTTTGTTTTGAACAAGCAAAAAAAATATTTTAAACCCACAATCCTATTCTTTTCTTTTTCTCTGGTGGCTGTTTCTTGTATTTCTTTTTTTCTCTGGCCACTTGTCGAAGTGTTGTGCTCAACATTAAAATAATACATTTACTATGGGCTTTTTGTTTCAAAATCTAAGTTTTCCCAGTGATTTCTTTTGCAAGGTTGGTTCTATTAGTTCTGTATGGGCTAAAATTCTGCCTTCAGAGTCAATCCTGCAATTTCCTCTGAATTTAGCAAGAGATGTGCATACGCTCATCTGAGGGCAATAGCGAGCCTGAACGTGGTTTCAGCAAGGCCTACCCTTGCATATCCCTGTCATAAATATAAAGGGAAGGGTAACCACTTTTCTGTATACAGTGCTATAAAATCCCTACTGGCCAGAGGCAAAGTCCTTTTACCTGTAAAGAGTTAAGAAGCTCAGGTAGCCTGGCTGGCACCTGGCCCAAAATGACCAATGAGGGCACAAGATACTTTCAAATCTGGAGCGGGGGGAAAGGCTTTTGTCTGTCTGTGTGATACCTTTGCCAGGAACAGATCAAGGATGCAAGCCCTCCAACTCCTGTAAAGTTAGTAAGTAATCTACCTAGAAAATGCATTAGGTTTTCTTTGTTTTGGCTTGTGAAATTCGCTGTGCCGAAGGAAATGTGTATTCCTGTTTTTGTGTCTTTTTGTAACTTAAGGTTTTGCCTAGAGGGATTCTCTGTGTTTTGAATCTGACTGCCTATTAGATTATCTTCCATTCTGATCTTACAGAGTTGTTCTCTTATCTTTTTTTGTTCTTCTAATAAATTCTGTTTTTTAAGAATCTGATTGGGTTTTTTGGGTCTTAAAAATCCAAGGCTGGTTTGTGCTCATGTTGTTTATTCTCAAGCCTCCCCAGGAAAGGGGGTGTAAGGGCTTGGGGGGATATTTTGGGGAAATTGGAACTCCAAGTGGTCCTTTCCCTGATTATTTGTTAAATCACTTGGTGGTGGCAATGTTTTACCTAATCCAAGGGCAAAGACTTTGTGCCTTGGGGAAGTTTTAACCTAAGCTGGTAGAAATAAGCTTAGGGGGTCTTTCATGCTGGTCCCCCCATCTGTACCCTAGAGTTCAGAGTGGGGAGGGAACCCTGACAACCCCAAGTTTGTCAGTACAGGCATTAGTGTGCATGTGCACAGGCCCTTTGAAAATAGTAGCATCCATGAAAAACCTTTTATTGTGGGTATACCCAATTCTGGCCTAGTATTCTCCACCTTCCCCTCCCCCCAATTATGCTGCTTCTATTCTTTTCATCTTGCCTATACCTTCACTACCTGGTTTTTGACCCTTTCCTTCTATAGATAACAAATGTTTCCAAATTAACATAAAATATTTTTCTTCAGTGATACTATTTCTTCTGGAACACTCTGATCCTCCTTCTACATCAAATTCATTAAATTCTTTCTGACATCAGCATTACCCCTTGGTTAAATTAGAGTCCTCAATTCAATTGGATGTCATGTAGACTTAGCTATATATAAAGCAATATTGGTTTTATAATGCTTCTTTCTGTTTCACTTTACTTTCCACTAGGGATTTTTCTTCTTGTTTTCTTCAAATTTCCTGTAAAATAAAAGACATTTCCTCTTACTGAAGGTTATTCTACAAAATGTTTATTCTCATAAAGATAAAAGAGAAGCAACTAGACAGACAAAGCTCCATTACTGTAATGTGGTTATCCATTTTTTTTTCTGTACATTATCTTTAAGCCTAACCAATGAGGTGTCTCTTTCATAATTGTCTATGAAGTATATACCAGCAGAAGCTTAGTCTTTCCTCTTTTGTGCTGGGTATAGTTTCCCTCCTTCAAACAGTTAATGTTGAGCATAGTGTTGTTATTATGACCAAGTCTGTGTTTTTTTAATTTGTTGATAGTGTAGCAGCCAAATTCATCTGTTGTAGTCTACTAATGTCAATGAAATTACACTGAGAAGTAATATAGCCCTTCTGATGTACAAATAATTCAGTTGTTTGTAATAGGAATTATCTTGAGGTGAATGTCAGAATCTTTGGGGGAAAATGACCTTACATGTGTTAGTTACCCATATTATTACCTGTTTTTAGGTAACTTTCAAAGCATCAAGATATTCAGTTTCACCAGATTTAAGATTTGTTCTTCTTGCATATGATGTTAAACAGGTAAGCAAACTACTCATACATTCAGTTGTCTCATTAACTGACACTTTACATGTTTTATCATTTCTGATTTAACTTATGATTGCATTTAGTATAATTAGATACAAATATGGTTTATTTTTTCTCCCCCAGTGCTTTAAATGAAATTGATCATTAACCAATCTAAGTTATTAACCGATCAGGATGCTTATACAATGTTATTAACCAATTGTAGAATACTCCGTTGGTCATTTTGCTGTGAGAATGGTGTGTGTGTGTGTGTGATATATACATATAAAGAGGGAGAGAGAAATGAAATAGTGCATTCAAACTACTGTGGCTCTTTTGGACACTGTTGATTGCTAATTTGGCCCCTGAACCACTGAGGTCTGAGTATCACTGCTCTAGACCCATTCAAGTCATGGGAGTTTTACCGTTGTCTTCAGTAGCACTAGGATTTGGGCCATTGAAAGTCCCTCAGACTATATCCAAAAGTATGTTTCTCATGATACTTGGATAATCAAGGCTGTGCAGAGTGTTAGTATTTTGGCATACAGTTTACATTAGTAAAACCATAATCTGATTATCTAAAATTTGAATCTTTTGGAAAAGGAAAATTAAAGAAGGGTTTAAGTGTGGTAAACACACAGAAGCCAAGATTTTGTCTCAAACACTGATTACATATAAAAGGTGAATTGGCATTCCCATTATTCACAAGACTTTGATAGACTGATGTATTAAATCGCTATACAAATAAACCTTTTTTTCTTCTTTTTTAAGTTTTGGGACAATAAACTCTGAGTTACAAATTCCACATAGGTAAAACATTTTGCTTCCCTTAATTTCAGAAATCAGTATTCAGAAATTGGTTCATATTAATTTTATTACTTATTTTTGATAAGCCTCATGTTGGTAACTCACCTTAGACTACTTGTGTTTAGCATGCTGAATTTCTCGCGATAAAAAATATTCATTTCCAGGTCAGAATAAAAGCCTAACAGGTGCACTGGTAACATTCCTTTATTGATTTCTAGACCTGTAACCTTAATGATTATGTCTGCAACTTGGAAAATATGTTGACAGCTAATAGAACATACTGGATTGGTGTGATGTAAAGGAAAAGAAGTAACTTCTTAAAGACTGTTATTTATTTGAGTCTCATTTAAAGTCTATTGAATTAAATGGGAGTTTTTCCAATGAACTCTTTCTTTCTTTCTTTCTTTCTTTCTTTCTTTCTTTCTTTCTTTCTTTCTTTCTTTCTTTCTTTCTTTCTTTTACCAATTTAAAAGGAAGCAATTATTACTTTTTCTGTTCATTAATTTGTTCAGACAGGTGATGATTTTCTTTTAAAATTAATTTCTGCAAAAAATTCTAGGCCTTACTTGGGCAACAGTCACATGGTATGTTTCTGTACCTTGACAATAGGTGTGTGACTCTCAAAATCTGAATTCCTGTGCAAATTCTAGTGATTACCATACGTTTTTCCATTATTTGCTTAAAACCTATTTTCTTTAAAATTCACACAAGTAAAATCATTTAGTAAAAAAGTTACAGAAAACAGCACAGAGGTGAAAATACAGTCAACACCACATTAACCAAATATGTACAGTAATCATCCAGCTATCGGGCATGATCCAAAGCTGTTGAAGTCAGCCACCTGACTTCACTGGGCTTTCATGAATTTATACTATTTGCCAGATGAACAGTACTTGTATACTTGACAATGTGGTGTTTGTCTTATTAATACATATTAAAACTTAGCTCTTATATAGCACTTTTCCTCAGTAGATCGCACAGTGGTGTACAAAGGAAGACAGTAACTTTATCCCCATTTCATTGAGATACAGAGAGGGGGGCAGTGATGTGTCCAAGGACACCCAGCGTTTCAGTGACAGAACTGGGACTAGAACCCAGATATCCTGCATCCCAGTTCAGTGCTCTATCCACTAGGCTTGGCTCTCATCCGCTGTAAATTAGTATAACTCCACTGAAGTCAAGAAAGCTACACCAATCAACCCCGATGAAGATCTGTCTTATAGGTATATGTGGTCAAACAGTATAAATCACTAAAACTGTTGCATAACATAATTTTATGCTATTATGATCATATGAGGTCAAATGTGTGTTTTCTCATCTCACGTCCTTGGTTCATTTAGAAAACTAGTCATGCCTGATCTTCTTAATTTATTTAAAACATTAATTTTGTTTCTGATGTTGTCATACTTCAGCAGCTGCTCTTCTGCGTTTTCTACATTGTTTGCTTCATATTATTCCCGCTCTCACTTCCACTTTTAGGAGAGTGGGGTTTGCTTCTGCGTACAAGAAGCCCATGGGGGCAGTGCTAGGGGAATCCTGCAAAGATGCACAGGAAGCTAGTGGCATCTATTCAGGAGTGCCAGCTCTATTTGTTTTGCCTGGCCCCCTGCCACTGTAGCTCTGTTACTGCTGACAGTAACCTGCCCCTGGAATTCCCCTTTAAGGGGGATCAGTTGTGAAGAGATGATGTCATAAAGGGTTAGAAGACATGATGTTCATTTCAGAGCCGTGTTAGTCTGTATTTGCAAAAAGAAAAGGAGGACTTGTGGCACCTTAGAGACTAACCAATTTATTTGAGCATAAGCTTTCTTGAGCTACAGCTCACTTCATCGGATGCATACTGTGGAAAATACAGAAGACGTTTTTATACACACAAACCATGAAAAAAGAGTGATTATCACTACAAAAGGTTTTCTCTCCCCCCACCCCACTCTCCTGCTGGTAATAGCTTATGTAAAGTGATCACTCTCCTTACAATGTGTATGATAATCAAGGTGGGCCATTTCCAGCACAAATCCAGGGTTTAACAAGAACATCTTGGGGGGGGAGTAGGAAAAAACAAGGGGAAATAGGTTACCTTGCATAATGACTTAGCCACTCCCAGTCTCTATTCAAGCCTATGTTAATTGTATCCAATTTGCAAATGAATTCCAATTCAACAGTCTGTCGCTGGAATCTGGATTTGAAGTTTTTCTGTTGTAACATTGCAACTTTCATGTCTGTAATCTCGTGACCAGAGAGATTGAAGTGTTCTCCGACTGGTTTATGAATGTTATAATTCTTGACATCTGATTTGTGTCCATTTATTCTTTTACATAGAGACTGTCCAGTTTGACCAATGTACATGGCAGAGGGGCATTGCTGGCACATGATGGCATATATCACATTGGTGGATGTGCAGGTGAACGAGCCTCTGATAGTGTGGCTGATGTGATTAGGCCCTGTGATTGTGTCCCCTGAATAGATATGTGGGCACAGTTGGCAACGGGCTTTGTTGCAAGGATAGGTTCCTGGATTAGTGGTTATGTTGTTTGGTATGTGGTTGCTGGTGAGTATTTGCTTCAGGTTGGGGGGCTGTAGGCAAGGACTGGCCTGTCTCCCAAGATTTGTGAGAGTGTTGGGTCATCCTTCAGGATAGGTTGTAGATCCTTGATAATGCGTTGGAGGGGTTTTAGTTGGGGGCTGAAGGTGACGGCTAGTGGCGTTCTGTTATTTTCTTTGTTAGGCCTGTCCTGTAGTAGGTGACTTCTGGGAACTCTTCGGGCTGTATCAATCTGTTTCTTCACTTCTGCAGGTGGGTATGATGTTCATGCTCCCCACAGCCCTTCCCTTGCAACCCTTTCCCAAGCAGAGATCCCCAGACATACTGACGACTGTCTCAAGGAAATCAATGTATAGGTAAAAGTGTTTGGATTTGCTCTCATGTAAATAATTATAATTGCATAGATTTGAAATAATAGACTTCAAAATAGAAAATAAAGTATAATGCATATTCAATTATTTTAATGATAGAAAGATCAGCCCAGATTCTTCCTTTAGTTAATATCATCAAAAATGTATACTGTTATCATACAGAAGTATTTTCTTCTGGTAATGGAAGTTACCACTCTGTAGAGTAAATGTACAGTTTTCAGTGGCACTCATTATTGGGAACCACAACTGGACTGTTTTAAACCTTTAGAACGAGAGCCTTAGATGGTATAAATCAGTATAGGGCTATTGACTACACTACCTGAGACTCTGACTGTTATTTTCCCTTACGCATTGTGCGTTATCAGTCATTTAATTGAATTGTAACCCCTTTGATTGGATTTAAGCTATTCATAAATATTTGGGTAATAGGTTTTTCTTTAATGAGAGTAATAGTTTACATATGTTTATCTGTGTTCCATTGTGTGACAGAGTAATACAGCTGGTGCAGATGTATAAATCAACAGAGTTTTATAAAGAAGCTAGTGTAATTCAGCTGAACAGATTGAAGTAAAGTAGAGACAAATGTTTGTTCAAGACATTTGTCATGAAATTGTAATTAGAAACAAGGTTATTTTGATGTTTGGATTGAAAATAAATGTTGAGTTAAATTAAATAGTTGAATATTTATTTTACCATAGTCAGCATTTTCTCTAATCTATTTTATGCTTAGAACGGCAAACCTGAATTAAATTTGCAGTTGTTTCAGCACAATTAAGATTGTCCTTTATGCATAACGGGCCATAAATCTGCATGAAAATAAGCCATCTTTGAATACAAAAGTAATAATTGACTGAATCATTTAAATCATGCCTAATCAAAGGAACAAAGGAATCAAACTGTGCCACAGCAGCTGGTTTAGCGTTGCTTTCTAAACTTGGTATGCGTCAAAATACAGCCTTTATCATGTGCAAGATAGTTGTGTTAGGAAATAATCTTTACATGAGGGCATATTGATTTCTGTACACATGTTTGTCTCCATCTTTATGACAGCGCACTACATAACGTGGCTTGATGTTAAGTAAAACTGAGAGGTACAGTCACCTTAGGGATTACTTGTAACAATAGCGAGGTGGGAGCTGTGGAAGTGGTGGGGGTGGTTTCACTGTTTTCACAACTGTGTAGCTTCACATTTTTCCAGTTCTCTCTCCTGTTCTCCACAATTCCGTGACTTTGCCAAAACTCACGTGGATCAGCTGAGGGCAGCTCAGGCTTCCATTACTGATGCTCATGCTATTTGGCGAACATCCCTGAAAAAGGTTCTTGCTTTACCAGTAGCTAACCAACAGGTGAGAACTAATGTGAGGAATGAAAGTGGCCTATATTCTCACAGGACGTGAAAAACATGGCAGTAGTTAGACCATTGCCCTGTGCCATCCGTACATTTATTGTATACAGGATGAGAAGGATTGGAAATGGTAAATCTTTGATTTTCTGGTAAGATTATCATTCTCAGCCAAGGTCTGGAGTGAGTGATGTGATATTCAAAATGGGTGGAGGCTATATTTGGAAGCCAGTGAGGCGTTTGAGAGAAGCAATTACCTCAGTGTTGCTTTTAATAAGTGACATGACTGAAATCTGTCATTTCAATCTTCTTTTTTTAATTCCAGTACATGTTGATAGTAACAGCTGCCAAAAGGTAGGTAAAGTTCTGCTCATAAAAAAAGGAAAACTGCATATGCTTATTCCACCTTCCCTTCTGCAGTGGCCCTAAAAGATGGCACAGTTTTGTACACAAGCATGCCCTGACCACTAAGAAGCTCAGGAAGTTTCTCCAAGGGGTGTGTGGATCTTCATTCCTCCCCAGAGCAGCGTTACCTCAGAAGGGTTTGATCCAAAGTCCATTGAAGTGAATGTGAGGCTTTCCAAATACTTCAGCAGGCTCTGGATTGCATCCTAAAGCATGACCTCCGCACTCCCTCACCAGAACTCAGCTTCACATTGAAGATAGAGCTTGTGAATTGGAGCAAATTTCCTTCTCCTTTCCTCACCACTTCTCTCTCATCATATCTCCCTTTTTCCTTTGTTTTGACTTTGTGATCCCTTTCTTCTGATCCCTTTTTGTCTGCCACGGGCCCTCTCTTGCCTTCAAATGCTTTCTTAATGCCAACTTATTTTAGGAACATTTCCTATCATCTCTAATCATCTACAACCTACCTTTCTTGAATTAAGTTACATTTGCCCATTTTAGTTCCTGATTCACCAAAGCACTCATGGTATGAACTTAGCTGCATCCCCATTCAGGAACCTATGAAATATAAGCATGTGCTTGCCTGGATGGGGTCTTTAGACTGTAAGCCAGTCTGACTAGGGAATGTGTGTAAACAATGCTAGTTTATAGCATTGTAAATGGTGGATGTTGTGTGTAATGTCTCCAGATGCTGCTGCTGTGATAGAGTGCTACATCACTGACCCACCATCTAATTCATTGTTTGTTCTGTTGGAAGCCATATACCAGAAGAAGTGATTTTTAATAATCAGTTAGGGTAAGTGCAGGATGAGGGAGAATGCAAGCCTGTGCAGAAAGAAGAGGAGGAAGCTGAGTCATGACACTAACTGTGTTTTGAATTGATCGTTCTATGTGAATGAACGATATTTCAAAACACTTTCTGAAAAGTTGTAGTTTAATGCACCAAACAACGTAATGACTCAAGCACAGCAAGATAGCTGAAGAGAAATCACGAGAGATTGAAGTTTCTTATCCGCTGTGCAGGGATGCTTATCACCACTCCACTGTTGTTATATGTATTTTTACAGAATAATAACAGAGCTGACCACAATCTACAAAGAACTGAGGGTAAATTGAGAGAAGTGGCACACTCATCGAGCTTTTTCAGTTTGCCTATGATATTAGCTTTTAGAGAGCACTGCAAAAGATCTACAAGAGTTTATTTGCAGATTAGAAGAATCCAGGAGAAAAAAATGCATTAAGGCCTTAAATTATGGTTATCTGTTATGCATTATGAGATAATCTTCCTACCAATTACTTGGCAGTTAAATGTTCAGTTATGTCAGTAATCTTATCTTCTTGGTCTGTGAAATTAATTATGGCAATTGTTCTGCTGAAATTGAAAGAGAGGAAAATCAGTTTGCTGATTGTTTTCTTGTTCTAGAGATTATTCAGAATTAGAATAAACAATGTGAAATATCAAAATGATACAGGTGTTTTCAACAAAATGATGCCGTACTGTTATGGAAGACTGACTATGTAGTATTATTTCCCAGGAGACACTAGCTGTAGGTTGGTGATGTTATCATTTAACAAAGCCGCCCCCTGAATTCACTTGCACACCACTCATTTTTGGAGTACTGCATATGAAATAAGGAACTGAAATCAGCATCCCATCCTCAATTCTACTGTCCTTAAAAATGCTGCCCACATACCTCAATGGGCAGAGCGACTTGCTGGGGCCAGTGGTGAAATGGGACGGTCTCAGCAGCAAGGAAGGGAAATACTCATTCTGGCACACTAGGGAGCTCCTTCCCTGGGAATCTCTGGCCATGGGGGAGGCATGCTGATTGGCCAGCATTCCCTAGCTCCCAGAATTTAACCTGGTGCGTGGGCCATGTGGAACCTCTTTCAACTCTTCAACTCAGCAGCACAACTCTTCCTCCCTCCCCCCGAACTAGGAACAGGAATCTGGCTGGACAGATGCTGTGGGTCTAGCTGATTGCCTGTTTGGGGGTCAGGTTGGAATTGTTTCTACCATGGGCCAATTGGCAGAGAACCAGGGAGGGTTTTTTTGCCTTCCTCACTGCGCCTTCATGCCACAGTGGCTTAAGTAGGAATGCGCTTAGTACCTTACTGAGGTACTTGGGTTGACTTGTTTATTTGTTGCAACTTATGGCCAGCTTCAAGTGTGGTTAAAGAATAAAATGAACGGTTCTCTGAGAGAAAAGGCCTGGGATTTTGGTGATGGGCCTTTGTCTCACAGGTGAGACCTTGTGGCCCTCGTGGCCTGAGGTCCCCATCCTTCTGCACCCTCTTCCCCTCGGGGGAGGATGTTAGGACTCAGAGAGAGCTGAGTCCTGCAGGTAGGCTGAGGAGAGCCTACCCTGAGTAACAGGTTATATGGTAAGGAGCCCTGTAACCCCAACACTGGAACCAATTAAATGCCTGGTAATAGAGAGTATGGGTGATGGGTGGGTAGCAACCCCTGCTCCAGGTGAAAGTTTAATAAAAGTTATAGCCCACCACTGAATGCCATGCATGTCTGTCTCTTTGTGCCCTTACGTCCACATCAAAGGCAGGTTTCTTCAGATTTTATGTCACTCACACATAAGAACATCAGAACGGCCATACTGGGTCAGACCAAAGGTCCATCTAGCCCAGTATCCTGTCTTCCGACAGTGGCCAATACCAGGTGCCCCAGAGGGAATGAACAGAACAGGTAATCATCTCGTGATCCATCCCCTGTTGCCCATTCCCAGCTTCGGGCAAACAGAGGCTAGGCACACAATCCGTGCCCATCCTGGCTAATAGCCATCCTCCATGAACTTCTCTAGTTCCTTTTTGAACCTTGTTATAGTCTTGGCCTTCTCAGCATCCTCTGGCAAGAAGTTCCACAGGTTGACTGTGCATTGTGTGACCAAATACTTCCTTTTGTTTGTTTTAAACCTGTTGCCTATTAATTTCATTTGGTGACCCCTAGTTCTTGTATTATAAGGATTAAATAACACTTCCTTATTTACTTTCTCCACACCAGTCATGATTTTATAGACTTCTATCCTATCCCCCCTTAGTCGTCTCTTTTCCAAGCTGAAAAGTGACAGTCTTATTAATCTCTCCTCATATGGAAGCCATTCCATAACCCCAATCATTTTTTTGCCCTTTTTTGAACCTTTTCCAATTCCAATATATCTTTTTTGAGATGGGGCGACCACATCTGCATGCAGTATTCAAGATGTGGGCGTACCGTGGATTTATATACAGGCAATATGATATTTTCTGTCTTATTATCTATCCCTTTCTTAATGATTCCCAACATTCTGTTAGCTTTTTGAACTGCCACTGCTCATTGAGTGGATGTTTTCAGAAAACTATCCACAATGACTCCAAGATCTCTTTCTTGAGTGGTAACATCTAATATAGTCCCCATCATTTTACATGTATAGTTGGGATTATGTTTTCCAATGTGCATTACTTTGCATTTATTACCATTGAATTTCATCTGCCATTTTGTTGCCAGTCACCCCGTTTTGAGAGATTCTTTTGTAACTCTTTGCAGTCTGCCTTGGACTTAACTATCTTGAGTAGTTTTGTATCATCTGCAAATTTTGCCACCTCACTGTTTACCCATTTTTCCAGATCGTTTATGAATTCGTTGAATAAGACTGGTCCCAGTAACAGACACCTCTATTTACCTCTCTCCATTCTGAAAACTGACCATTTATACCCTTTGTTTCCTATCTTTTAACCAGTTACCAATCCATGAGAGAACCTTCCCTCTTATCCCATGACTGCTAACTTTGCTGAAGAGCCTTTGATGACAGACCATGTCAAAGGCTTTCTGAAAATCTAAATACACTATATCCACTGGATCCCCCTTGTCCACGTGCTTGTTGACCCCCTCAAAGAATTTTAGTAGATTGGTGAGGCATGATTTTCCTTCATGCCTCACCAAAAAATCATGTTGACTATTCCCCAACAATAGTGTCTGACAATTCCCTCATCTCATGTGTCTGACAATTTTGTTCTTTACTATAGTTTGAACCAGTTTGCCCGGTACTGAAGTCAGGCTTACTGGCCTTTAATTGCTGGGGTCACCTCTGGAGCCCTTTTTAAAAATTGGCGTCACATTAGCTATCCTCCAGTCATTTGGTACAGAAGCTAATTTAAATGATACGTTACAGACTACAGTTAGTAGTCCTGCAATTTCACGTTTGAGTTCCTTCAGAACTCTTGGGTGAATACCTGGTTCTGGTCTTGGTGACTTATTAATGTTTAGTTTATAAATTTGTTCCAAAACCTCCTCTAATGATACCTCAATCTGGGAGAGTTCCTCAGATTTGTCACTTTAAAAGAATGGCTCAGGTTTGGGAATCTCCCTCACATCCTCAGACGTGAAGACCGATGCAAAGAATTCATTTAGTTTCTCCGCAATGGCCTTATTGTCCTTGAGAGCTCCTTTAGCCTCTCGATTGTCCAGTGGTCCCACTGGTTGTTTAGCAGGTTTCCTGTTTCTGATATACTTAAAAAAATTTTTGCTGTTACTTTTTGAGTCTTTGGCTAGCTGTACTTCAAATTCTTTTTTGGCCTTCCTAATTATATTGTTACACTTCAGTTGCCAGAGTTTATGCTCCTTTCTATTTTCCTCACTGGGATTTAACTTCCACTTTTTAAAGGATGCCTTTTTGCCTCTCACTGCTTCTTTTACTTTGTTGTTTAGCCAGGGTGGCTCTTTTTTGTTTTTTTTGCTATGTTTTTTTTTTAATTTGGGGTGTACATTTAAGTTGAGCCTCTATTATGTTGTCTTTAAAAAGTTTCCATGCAGCTTGCAGGGATTTTATTTTTGTGCTGTACCTTTTAATTTCTATTTAACTAACTTCCTCATTTTTGTATAGTCCCCCTTTCTGAATTAAATTCTACAGTGTTGGGCCATTGTGGTGTTTTCGCCGCCACATATATTTGTGGACTTTCAGATAGTGATGATTTATTTTTACTTGGCATGGGTCCAGAACAACACCCTGGGTGCAGATGCTCCTGACCATTGTGAGGTTTGAATTTAACCCCAGATCCAGATTTTACCATTTGTCCCTATTTCTATCTCAACCTCCCCAAACGATCAGAAACCTACTGAATGTAAGGGTTATCAGAATCAATCCAGGCAGGAATTTTATTCCTCATGTGCATCCATAGCTAATGAAAATAAAAAGAATTTCCAAAAATGAGGAAGTTTGTTTCTGCACTTCACTTTGAGATTCTCCAGTTGTTATTTAGTTAATAAGTATTGAAACAACGTGTATATGAAAGGCTAGATTTTCAGCTGGTCATTGCAATTAAATGGGCTATCCCCATTTACCTTGGTTGAGGATCTGGCCTTTAAACATTCTTCTTGTATTTTACATCAAAGTTCCAACTGTGTAGAAGGGATTTCATAAATAATAATAGCTATACTGAAAGTGACCATGGTATACCGCGTATTTATTATATATATTTGATTTTTTAAAATGACCATGTGTTAGTTTTGTAGCACCATAGAAGTGCATGACATTTTACAGACATATAAACACATGAGATATCTACCTGAGGAGATTTCCAATCCTGCAAACATTTAATATCAGTGTGTAATACTTGCTGCCATGAATTCTCATTGACTCTAATGGGGCTAGTTGCATTAGTCAGCATGCCCACCCAGTATTAAGTGTTTCCAGAACTGGACCTTAATTATATGATGCAAAGAATAACGAAAACAGGCCTTGGTGAGTAGGAGACAGGAAACAATATGAAGGTTGAGACAATTATAAACAATGGAAAGGGAATATTATTTATGTTGCGAATATATTGGGAACATACTGTGGTTTACTATGGGTCCAATTCTTACTCTATCCACAGTGAGTAGTATCTTATTATAAAAATATTATTTGGGATCCTATATATATAATATGATCCCTATATACCGACAATGATCCAGCAATGTATTTTCTTCATTGGCCAAAGTACTACATTATTCTAGGTGTTTCTGAGATTGAAATGTTAAATCTTGAACTCGAAAACATCGGAGGACTTTGTCATATACCCCAGAAGACACTGATTCTTTGAACTGTTAGATGGATTGTGCTTCTCCATTAACTTTATAGTGTCATATATGAAAAGGTTAATATCCTTTTTCCATACCTTTTTAACAGACAGCCAACTACAGAAAATTGAGTTAAAGGAGTTACACTGGATTTACACCACTGAGAATACATTTTGGCCTACAATCTTTGAAACTAACAAGAATGGAAATTGCTTCTGCTGTCAAAATGTTGTAGTAATAATTTGGTATATTATTTAGTAAGGTGTTTTTTTCTTTCCGATTTAGAATTTCCACAAATGGAATTTAAGAGATTAGAACTGATGTTTTACATCTTGTCTTACAAAATTGTATTGGAAGTGAAACTCATGAAAGGTATGCTTTGCTGCTGTTCACTAAAAACGAATTCTAGGGCATTTATCTTTTATAAAAATATGTATTGACAGAACAAGTATTTCCTTTCAATAGTATTGACAGTCAGACTAAGTCTGAATAGTATTATCTGAAGAATAATCGTTAATGTCTGACTGAAATTCCAAGGTCCAACCGATAATCTTAGCACATTACTCAACATTGGTGTGTTCAGTATCCTACATCGAGGAGGCTTTTTTTTTTTTAATTCACTGGAGTATCTACTGTACTCTGGAGTATCTACTGAACACTGAGTATTCATTGGAGAAGGCTATTCATATTTACTATAATGATGAATTCCATTAGAGTAGAGGAAACTGCTAGGAAAGTCATTCTGTAATTGTAAGCCAGAATGTGGCAAATTGTAGAAACCACCAATGACATAAACTCTAGTGTATATGGGTGCCTTTTGCATATTGGCATTTTTTTTTCATTTAATATTGTGACTTCTATATTTTTTGTTATTACAGAGCTGTGATTTCCCCACCCATGCAGTTTATTTTACTATGCCAAACAAGTCATCAGCCTAGAAGTGGTAAATCAAACTATGAGACAAGAACAGAGATGGGGAGGAAGGAATGAGAGGCTCTACTAATGGCAACACAGAAAATATAGGTGGAGAGTCAGGGGAGGATATAGTGACATAAACCAAAGGATGAGATGGTCTCAAACATGAGTGTTGTCAGCAGAGATTACTTCTCTTATTCTGCAGTGATGTCTACAGATTTCACATGTAAATGAGTGGAGCCAAAAAAGTGGCAAAATTTGGCATGCATGTGCTTATACCATACAAATAACATCAATTTTTAAAGAGTTTTAGACCATTTCAGTTAAAACCACTTTGCTTTCAGGACAAATTAATATTAAAAGCAAGTTTGATTTGGGGCCAGATTGCATACTACATGCTTCTGTTGAGTTATACATTACTTCTCAAATATTCTCATAGGCTGCAGTAGACTTTTGGAGGTGTAAGGGTCTACTCAACATGAGTAAAGATTGAAAACCCTAGGCCCTTGTGAGTAATTGCATCTAGCAGAGAAGTATTTACTTAAATATTGTAGTTGGCTGCTAAGACATTTTACTATAACAAGTAAATGTTACAGACCTTACCTCCATGAAAAAAATTTCTCCGGTATATCATCAGTGGAGTTAAATAATATAGACAACTTTTTACTTTGGTAACATACTGAAGTAAATTGCATTTGGACAAGCCCCACTTTGTACCAGGGCATCACATCTACATTAGGCATTTGCACTGATCTAACTATCTAAACATAATTGCACTGGTGCAGAATTCCTTAATGTAGACAAAGCTATAGCGAGGGATCTGTAGGAAACAGGTAGTATTGTTGTGTGGTAGTGCCCAGAAGCTCCTGTTACGATTGGGCACCACAGTGCTGAGTGCTGTACAAAGATAAAACAAAAGTCTCTCTCTACTTGTTTAACTGAATCAGCCGTTTCCTTCATCTTCTGAACAATTATAGGGAATAGAATTCTAGCTCCTCATCTCAAACTGTCAGCACTATGCCATCTTTGTCTTTTTGCCTGTTCTATATAATGGTAATGCCCAGAAATGCCCCAGAAATGTCCTTTTAACTAAAGCATGTGTCCATCATAGTCCATGAACAAATTATTGAATTTCATATAGTTTATTATTATGAACTGTAAAAACTGTTAAAAACTTCCCTTATAACCCATTGTCTATACGAGCCATTTTATAGGAGGTAGTGGAGGTATATTTAGATAAGAAACTGATTTTGCACTTATGTTGCAAGACACATATTTTTAGAAGATGAGGTACTGGTGACATTTTACTCAAATAGATGTCTATCAAGAGACTCTTCTTCAGCAAGGTGGATTGGAGAAATGAGTTTATAAGAATGAAATCAGGCTGGACGAACTGAATAAATCAACAGGGCAAGTAATGTTAGGAGTTCTAACTGGAGACAGTACTAAATGATTGTAACCCTTTTTTTTTAACCTCCAGTAAAAAGTTTACTATTGACTATTATGATTTTATCAATTAATTTTGGGCCATATTTTTAGTGGGAACTCAAAACAAAATTTGGAATATGTGAGTATATTGATCAAGCAAAAGTGTGACCTCCAATTTATACATCTTTTTAAAAAGATTTACTCTTTTCTGTTTCTACAGTTTTAACCATGCTATGGATTTTGTTAAGTACATGGGACTAGATTTGGGCACAACTCATAATAAGGAGTGATTTGGAGCAGCACCTCCATAGTATGAATACCAAGAGGTATTTCTGTATATGGAGAGGCTGTGTACATAGCTTCACCTTTACATGGTTGGCTTTTATGTAGGAGGGAGGAGCCATAGTCCTAGCTCCTTTATGGCTCATCTACGGAAGTAACTGCACTCTTCTGAGGGGCTGCTTTTCTTCCTGGCTCTTTGGCAGGCAATACAAGGGTGGCGCCTTGCTCTTCCTTTCCACTGCATAATTTCATAAAGGCCAAGCTGATATTGTATTTATTTGTCACACTCAGAAGTAAGATACATGTTTTGTTTTTATTAAAACCACAGTGTACTATAAGAGAGTAATATACTATACATATTGTAATTCTGTACTATACAAACTAATAATCAACAGTACATTTTATGATGTTTTGAGAAGTTTCAGAAGAAATTTAATGATGAGAATTTGGAAGGATTGAGGTCTGCCAATGCTCACCACCTGCAACTGCAGGAAATTAATACTCCCTCCTGCTCAGTACTCCAGAGGAATACTAATCCCTTTACTCCCATCCCAAAATTACTGAATACTGTGGCCTCAAAGACCATTCCTTTCATACCTTGAATTTGACAATAACTTTAATCCTGTTCACAAACCACTGTCAAGCATCTAGTCTTGCTGATTCTCAACTAAAATGTTGGTCCAGAGCCTCAACTAGTGTAAATCTATTAAGCATCACCACTTTTACGGCAGCTAAGGATCTGGCCCATTATAATTAAAACATTGTAATGAAAATACAGTATAGACAATTTTATGATATAGAAATTAGCAGGTACCATAATTAGTCCTTTCAAATCTATCTTTAAATTCCATCTTTTTGGCTATTGCCTCCTAGCCCTTTTCTCTGTATGCAGACACAAATATTATCAAAGGCACATCTTGAAAATAGTCCTCTTAACAACTGCCTACTAATCACCTTGCTGTTCAACACATTGAGAAAGTCCATTTTAGAATATGCTCTTTTTGTTTTGCATGCAATATATTTCATTTGTCGTGATAACCTATTTCTAAAATTCTGTAATAGTAATATGCGATTGAGAAATATCACATGTGCAGTCTTTTTCTCAATACACATTTACACAAGCTGCCATAAGTATTGATACATTTCGTCTTATAATAGTCATTGATCACAACATTCTGATTCTTTGTTTTGCCACCAAATTAGCATGGGGTTTTGGTGGTCATTAATTTATCCCAAATGGAAATTTAACACCCTGCTTTCACTGAGATATTGTGCATTAGATTTATAAGTTAATGATGAGTAGTGACGGACACCAAATTCTAAGATTTATGCATTTAAAAGAGAAAATCACTATGTTAAATACAGCACACATAACAGAGTTGCTGATCTATTATTTTAAACCTACTCTGACGTGTAAAACTCAATGATTTGATAAGACACGTAAGAATAGGATTACACTGCTGAATCACAGAGTTCTGTAATGTCTGAATCTTATTTCAGTGTTCTCATTGACTATTAATCTCTGTTTTACAAATGATATAAAAAAATGGAAAAAAATAATTTTAATGTATTGATTGTGGTGTTTTCCCTGCATCGGTGAACCTTTATTAATAGCAAAGATAGATATTATGTTCTTGGAGAATCTTAAAAAAAAATTAAGCCAAGTCTGTCAATTGTGCAACACTGCCCTTTTTCACATTTTATATGTATTTCAGAAAATATTAAGTCAGAAACTGACTAATGATAAGTTGCTGACAATATAAAAGCCCATGCAAAATAAAAAAACAAAATAATTGTTAAAAATACGGTTGCTATCATTTTGTCAAATGGAAGTCCCTTATGCAGCTTGGCCAAAAACCATCAATAAAAAGAAAACTTGGAAGAAAAACCCAAACTTCACTGGCATGTATTCATCCGTTAATAAATAAGATGAAAACTGCCACAGACTCATATTTCTCTTGAAAGAAAGAAATTTCATTAAGATAGGTCTGTTTTTAAAACAAAAAACAAAAAAAATGCTCAAGAGGACATAATGGTAAATGTGCTTCCAAAATCCAAATGTCCATATTTCGGAAATCATGGTGCCCAACATAACCCAAGCCATTCAAGTTCACATCAACAACATCCTTATCTTTTTCTTTTTAGGTTCATTTTGACCCTGCTTCTGCAAACACTTAAGACATCTTATGTGTGTATGTGAGCAGCCTCCTGGAATTAAAAAGTCTAAACATCTCCATTGTGTGTGTGTGTTTGTGTGTGTGTGTGTGTGTGTGTATTTACGGAGATGTAGAGACCTTTTAATTCCAGGAAGCTGCTCACATATATCTACACATTACTAAAATGTTCATACCCCATGAAAATAGCTCTGATCAAAGATTCAAAAATATTTTCCATTGTTATTGAATAGCCCTAGCAAGGTCTGAAAACTAATGATATTTTTTCTCTTATATTTTAGAATACCTTTGCATTTCTACATAATTCTGTCATTATCAGCAATGCACAGAGTCATAATTAAAGTGCTACTTAAAACAGACAAGTTAGATATGACAATAGGTGGCTTATTTAACAGGACACTAATATTTTAAAATGTGGAGGAAAGAAAAAATCAATATTTGATATTAATAAAAATGTAATTAATCAGAACAATCTAATTAAAAATCTTCAAGCAACACATGAACATTATTGTCTATATTTCCCAATAAATCAGTTTTATGGTATAAATAAAAATGGTCTTTATGGTAGTGCTCATTAAATCTTTAAGGGATCACTTGTTATTTTGAAACATATAACACTGCTTTCCGATTTATTTTTATGTTCAACAACAGATTCTTTTCTTTTCTCAAAATCAATAATCAGAGACAACAATTTTTGAATTAAGGGAGTGTATCTTGGATTTTATTCAACTGAAGTACATTTGCAAAGGCTATTTTACAGTAAAGATACTATATTCAATGTGACCCTAGGGGTTTTTAAGTAATCTTTCCATGGAGATGCCAACTTATCAACAGCTTGGACAGTGTCTATTGCAGTATCTGTAAGCGGGAAATGTGAACTTCTCTAGCCGTCTTCTATTATAGTATTCACATGTAATGTTAATGCCATTTATTTATGAATTTGTTTATCTTATTTATCTATTATGTTTCCATCAACTTTCTGGAGGCATTACAGAGATAGAAAGCAAAAGCAGTATGAGTTGAACTCATTGAGCATAATCCATAGTTTGGAAGAAAATATTAATATTAAAATCCCCACCACCCTGATGTGGGCTATAATGTGCTTATAATCTTCACAAATATAGACCTCAATCCTTGAAACTGATCCATGTGGGCACAGACCTGCATAAGCACCAGGCCCCATTCACATCAGTGGGGCTCTGTTCGTACTCAAGGGCATATTTGTGTGGATCTGATTACAGGATCAAGGCCATAAATGGGAGGGGGGGGATCACAATTCCTCATTTGGCAACTGTGAGAACATATAGCTACTCCGTCACCCCAAAAAGAGAATGAAATACTTAAGAGTCCTATAATGGCAGGTTCAAAAGTGTTTCCTAAATCATAGAATTCAAAACTAGTGCTGGCATCACCAATTGACAGACTGAATGATGTCCTAAGTCTCAAAAGGGAAAGAATAACCTTCTCAGATAGTCCCCTTCAGCATAGTTGCAAACAATCTGTTATATTTCAATTGTGCAATTAAAATGTGAGAATTAGATACTGATCGAATTTGAGCCACTGCACTATAACTGTTTTGCTGTCAAGTTGCTAGACTCTGCAAATTATTTATTAAATAATTACAAGTTACAGGAAAGTAAGAAATAAATTTGCCTTATTCCATGAAAGATTCCTGTGCATACTGGATCCAAAAATGACATTTCAGGAAAACATTCACATAAAATGTATAATAATTTCTTAAATACATTTTAATTTGATCTTGTCACATTTCTGGTGCCTAGGTTATTTTATATGCCGGCAGAATAAGTATAATATTGCCAAAAATACAACAGCTGAGATTCTTTTGAATTTTAAAATCCATTATTCTTAATAAACTTCAAGGAAAAAAAACAGAAAGAAACACAAACAAATGTTAAAAAAATTAAATAATGGATTTTTTCTACATCATGCAGTAATACATATCTGAGGACAGAATTGGCCTCTCAATGGGGATAAGATTATGACAGCTCTTGGAAGGACAGCATATTGTTGGGCTGACCATGTAGTTTATCATAAGTAAGATTGATAATCCTCAAGTCAGAATCTACCTCTTGGTCTCCCTGGGGCCATGGGGAGATAGTAGACTACACTATGTGCTTCTGGCACACTGGCACAAATATGCCACCTAGTATGCTGTGGGTGCATAGTCAGAGCTTCAGCCCCTCCTATTGCTTCCCACCCATCAGTGTTAGAGAGGGATCTAGCAACTTGGTGGAGCCTGGAGGTGGCAGCAGAGCACACCAGTGCCTCCTCATCCCTTGAGCTGGCATACAGTTATGCTACAGCCGGGCCCTACACCAGTAACCAGTGTAATTCAGTATCACTGTATGTGCCATGTAGTATGCCATCACTCATTCAAAGCTTTAGGTAAAATAGGGATAATTTTCAGTATTTTAAAAGCAAGACTGTCGGTATTGCACATATTGCCATTTGTGATGGAATGTAGGAAACACAGGCAGGGTAGCAGCACCCACAGGACTTTTTCTGATTGCACTGGTGGAGTGTGAGAACAGTGAGGAAGTCATCAGCTCGGTTTCTCGGGCGCCCAATTAAGCTATTAGTAATTTCAGTGGGAGTTGGATCAGGCCCCACAAGGTAGGAGTATGGATGGTGTGAGCTAGTTCTGTCTTGTAAAAGAACCCTGCTCTATCAGAGGGTAGGTGTAGCTTGGAGGTACTGCCTTGGGGAAAGTGACACACCCTTCCTTCTCCAGTAAAAGAAAGGTTACTAAAATGGGAGCCCTTATAAAAATGGGGGAGGGAGTTTAAAATGAGGCTATGGTGTGTCATGATAGGAAATCTACCATACTTGAACTTCTAATGGGTATAAAGTGTCATAAAAATCAAAACCATTACATACAAACTGTATTGAGATGAAATAGATACTCAATAAATACCAGATATATTGTATGGTATATACCATATTAATTCATCCTTATTTTTATTTTCTGTCCATGAAATAAACAGGTGGGTAAGTCCACCAAGCTTTCAGTGGTAAGCCAACAACACACAAATAAAATATTTGTTTATTTTTGTTTGGGTTTCTAAGTGCAGCCAAAAAAGAGAAAAGTGACAATCCCTAATCTCCAGGTGTCCTTCGCAGTTGTTTTAAAAATGCAATCCATTACAACGACAAAATCAGCAGCAACATCCCTTATATACAGCAGTAACTAGTTAAACAATACAGCAAAGTATAAATGAGTAAAAATGCCACAATATCCTTGAAAACTTCACCATCAAACAACGTATCCAATCCAATAAACCTCCATAAAGAGTATGAGCTTTGTAGTGTGCCCTGGAAGTAAGCAAACTGAGCCTGTTTCACACCATGTTGGGAAGTGAGTTCTGAAACTAGTCTCCACATTTCAAAGAACTGAAGCAAGCCCATCAGAGAGTACTTTTCTTCCATAATTTCTGACTCTTCCTTTGCAGATTATGTAATAAAATTACTTTATATTTAGGTAGCACTTTTTACAACATCATAGAATGGTTGGAAGAGACCTTGAGAAGTCATGAAAGTCCAGCCCCCTGTGCTGTGGCAGGACCAAGTAAATCTAGACCATGCCTGACAGGTGTTTGTCCAACCTGTTCTTAAAAACCTCCAGTGATGGGGATTCCACAACCTCTGTTGGAAACCTGTTCCAGATCTTAACTACCAATATAGTTGGAATGTTTTCCCCCTAATATCTAACCTAAGTGTCCCTTGCTGAAGATTAAGCCCATTATTTCTTGTCCTACCTTCAGTGGACATTAAGAACAATTGATCACTGTCTTCTGTATAAAAGACTGTTATTAGGTCACCTCTCAATCTTCTTTTCTCAAGACTAAACATGCCCCATTATTTGAACTTTTCCTCACAGGTCAGGTTTTGTAAACATTTTATCATTTTTGTTGCTTTCCTCTGGAGTCTCTACAATTTGTCCACACCTCTCCTAAGTGTAGCACCCAGAACTGGACACAGTACTCCAGCTGATGCCATGTAATCTTGGTATCCTCTCAGATGACAAGGAGATTGTTTGGAATGATATACATAACACTATATCCTATGCCATCACTGTAACAATTTGTTTCAGAAGGCTGCATAAGAAACCTTGGCTTTCTGAAGAGGCCTTTGATACCAGAGGCCTTTGATATTAGTGAGAAAGCCAAGAGCATAAACAGCTGAAAGGCATTTTCCAGTCCACAGAGAAAAGTGACTGTGATATCTATGTCAATTCCCTGGCTGACGAAGCAGAGAACAGCCTAAAGAACAACAAACTACGTCCTGCCTACAGAGCCGTAACGTACCTGGCTGGCAGCCATGAATGGCCTTCTAACATTCTCTGAAACTGGATAGCTCTCCCTGCTCATCAATGGATGAGGTCCTGAACAGCTGGAAGACACATTATGAAAGCATGATGAACCACAGACCTGCTGACGACTGTATAGAGGTGCATGAGCTAGCAAACTGAACAGTTGATGATCCAAGAATGAACTCTGATCCTCCATCACTCAAGGAATTATGAAAGGCCATGCAAAGGTTATGGAATGGGCATGCTGCTGGACCTGGTGGCATTCCACCTGAATTGCTCAAAGGTGCCTCGTAACCAGCAAGCGTAGACCTACATCAACTGCTCTTAAAAGTGTGGGCATCAGGCAAAGCACCAATAGAATGGAAAGACTGCATCTTAGTGTCCCTGTACAATGGCAAAGAATCTCGAATCCAGTGTGGCAACTACAGGCTAATTTCACTGCTATCAGTCCCCTGAAAGATCTTTTCCTTGTGTTCTACTTGGTAGGATGCAGCTGCTTCTTAACAGACATCACCATCCACAGTAATCAAGTTTTATTGTAGGGCAGTCAACAATGGATGCTGTTTTTTCCCTTCAGCTTGTGGCTGACCTACACTCAGAATTTAATGGGTTTCAGAGTAGCAGCTGTGTTAGTCTGTATTCGCAGAAAGAAAAGGAGTACTTGTGGCATCTTAGAGACTAACAAATTTATTTGAGCATAAGCTTTCGTGAGCGACAGCTCACTTCATCGGATGCATTCAGTGGAAAATACAATTTCCACTGAATGCATCCAATGGAGTGAGCTGTCGCTCACGAAAGCTTATGCTCAGATAAATTTGTTAGTCTCTAAGGTGCCACAAGTACTCCTTTTCTTTTTTCAGAATTTAATGTCCTGCTTCATGTGGCACATATAGACATTAAAGTGGCTTTTGATTCAGGCAACAGTTCAGCAGTCTGACTCTCACTTAAAGGAGTTGATGTATCAGATGTTTGGATAAACCTGGTGTGTGACCTTCAGCAGTACTGGTGCAGGAGTGTGTGTTGGTTCATGACTTTTACTGCATTTCTAAACCTCCTCAGGTGTGCAACAGGGATACATTTTCACCCCAGCACTATTCTATTAAGCTATTGACTGGATATTAGCATTTGCCACTGCACATGTTGAAATCAAGGTTGGTCAAGAAGCATTTATCAACCAAGACTATGACAACAATGCTGTCTTGCTTGTGAAAAAGTCAGAGAATGACAGTCGCACCCTTCAAGGTCTCCAAGAAGCCGCCCACGCTCTGGAGTCCAGAACTCCTGGAGCAAGTGGGATCAAGTACCATGGAGAGCACTGATGATCATCTATGTAGGCTGCAAGCAGAGTTCAAATAGTTGCAAAAAACCAGGCATTCTTCGATGAATAGCTCTTGCTGCCTTCTGAATGAAGTCCATGTCTTGATTGTAGACACAAAAATGTCTTTGTGCTTAGACAAAGTTCAGGATCTATCACACCTTTGTATTTCCTGTATTGCTATATGGGTCAGAAATCTGGACCCTCCTACAGTCAGACTTGGAGTGCCTAGAGGGATTCCATATTGCACTGTCAGCTCCAAATTTTGATCATAAAGTGGTGAATTTGTGTGAAATGTCACAATCTTGCAAAGATCTGGCTTTCCTTTAGTCGCTTGTTATATTCAAAAGGAGTATTGCATTGCTCTGCAGCCATGTTGCCAGGATGGACACAAAAAAACCCAGCACCCTGCTCTCAGAGTTTGCATCGACACGTGAAGGGGTGCACACCCTGACTGTACCTAGCACTGTTTACGGGGCCACCCCAGAGATTTGTGGATTTGCAGGATTAAGCTGGATCTGGGAACTTCACCACATGATGCATGGTGCAACGTTATCAAACATGGTTATTCTGTTAGTCGATGATGTATGTTTGATGATGACTGCAACTGAAGCCTCATCTGTGCTGAGTAGAATGGGACAATTACCTCCTGTATCTTACATGCAACGCTTCTGTTAATACACCCCTGAATGATATTAGCCTTTTTCGAAACTGCATTGCATTGTTGTCTCCTATTCAATTTGTGATCCACTGTAACCCCCATTTTCTTTTCAGCAGTACTAATGCCTAGCCAATTATTCCCCATTTTGAAATTGTGCCTTTAATTTTTCCTTTCTAAAAAGTTACTTTGCATTTATCTTTACTAAATTTCATCTTGTTGAATTCAGACTAATTATCCAATTTGTCAAGGTTTTTTTGAATTCTAATCCTGTTCCCCAAAGCGCTTGCAACCCCTCCCAGCTTGGTGTCATCTGCAAATTTTATAAGCGTAGTCTCCACTCTATTACCCAGATCATTAATGGAAATATTGACAAGTACCAGACCCAGTACTGATCCCTGCAGGAGGATCCCAAAGTGTTTTACTAACTGTAGACCTGATCCAAAGCCTATTATAGAGAATTGACTTTGGATCTGTCTTTGTACATGTACAACACCACCATCTCTGGGGTGGGAGAGCAGCAGTCAGGGGGCAATGAGGAGTGCACATGTGCTGTATGGATTTTCAAAAGTATCTCATAAGGGATAAGTTTGTCAGTGTTGTCAGTGCTTCATCTGTGCTGAAAGTCAGTAACTCAATGTGTAGTTTACTAGCTCCTCTGTGAACATTAGTCCTCTCACTTTCTGTGGTGCTCCATGTTGTTAGGGACAGCCCTGACAAAGATTTTTTTTTTTTTACAGCTTACTGTCTCCCTTGCTATTTTCTTTAGAATTTGGGGATGTAATTCATTTGGCTCTGGTGCAGTCAACTTGTAATGGTTCTAATTGCCTGTCTACAGTGCCATTATCATAAAGATATTTTAGAATTACATTTTCCTCCAGCAAAATATATCCCACTCTTCCTGAATGTAACCTTCAGCTGCTTCTCTTGGATGCTGAAGTAAGAATTCATTCAGGTTCTTATCACTATCAGGTTCATTTGTTCTTAACATCTCTTGAGACCCTTCTTGCTTTCCTCATACTGACATGTTTTAAAAGGTGTACTTCATTCTCCCTTCCCTTTCTCTAGGATTAGATTGTGTCTTGAACGACACGCCCAATAGGTGAATAAGGGAAATTAAATCCACTCCACCGTATCCCCTTCATTCATACTTGGTAGTGGTTAGGTAGGAGTAATCTATTTGCCCAAGTACTCCCTCCCCAGAGGAAAGGAGTAAGTGGGAAACAGCTGAGCCTTTGCTCCAGCCCCTTTTCTCACCAATCAGAGTAGCTGAGCCAGCAGAGTAGCATGAGGTAGGAGTGGAGGGTAATAATTCACCATTGTCTTGTACCAGGTGTGTCCCTGGGTCACAGTAGGTCCTGGAGCTATTCCTTGTTTATGCACTGGTGTTACAGCATGCACACACAGGTTTCAGAGTAACAGCCGTGTTAGTCTGTATTCGCAAAAAGAAAAGGAGTACTTGTGGCACCTTAGAGACTAACCAATTTATTTGAGCGTGAGCTTTCGTGAGCTACATCCGATGAAGTGAGCTGTAGCTCACGAAAGCTCATGCTCAAATAAATTGGTTAGTCTCTAAGGTGCCACAAGTACTCCTTTTCTTTCAGCATGCACACAGAGACGCTAGAGAAAAACAGAAATACTGTTGATGGAAGGTTGCAATGTAACACTATTTTATTTCTTAGAATTCAGAATGATAACACAAAAGAATCCCAAAACTGAGAGAGACAAAGCAGGCAGTTCCCTAAAACAGAAAGACACAACGCACCTAACCCATTATAGGCTTTGTCCGCAGAACTGACTGCTGCGTTGCTCTTAGGCCCAGATTGCACACGTATGTCGAGAGCCTCCAAACAGAATTAAAAATCACAGAAATTTAAAGTGACATTTTACAAATGTAACACAGTTTTCAGTATACCACAGAATTGAAAAGTTAAAATTTAGCCCAATTATTTACTATTATTCACGATTGCTTCTTTACTATGTGGTGTTGTCCATACCCATCACACATTAGGTATGTCTAATTTAATCCTAGATAGATGCTGGCCTGTTTCTTACTCATCTTGAATTCCTTTTAATCCTTTGATCTTCAGTTCCTCAGTCATTCTGACTGAGGAGTTGTAGTTAACAAAACTGACCGCATATGTCCATCTAAAAGAGAAACATGACATCGCTGTTATTTGATTTTTGGCTCAGCAAGCCTTTTTTCAAATAATGGAGCTACTGAAGTACACCTGAAACAAAGATCACAGCCAAAGGGGATGTGATAGTAAATATGCCTTTTATTTATCAAATTGTCCTTGATTTCAAGGATAGATCACACAGAATAATTGAACACCTCTTTTGTAGTTTACATCACGTCTTTAATATCATTTAAGCATTGATATTTGAATCTAATCTGTTGTTCTACTCTTCTGGAATTTGGCACACATATGTGAGAATGGGTTAAAATTTAGGATTCTCTCTTAAAAAAAAAAGACAAGTATGTATTTGATGCACATTTTTGGCCTGGAGCCATAACAACATGTGCTGTCATAGTGTTACACCTCACAAGTTAAGCAGGGTTGGGGCAGGCCATTATTTAGATGGGATGTTACAAGAGACACCTCTGTTTTGCAGGAAATGGCAGTCTTTCCCCGCCTTAGATGCTTCAGATCCAACTCCACAGTGTATGGTGCTGCTTGAGATGTTGTATTCTGGATAATATGTAAAATTGAGATACTTTGCATAATGCTTGTCATCCAAAGATCGCTAAGTGATCTACACTAATTCATAATTTCTACCTCACTGTATTCCTGAAAAACAGTTAAATAGTCACTGGAAAAAAAATGAATCTTTTTTTTTGAGTGAGGGGGATAGCTCTTACCTGGTTGAAAAATTGGATGAATATTTGAATGAAATTTTTAATGAAAAAATATCTCTTGCCTCAGAAAAATTTTAAATCCAAAATGTTTCAATCAAGTATTGCTAACACCATTTTACATATATGCACACTGGACACACAGTGGTAAAATGACTTGCTCAAAAGATCACAGATCAGTCTTATGGCATAGACAGGAATGGTCCCAGATTTCCTGACTCACAGTCATATTTAAGTTGCTAGATGCTGCTTTCCAAAATAAAAGGTCCCATAGCACTTTTCTGAAGAGAATAATGTTTCCTGGCCAAATTCTAACCTGAGTAATTACACGATGCTTACCTCAACAGCAGTCACTTTACACATCAGACTGGATGGGTTTCAATGGTAAGTGAAATGATCTGGATACTGTAAATACTTTTATAATGCAGAGTCTGTACTTTGGAAATCTATTATGCTGATGTATGTTATTAGTTGGTCTGTGTTAAAAATAATGAGGAACCTATTCTGGATTGGACAGCCAGAATGAGGTACACATTGTAGTCATAAAAGTACTTAAAGCATGTGTCTATATATCAGAATATGTACAAATTATTCTTTGACGATGTTTAGAAAAGGACTTAGTCTGTAATACTTACAACAAGATACATGAAAAGCAGGCCTTCCCCAAAAAATGGGTATATGAAAAGCAAGAAACTTTGGTGTTGAGCACATTTCTTATCAGGAATGTTCACATATCAGCTGTGGCATTCACAACAAACATCTGTTTAGGCAGTGGCGTAATTTCTTTTTCAGTATCTCATATGAAATTAAAATCATTGTCATACAGTAAATACCAGGAAAGTGAAAAAGCTAACTATGGACTTTGCATTAAAGTACTTGTGGCTTGTCGCAATTTATGTTCTATTTATACAATATTCCAAAAGTAGAAAAAATTTCCAACAGTTTTGGAAAAAGTTATAAGTTGAATAGTATTCAGCAGATTTTTGCACAGAAGTTCTCCACAGAGGGTTCACAACCTCTTAGGGCTTGTTTTCACTACCAGGGAGATGGACACTGCTGCAATCAATGTAGCGGGTGTTGATTTAGCGGGTCTAGTGAAGACCCCTAAATTGATGGCAGAGCACTCTCTGGTTGATCCCAGCACTCCAGCTCCCTGAGAAGACTAAGGTAAATTGACCAGCAGCACGGTGAAGACACTGGGGTAAATCGACCTAAGCTACGTCGACGCCAGCTACGTTATTCATGTAGCTGGCATAGTGTAACTTAGATCGACTTACCCCGGTAGTGAAGACAAGCCCTTAGCCTTCTGTAGATGCAACAGGTAGATGTATGGATGGGAATGTAGAATTAACTCAGAGAGCCAAGTTAAAGAACCCATCGGGTAGCCCTCGCACATATTCATTCTAGAATCCAAAAACATCCCATTGTTAATGTTATATTTAATGGCATCTTATAGCAGTCTTTGCGTGCCACGTATCTCTATTTGTCTTGCATGGCTGTTTCTCATTTTGTTTTATACGGGGAATTATTCCAAGATTTCAGCACATTTTCTATAACTCCCCTTTATTTCCAAGTACCTCGCCAAACTAAACATCTGGCAAGATCTTACCCTTCCTTATCTTCTCTCTTGCCTACTTCTCTGGCCTCTGATTATATCATCTCTACTGTTTTTTCTCCTGTTTCATCCATGAAATCTCTCTTCTGCTTTCTGTCCCATTGACCCCATCCCTTCTCAGCACCAGTTATTCATAGCTCTCTTTTTCTCTAATTCCCTTCATCTCCCTTATCTTTAAGCACGTTCTCTTTCCTCTCAGTCATTTCTGTTCCCCATTAAAAACATTATGTTGTTCCTCCAGTTTAAAATAATCCTCACTCACTCCAGCTTCTCATTACTGTCCTGTTTCTGGCATTTTCACTATTAATTAATGCCCAATCTCCTTCCCCAGTACTTTTGAGCTATGTCTTTTCTCTTTTGAGTTTGTCTTGGCTTCTATACCTGAAAGCTTTTCAGGGCAGAGGGTGTGACTTTTATTTCTACTTTTAAAGGATCCCTTAAATTAACCATGCTATCAAAATATTATTAAATAATACATACTGTTCTTGGGACCAAACATAGTAGATTATATTTTAGGAGAGATTCTTGGCACACTGTACTCAAAATTTCCTTCCTTGATTCCCTATCTGCTGTACCAAGATGGAATACAGGATTTCTAAATATTTGTATTGTAAAAATATTTTCTAAGTAGGGAAAATTAAAATCTGTATTGGTTAAACTTCAAATAGATTTATTTTAACAATCCCAGTCACTAATTATTTTAATATATAAAATATTGCTACACACTTTTTTTTTCACCTCAGGAATTCAAAATAGTTGTAAAACACTCCCTAAATCATCCCTTTGAAAGATAGCATCTTCAGTAGTTTTACTTATTTTTATTTATACACATTTTACAATTGAAAAAAACTGAGGAACATAAAAAAAACCTAAAGTGACTTGCCTAAGGCTGCACAGTAACCCCAGGGCAGAGTCAGAAACACACCCCAGAATTTACAGTCCCTTAGTCTAACCACCAGAAATGTTTTTGCTTAAACATGTTTTTTATTATTTTCCCATTATCCATAGAATGAGCAGATCATACTGAATTTGTCAAACCAGTCATTTCTATTGCTGTGTTACTTCACAACAGAATTAAGGTCCAATCCTGTGCACACTTAAGCACTGAGTGACATCACTCACAGGAGTTATCCAGTCAACATCAGTGCGGCTTTTCCTGTAACAAGCACTGTGCCCAACAGAAAGTATTTGCAGTGTTGTGTTCCTAAGCAAAGAAACCTGGGTGGAGAGTTCTTGTTCCTACCAACGTATTTTCAGTAAGAAGAGGGGTAATACAGAATGGTGAGATTTCAAAAAGCCTGCCTACGTGTAAAATGTCCTCCTTTTATTCCACTGTAAATTGTGTAGTGTAGTGTTTATGTATTGTATTCAATCCATTTTCCCCAGCTGCCATGCTGCAACCTTGAGTGAATCTGACAATCTGATTAGGGAGGGAGTTGTTTCAAATTTCTACTTCTGCTGAGATTTTTTTTCATTATGCTCATTTATGCCTTTCTGGATCTATGCAGAATGGAAGCTTTTCCACTGACTTTTTTTTTTAATTTTCATTTGAGATTATACGCTATCCCACACCATGCCCATCATTGTGATGTTTGGTCATGGTTTCCAAGATCAGTGGCTTGCAATATGTGCTCTTGCAGTCCTAAATAATATGCAGAGCAAGAAAAGACAAGTACAATAACCGATGATGAACACTGGCAGTTATGTTCTGCCTTCACTTCCACCCCTTTACCCGCGATGAAGTGTTCAAAGTTTATAATTATGCTGATAATGGCTAATGTATATATCTTAAATAATGGAACTGAAAGTCAACGCTGGGGCTGTATCTCTTTCAGAAATGGTTGAAGTATTTTTTTTCTTTTTAACCTTGAGAGGATATGTGTAACAGTATATTAAATTAGCATAAAATATTATGGTTATTGAGAGTAATATATCTTCATGGATCCTCATTATGCTTCAAGAGTAATGGATACTAATTGGTTCAGGACATTGATTTAAAGGAGTTATTGAGTAAATTGTAGTTGTAGTTTACTACACAAAATGGCATAGCCGATAGCATCTGTGCCATTGTGCTTATTGTTTTATTAAACTAAAGGTGAAAATATTTTATAAAAATAATGTGATATTTTGTGTAGATTTTGCAATCTGGTACCCAGATTTTTAAAAGAGGTTTGAAAAATTAGAGAGGGTTCAGAGCAGAGCTCCAAAAAAAAAAGATTTTAGATCTGGAAAAATCGCCTTATAGTGAGAGATTTTAGGAGCAAAATCTGTGTAGCTTTTCAAAAAGAAGATTGAGAGATGACGATATGGTGTATAAGGACCTTTATAGCGAAAACATACTGAACAAGAACTAATGACTGGAAATGAAATTCAAATTAGAAATAAGGAACAATATTTTATCAATGAGGGTGATTAGCCACTGGATTAAACTATGAAGATAAATTATAGATTCTCACTCTCTTCACATCTTCAGATCAATACATTCAGGAAGATATGCCTTTGTCAAACACAAATTATTGGATTCAATGCAGGGGTAACTGGGTGAAATTCTGTGGCCTATTTCATATAGTAAGACAAACCTGATCCCTTCTTACCTTAAAATCTAGAATCTAGGAATCTATAACTGAATGAATGTTGATTTTTTTATATAATCCTGATATTTAAAAGCACTATCTAAATTTATAACACTTAAGATGTTTCAGTTATTAAAGGCCCATACTGCTCAAGACTAGAACATGTCTGGTGATGGTGTAGCCAACTCACCCACTGTTGTTTTGTTGGAGAATGGATTAAATGAATAGGATGGGGCCCCCCAGAACATGGGTGGTTATCAATCTGTCCATGCTTTAGGCTTACTCTAACTATTCCTAAACCAAAAGGATACCTGCGGGAAAAATCAAGTCAGTCTTGTGGACATATGACCCCATGTATGCATGTAATTCTGACAAACACTGAATGTACAGACAAAGAAACTGGAAATAAGCATTTGATCAGGAGCATCAAGTGAGATATTTTAACATATCCAAAATAGTTGTGTCTGTGGGTGCCATCAGTGAGACCAGAATTGCAGCTATTGATACTTTAGTTACAGAAAATCACAAAGGGGAACATGATAGTTGCAAATGACAGGTACTTATGCAAATGGCATAGTCATACCAAGTGACACAGAACTGACTAAGCTTAAGCAGGTGAGCTTTATGTCTTCCTAAAATAGGGAAGATGAGAAAAAAGGACCCTCTTGGATCTGGCAGACTGAGCCTTAATGTATTTCTAAAAAATCCAAAAATAATGACAAAGAACTATTTTATTGTATAATTGACAGAGAAAATATATAGAGTATGCCAGGCATGAATAGACTCTCTAAGATTCATAGATCTGGAATATATCTTTCTTCTTTACTCAAACATTCTTTTTGCAATGTACCCCTCAAATGTAGAAAAGGCTGAAAAAAACTCCTATTCCCAATTCACACGAAAACAGAGCACGTTTGTTCACTGAGAAATATCTTTTCCCAAAATGTCAGTGCATACATTACTAGAGAGTGGTATCCTGAACTTCATTAATATAAGTTATTGGAAAAAAATGTATTACCAACCAACCATTTGCATACTAATGAACAGCTTAGTAAACTCAAAAGAAACTTTTCTCACAATAGTGTAGAGTAGCCTATTAAATGACAAAATTATACTGAGGGGATATTACTTTAATCAACAAGGGCATAACAGGAAGAAGGCACTCTTTATTTACTCCTATGATTTGTTTTCCTCTTTGGTTACTCCTGATGTGTAAATGTAGTGGCTCTTGCTCCATACGATGTTCCGACATTCATAAAACTAGTGCTTTGACGTCAGTTACAGAACTCCACAGGAGCATGGAGCTGGTCTGTATTGGTAAAGTAAATACTATGGAGTTTTTCTTTTTCTTTCATATAAAATATAATATAGTTTTGCCATCTCCCTATATCAGAGGGTACAAAATAATGATTGTTCCACACAGTTTAAAATCTATTCAACACTGTCTAAAGCAAGAAAGACAGAAAAATTATGATTTCCCTCACCCCTTTATACGTAGTTCTACTCTTCATTTGGGTTACATGCTGAGTATAACATCGCTAGCATAGTCTATATCGGGACATCACATGGAATGAGAATTAATAGCTCTAGATACAAAACAAAAAGGGCCCAATCATGCAGGCATGCATGGAAGTAACTTTACTAAGTTGCACCTGTGCTTAAGTATTAGCTGGATTAGATCCTAAAATGGACACTTTTTAAAATAATCAGTCCTGTGCTGAATGTTACTCTTCCCCTTGATATCTGTGGCATTCAAAATTAACTGCTGAATCTATTCCATTCTGAATGGCTGAACTGGAGAATACTGCAGTTTGACAGATTGATCTGTTGAAAATGGATATATGTATGTTGGACTTCAGCTACTTTTTTTCCTGGTGAGTTTCACAATAATGCACAATCTAGGAAAATACAGAGTACCTCAGTATTCCATGCAAATCTCCCATTAAAGTCAGTTAGAGATGTGGGCTGTATCTCAAAGCCAAACTGGGACCTTCAAAATTGTGATTGCTAATGTAAAGTCAACCTGTAAATAGATTACAAAAAAATCCAACTATATTAAAATAAAAGTGATGAATGTCCGAAATAATGAGGGTTGGTGGATCCCTGATTAGCATCTGGTTTTATTTAACATCCTTAATGATTTGTATGAAGGAGTAAGCAGCATGCTTGTGATATTTGCTGATTATACTAAATTGTGAGGTGTCATTGGTAATAATAGTGTGGACAGAGAAATACTATAAAATGAGTTAGAAAACATGTACAAAAAGAAACAAAAAACATTGGGCTAGAACCTCAGCTTATGTAAATCAGTATAGCTCCATTGGTTTTAATAGATCTATGGTGACTTGCTCCAGCTCAAGATCTGGCCCATAAGATTCCTGTTGGAAAAACTGCTGCTTGGTGGGAAAAAAAATCCACCTCCATTTATATTAAGTGAGAGAGAAATCTGAGAAAGTATAATCATGAAAGAGACTTCAAAGTAATAGCAGACAATAAATGGGAAACGAATATGCAGTGCAACAGGGCACCAAACATGAATCCATTCCATTTGGGGGCTGTGAATACAGAAGCATCATGTCACGGAACTGGGAAATAATAGCTTATTTTCCTATATGGCTCTCCCATGACCCCTCCTAGAATATTATTTCATCTAGTTCTGGGTACACCAGCAAGATGGTGACAACTTGAAGAGAGGTCAGAGAAGAGCAACTACAATGATCAGGAGGCTGAGAGACTGGGTATGAAGAAAGATTAAAAGAGCTAAAGATGATACAACTTGAGATAAGAGGAAACTCAAGGGGACATTGTAACAGTTCTGCTTGCAGCAAGTTCTATTAGTCTATGGACTTTCAGGGAAAGTAGTGGAAGTCCAATTGCCGGGGACTTTTAGAACCAAGTTCAAGGAAAAATGTTTTGTAGAATGGAACCATTCTGCACTGACAAGTGGCTGGAATGGATAACCTATGAGGAGTTTTCCACCTTTAATTGTACCTCTAGGAATGTCCTCTCTGATCCCTTTGTGCCATACATCTTGACTCTCCTCTATCAAATTCCTCAAGAAAAAAATTCACCCTCCATCACTGACCTCCACTCCTGCCCTATTCTGTGCCCTCAGACTATAATGTCCTGACTTTATTTTTTTTTTAAGAAAATAAATATATCTGCTGTTTATAACCATGCATACCCAAAGGGAACTAACAAGAAGTGTATGTGAGAAAAAAGTTATCTGAGATGGGAATCAATCCCCTGGAGCAAAAGATACTCCTGTGGCTGGAGCTGGCATGTTGCGATAGCAACAGAAGTGAGATAGGGCACAGCTCATGTGGGACTCACTGAACGCAAAACAGAAAAGAATCCTTCAGCTCCAGAGACACTAGGCTAAAGTGCTCCCTCCATCTTTTTTACTGAACCATGTGGACTGGAGGAGGTGCTCTCAGCAGCCCTGAATAAAACAAACATGCCCAAAAGTAACTTACATCGTGTGCTCTGGGTTTCTTCACACCCAAAGCTGAGGTTTGATGATGAAGGAGAGAGATGTTGTTATGGATAGTTGAGTCATGGATCAGTATGTTCAAAATGGCCTAAATTTACCAAACCAGAGTAAAGAACTCTGAAATAGAGCCAAAATGGTAGTAGGCTTCAGTGCAGAATGCAAAGTTGCGTGTCCATAAAAATCCACACACAACGGCAAAGCAGATGTGATGCTTTTCTAAAAGGGGATATTAATCTGTCAAGATGAATTGAGCAACTAGAACAATGTGACTGCCATCCTAAATAAACAGTCAATAATAATTAATCAGTAAATGACACTGCTCCAGTTGCTTCCGTCTGAGGACCTCAAAGTGCTTGATAAACTTTAATGAGAAATCCTTGAACTCCTGTAGTTTATTACTATAGAACTCCAGTTTGCAGGATGAAAATGAAACCTAACCCAATGGATAGCAGTTATTGCTTTGGCTTTTTAGCTTTAACTACTAGACTTAACTTTCTATGGTAAAATTAAGGGTGAGTTACAAAGGCTCTTGTTCTCTAGAAATGACGAGGAGTATGTTATTTAGTAGTGTTATCAAGATTAAAATGCTCCACACCCCTTTTTGGCACAGTGTGCTAATGTATACTCCCACCAACCTTACATACTCCCCATTGAATATTATTGTAAAATATTGTCTGTTTTCTGAATCGTTCAGGATATTTTTTTTTCCTCTTCATTTTCTGTTGATTTATTAAGGGTGGCTTTTCCACTCAACTTTCAATGGCACAGTGATCCCTACATGTTATGGGCTGCCTAATGCATTCATGTACAGCATCTTCCTGCCTTTCTGTTTATTTACTGTGGAAGAGTAAATACAATATTGTATTGTATTGTGTTGTGAAGGACAATATTTGTGTATTGATTTTTACATGGAAAATCTATTCATAAAACAGTAATAAAACTCCCTTTTGTGCCAGGTTATGGTCTAGGAGGAAGTTGCTGGAATCATAATAAACAGCTTAAAATGAAGTGCTCATGCACTCGTAACTGCAACATTGTGAATGGCAAGCCTATGATACTAAGCTCTCTCTCAACAATGACAAAAAAAGATTTATTTTTTTCCATTTTAAAGCTGTAGTTCTATTTTTGTTTTTTATGTATTTATTTTCTTCTCAAGGACACAGAACATGGCAATTATCTATATTTAAAGAAGCAAAATATAGAAAGAGCTAATTTTCATTAAAATTGTAAAGCGTCCAGTTCATTCTTCCTTTTCATTACTTGAGTCCAATCTTTCATTCATTGGGGACCTCAGCCTCCCTTTGGTTTCCTTTCAGTGGGCGCACATGGAATATTGTACTGGACCCATTGGGGCACATTCTGAATTCTACTAAAGCTGCTTTGTGCTATCCTGGTGGAGAAGAGCAGCCATCAAGCCAGCTTAACTGGCTACTTGTGCATTCTTATGACATACAGAGGAAATCCCAAGTGACACATCTTGCCTGGCATGAGGGCAAGTCTGGGGAAAAGGGCAATATAACTGGAACAGCCAACACAATTTAAAGCAGACTTGAAGCTTCTCTAAGTTGTGTTTTGGAACCAGCCCAACAATCCAAGGTTCAGGAGGCCCAAAAGATAATTTATAACCCCTTATGCCCCATATCCTCTCACCAAAGTCACACAAGACACTAAATAACCAGTCATGAGTATTTGGGCCATTATTTGCACTTTGTCTAATTTATAGAGAGAAATAGATATGTATTGTTACTGCTAACTTGCAAGAACAGCAAAATGTTCCTCCTGGCCCCACACTGCAGATGGAACAAAATTTCCTTCTTGTCTCCGCAGTCCTACTCTCCCTAAATGCATGGAACAACTATCAACATCCATAGCAGTTGCAAGGATTTAGGGAGAACAGCCTCTGATAGTTAAGATCTGCCATGTGTATCTGTGAGGAAAATTTTCCTTGAATTGATTTGATAATATTGAAAGATGCTTGTAACATTTTTATGTTTCTATGAAAAAAGTAAAGTCAATTAATAAACTAGGTGAAAGAGGTATTTGAATTTGATTAAAGATAATATAGTATTCTGAAGTTCACTGTTTAAGATCATTACATTTTTGCAATGTCAGGCTTTTTGAGAATTAATTTATACTTAATGAGAAACATCCTTCTATTAGTTACAATCAGTGCAAGGAGCATTGCTAACATAGGATGCATTAACAGAAGACAGATTAGATTTATTGCAGAATGTACTTAGGGTGAAATTCACCCATTGTGCCGAGGGCCAGTGCAAGTCCTTGGGCTCTGTTTAAACTCTATATTGGGCCTGTGTGGGGTTGGGATGAAATGGGCACCCCTTTGCTTCCTTTGGAAAAGGGTTTCCTTTGCTGGCCCTACATAAGCAGCACAGAGAGTGATGGAGTAGGCTTCTGAAGGGTCCTAAACAAATAGCTCTCAGGGACTGTAGGCATTACGCCAGTATATAGGAGCAGCAGTCACAAGGTCTTTTTCTAGTTATCCTTTTACCTCTATTATATGCTGGGGTTTGATATTTTAAGCATGTTCATCAGTAGCATTAAGGAGTACTTTTTTCTGTTCTTATTTGACAAAGTTATTACACTGACACATTTAAATTAAAAGAAAAAACATTCTGCACTGAACTCCCTCCCCTTATATGACAGTGATTATGAAGTTTTGTCCTTATAGAGAATCATTTTCTCTTTGGGAACTCTGCCAGTTTGAAAAATAATATACATATGTATAGCAGAAACACAGGAGTATGGCAGCTTTCGTTGTTAGATCCAAACATCACCCAATGTGCTTTATTATTGGGGTGAAAAGAGCAAGTGCTGAGGGAGAAAGAAGGGGCATATGGGATTAAGACATCAAGGAGGATTAAGTGAAATTGAATTATAACTTTTACAAAGAAATGAGGTGCAGCGACTCATACACTATATATCAAACACAATAATTAGATCCACAGAGAATTTAGCTATGAGTATACTGAATGCATAAGCCTGTCAGAGAATGCAGTCATTCAGGTGCATATTTCTACTCCTGATTTTGCTCAGTGATATCAAAAACCAAGGCAAAAGGAGATAACATTATCTTGCATTACAATCCCTTCACTCAGAAATCTCAGAGACCTAAAAGTTTAACTGTCTTATTAAAGAAAAGCAACAACTTTCTTTTCAAAGGAAACCTAACACTAAAATAACATCTATCTCATCTAGAGTTTTCCAGAGCAACAAAAAAGTTCAGTCGCCCTTCCAGAAGTTAACACTTGACAGTTAAAAAACAATGCACTGATGTAAATGACGACATAAGGTGCAGGGCAATGGAGAATCAGACCCAAAATCTCATCAGATCTTCTGCCCTCTATACTCCACTACAGTTAGTTACTTGTTTTCTGTTTGATAATATAAGCAGTTTAAATTCAGCTTTCTCTCACTATGCTGATGTTTTCACATAGTGACTGATATCAGTGGATTCTAGCCAATAAAAAAGTCTAGCTTTTTAGTCAAAAAGTACATACTTTGGAACATGGCTGTTCTCCACAGCTGCCGGTTCATTTTCATAATGCAGCTGCACATGTCCATACATGAAGATTTTAATGATGAATGAACCTCAGAAAGGTTCAAAGTTCAATTCCAAAGCATTTCTGAACCCTCTTGAGTCCGCAGAATGGGTCTGGTTCTGTTCAATATCTTCATCAACGATTTAGATTATGCCATACAGCGTACACTTATAAAGTTTGCAGATGATATCAAGCTGGTTGCAAGTGCTTTGGAAAACAGGATTAAAATTTAAAGTGATCTGGACAAACTGAAGAAATGGTCTGAAGTAAATAGGATGAAATTCAATAAGGAAAAATGCAAAGTACTCCACTTAGGAAAGAAGAATTAATTGCACACATACAAAATGGGAAATGACAGCCTAGGAAGGAGTACTGCAGAAATGGATCTGGGGGTCATAGTGGATCACAAGCTACATGAGAGTCAAAAGTGTATGTTGAAAAAAAAAAGCAATCATTATTTTGGGAGGTATTAGCAGGAGTGTTGCAAGCAAGACACGAGAAGTAATTCATCCCCTCTACTCTGCACTGATTAAGCCTTTGTTCTGGGCACCACATTTCAGTAAAGATGTGGACAAACTGGAGAAAGCTCAGAGAAGAACAACAAAAATGATGAAAGGTCTAGAAAACATGACCTATGAGGGAAGATTGAAAAATATGGGTTTGTTTAATCTGGAGAAGAGAAGACTGAAGGGGGGATGTAACTGTTTCCGAGTACATAAAAGGTTGTTAAAAGGAGGAGGGATAAAAATTGTTCTTGTTAACCTCTGAGGATAGGAAAGGAAGCAACAGGCTTAAATTGCAGCAAGGGCAGTTTAGCTTGGACATTAGGAAAAACTTTCTATCAGGGTAGTTAAGCACTGGAATAAATGTCTAGGGAGGTTGCGGAATCTCCATCACTGGAGATTTTTAAAAGCAAGTTAGACAAACAGCTGTCAGGGACGGTCTAGATAATACTTAGTCCTGCCTGGAGTGCAGGGGACTGAACTAGAAGACCTTTCAACGTCCCTTCCAGTCCTACGAGTCTATATATACACATTTCAATTCAGAATTTGCCTATAAAACACATTTTTCTTTTCTATATATTCAATGGACCAAATTCATCCCTGATGTAAACCCACAAGGCTGTTAATGGCCCTGAAGTTAGCCTCGTAAAAAGAGTATTTCTACTAAACTCCTTAATTATTCAAAGATGATGCAGAAGTACATTTTAGAGCTTACCGCAGAATGGGTAAGAAATCTCATGAGAACAGGGATGTTGTGGTTTTCAGCACTTCTTTAGCTGAAACCACCAAATTCAAAGGTTCACAGAAATACAAGAATTTCCTGAACTTCATAAATAGATAGATAGATCTAGATATTCATTTGATAGGAGAACAGGGTTTTTTCCCCTTCTTCTTCCCCTAAATGTTTTTGCCAATCCAGACATGTCATCTGCTATGTTAATGTCCTTAGAATCAGTTCTCTGAAAGACTTTTGCTTAGACGGAGGAGCAACCTTTCACAACGCATGATATAAGGAGAGCAATCTTCAATTAAGTGAAAATATGGAAAAAAGAATTACAGTAAAGAAAGGGTGGATCAGGCACCATTACAATCTGTGGCCTTGTGATGTTGTGAATCTTGTATGTCTGTGCACCTCTTCTTTATTTTCTCATGTGAAGATTTACAAATTTTAATCAATTTTTTTTTAAAAAAAGCCTATTGAAAAAGATAGAATTGTACTATGCAACTAAATAAAATGACAGAATGAAAAGTAAAGCTGTTGCTACATTGGTTAGAGACCACTGTGTCCGCTGACGTACTCTAAGAAATAAGTTACCTGTACTAAACTGGATAAGTTTGATATGGACATTAGCATTCCACCACAAAGAAACTATTGTATTTCGGGTACATGATGAAGTCAGTGGGACTACTCATGTGAGTAAAGGGTACAGGATAAGAATTTTAGAAGAGTATTCTTCTAAATAAAAAGGTTTTGTGTTGTTTATATCTACTAGAAGTAACAATGAGAAGAATGAACATCTGCTTTATTGTATTGTGGAAATCTCTGTCCTAGGGAGACATGTAGAGAAGCATACAAATTCAGTCAAGGATTTTGAATGCAGCTGAGCTGTTGGAGTGCATTTACTGTACACACCTTGATCAGACTGAAACATTTTCTGAGCTATCCAAACTGTAGTGTCACATAAGTAGGGATTAAGTGAAGTCATGGCTCCATGCAAAATTCAAATATGGGCATATGGAAAGAATGATTGATCACGTTCTCCTCCAAATTCCATCCTGAGCCTTGTTAATTAAGGAATCAGCAGCTATTATTTAGCAATGCTTTAACTTCATAGCAATGCCCAAGTGACCCTACAGGAAACAAGTGATAGGAGATGCATTCTAGCTTTCCTGCAAATCTTCCTTTTCCCTTCTTCCTCCACAATTTGTAGCTTCTGCTACAGAGAAATTCCATTTAGCACACATAAGGGAATTAATGAATAAAAGGAAACAGCATAAAAAACATTTGATAAACATTAAAATTAGAGGGAAAAAAGTGTTTGTGATAAAACACATTGATTTGCCCTCAAAACAATGTAAACCAAAGTAGGGTAATTATACACTGATGTCTGCGGTATTTAAAAATATACTTGTTTAAGAGAATACTTGTGTTGCTATGGAAATTATTGCCTCTGTCAAAAATTAAGTAACTGAAATTTGAAAAAAATCCTTACAATGATTTGTTCTGTTGTTGTGACTAGCATCCCCAACCCACACAGATCCTTGTTACAAAACAGCTGTTTTAAAGTATCTAATACCCTCCTAACATAGAAGAGTCAAATACTAGAATTGAAAGAAGCATCATTGCTGTCTAAGGATTGTCTTCTCTGGCCCAGCTGTCCTAAGTTGTAATTCTAGGAGGAAGATATCAAGGAAAGGTGAAGGGCCTTCTTGCTTCCTTCTTGATAGATGAAAGCCAAATGCAAAGATGCATGTCTCTACAAGAAGTGAAACATGAATTTATCTCATGTGTAAGGGAGTTCCACAGTTGAAGGACAATCACCAAATCAGCCTATCCTTATTCCCTGGGAGTTATTATACTTTTCTACATTAGCCACACCATCCCTGTTGATTGTGGTAGTCTCAGTAATTCAATTGCTAGAGAGCGAAATGGGGGCTATCCCTGGGGTAGCTACGCTCCAGTAGTCCATTCACAGTGAAATCTTGATCCTGTTGAAGTCAAGGGCAAAATTCATACTGACTTCAATGAGGCTAGAGCTTTGAAAATAAAGATCAGGAAGCCTAAGGCAGACCTGGAATTGGAATGGGAGGTTGTATAAAGAAAAGACCGCTGGCATCAGATACTTTTGCTGATTTATCCTACTCAGGAGAGGAACAGTTTAATATTAGGCAAGCTGAAGTTTCTGTATTTTTTTCATGTTCAACCCAATATTGCAATATTCTGGTCTTAAGATGACAATACATTGATCACCTCTGGTTCGGTCTGGGTTTAAGACGAAAGTGTTACCGCCTTGCTGTCTTTTTCATCACCACTGCTATTTAAAGACCTGATTCAAAACAATTAAAATCAATGGAAAGACTCTTGTTGACTTCAGTGAGCTTCAGATCAGTCCCTGAGCATCTAGATTCAATGCTAAGTGCAGGAAGATTCAAAGAGTACCATTAACTCTGCAGTACAGTGCACCCTGGTGCATATGGAAGAGATCTCTGTGCCAAACAAAGGATGGATTTTTCTTGTTTTGAGAATTACAATGACTTAGGAATGTAGAACATAGGACTAGAAGGGACCTCCCAGGTCACGGAGTCCAGTCCCCTGCAATTACATGCAACCTTGTCATAAAATCCCATTCATAAATGTATCAAGCTCCAATGCTGATAAATCAGTATTTGTTTAAAGAGATGCAGGATCAGGACATGCCATCTTGAAAAACTTATGGAAGATAGGAAAATTGCTGAATTTAAGCAGAGAAAGGATGTGATGTTTGTTAAAAGGAAAGAGTTGAGTCTAAGTAAAAACCTCTTTGCTCTCCTTAAGGCCTTTCCATAGCAGGTCCACAGCCTAAATCCACAATTAGGAGGACCTAGAGGAGGACCATATTCTGCAGCAGCATCCCTCCTTCCAACCTGTGGGGTTTTGTTTGCATAAGACAATACTGATCTTCTGAATTCTCCCCTGAATTTTCAGGGATGGTTTCTTGGCAGTTGGTGTCAGAGAACCCATGTGCACATAGGTCCTCAGTGAGGTGTGCGGCACAGAGAAATCTAATGAAAAAGGAGATAATATGAAGACATTTGGTCTTTCCATGAATCTCTCAGCTTTCTGTGGACAGCCCAAGATGCACAGGATTGCCCCATGGATACTGGGACATGCACCATTGAGAGGATCAAATTCCATAGTCTGTTTTAATTTAGATGTCATGTTTCCCTTTTCCCCTACAGGGGTAATTCCACAGAAGCTCTTTTTGTTGAAACCTATTCACTTTCCTGGCCTTAAAGATGTGACTCGAATGTAATGTTACTCTGCTGCACCAGCCACCCTATCCATCTTTTAAATATAATTTTAATTTGGTAGCTTGAAAATTTTCTAAGCCACACTTGCTCATGAGACTAGAAATAATTTTTTAAAGGCAGCAATACAAAAAGTTTTCAGATTGAATATTGTTTGATATTAATATCACAGTGGCAGTAGTTTATTGGTCTACTATTATTATTACTACTATTATTATTATTTATTTATTATCTAATATCTCTAATTTTGGTGCATATTCAGTGACACTCATATCTCAAGCTTGTTTCTATCTTTAAAAATGCACCCAGTTTAGCTTTTAACAATAACAGCAATAACAAAACTTGAGCCTGAAACCAGGCCATCCTACTATAAACTTCTGGTAGATGCGATGGCTGGACTTCAAAGAGAAATACTGTGTCCCTTCCTCTCGGCCTCCCATTACACTTAGTAACATTTTGCAAGTAGCTGATGGCTTTCAAGTTACATCAAACTTAAAATGCAAAACTGGGAACACTTCTGTATGGCTCCTAGTTTGATTAGTCTTTTGTTTTAAAGTGAAGCTACAGAGTTATCTAGCCGCCTCTGAAGTACTGTTGAGTACAGTGCTGGGAGAAGAGACTCCTTGGGAAATGTGACTTTCTAGTGTACTTCTTTCTAAAACATCAAATACTTCCGATAAACAAGCGCTTTCAGTACTGGAAAATAGTTTTCACTCTCTTTTCTCTTTTTGTATCCATCCCATTTATGTTTGTCTGATATCTGTTAGTAGGGGAAATAGACCCTGTGATACCTTATCAGTATTTCATGTGGACATTCAAACAGTGGTATGACTACACACATATGTCCTTACTAGTTACTCAGAAATCTGCTGTGGGCAGGGGTGTACAAGTGTGACAAAGTCTGGATTTAGGTGTGCCTCCAATATCCTGAACAAATCTTATTGAATTAAATCTAATTTTAAGTTTCTTAGGAGCTCATTGTGTTAAAATGCACGTTTGTGTTATTGTTTGATTTCATGTAACTTGCCTAGGAGACGTAATTAATGTAAACCCTGGGAACTGTTATAACCTTTAAACAATCAGCTAAGAAAAGAATGAACCGTTAGTTAAGTAGATTTCCTAGGAAATCTCTAGGAGGAGGAGTTATGCAAGAATTCAGCCTTTGAAGCTTCCAAAGGAGATGGGGACCTTTTGGCTGATGGATCACCTGTTACATGAAGATAGATCAAAGATCCAAAAATGGTATAAAGCAGTGAGTCTCTGATTCCTGGGGTGTTTGTTCTGAGCTAGCAGTTGTTATGAACATGTGACAACAAGAAAATCTCTTGGTGGGGTTTGAAGGACTGTTCACTAGCCAGTGCTTTTGCTGGAGCTAGAGGCTGATGTCTGGTAAGCTTATTAGCATGTGCGTAAATTTGTTTATTGTTTTTAATGTTTTCTCTGAAATGCTTTCACCTTAAGAATAAATGTGCTTTTTTAGAAAGAGCTGTGTGGTAGCTTAACTGTGGCAATTACACTGTTTACTGATTCTAAGGAGAGAAGTAGAACAGGCCTGCTTATGCAGCCTTACTTTTCTGGGGAATTCATAGTGTAGGCAGGGAGCTGTGCAGCCTGGAAATACCTATGCCAGGAGAGAAAGATGTGTTTGTCTGCCCAAGAGAGATGACAGCTTGGGAGTTGGAAGCCTAAGAGTGAATGTCCTTGCTGGGCCACACAAGGGGAATACAGGAGCAGTTGCCCTGAGCTTTGACAGTAGAGCATGGGTTTTTGTCTGGTTTGTCTGCATTATTCTCAATACTCTTCTTTCATTTTTTTTCTTTAACAGTAACAGGACAACTTCTGCAGTAAATATGACTGGCAGAATTTCAAGAGAAGTACGGAAGAATTTATCTAGTGAAATACTAGCAGTGAAGTTGAAAGACCTTGCCAAATTCTCTTGCACATTTAGTCTAAACCACCTGTCTGTCTATCAATGCAAAGTCTAAAGAAATAAACTGTTTCTAACATATATATACATAATCATCCATACAATGAGTTTTAGGTGTCAAGTTGAACTTATGCAAAGATTTAAAGTGTGATTTTCTTTTCCTTTTTACACTCTTCACAGTTGCCATCATCAGTGGGAATCATAGCAACTCAGGAAGGCTTTTTACAGTTCTCTCCTTTGTTTGTAACAGATCAAATGTGCTTCTGCCACATATACACAGAAAACAATACATACCTATCTACGGGAACTGCTAGATCTGTGACTGCATCATAGCTAGGACAGAGCTGCCTGAGCGTGTGTTGCAGATCTTTTAAGCATGGTTCACTGAGCTCAGTGGAAGTGAATAGCCTCTACCAAGAATGGGAAACAGGGAATATGTCTAAATATTTTTGTCATTATAACATGTTAATATACTGTTAAATAAAAAAACAAAGTGTGTAGCAGAATAAGCTCACCGGGCAGTTTGTCTTTTTTGCTACCATGGAAATTTTGTGTATTATCTGGTGATTGTGGGGAGAGGGGAAGTATGTTCTGCACAGTCTGTCTTGGATATAGGTTAACTGCTGTCAGACCCAAAGTATGGCAAATTGTCTTGGCCGCTGCAAAGATTATTTTCTGTAGCAGTGAGCGTGCATAGTCCAGTTACATTTTCTGATGGCATCCTTGAAATTTGAAATTGCTTCAGAGCCTGATTGCTCTTTTAATCGTATTATTTTATTATCATTTGTTAATACAGTGCAAATACACATGCAAACAACTCTTTATTGCACTGGTGTAAATGGCTACATAAAGTTGCAGAGCAATAGAGAATCAGACTCCATATCTTAACAGTCTCGTCAGATCTTCTGCCCACTTTACCCCACTACAGCTTTTCACTTTTTTTCTGTTTGAAAATATACTGTCTACATGCAGCCTTCTTGCATTATGATGATGTTTTTATAACTTGATTGGTATCAGTGGATTCTAGCCATTGACAAGAATATGTCTCTATGATCCATGCCAGGCCTTTGTGGATGCTGGCTGCATTACAGGTCAAACTACTCAGGGACAGAACTATGTAAATAATTGGTGTTTCTGTTTTCTGGGAGTTCTGAAAAAAATGTTTTAAATCAACCAGAAACAATTTTTTTTCCCCAGCAAATTGAAAGGTGTAAAAAAAAAAGTTTTGGGTGAAACTAAATGTTTTGTTTGATTCAAAAGGAATAATTTCTGTTAGATTTTGAAAATATTTTTGCATTTGAAATTTAAAAAAAACAAAGTAAAAGTTTTTTTGAATGAAGAAAAGAATGTTTCATTTTGAAAATGTAAAAAATGAAATGTTCTGATTTTTTGGGATTTTTTTAATTACTATTTTTTTCATTTGAAACAATTCAGTGAAATCCACATGAATTTACAAAATATTTTGGTCATCCCAAATCTCTATTTTTCATTGAAAAGAGAGTAGGTTGAAAAATTTTGCCCATCTCTATTCAGGAACCCATTTCTTCTTGAAGTCTGTTCTTAATCCTAATCAGGATTTACACACACTTTGATCTGCACCAGGTGGCATGGTATTCAATATAGAAGGGACACTGTACAACAAAATAAATTAGGTGATTATGGGGAAAAATGACAACAGATGTTTCTCATAAGAAGTTGATCAACAGTACAGTCATTATTGTGCTTATCCAAGTGAATGGAATACCATTAAACTAAATCTTAATTTAAGAAGCCTTAGTTTACCAACTGGTAATGTGTATATGTGATGTAAAAATTAACATATCAAAAATAATCTCAAACTAACACTGCCAAAACTGAAAGCAAAGAATCTGGCATGTTTTCCATCCTGTACCAGTCTTCTAAGTTAGATATGTGATACAAACAGTATGTTGTCTTTAGCAAGTAGAAAAAATAATTTAAAAACAAACGAACACTATTACATTCTAAAATATAAGTGCTTTCGTAAGTATACTTCATCAGGTTCCTTCAGAAATCTTTCCAGAGTCCCAAAAGCAGCTGTTTCTGGAGTGGAAGAAATAAATGAAATTAATCGGGATGACTAGATGTTAGCTTTGGTTTGATTAATGATGGTCTGCAAAGTAAATACATTGCAGTGATTATCTTACTTTATAATGGTAGTGCTAGTAACTTTGCAAAGGACTAATTTTTTAAGGTATTCTTTTCATGGGTGATTAAATTCAAATTATTGTGTTTATAACACAGTATAGCAAAAAAGTTTGGTTTGCCCTAATGTTTCAAATTCTGCCTTTGATTTAATGGGGATGCATAGGCCCTGTTGTGAGCCAAAATTCTTGCTCTATTCTTAAATCTAAAATGAGGCTTTCTGGTGTTATATATACAAGACCAAAGTGTGGCATGTAGACACTGGCCTCCATGCTAGTCGACCTACTCTGAGCCAACATAAAGGGGGAAATGGGATATGGCCCTGCCTCTTCCAACTTCTCCTCCCATTTTTGGGGCACTGAGGGCTCAGTCCTGCAATGTGCTGAGTACTCAGATGAAGTTCTGAGCACCCTCACATTCCAGCGCCTTCAGTGGCAATTGAGGGTCCTCAGCACACAGCAGGAGCGCTCTGCACCTTGAATGCCTGAGCTGTAGCGGAGCAGTACCTATCTGCTCTTCAGCGTATGCAAGGGCGAGAGTTGTAACAGGCATTCCATAGATCACACATGTAGCACAGCTCGGAATAATTTTGACAGAACCATTTTCCTCTGGAAAACACGGTTCTGTCAAAATTAAACTGCTTCATGAAATCACATTGATTTTCCCAAAATTTTGTTTTGGAGAAAAAACAAATGAAAAGCCTCAGCAATACGGAAATGCCCTGTTTTGGCTTTTTCAACTTTTTTTGAATGAAATGGGTTGTTTTTGTTTTTAAGTGACTTTTCCTTTCTATTTTTTAAATTTTGTAGTATATGCTATTTTATTGTATAAAATTTTAAAAAGTTTAACTCAAAATGAAACATTTTGATCAATCCAAAACATTATTTTTTTAAATTTTTCCTTCACAGTTAGGAAATTTTCAGGTTTCATTCTGATTCAAAACTAAGCCAAATTTGAAAATCACAAAATCCTTTGGAAAACTGAATTCCTCATTTCAGGTCTACATACATGCATGGGGCATTGGTGTGTGTGTGTGTCTGTGGAGGGGGTGAGACGTGTGGGGTAGAGTAGGTGGCATTCAGGAGCCTGTACTGTGTGGGGGGTGGGGAGAAAGGGGTATTCTGAAATCTGTGGGGGATGGGTTGGTACGTATGGATGTGGGGACACTTTGCTGAGCGGCCCCTATGCAGGAGCTCAGCACTCTGCTTGTGCCATGCAGAGCTGGCAGCAACTTGAGTTGTGCTCTAGTCTGCGGGGGTGTGCATGGGTCGTAATTTCCATAGTGCACGGGGCCCTCAAATTATTTAATCTGGGCCCAGTGAGGGGGGCAGCTCAGAGCAGAAGAGGGTAAGAGGACAGGTGTGAAGTGAAACTGAGGTGAACAGACCATGAAGGGTGAGGAGGGAGTGAGTTGCAGCAAACAACCAGTCAGCACAGAGCAGAGGAATTCTAGTAAAACGGTAGGAAGTGTCTAAAGGTCCCTGCTGCTTTGACTGCTTCTGTATCTGCTCCTGCCAGCTGGAAGTCGCTGCTTGGTTCCTCCCTGTAGTTTTCCTCCAACTTAGGTAACATAGCAAAGGGGAGGGGAGACATCACCTAGATCATAGTTTCTGGAGAGGGTGGCTCCAGCGAGTCTGCATTTTAATCCCATACCCCAGTGCAGCAGTCCCTGCTTTGGCTGCTTCCGCAGCTGAGTTTACTGGCTAAGGTCTCTGGCTGGATTGGGTCTCACATGGAGAAGAAAATATAAGATGAATGGTTAATACTAATTATTAATAATCATAATGGTTTTATATAGCATAATTGGTTAGTCAGAGTGAAGTGGTGTTTATCTAATAACATATGTGTGCATGATGGTTTGCAAAGCACATAGCACCAAATAATTCTTGGACACTATACCCCAGATGCTTCCAGACCCAAGGAGCTTAGGGGAGATTTTCTGAAGCATATTTGAAGTATATTTGAAGTGCAAGTTATGCTCTGAAGTCCCTTAGATGATTTTGATAATGCTAATGCCTGCATTCTCAATTAGGCATTGCAGTAATTACTGTACACTTTGGACTTTTATATTATATAGCTACACGTACGTGTATACTCTCATACAGAAAGGAAACCTAGAACTTGTAGTGGTGTAAAAAGCCCTAGGCAAACAGTCTCAGGATTTCCTTTGCCTGTCCAGGTGAAACGATCAGGAATCAAATGCAGAGCGTTGGTGTTGTAGGTTCTTTCACTTATGGAACTTCTTACTGGAAGAGGTCAGAATTAGTCCAAACCTGATCAATTTGAAAATGTGATTCAAAAGACATCTTTTTTTTTTCAAAAACCAACCAACAACAAGTGAAAGAATTAATGGAAAAAATCCATCTAAAAACATTTTTAAAAAGTATATGTGGCTGAAGTCAGAGTTAGCAAAAAGTGGTGACCAGCATTTCAGATCTAGTGCCTAAAGTCAAGCACCTAAATTCATATTTTGGAGCCTAACAAGGAAACATGACTTTCAGAGATGCTGAGCCCTCCAGGTACTATTTACCATTTGTCATAAATATAAAGGGAAGGGTAAACCCCTTTAAAATCCCTCCTGGCCAGAGGAAAACTCTTCTCACCTGTAAAGGGTTAAGAAGCTAAAGGTAACCTCGCTGGCACCTGACCAAAATGACCAATGAGGAGACAAGATACTTTCAAAAGCTGGGAGGAGGGAGAGAAACAAAGGGTCTGTGTGTCCGTCTTTATGCTGCCTTTGCCGGGGATAGACCAGGAATGGAGTCTTAGAACTTTTAGTAAGTAATCTAGCTAGGTATGTGTTAGATTATGATTTCTTTAAATGGCTGAGAAAAGAATTGTGCTGAATAGAATAACTATTTCTGTCTGTGTATCTTTTTTGTAACTTAAGTTTTTGCCTAGAGGGATTCTCTATGTTTTGAATCCAATTACCCTGTAAGGTATCTACTATCCTGATTTTACAGAGGGGATTTCTTTACTTCTGTTTACTCCTATTTCTATTAAAAGTCTTCTTGTAAGAAAACTGAATGCTTTTTCATTGTTCTCAGATCCAAGGGTCTGGGTCTGTAGTCACCTAGGCAAATTGGTGAGGCTTTTTACCAAACCTTGTCCAGGAAGTGGGGTGCAAGGTTTTGGGAAGTAATTGGGGGGAAAGACGTTTCCAAACAGCTCTTCCCCAGTAACCAGTATTTGTTTGGTGGTGGTAGCGGCCAATCCAAGGACAAAGGGTGGAATATTTTGTACCTTGGGGAACTTTTTGACCTAAGCTGGTAAAGATAAGCTTAGGACGTTTTCATGCAGGTCCCCACATCTGTACCCTAGCGTTCAGAGTGGGGGAGGAACCTTGACACCATTTTTCAGCACTTCTTAAAAAATGGCCTGCTTTTTTTGTCACATAACTTTTGTCATTAAAGACAAAACTCTATGTGAATCCTAACACTTATTCTGTGCATTTTCTATTATCATTACTATTTATTAATGGTAGATGATTATCTATTTCTATTTTTTTACAGATGGCTTTATATAGTTTTTAAATCTTTTTTGTCTAACTGTTTTCAATAATCTGTTTTAGCTTGAGCCATTAAGGGAAAAAAATGTCCACTTGACTGAATCAAAAATATAGTTAATCCAAATCTAAATTATTTTAAGAGTCTAGTACATATAACCATAATGTACAAAGATAGAATTTATAATTTGTAAGAGATAGTAACTTTGAAGTTGACATTTCTTTTATATAGCAGTGATTGCTTCTGCAGATACTGTGTAAATGGCATATTATGCAAAGTGAAAGTTTAATTATAAGGGGAAACTTCAGTTGAATACTTCTGTTTGATTAATAATCTATCAGCAGATAACATCTAATTTGAATTTAGATGTAAGCCATACAACTCATGTTGAAACATTTGCTGTCAGCCGAAAAATCAGTGACACAAAACTAAGCTTTACTTTCCCCTTCTGTGTTTATAACATCGGTTCACAGGCAATTGAGTAGGGGCAGTAACCTCGTTGCATAGATTTCTACTATGTGCAGAGTTTAGAACATAGAGCAAGGCAGCCAGTATAAAGGTTACAAAGTTCCCACCCTCCTAAATCTCGGCTGCCTTTCACTATGTTTTCTCATCTGCCTCCTTAGTGGGTGCAACACTAGCCACACGGTTAGCAAGAGAAAACTGTTCTATTGCCCACCAAAGCATATTGAGATATGATGAATGCTGCAATTTGTGAGGCTAAGTGTTGCCTCTCTGTCTCTCCTAGTCTCAATCATGCAGAAGATGGCACCTCCAGAAGCACAACATTCCTCAACACGCCATATTGGGCTGTTGATTCAAATATTGTCCTAAATAAAGAGTCCCACTTACTGAAAAACCAAAACAACTTCCTTCAGCTTTTAGGGTTCCCTTAGAGGTCTCCCTTCCAAATAGCAACTTGGCTTAATATTTCTGGTTTATGAGATCTAATAGGGTCTAAGCCTACATGATATAGATATCATGCTGCCACATTATGTACATAAGTTAATGGGATCCTATTTCAAACACCAAGAAAAAAAAGGCCCTGAAAATGCAGTAAGGCATACAATACAGCATCAGTTCTAACGGGGTGTGGGGGGAAAGGGAGGGATGTTGATCTCTCTAACAGGGCATGGCAAGCCTTCCTATTCAGTCATTGGGTCACAACACCACTCACTTAGATTTGGCCTGGCTGCCCCTCCGTCCTGATGGAGGCGTGGCTTGGCTATATTTGAGTGAATGACATTGTAATCTCGTGGTGCCCAGAGTCGCAATGCCCTCTAGCATTCTTCAACGCTTAAATTGAGAAATACTGCTCTGAAAAGTTTGTGGATATTAAGGTATGTGAGTTTAAAAGCCTGTGCATGGTTAGACATCAGGATCAAAGGACTGATTTATTTAAAGTAGAATCCTCTGTACTGGAATCAGTATATTAATGGCCCAATTCCATCTAGATTATATTGGAAAGTTCCATTTTGTAAGGGGAGAGGGAGAGCGCCAAGTTTTAAAAAAAAGGAAGGTTAGTGGGTTAGTCTCAAAACCGGTTGAGAACCCATAGCATAGAGTAATCATTTCCCTTGAGTATCATTACATAGATTTTGTGGGTTATGTTCAAGATATTAGGATAGTACTTGTAGAGGTATATATGTTCCTACAAAGAGTAAGTACTTCTTGAAATGGTCATATCAAATCTGTGTAGCTCTTTTCTTTTTCTTTCCTTTCTTTTTGTTTTTTCAGTAAAAATGGAAATAGAACCCTTATACATTTAGAAGTGTATGGCTGTATTCACAGTGAATAAGAATAGTCTGATGTTACTCAATGTCATGGGGGTGGGGAGAGGGAGGAAGAACTTGCTTAACTTTTCAGTAGGTGATTGAATGTATATTATGGCAGAGAGATCATTTTAAATTAGCATTCTGTACATTTAGGAGAGAGTATATTTTTGCTCATACATAAATTGCCTCTGATCTGAACACATTTCAAAAACCCAATCTTAATCTTAGCAATGAACATTTCAGAAAGTAAATTAATATCTTGAAGGGGAAGAAATATAGTATTTTAGAGCAGCACCCATTATTGTCACTATAATTATGGCTTTGTCAGCGTTTCCATGAAAACCCTATTTCTGAGGAGGGTTTCTTTTTTTAAACCCTTTTCATAACAAAATTTAGCTTTGCCTGAATCTTGGCAGACAAAGTCTCAGCCTGTTGGTTTTTTTTAAGATACATTTTGAAATAAACCATTTTTACTTTTCTTCTGTGAAAGATCACACAAAATAAGTTGAGTTTTATATAGGCTTTATGAGCTTCTCCAGAGTTGCTGCACTGAAGATTTTCATTAGCTTATAACATGGAACAATTGTGCGTGGAGTTTAAAGAGCACACACCTTTCCCCACTGACATTATCACTCAGCTGGGGCCAGGTCGCGCCCTAGGGAGCACTTCATTGCAACCTCTAGCCACCCCTCTCTGTGGAACAATTGTCAGGCTTCCAGTGCTCTGGGGAGGTCTAGCTGGGCTGACCCTGTCACCAGAAGAGGTGATCTGTTAGCTGGAAGGTGTGGCCAGCTGCACAGCAAACCAGCACGCATGCCGCTGTTTTTAGTAAATATTAGATTATTTTTTTTGTAAGACAAGTGCCATGAGCCCTGAATCATCTTATGTCTTATACATAAGAACATACTGGGTCAGACTAATGGTCCATCCAGCTCAGTATCCTGTCTTCTGACTGTGGCCAGTGCCAAGTGCTTCAGAGGGAATGAACAGAACTTAACACAATTCTGGCATCACTTCTCTACCTGCTTCCTATTCGCCTCCTACCCAAAGGGGCAGAATTTGGTTAGTAGCTAGATGTATTATAGTGTTTTTGGGGGGAGGAGGTTAGCCTTCTAAGCATCAGGTTACCTCCTGCATGGCCATGTTAGGGTCAAGTCACAGCCTTGCCGTTGATTTCAGTGGTCTATTTCCATTGTAGAACAACCCTGATTTCAGTGGGGCTCCACAAGGGAGTAGAAATCTGCCTGTGTGAAGCAGCTACAAGATCAGGGCCCAAGAATGTGTTGGCTACATGGCAAAAATTATCTGTAAGAACTAGAAACTGTTTTTAAAGAAAAACAATATAAACAGTATCCCCATTAACAACTATGGGGAAGGCCTTAAAGTTGCACGATCAGCAATTTTATGTGCATACAATGTTGATATAAGAATAATTAGAAATACAAAATTCAGATTTTTCTTCTTTTCTCTTTTCTTTCTATTGATTTCCTTTATATTGAAATGGATTTTCTGGATGTAGGGGGCATGTCTGCATCTAGATTTTTACTGTTATGTTAGTGAAAATCATACACTTTTTGCCATGTCCTCTGGCACATGAGACAAATGTGATGCAAATTCTAATTGCATTTGTTTAATAATGATTCATAAATAATAAAAATTAGTAGTAAATTATAAAAAACAATGTGATTCAAATTTCTAAATGAACAATTAGCCTGAGAGAGTGAAATAGAGTTAGGAGGAAATATAAATCCATCAGAGGAAAGCTGAGTATTGAAGGCCAGTATGACCTTTTTCTCAATAGAGACCTTCAGTCTCTTCTTGTCCTCTGAGTTAGACCTCTGCTGAAAAAAGTGCCTTGGGACCTAAATCACGGGTAACTCTATTGAAGTCAGTGGAGTTATGTAGGCAGAAAACAAGTATAAAGTAAGTGAGAGAAGAATTAGGGTATCTGTTTGATTAGGATAACGTTTCTGAGGTGGAGTTAAATGGGAGAACTTACAAGCTTAAAGTTAAGCATGTGCTTAAATACCTCGTTGATCAGGACCTTTCTAAGGAGTGAGCAAGATAAAAACAAGGAAAACAATTCTTAGAAAAGTAAGGGAAGATTTTGATATTCAGGTATTTCTTCTATTGCTTGTTCCAGGTAATTAATCCAGTGAAGAGTAATTGTCATAATGACACAAAAATGCTGTTTTCTATACAGAAATCTTTACTGTTTAGAAATTCTATTGACACTACAATTAATGTAATAAAAAAAAAAGATAAGATTAATCAGAACAATAACAACTATAATCAAGAAATCTAAATACTGTTTTGCTCCATTGAAGAAGTTGCAGGAGTTTAGTAACTGCTAGGATTTGGTCTCATCGTAGGGTCTAAATTAAGTGAGAAAATTCTGAAGCATTGTCCACCCCAGCGGAGGGTATATAAATCATGGATCTGGAAATCTGCTGGGAAACCAGTTCAGACTAGAAATCTGGGAATTCTAACAGCCAGTCAGATCTTTCAGAAGACTTCCCAGCTCCCTTGGCACCATGTCTCCCTCAAGCTGCTCACAAGACCCGACGAGGACATGGTTTTCCTGACCCTCAACAATTTTTGAGATATGGAAAATTTTTCCCATCATGGTGAAAAGTAAAAATCTCAAAACATCCCATGATCTGAACCCCCTCTCCCATCCAAAATTTGGATTGGGTCAGTCAAAACATTTTGTTTCAATTTCAACGTATGAGTCTTATAATTTTATTTATTTATTATTTATTAATTATTTGTTATTAACTATAACTGGTTGGCACGCATTCAGTTCTATCAAGGATGTCCTCCAAGGAAAAATCAGCAAGGCAACACTCGCCAACCTCTTCAATTCAACAGTACTGCTGGCAATGTTGTATGGCAGAGAAACATGGGCACTGATGAAGATAGGGGAGCAACAACTGTCTGTCATGGAGGGGGTGATGAAGTGATAGACAAAAACGTGGAGAGCAGGACATTGTTGTTGGAAGCAGGTAGAGTAAAATGTATAGGCCAGACATACAGCTAGGCTCACAGACAACCGATGGACTACAGCTGTCGCTGAGTGGTACCCACGGAAACTGAAACAACCACTTTGCCGACCTCCAAGACAAGAGAAGAATGGAAGACATGTTGTGATTGGTGCAATCTATATGAGGGATGAAGGTCAAGGTGATAATGAGATTAAATTGTGAAACGCTGAAAAGCTCTCGGGAAATTTTTTTTTCTTCATTTATATGTTGACAATTTTCAAATGTTTTTATTTTTTTTCTATTTGAGAAATGTATTGAAACTGAGCCTTCCCCTCCTTCCCCCCCCGCCAAAAAAAATCAGTTTCAGCTAATTGGTATTTTCCAGTTAAAAATTCTTTGAAAAATTCCCAAAGAGTTCTACGGCTGACTATGCTGGCCTGGTCCTGCTGTAGGTGACCTCAGGATTCCCTCATGCCCTGTGGTTTCCAGTTTGTGGGTTCATCTTGCTGATGTAGAACAGGGAAATTGTAAATCTGTTGAACCAATGTTTTACTTTGTGTTCGTTATTCATGTCTGTCAACAGTAAGCACTAGCACTTGGAGACTAAAGAACAACACCATGCTTCAGCCTGAAATGTTTTACTCTTAGGGAAACTGAGTTGCATCATACCATCCTTGTCATTTCCTACACAGCTGACCCTGCATTTCAGTGCAGGAATAGAGGCTTACTCATCTTCTGCAGAAATCCTGAAAGAAGGAGAAAATAGAGAGAGTAAGGTGGTAAAAAGAGAAAAAGAATTAGAGAGGTGAATGCAAACATAGTGCCAAATTGAAGATTAAAAGGAAAGGCAAAGACAGTGAAGAGAAAAGAGACTGAATCAGAAAGTGGAGAAGATGAGAAACGTACAAAGATGAAGAGAAACAGAAGGATACAGAGAAACAGAGAGATAGAAAACAGACAGATCCTGAAAATTATAGACCCAAACCGTTAGTTTAACCTCAAAATGGGGTAATTGACTAGAGCCAATAATAAGGCAATCAAACTGCAGGCAACTTGAAGATAACATGGTAATGCATTCACAAAACTGTTATCAGGTTAAAAATATCCTTTTAGTTACAGTAATAATATGGGCGGGCAAGGGAATATAGAGATACATTTGGATGTCAGTCAAGCATTTGGCATCTTTCCACATGGGATTCTTTTAGACAGTTTGGAATAGTGTGGTATGGATACAGAATGAACGGGAGGTTCATAAACAAAATAATTATTGATAGTTGTACATCAAATTAGGGAAAGGCTTCAAGCCTAGTGTCAAGTCTTGATGGTTCATTTTCATATTTTCATAAAAGATTTGGAGGAAAGCGTGGAGAGTACACTGCTGCTGCTAAGATTTGCAGTTGAAATTAAGAGTTCAACCCAGTGAAGCTGTACCTTTTGATTAGTCCTGTTGTTTTGGGAAAGAATGACTAGCAGTCTGGAACATATATTTTAAATACTGCAGTAGCTGTAGGAATGTATTGAAAAAATTGAATAGTTAAGATTTGATGTATTTAAAAAAATCGGATAAAAATGTAGTCCCATGGTTTCATTTTGAAAACAGGGAAATAACAAGGGCTAATAGCAGTGTGATGGCAGTAGGAGGCAGTGTGGATTTGCACAAACTACCCAGGGAGCCTTAGGGAGCTCCCTGAGTGCACTAGGGGAGAGAAATCTGCAACATTTCTTTAAGAGGTGAAGCATATCCCCTCCCTTCCTGTGTAGTTGGCCAGCTGCTGACTAGTGTCAGTAGGGAAGGAGGAGCTGAAATCTGTCTGCCTACTTCTCGTCCCCATACTAGTGAGTTGCATTTGGGTGGGTAATGAGGGAGCAATTCTGCAAGAGTCCTTCCAAAATGTAATTAACTCCCGACCTTCAAAGATCACATTTTATAGCACACGTAGCATGCTATCATTCAGTTAACAATTGCGTGGAATTTTTGGGGGGTGAGGTTCTAAAAACATTTGCCAGTACAGTACAGGGTTTCCCTCTCTACCAAGATTCATAAAGTTTGAGGGCTACCAACCAAAATAACATTGATATGTGACTCAAAAGAGCATAAAATTTGGAAATTAAAAAAAAAGTTTGTTGGTTAATTTGGGTTACTGTAAAGGTGGAGAAAGGGGGTTAGTAGGGAGGGGTTTGAAAATGTAAATATAAATGTGCACATCATGTTTTAAGGAGTCCCAAATCTCACAGTCCCTGCCAACGTTACAAAAACATTCAAACTAATCCTTCTCACAAATAATCAGTGCCAACTTTGGAAGCAGAGTAGTACCATGTATGGAGTGATGGAGGACTCTGAGAATACAAGATAACAACAAATGAAGACTGGTTGTCTTTCTAAAAGATACGTTTAGCTCAACCAGAAGTTACGGGCATGATGCATGAATCACTGGGTGAAATTCTATAGACTGTGTTTTGCAGGAGGTCAGATTAGATGATCATCATGGTCATTTGTGGCTTTAAAATCTATTAATTTTAAGAAAGCTAAGCACTACTCACAGTGTTCAGACATGGCCCAGTAACTATAATACCTGATCTATGTTTAGGCCTTGAAAGCATCAGGAATCGCATACTTATGGTCACACTTGTCTGTTTCCTGCCTTTTTGGATATATCATATCACAATACCTCAGTAACATACCTAGTCTTTGGCTTATAAACAAGCATTGTGCATACTTTGTTTAATCAAATCCTTAAATTGCAGTTAAAATTTATCTCGAGTTATTAAACATGTTTTCCCTTGAATGCAAGTGGGCACATTTCTGTAAAATATTCATGAACTTTGCAATTTAAAAAGAATGAGCTTCGGGGGGGAATAAGCATTCTCTGCTTAAATGGCAAAGAATTGTGAGTGTAAAATGCTACTGTTTTGATTGGGTAGTGGGCTAGTGTTTTGCAGCTAGTTTGCACTGGTGTAAAAGGCTATACAAGGTACAGGGCAATGGAGAATCCTAAAAGTTCTATAATTTTTTACATCTTCATTGCCAGTTATTGTTCATATTCATCATTATAAAAAGAAAAGGAGGACTTGTGGCACCTTAGAGACTAACCAATTTATTTGAGCATGAGCTTTCGTGAGCTACAGCTCACTTCACGAAAGCTCATGCTCAAATAAATTGGTTAGTCTCTAAGGTGCCACAAGTACTCCTTTTCTTTTTGCGAATACAGACTAACACGGCTGTTACTCTGAAACCATTCATCATTATCTTTTTTTTAAAACTAAGGTCAGTGTGGCTGTTTTCATTTAAACCTTTGTTTTCTTTTCTTTATTCTGACAAAATAGGAAAGGGGAAATAAATTCTCAAGAGTGCTGATTAACCAGTGACAGCCATGTGAACGCTGTGTGGAACTGGCACATAGTATGTGTGGACAGGGGTTTGGCGGGGGGAACAGCTGCTATTTGCCTAATTTTAAAATGAAATCACCAGATAATACTTTTATTAGATCTAGAAACAAACATAAAACAATTTTAAATAGTCATGTGTTTGTTGTTGTTTTTATGGTTTTGTTAGGATAAAAGGCATAAAGGCATTTTCATTGTGGTATTTGAGAAATAAGGAGAAATTACAGATAACATCATTTAGAATCATTTCCGAATGCTACAAAAGTAAGGTAAAAGTTACTATTTAGTGGCTGTGCAATGTCCCAATGGCACGGAAAAAGTAGCCAAACAAAATAGATTCACAAATGATATGGTATGTAACATAAAGGCGAAAGGTAGAATACTCATCGCTCGTGGTGGGAGATGAGCAGTGTATCATGATGATATTCCTGTAGCTCTGTCATCAGACTCTTTTAGAGTATGTGTGTTTTCAGGGGTAGAGGAATAATTCCAGAGACATGTTGGCCACACAAACTAAGCATGAGGGCAAGAACAAGGAATTCCTGAATTTTTGTCCCAGCTCTGCAACTCACTCTTTGTGTGGCCTTGGACAGGCATTAACTTCTCTATCTTAGTTCCCCTTCTGTAAAATTCAGATTATACTTATTTCCCTTGTGACAGGTTTTCCCTGGGGTGCAACCTGGAACTGGGGTACCACTGAGCCCCCTAACCCAACAAACTGGGCACCCTCTCACACTGTGCTGCTGTGATAAGCTTCAGACCTGCTCCCGGTCCCACACTTCCACTCGCATTCACATAGGTAGGGACACACCCAGTTGCACTTACATGCAGTGGTGAGCTGGAGCTGGTTTGCACTGGTTCACTAGAACCAGCTGTTAAATTTAGAAGCCCTTTTAGAACCGGTTGTTCCGTGAGGGACAACCGGTTCTAAAAGGGCTTCTAAATTTAACCGTCCAAAAGTGGAGCCTTGGGCGCCGACTCCATGGGTGCTGCAGCCCTGGCGCACCCAAGGGAAAAATTTGGTGGGTGCAGAACACCCACCAGCAGCTCCCTGGCCCCAGCTCATCTCCACCTCCACCTCCTCTCCTGACCATGCCGCCCCGCTCTGCTTCTCTCCCCCCCCCCCCCCCCGGCTTCCTGTAAATCAGCTGTTCGCACGGGAAGCCGGGGTGGGCTGAGAAGCAGGCGGCGGCTTCTCACTCAGGCCCAGGGAGGCGGAGGTGAGCTGCGGCGGGGCGGGGGGGGGGGGGATGCGAGGAGGGCCACCCGCGCCGCAGCAGGTAACCCGGGTGGGGGGGAGCACGCAGGGGAACCGCTCCCCGCCCCAGCTCACCTCTGCCACCCTCGGCCTGAGCGGGAAGCTGCCTCCAGCTTCTCAGCCCTCCCCGGCTTCCCGCCGAACAACTGATTCGTGGGAAGCCGGGGGAGGGAGGGGCGCGGAGAAGCAGAGTGGGGCGGTGTGTTCAGGGGAGGAGGCAGAGGAGGAGCAGAGGTGAGCTGGGGCCGGGCACTGGACGGGGAGCTGCCGGTGGGTGCTCTGCACCCACTAAATTTTCCCGTTGGGTGCTCCAGCCCTGGAGCACCCACGGAGTTGGCGCCTAAGGCGCCACTGTTGATGTGATCAGTGGGGGGAGCAGCCGCTCCCCCGCCCCTAGGAGCCAGAGGGACCTGCAGGATGCTTCCTGGGAGCTGCCGCAGGTAAGCACCGCCAGGACTCCCCACTTCGCCCCCCGGCAGGTCCCTCTGGCTCTTGGGGTGGAGTGGGCACCCACTACGGTGGTCCACGAGACCCTCCTGCCTGGTTCTGGGGGCAGTCAGGGGACAGGGGAGGGGGGTGGATGGGGCAGGGGTCCTGGGTGGGGGGATCAAGGAATGCAGGGGGTTAGATGGGGCAGGAGTCCCGGGGGGCGGGGGCGGGCAATGACCCCCTCATGGGGTGAGGAGGGAACCGGTTGTTAAGATTTTGGCAGCTCATCACTGGTTACATGCAGGCTCTCTGCATGAACCAACAATAGAAAGGCCACAGCCAAGGTAAATCCCAGCTCCTCAGGCATGCATCCCCTCTGGAGCATAAACCCAAAATTATATTATCTTGTGCTGCACAGGAAACTGTACAGGGAAAACTTATAGAGTCCCTCCTCCCGCTCAATGTGGAGAGGAATATGCAACAGCCTTTGCCCCTTGAGCTATGATTTTCCACGCACGTCACTCCAACTCACTGGTTTAGATTAAAACATAAAATAAATTTATTAATTACAAAAAGATAGATTATAAAGTGATAGCAAACAGATCAAAGCAGATTACCTAGCAAATAAAAATGCAAACTAAATTTAGGATACTAGAAAGATAGGATATGAATTAGCAAATTCTCACCCTGGCTGATGATACAAGCAGGCTGTGGATTCTTAAGGCACAAGCTACACTTGCTTTGCAGCTTGGAATCCTCAGGTTTTCATACACAGGCTAGAAATCCTTTTAGCCTGGGTCCAGCATTTCCCCCAGTTCAGTGTTTGTTTCTCAGGTGTTTCCAGGTGTCTTCTTGTGTGGATAACAACAGATGATGTCACTCCCTGCCTTATATGGCTTTAGCGTATGGCAGGACCCTGTTGTCCCAAACCTCAGTTTGGGGAAAAATCCTGACATCCCGAGATGGAGTCCAAATTATTATAATTAATTCTGTATATAATGTATTATTTCAGTGGGGATTTTGCCTTAGAAGGAATAGGGTATTTGTGCAATCCATGAAAACATGGGGGCCTTTTTTAAGGCAGTCTCCATTTTTACAAACACAATTTTGCAGCTGCAAATTATTGCACATTCAGATATTTGTGGGTACAAAGGAGCACACACAGACATCTAACAGCTTGGTTTACTCTGGTGTACTCAGGAAGCTGCCATCTCTTGTGCCACCAGGAGGGGGCAGTCAGGGGACTAGGAGCAGGGAGGGTTGGATAGGGCATGGGAGTCCTGGGGGGCCTGTCAGGGGGTGGGGGTGTGGATAGGGTTTGGGGCAGACAGGGGACAGGGAGCAGGAGGGTTGGATAGGGGGTGGGTTCCCGGGGGGGGGGGCAGGAGGTGGCAGTCAGGGGACAAGGAACAGGGAGGGTTGGATAGGGCATGGGAGTCCTGTGGGGCCTGTCAGGGGGCGGGGGTGTGGATAGGGGTCGGGTCAGTCAGGGAGCGGGGGTGGGGGGTTGGACGGGGGTGTGGTCCCGGGGACAGTTGGGGCAGGGTCCCGGGAGGGGGCAGTCAGGGAACAAGGAGCAGAGGAGTTAGATGGGTCAAGGGTTCTGAGGAGGACAGTCAGGGGGCAGGAATTGGGAGGGGGCAAATAGCGGGTGGGGGCCAGGCTGTTTGGGGAGCACAGCCTTTCCTACCCAGCCCTCCATACAGTTTTGCACCCCAATGTGGCCCTTGGGCCAAAAAGTTTGCCCACCCCTGCCTTAGAGACTAACAAATCCAATGAATCTGTGTTTTCTTTACTAATGCAGAAACACATCTGACCCCCCACCTACCTGTGAATCAGGATGCCCATCAGTGCATCAGCTACTGTTGTACATACACTACATGAAAGAGCTCTTGACATCTGGTGTCACACCATATCTTGTAATACCAAGTTGAGAAAGTACAGGTTAGGCAATATCCAATATTAAGCAAACCTTGACACAGCCACAAATAAACTAGTTTTTCATGATTATTTAAATCAAATAGATGGTAGCAATGAAGGAGAAATTGATCTTTGTGCTAGACCAGGTAATCTGAAAGGTAGAAAGCAAGCAGCATTTCCCTTCCCCTATTCCTTCAGGAATAAACTGTGAAATATACTTGAAAATGAAGTTTAATTTCAATTGAAATTCTTAATTTAAGTTTGTTAGCAACTATCCTATTTAAAGGTACCAATTTGTCATATTGATACAGTATCAGCATTTAGAAATGAAATTCAGTGTCACTTTTAATAAATTCCTATTTCCTTTTATTACATTGCAAATTTTATAGCTGAAGTAAAATATAAAAGGAATTAGATGTCAAAAGTCATCTAACAGAATATCAAATGCTAAGTATGTTTTTATTCATTTTTCACAATTTAACTCTATTTTTTCAAATAATGTTTTTTGTCAGACTATCCAGGAGAGTTCAATCAGCATGTCTGACTAATTATTTATTTACTAATTTGATTAGACAAAAGTCTCTCTGAAAATGCTGGAAGGCTAGTAATACCTCACAAGTTACTTCTAAATGTAAGAGCACTCTAAAATGAAGCCATTACTTTTGCTTAAATCGATTTCTTTATATTTATGGAATACAATATGTTTGCTTCCATAATAAAAATCTTCAAGAAAATATAAAAGTATTAAATGTAGCATTATTAGTATGCAGAGAAATGGATGGTCTCAGTAGATTTAGTCTTATTGTGTAAACTATTAGAATATCTGCATCTCATCTTTGCAGTTCAGCGTTACAATCAGCAGAAGTCTAATTGCTTGAGAAGCCCTGTGGTCAGATTAGCTATGTTAGCAGCAAATGGAAGATTAAAGAATTAAGTATTGCATTTTGTCGTTAACACAATTACTATAAGAGACTCATTCAAATGGAATAAAGAGAATATGACAGTTAATATAGATGGAGGCTTAAAAAGGGCTGCCTTGGAATGCTGAAATATCCAGGTTCTTCTGGACTGAAGTTAGCAACATGCTCATTCAGTATGAGACCTAAATATATTTTCCTATGCATGTTGTTTCACTTTGGAAAAACACCTACCAAGTGAAAACAGTTTTTTATGCCATCAGGCAGCTGACATTCTGGGAAACGCTATGGCTAGCTTATCACAGTTAATGATGGGGAAGAGTTAAAATTCCTGCTGTCAAAGCCAATCACTGGTAGCTTGACCTACTATACCTAGTTCCAAAAATGGTCTGGGTCAGGTATTTGCTACCAAGCAGTGCTTAGGTATCTTTCAATAGCACGGACTCATAACTTGAATAGCAAAAATCTCAGAAAAATATGAAGAGACGGAGATCTGTCTACAGAAAAAAAAGCGTAATGGGTTTTATTCAATTTGTAACCCTCCAAATACATTCACAATAAAGCATATTGCATGCAGTGCAAATAAACAAGCAGTAGCACACAGAGACTTGTATTATTGTATGCTACAGTTGTAACATTGTGCTTATACCATGCTCGACTCTTGCTAGTCAGTGTGGTTAATAATAACATGCAACACGAACAATTTAAATACAAAAGGTTTTCTTAACAAACACCAGCTCTTAAAACATTATCAGACCACCCGGAGTTTGAATGTAAACACCATTTCTCTTTGTGTTCATTTAACACTAAGTAAATTTAATTGGGATGGGAAATGCACATCATTAGCACGCGACACAGATTCTGTTGAAAAATGGTCCTTTTTATTATTTAGAGAGGGACCTGAGATCCACACTTAACAGTGTGCTCCACATTCCTGCCTGTATTTTTGTATGCAGTTAGGGTCTGTTCCTGCACCACCAAAGTCAATGGAAGTTTTACCATTTATTTCAATCAGAACAGGATAAGGGCTGTCCAGATGGCTACTTAACTGAACCGCAGGCTGAAACAGCAGCTGCAGAACAGCTCTACAGCATGGGGGAGGATAATTTGGAATGTCCATATCCACAGGACAGGCCCAACAAAGAAAATAACAGAACGCCACTCGCCGTCACCTTCAGCCCCAAACTAAAACCTCTCCAGCGCATCATCAAGGATCTACAACCTGTCCTGAAGGACGACCCATCGCTCTCACAGCTCTTGGGAGACAGGCCAGTCCCTGCCTACAGACAGCCCCCCAGCCTGAAGCAAATACTCACCAACAACCACACACCACACAACAGAACCACTAACTCAGGAACCTATCCTTGCAACAAAGCCTGTTGCCAACTGTGCCCACATATCTATTCAGGGGACACCGTTATAGGGCCTAATCACATCAGCCACACTATCAGAGGCTCGTTCACCTGCACATCTACTAATGTGATATATGCCATCATGTGCCAGCAATGCCCCTCTGCCATGTACATTGGTCAGACTGGACAGTCTGTACGTAAAAGAATAAATGGACACAAATCAGATGTCAAGAATTATAACATTCATAAACCAGTCGGAGAACACTTCAATCTCTCTGGTCACTCGATTTCTGATCTCAAAGTGACTATTGTTCAACAAAAAAACTTCGAAAACAGACTCCAACCAGAGACGGCTGAATTGGAATTAATTTGCAAATGGATACAATTAACTTAGGCTTGAATAGAGACTGGGAGTGGTTGAGTCATTATACTAAGTAAAACTATTTCCCCTTGTTTATTCCTCCCCCTCCCCCCCACTGTTCCTCAGACGTTCTTGTTAACTCCTGGAAATGTGCTGGAAATGGCCCACCTTGATTATCACTTCAAAAGATCTTCTCTCCCCCCACCCCATTCTCCTGCTGGTAATAGCTCATCTTAAGTGATTACTCTCCTTACAATGTGTATTTTTTTCATGGTCTGTGTGTCTATAAATCTCCCCACTGTATTTTGCACTTTATGCATCCGATGAAGTGAGCTGTAGCTCACGAAAGCTTATGCTCAGATAAATTGGTTAGTCTCTAAGGTGCCACAAGTACTCCTTTTCTTTTTGCATATCCAGGGAGTCTCCACCCTCCCACCATGCACAGTCTGAACTATTTGGATTTGGTATATAAGGGAAGGTTAACCCAAAGTAGGCTCTGAAAAGACACTGTGCAAATAGCAGCACATGGTTCCATATTTACTGTCCATATCTGACTCCAAATCAAATTTGCTTAGAAGGTAAAAAAAAAGGTCTGGGAGAGCCAAGCTAGAGTTTTTCAGGTTGCTGCAGTGTTATCACTAACAAAGATTCTTCAATGACCCTGCTAATGGGACAGGAAGTTGGTATGGTGGGAAATTTCTGAATTGTTTATATGGGATTTGACTAGCAAGATACAGACCAGACACAAATAAACGATGCCACTTTGCCCATGGAATTTATTATTTCACAAATAAATAGTTTTATAAAATATAAACAACAGTACCAGAGCAAACCAATGAAACGCTTTAAAAAGAAGAAGATATGCAGCCAGATCCTCAGTAGATATAAACTGACATGCTCCACTGAAGTCAGTAGAACTACAGTGCTTTGCCCTGCCTGAGGATCTGTCCAGTGGATTATAATGAGCTAGCCATTGCTTACTGGGAAACCCAAGGAGTTTAATTTGATTTAAATTCCATTTTTTTAAAGGGCAAAAGTGTGACTTTTTTACAAGTAGTTTGTCAAATTAAAGGTCCTTAACAATTTTTACAACTCCCACAATTGAAATTTTACAAAGGATTAATGGTATGTTTTTCCTCATTGCATATATAGTCACTTTGGAGTTTAATCATTTAATTCTCCCCTTTGAATTACGAGAGAAGAATTAAATGTCAAATATGGGTTACTCTGGGTAACTTCCTTCAGTATGTGGAATAGAAAGTCAAAACTTAAAGCAAATGTGGGAGATATTCAGTGCATAATTATGGGGGGTGTCTTTCCTTTTCAATTATGGGGAATTAGGAGTGCTTGGAAAAGGTTTCGGGGAAAATTTTCAAAAGGCCTTGCAGGCCAGATTTTTAGAGGTATTTAGGCTCCTAAAGATGCAGACAGGTACCAAGTGTAATTTTGGAAAGTTCCTAAGCAAATTAGTGCATAAGTCTCACTCATTTCAATGGGGGTTAGGTGCCTAACTCACTTGGGTGCTTTTATAAATCCCACTAGGTGTCCAACTGCAATTTATGGCACCAAAATACTTTCTAAATCTGCTGTAAATCCCCCACAATGTTTACTTAAAGGGAATATACTAAATGATAATGTACATTATAAATGTCTGGAAGGGAACCCCCTGTTTGATCTCTAAGCCAGCAGCTAAGACATCAGGTAGAGGGGTCTTTTTAGTCACTAGTTATACTGGTATTTCTAAGTGTAACTGCTGCTGGATGGTTGAATAGCAATAATTCGAATGAATGAATGAATGAATCTTCAATCCATCCTGTGCTCACCATTGTAATGTTAATGGGGCTTCACAATGAAAAGTTCCACCTAATGTTTCCCACCTCCTGTGTAGGGGGAGCCTCTAGGAGTATGTGAATTGTGTGCTTACTGCTATGTCTTGAAATTGGCTTCGTGTTGGCAATTCAAGGATTTGGGACCCATGAAGTCAGTCGGAGAACTCCTATAAATTGGTTTTGGATTGCGATTGGTCTGGTTGAGGCTCTCTAAATATATGCACAGTGCAGCACATTCTCATCTCAGGAATTCTTACACTGCCCGCCTTTCCCACAGTTAATCTCAGATGGGAAACATTTTGTGTCAATACCAGAACTGGGGTCAGACTTTTCTTTGAAATTCCCTTTCTTGGATAAATGGCGAGAGTGTGACACTAGCAAGCTTTGGAATATGATCTAAAACATGTATATTGTCTGATTTATTAGTTTTATTCCTCACAGAATGACCATATAGTTACTAACATTTCCAGAGGCAGCAGGCACCAGTGGTTCTTTAACACTTTCCATTTCCTTCTGTTTCCTTTTATTTGCATGTATGTGTCTGTCTTTATATTTCTGGCTAGTATAACAACACTGGTTCCGATCCAAAGGCCACTACATGAGTAGGAGATTTTCTGTTCATATCAATAGGCTTTGGATCAGGCCCATACACACTCTAAAACTATATGGTAAATAATACACTTTTCCCCTTCGATTCCCACTCTGCATTTAATCTGCAACCTTAAAATTCCATCTGCCCTACAAACTGGGAGGTCCTATTTTAACAATAAAACAAATCCAGGGATCATTAGTTTGGAATCTCCAGGGCAGGAATTCCCCCACAGGACAGCTGAAGTTTTAAGGCTCCAAGACTATAGGTAAATCTTTCTTGGTAGTAGAATTTGTATGTGTAGTAACTGAAGGTTACTACAACTAAGAACTACAGGTATGTTAGCAACAACAAGAAAGTCAGGGAAAGTGTGGGACCCTTACTGAATGGAGGAGGCAACCTAGAAAAAGTGGAAGTACTCATGCTTTTTTTGCCTTGGTCTTCACAGACAAGGTCAGCTCGCAAACTGCTGCACTGGGCAGTACAGTATGGGGAGGAGATGAGCAGCCCTCAGTGGTGAAAGAACAGGTTAAGGACTATTTAGAAAAGCTGGACATAGACAAGTCCATGGGACTGTATGCAGTGAATCTAAGGGTGCTGAGGGAGTTGGCTGTTGTGATTGCAGAGCTATTGGCCATTATCTTTGAAAACTCGTGGCGATCAGGGGAGGTCCCAGACAATTGGAGAAAGGCAAATATAATGCCCATCTTTTAAAAAAGGAAGATGAAGAATCTGGGGAACTACAGATCAGTCAGCCTCACCTCAGTCCCTGGAAAAATCATGGAGCATGTCCTCAAGGAATCCATTTTGAAGCACTTGGAGGAGAGGAAGGTGATTGGGAACAGTCAACATGGATTCACCAAGGGCAAGTCATGCCTGACCAACCTGATTGCCTTCTATGATGGGATAACTGTCTCTGTAGATATGGGGAAAGTGGTGGATGTGATATACCTTGACTTTAGCAAAGCTTTTGATACAGTCTCTCACAGTATTCTTGCCAGCAAGTTAAAGAAGTATGGATTGGATAAATGGACTATAAGGTGGATAGAAAGCTGGCTAGATCATCTGGCTCAATGGGTAGTGAGCAATGGCTCAATGTCTAGTAGGCAGCCGGTATCTGCAGAGGTTTTTAAGGCTCAGCTTGACAAAGCCCTCGCTGGGATGACTTAGTTGGGGTTGGTCCTGCTTTGAGCAGGGGGTTGGACTAGATGACCTCCTGAGGTCTCTTCTAACCCTAATCTTCTATGCTTTTATGATTCTATGATTTGAGTGAGAAACAATGTAAGCACTTTGTTGTATAAATTACACACAAAATCACAGATGCGGTGTATAGTTCATAGCTGAAGGCTCCATAAAGGTATCTGCTTTTGTTTCTGGATAGATAAGTAAACAGGGGTTAAAAAAAAACCTACTAAGGTAAAAGGAAAAAGAAGGCTTACACCATTGTAGATGCGTGGTTAGACATTTCACTCTGGTTTACTGTAGTGCTAAATGTTATCACTAAAGTGTGCTTAACCTTGAAAGTGCTGCTAAAAGATTTCAGTGAATATATCCTATAAAGTATCTTATATATTGTCCCTGAAGATAATGAAAAAGAAGAGGCCAAGAACTATTGACCTATCATGTTTATCAACCATGTACTAAATGTTTGACTCTGCCTTAGCTTAAATCACTGACTTTCTCACAAATGATTATGGGCTTATAGCAGAAGATCAACAAATGTGCAGTAAGATGTCACAAGGTTTTGAGAGTCAACTTGTAATCCATGTGGTGTTCCGGAGTGAGTGATTTAAATCGATTATACCAAAGACTGTGGCTTAGTGTAGCATAACTGGTTAATGGAAGTCCTTAACCTACATAAGAAAAATGCTGTACTTATTAAACCAGTAAATGTCCAAGACTGTGAATACCGACACTGTATGTTTTACCCCCAGATGATTAGAAATTACTTTTTCAAGTGTAATCCTCAAAATAGATTTTTTCTCCCATAAATGCAAGTCAACCCACTCAGCAGAGCAAGCTTGGCTTACAGCTCTTGGGAAGAGGCCTAATACAACACTGATTAGTTATTTTAAACATTCGTAGCTTAAAACCTATACTGCATACTCCAACATGAAGAGACAGGCTTGGAGATCACCAAAAGATTCAGCCAGTACACTGGCACGATGTGCCACCTCGAGTTTAGATGCACCTAAAAGGACTGCAGTATAGTACTTGAAGCCAATACCACTTGATGGAAACAGGGAAACTGGTGAGTTGACAGATGGGGAATTCTATAAATACATCAACATAAATTTTAAAATGTTGAAAGACAAGGGAACAAAGGTCTAATAAGTACAAAATGAAACTAATTATCAGGAAAGCCATATTAATAGAGGCGACACCATCTGCACTATCAGTTGTACTGAAATGCCTATGACTTACACATTTGATAGAACACTCGGCACCAACTAATGCAGATGCATAACAAAATAAAGACAGTTCTGTTTTGCTGAAACTCATACTCTGAAAACTGGAGTCACCTTTGTCTACTTTGACAAGGCAATAGATGCAGAAGATGAACGGCAGTGTTGCTGATGCCCTTTAAAAATGTCTTAGAAAAAGCACCATCTTGGAAAAAGCAAACTGCATTGGATTTTATTACCTCTGTTCAGGCTACAGGAGCCACTGCTAAGTTACCTGGGGGCAAGGGAAGGGACTGAACCACCAGAGTAGCAGTAGGTGAAAGAATTACGCTTCAGAGACCCCTGGAGTGGCATGCTCACCAACAGCCCTCGCTACCCCGATATTAGTGCACCTACTTGCAGTTAGGCAGCATTGTGTGTCAAATAATGCCTGCCTCCTGGATGAGAGCACTAAGGAGACAAAAGCTGGTCCGCCATTATTTAACAAGTATTAGGATCTGGCTCAATTTAACAAGAACTGTGTGATGTTCTGTGAGTGCATTACCAGAGCATCCACAGAAAATAGCTCTCCTGGATACATTCCATTTAGTGTTTAAATAAAAGTGGAAGTAATTTTCTTTTTTAAAAAAGTAACCAGAGAAGACAGAGTAGAAACATTATACAAAGGCAAGACAACAGAAACAGCTATAAAAATCCCTACCAGTTACCACCAAATAACACAAAAATTGTCTCAAAGCAACAAAATAAGACGAAAGTTGCTCCAGACAAAAATCTCTTATCTGCTACTCCCACCCACCAATGAGGAGAATCCTGCATTGAAAGGCTGATTCCCCTCCTCCGTCTCAAGTCATATCTTTCCAAAAAGTCATAGCCTTAAAAAAAAGCCTCAGACTGAACCAACCCACTGCTTCAAAGGTGCCAGGCTTGATCCTTAAAGGAAGGAGAGCTGCCATTTGCCAGAAGGCAATGTGATATAACCTATAACTCGTGGCCCACCCTGCAATCAGACACCAGTTAGGATGATTGGCACCACTTACGTATTATGTGATCATATAATTGAAAACTTTATCCCAAAGCCTGATGCACCAAGGGAACAGAGATAAGGGTGAAGTTAAAGTGCTGAGCTGTCCAGTCGCAAGATTCTCTTATTGTAGTTTTCTACATGGGCTGTTATGGCTGAGGAATCCACCCCTGCTTCACTCTTAAGAAGGAGTCTTCACTGCTTTACTGGCCCCTCTGGTCCACGAAAATGACTGGCAACATTTTTCCTGAGCAGTAGACAAAAAGGCCATTCACAAAAAGGGGAAATCTGCCGGCTGCCTTACACATGCAGCTCTGAACAGCACACACCTGATTATACAAAGGAGAAGTGTTGAAAGAGGAAGTGCTGAATATAGGAGTCCCTGGAGAACAGTGGTTAGCAGCTGCTGAGCTGCAGATAGACTGCAGAATCTTTTTTAAAACTTCTATACAAAGGATTGAAATACCTTGAAGTCGATTGCCAAGTCGAGGCCTCCGTGTTAGAGTGTCCTCGAGAAATGTTTTAAGCACTGCTTGGTAAGTTGCCCTTGTTGCTCATTATGCTTTAAGCTGAGCTTCACTCTCATGTTCCAAGGGCCATCTACAATGTAACATACCTAAGAACTCATCATTTTATATGGAATTGAAAAGATCAAATGCACAGATGTTTGAGGTCACTTTGTTGAAGAAATATGAAGACATACAGCTTTTTGTCCAGTTTCTGTGTTCTTTTAAACTAGGAACAAATCTTCTCCGTGTTTTGTACATTAAAGGTTGTTAGCTGGGGTAGTGGGCAATAAATGAGTACTTCAGTGAAGGTGCTCAACCACCAGCATGCATTTAATCTTTTTAATTCTATTTATTGTCTGCAAATATAGCACCAGATTAGATGTTTCCTAGAGAGTTGAGTTGGTGTGAAGTATTCATTACTTTGTTACAATTCTTTTGAGGTCAACATGAAGTAGTCCCTTGTACTCAATGAATAAATCTTTTATCATGACCTTTTAATCACTCATCATGAAGAAGTCTTTTCTTTTGGACAAAAGGCTACTTCACATTGCCCTCATCAAAGGGGCTAAAATAACATAAAGCAGACACAACAGTGACTGCTACTGAAATATGTTACAATAGAAGAAAATTAATGTAGGTAGACCCAATGGACTAGGACAAGCAACAAGGACTATTAATGGGAAGTGCTGATATAGGGAACTGGCTGTAAGTTCAATTGTTGTAGACTGCATAGAAGAGGAGGTATTTTAGCTCTATTTTATAGTGGGATAGAAGGAAAATAATTTGATTCAGTTAACTGGAGCAGTGGCGTCAGCGACTCAAGTCCTAATGGAAGAGCGTAGAGGACTCCTAAATCACAAAGCTAAGGAGTTGGATGGGGCATGAGCAAGAACGAAATTTAACACTAAGATCTAAATCTATCTCCAGTTAGACTGGTGTACCTTATTCCTATGGGCTCAAGTCTCTTCTCACACTGGTGTAAAGCCAGTATAATTCCAGTGAAAACAATAGAATTTGCATTGCTATAAAAAACAATGGAAGTCAGAGCAGAATCTGACCATAAGTATACAAGTAAGTCCTTTTGACGGTATAAATCAAAGTTGGGATTCTAGAGGGCACAGTGAAATAGTGTACGTCCTAGGCCGGTGGGTGGGTGGGCTATAACAGTATGACTGATGAGATAGGAAGGGAGAACCTCTTGGCTTTCAGAAGTGGTAGGGAAAGCTGTACACAGAGCTTGAACTTCACACCAGGCAGAGCTTTAGTGACAGGCAGGCAACGAAACACACAATACCCAAGGCAGAATAACAGGTTCTGAGACAAAGTAACCCCATAGAGGTCCACACAAGTAACTCACTGTGAAGTCTCATGCAGAATACACATATGTTTTCACAGTGCTCACCAACATACACACTTCCTGCTGCACCCCATAGGGTGGCTCTGGGTGCCCTAGTGCCCTCAGAGGGCACGACAACGGATTCCATTTGTGCCTGGCTGGTATACGGAAGGTTCAAGGTGAGGAGAATATTTTGTGTCCCACCCATTATATTGCATGGTGGCTGGGCAAAATCTATCCCTGTACGTCTGTAAAGCACTTGCCTTTGGGATCTGTATGAATAATGATAATTTCTTGCTCATAAAGAATGTTTTCTAGATCATTAATGATTTGCTTCAGTGTTTTTTTTTAAATATAAATAACTTACCCAGAGTGAGAGGATGGGTAGATTTGTGAGGAGTGGAGATAAATACAGGTCTAAAACAGGGACACACTATGCCTCTATTTAGGTGAAACCGTGGGTCCAGCATCATTAAGTGCCCTCAGCATGTTAGGGATTTGCCAGAAAACTTTGCACTTTCCCTTCTGAAGAACTGAATTGGTACCAAGGAAGAAAAACTTACACTAAACAACCACATAAAGACCATCTAATGCACCTGCTCTTCCCCCCTCCCTCCAAACAGAACTCCACACAGAGAAATTAGCAGCACCAATACCAAATAACGCAACCAGCATCCATTGCCTTATTGCGGAAGCTCAGGTATTTAAATACTGGAGCTTCCAGTCAGATTCCTGGGGCAAATTGTTCTTCTGTTCTGCTTGCTCCTTTTATTCTCCATGAAGGCAGGACCTGAACCTGTGTGTTTCATGCAGCTTTCCTTCATAGGTCACAGCAGCCCTTTTCTGTGCATGTGTTTTTCAATTACCACACCCATATGTCTCAAGCTCCTTATTCCTCTCTACCCCCCCCTTCCCCCCTCCCCCCGCTGCTCATTTCTTCTTCCCCTTTGAGGTTATTTCCCTTTCTCTCAGGTGTGCTATTCTTTGATTCTATTGATTTTTCTCCTCTTTCATTCACAGCCTTTATTAAATTCTGTTCAGGTTCTTCTATATTTACTTTTTTTCTTCTGTACTCTTGTCTGGCTTTCCCTTCTTGGCATATGTAGCTCTGGCTCCTTCTCTCCCTTCCTCTGTGTTGCTTACTAGGACATGTTTTCTGGTTCAAATCTTTTCTTCCACTCACCTTGTTTCCTTTCTTCCTCTGTCCATCATATCTTTCAGTCCCCCATGGCACATGCTTCTTGCTGCTGCTCCATTCTTCAGCTCTCCTGGGTCTCTTCTTCTCCTCCCCATGTCATTTATAAACAGATATGAAAAGAGCAGCTGATATTTCCTAACTTACTGTTCCGACTGATGCCTGTATGAGCTGCATCAGCTGGAGGAGAAGATATGAAATTGAGACCAGCGCCTTTTTTCCCCAAATTGTCTCATCACATATCCTGATTTCCTTTTCTATATGATCATTTTAGAGCAGCTGCAGCTCAGTTCTATGCTGCAAAAACCAGGTGTTTTATTCCATATGCAGTGCACATATTAGTATATATAGCCTGGAAGAAAAAGTATTTCTAATTTAATCTGAGACTCTCACATTCTTTACACGCTGGGGAAAAATGTTTTGCCTTGGTAGGCTAATGCATGCTTCTGCAAATAATCCTGTATAAAGCAGTGTGCTCACTCAAACCGGTGCAACATTCTCTCTGCCTTCACACAACCTCCTTTACAGAAATCCTAGAAAGTATACAGCTTGCAAAGCCTGGGAACCACATCGCCCCATAGGCTGAGAAGGAGACTGGGCCTTGGCTCCAATCTCCATCTGCACTAAGAGAGAGAGCAGGCTGTACATAGCTCAGGAGAATGCTGAAGCACCATAAAATGCCCTAGGGGAGAATTGTGGCTTGGAAAACCGCAATCCCTCCTTCAGCTCCTTCAAGGACAATGTGGCTGTGCGTTGCAACCACCGTGGGCCAGTAACTCCAGAGCTGAGATTTGACTCAAGTAATATAAATCTCAAGGAATTAAAGATGTGCCCAAACGACTTCTTCCCTAAAGGATGCCTCCATGGAGTGGAACCCAACTAGATCAATTTTGGGGGTAGGGGGAAGAGGGAGCGTCATTTAAAGTATTGGTATCAAGTATCTCCTAAGCCACATTCTGCACATACGGCTGCGGCTTCAGTGAGTGAGTAACCTCCTAAATTGAAGGTTTCCATCTAAAATGGAGATAAATTCATGGTTTTGTCATGACAGCTGAATCCCCAGTTTTTCTTATTTTCCTCTTCTTCTATTCCAAATCAGAATCTGGCTCCTATACATGCATAGTATATTGAGGAGTGGGATGCTGTGCAAGAGAAGAAAACAGTCTGTATACAATAAAATATATTTTAAACATAAGTCAATTTTTAAAGTATATTTAAAATAGATAGCTAGAATGTGATGTGATGTAAAGTATTATATCTCATAGACAGGAAGGGGTTATGTGGAATTAGGTGGGGCCTGATTTTGATCTTGCATCAGTTTTACACCAGTGTAACATTGATTTCAGTGGAGTCATACTGGATTTATAATGGTGTAAGGTGAGTGAGATCAGAATCAGTTCCATATTTTATTTGTATTAAATCATCAAATAAGACTCAAAAAGAAACATATTTGACATAATAGTGTAACTAATAGAATTTCAAATGACAACAATGTATTAGGCTTTCAAAAGTAGTAATGTGAAAATTCTATTTTGAATAATTCACTCATCTTAAATTGTTATGTATTCAAAAATGATTGAGCCGCATCTCCACATATCTTAGTTTTTAAATTAGCAGTAAACATCAAGTTTCACAGCTATTCTCAACTGTAGCTTGTATAACATTATACTGCTGGTGAGTTGAGTTGAGTTTAATTGATTGTGAATTAATTAACACTCTACAGTAGATGTCTTTTTCTTGAGGTAATTAATCTTAGTGAAAAATGATACACAGAGCAGTTGAGGCTCCAGCAGATTTTCTAGATGTGCCTTTTTGTTTAGGCTTACTTGACAGCCTTTTTTCTTGTAGATGAATTAGGTGTCTAGAAATGACTCTCTCTTATATTTATTTTGGCTTGGCAGCATATAGTTGTTATGGCTGGCAATATTTCATACCCAAAAGTGTTAATACTATCCATAAATTATGACCAATGATATACAATGGTTGTTATCAATCATGACAAGTAATTTATCTTGATTGAATCAAATAAATATGATGCTTTGCAAAGTTATGACCTTGTCATTTAACTTCAGTGCTGCAAACACATCAAACCAGTTTGCATTAACTCTTCATAAATGCATATAGAGTTTTAAGAAATAAGATACTGCATCAATAAAGGCCACAATTGCTAGATAGATTAGATAGGCAGATATCAATACTATTCTATTCTATATAGATTTGTATACTGCGCTCATCACTGTAGTAACTGAACTTCGTCTTGCGGTGAATTAACCATGTGACTACACATCTGTCACGTGTTCTTTGCTCTCTCATTCTCTCCCTAATGGGAGAAGCATCTGCGGTGGAGTGTCTTGTTTTAGTAGAGTTTGTTGACGCCAATCTTCGTCCCCAAGCTTTAGGTGGTCTTTTAAGTCTCCTGAGCTCAAACCAGGGAGCTTGAAGATAAGAACTGAGACTTTGAACTTGATTCAAAATTCTGTGGGAAGCCAGTATAGAAAGCAAAAGCGAAGGACCAATTTGCTAGGCTCATAGTAGCCTGTGTTGATGAGGCAATGTGCTGCAGCATTTTGTAATAGCTGATGGTTTCTAAGTGTTGAAGGTTTCATGCCAATGTACATTGTATTTGCTGTAGTCCAACTCAGAAGTGATGAAGGCATGAAGAAATGAGGCCATGTCAGGATGGGACAGAGTCTCCTAACTAACTGATGATGATAGAAAATGTTACTCACAGATGCTGCTATTTGAGAATTTACTGTCAGTGAGGAATCTAAGAGTACGCCTAAATTATGGACCAAATTGGCCAACTGTGGATGTGTACTTTCGACCAAGAAGACTTCACCATGGCTGCATACTGTTCAGAATATTTCCTCTGATAATCTGCATCACCTTTGTGTTGCTCAGATTCAGTTGTAGCCAGCTGTTCACCATCCATGAGCTGAACTACTCCAAGCATTGTGCCATCTTGGTGGGTAGTTGTGTGGTCATATGTGATGAAGAATAAGCATATTGTTGGCACTTGACTCCACGTCATCTCACCTGTTCACCTACCGGTTGTATGTGAACATTGAAAAGGACCAGAAAGAGAACTGAACCTTGTGGGACTCCACAAGTAAGAAGTGTAGTGGTGGAGGTGCAGTTTCTCATAACTGTTCATTAAATGGGTCCCTCCAGGAAGTACTCAAACCATTTGAATGCATTACTCTGGATGCCTGCTATCCCTCTCAGGTGAAAAAGCAGTATCTCACTGTCTACAATGTTGAATGCTGAATGCCTGAATCTAGGTTTTACTAGGTCTAGAATGCCAATTCCTCTAATTAAATCTAGCTTCTCTATGAGCTTGCTCAGGAATGGCAGGTTTGACACTGGGCAGTAGTTTGCTAGAAATAATGTATCCATGGTGGATTTCTTTGGTGCTGGCCAGACTAGTGTTTGAAGGAGGAAGGGAAGATTCCTTCTCTGAATGGTGTTTTGGGCATTTCACTGTGGAGTGGCACCAATTGTTCATATCTCTCTTTCACCTGCCAGGAAAGGCATGGGTCAGAGTCACAATTCTTGTGTCAAAACTCCTTTAGTTTGTCAAGAACTTCTCGATGGGTGAATTTATTGAATACTGGGAATGCAGGTGACCTGTTGGTTGGTGGGCATAGATAGAGTGGACCTGAATATGTATGATTTTTTTCAGCGAAGTAGGATGATAATTCTATTGGCAAAATCTGATAATTTTTCTTGTCAGTTTCAGGAGATCAGAATAAATATGATGAGACTCAAAACTGAGCAGGAATAATGGTGTCCAAAGAGAAAAATGTCAAACCCCTCTTTTAAAAAAATGATATTGTGGAGTCTTTGTCTCTTTGGTCCTTGGGGGCCGGATCCAGCATTTACTGCTGTCATTGGAAAGATTCCCAATGGTTTCAATGGGCTTAGAGAAGGCCATGATCAACAGAACCTGATTGTGTGTCACTAACTGTGGCAGTTGTATTATTTAGAGAAGCCCCATTGCCCTCAATGTGACTAGTCATGAAAGCAAGGGCTACTCATATGAATAAGATTTACAAGTCTGGGTCCAAATTCCTGCTGAATAACACTTTCATTTGTTAACAAAACACAGTTGTTTTCTGCTGATCATGGCTTTGATTCTGCAAAACTTTTGATCCTGTGTTGTTATCACTGAAGCCTGTGGGTGCTTAAATTTAAGCTCATGCTGAAGTGCTTTGTTGGATTGGGGTCCAAGCCCCAGTTCAACAAGGTACTTAAGCATGTTCCTCACTTGGAATACTTAGTAGAGCCCAATTGAAATCAGTGGGGCTACTCGGGTGGTTAAAGTTAGGCATGTGCTCAAGTACCTAGCTGAATCATGGCCCATAATATTCATAGATAAACAAAGTTGAGCCTTTATTGATTCAGTGTCTTGTCTCTTAAAGCTCTTCATCCACATCCCAAGAGTTTATCCATATTGTTTTAATGTGCCTGCAGCTCTGAAGTTAAAATGGCAAAGCTCACTTTTCACTTGACATTGTATTCTGTGCACACAAATAACTCATTATAGGATCATAGTAAACTCCAACATTGGCACTGCTAAATTCAGTGTTTTTAAATCTTCTTTAATATCAGCTCCTGTGCTGAAGAGTGCCACAGAGTTAGGTTTGGTAAGCAAATGGTGCATGTTTAAAATGGAGGAGGAATTTTAATACAGCGTCAAGAAAAGGTGAATTTTAACTTCAGTGCAGATATTGATGACATTACTAATTTATTTAGTAGATAGATTGCAAAATGGAATAAGGATTCATCTATGAGCTGAATCCTTGCCTTGGGCAATAGACATGCTGCTACTAATTTCAGCTTATTAACTACATCACAAGTTTTACTAATGGAGAAGCCACACATCTTTTAACACAAAGGAAAGAACCGGATATATCATTTTTATTGCCTTCTGGAAGTTCTGTCTCGGCACATTAGGTACTGATTCCATTTTCTTTGCACTGTAATCTTTGCAAAGACACATATCCTTAAGTTAACGCAAAGTAAATAAGAAATGGAAGTTTGTTATATGAATGTTGATTTATTTTTTTGGAGCAGAAGGGTGGGGAGAAATTGCTGTTTGGAATCTTGACTCTGTAAAGCAAGGACCAGTTTCATGACAGGTTAACTCAGCTTCCTGAAGTAGAGAGACAAGGAATGAATCTGTCCTCAAGTGGGTTTGATATCTGCAGTTCATCTCCCAAGTGAGTGAACAAGATTAATGTTTTTTAATACATGAATTAGGTGTCTAGAAATCTCTCTCTCACACATTTATTTTGGACCTCAGCACGTTGCACAAATTGTGCTCTCATTTGCATTGGTGCAAATTTGGAGTAATTTAAACTGGAATCCCACCTGTGTAAATACAACAAAAGTGAAAGCAGACTGTGGCCTTCTGGGTGTAAAACATTTAACGTACATAATGAACCTTGTAAAATGTTCCTACTTTAGAGGAATGATAAATATCTGCTTTTTTCCCTTGTTTTTCACCCAAAGGGAAACAAAGTTATTTGTCACAATTACCATCTGTTGTGTCATTTCATCTTGATCTGATTGCATCATCAGTGTGATAGTACAATATACTTAACAATTCCAGCATACCTTTGACAGTATTTCCTTCATGCCAGTCTCATACCTGTCTTTTATTTTGCTCCTTTTCTATTCTCTCTAACCTGTTGTTGTGTACGTGTGTATTATTTGTAGTTTATTGCTTATGCTGGAGACTTCTATTTTATTCCAATTGCCTTTTCTCCCAGAGTCAAAACATGAAACATTTTTTTCCTTTGTCTAATAAAAGTAAAGTACTTGGAATGTTGTGACATTTTATTCTGGATTAGATGCATACTGGTTGAGGCTCCATGACCTGTGTTATGCATGCAGAAGACCAGGCTAGATGATTATAATGAACACTTTGTTCTTAAAATCTTTTAAATTGCACATAAGTCAATAATCAAAAAAGTTTTTGAAATTTTAATTGTAACAAAAAATTGAAAACGAAGTCACTCTGTCACTGCTTCTACAAGCACATCAACAGCTACAACCAGCGTTCCTTTATATATGTCAATAACCAAATCAATATGATAACAGCACAGTCTTCTTACTTCCGTACTGTGTAGATCTTTCAATGGTGAGTGTTCATGGATGAATGAAGAAGTGAATATTGTTAGAGAGCTTATTCCTTCACTCTCCCACTTCCCTGGTCCTTCTCGCATGAACAGAGAGCAACAATACCCGAAGTCCAAAGGTGCAAACAATTCGATGTTTATTGGGGTGAACTTCCAGCAAGCTTAAATACAAGTTCCTTTTCCTTATTTTCGAATCCCAACTTACTTCCTGTTTGCCCCTAATTTATATAGTAATATTCTTAGCTATACCTTAACCAATCATTCTACTGAAATTTAACTAACCAATCCTAACATATTGTAACATGATTAGCTAACCAATTATATCCCACCACCTTAATTAGATTACACCCAGCAAAATTAATTATACAGCAGACAGAAACAATCACAGGACCAGACAGAGATTATACAGACAAACAATAGCAAAGTGGGAAAACAATACAGAAGTGAGGATTTCACATCCCAGCTATTGATAAGTGAGTTCTTGCCAGACAGGATGCTATCAAACTAAGTTTCCTTTTACATTTTCTAGGCACTTCCCTTTCTTTGGAGGTGATAGGAATTATCAGGACAGGATTGTATTCAGGACAGGATTGTATTCCTAACAGCCCAATAGCACCTTCTTTCAATGTGACTAGTTTGGAATGTGAGGATGTGACTGTTCGCTTCCTGGCTTATAGCTGCCTCTGCTGCTTAGCCAAAGGCCTTAGCCTAAGAACAGGGCCTCAAACTGTCACAGTAAGAGAAGGCCCTTACACCAGCAGACAGTGATTTTGATTCTTTCTTTTATACCTCTAGAACTAGCCAAGTGATAAGAATACCCCTAAATTCTTAAAGTACAGGCCTTTACAGACAGGCCTGAATATCTATATCCTAACAAATATATTTTAAGGTAGCTTTTTTAGCTTTTTTGTTATTTTTCCTTTTTACAGTGTTTTCATTCCCTGTATTTCTTAATTCCTATTCATTTTGCAATATGTGCTGCAGTAACGATGACTGTAAAAAACAAACCTCTTTTAGTTTTAGATTATTTTTCTTATGTGAGCTGAGCTCAGGAAAATTTAGTTCTCTCAGCTGAACAGTCTAACAACCAAAGTTTGTAACTCTGCAACAATAGCATCAGTCATTTGCATTCTGTTGGGGAGGAGGACAGTGTTATTTTCAGATTTGTGTTTTTATTATTGGGACGACATGCAGATTTTATGGCAATAAATGCTTTCTATAACTAAAGAAAATTAACTATTCTCTTTAAGGCAGAAATTATCTGGCTAGAATTTACCTTTGTGTGACCGGAGTGTAAATATTACTTATAAAAGATCTAATAACCCACTGACCTATAGTAAAGATCTTCATAGCTTGGTGCCTTTTTACTTGAGAAACTGCTTCTCTCTCCATGCCATAGGGTCCCTGTGGAGATAAGTGGCAGTGGTCATGCTGGAATATGCTGCTGGTTTAATTTTGTAATGCTATTTGCATTGCAATTTTAATTAACAGGAAGAGCACTAAGAGGCCCAGAATAGACATTCTTCTTGTTGTTTGGTTAAATCCACATAAAATAAAAAAAATAAATAGTGGGGATACTGCATATCAGACATCTGTCTCATTTAGTTGGAAGAGGAAGCTAAACTTTGATATGACTGGAGGAAATACCTGAGAGCACATGAGGCATGCTGATTTTAACGTATTTATTTATACAGAGCCAGATTCTGCCACTCTTACTCATACCAAGTGCTATCATGCCTTACAAGTATTCTAATTTAAATCAAATGGGAGAATTCACTGTGTGTGATAGAACTCAGGTGGAGTAAGAGTTAGAGAATCTAACTCAAAGTGCATATGCACACTTTGTACAAGTGTTTGGGTAGGGAAACAATTAAAATATAGCACAGCCCACTTAAACAATTGAAAAAAGAAAAGGAGTACTTGTGGCACCTTAGAGACTAACCAGTTTATTTGAGCATGAGCTTTCGTGAGCTACAGCTCACTTCATCGGATGCATGTCATTATGCTTCTTAAAGTAAATAAGGCCTTAGTAATGTAATCAGGGAATGCTATAGAGAATAAAGTTAGAATACGCAGTTAAAGGGTACTTGGATTCCCCAAAAATCTAGAGTGCCTAATGTTGTGATGTTCTGAGTTTTGTCAGTTCCCATTGATTTCCATGGGAGCTGAGGACACTTATCACCTCACAGCTGGTGTTGTTAGTTGGGTTCTCTTAGCTGTATTTTGCTCAAAAACTCCACTGTTGAGAAATGTTCTAAATCAGTCCTTTCAACTGAATATTTCCTGGGGTACATTACAGAATTAGTGGAGCCATGAAACTGCACTTACATTCTGTTAGACCATGCATTGAGCTCCATGACAATAATTCATTTTTAGGAACCCCGGCAAGACTAAGATGTACCTTGACACACAGAAAATAAAGGGCATTGCTAAAAACTAGGACAATATGTTGATTGAAGGTTCAGATCATAATTGATAAGTTTTTTTATTGTTGACTCTTTGCTGAATAATAGATTGTTGTCCTAATGTGTTTTGACTGGAGCTGTTTGTCTTAAAGCTGCTTTTTCTTTTGGATCTTTTGTAATATTAGGTTTTTTAGGTTGATTTCTCATACATAAATGCAGAGGAATTTTTCCCCCATTGTTGAATGCCCTCAGATGAAAGCCTGTGTTTACAAATTGATGGAAGACTCCGAAGGGCTGTTTTTGAGAAGAAATATGTAATATTCAGTAGCTGTTACATGTAGAATCCACAGCTGTTACTCAGTGCATAGTGGTGGGAGAAAAAATAAACAAAATATTCAGAGGGGGCATATGCTATCTATTTTATCTAAAAGTCCATTTTCAGAGTTTCTAAATCAACATTGCCAGATGATGGGGGGAACATTTTCTAACATATCACAGCAGACATGTCCAATGTCATTTATTTGCCGTAGACCAGTGAGCCTTGGCAAGCATACATCCCATACTGGGACATGTACATTTCATGTTCCCACTGTAATATCCTCATAGGGGCCTCTCTGAAAAATACAGTAATGTGGTTGAAAAATGCAGGCCACTGTCCTTTCTTCACTTTCCCCCAGTGAATAAACTGATACAAGATAAAGACTTGAGCATAATGGTGCAGAGATGATCCGACTGTATTTAACTTTTTAAAACACAAGTAAGGTTGCATTGCCCCTCCCTCTTTGATCCATCTGCAAGAGGCTCTCCCTGCTTTCCCATTCATCCATTGCCTTCCTTATACATAGCAGGACCTTCTTCTCTCTGTTCTCTCTATGTTCCTCCCTCCTTTTCCTCAGTATGCTTTTCTTTCATCAGATACTAGTGAACTTTGCTTCTGTGAAGTCCGTTAGAATTACTGCTAAGGTAACTCAGGTGACATGTTTGAAAGGTTAATCATGATGTAGTCTTTGAGCATGCTTTGTAGCCACCACCCCATAATTACTAGAAGGCAGGGACTATAAGAAATGTTTGGGGATGCAGAGGTGAAAGGGAAAATCAGATAATTTAGCATTGAATCTTACAAAGGGGATGAAACAACCTTCACAAAGAAAGCTATACAGGGTCAGATTCTCTGGTCTGTCTGGGCTGAGCTTAATGCAAGTCTGGTGAGAGGGGACAAAAATAGAGTTAAGCTATCACTTCACCCCGCAGGTCCTGGGCCTGTCTGGTTGCCAATCCAGTCTCCAGCATAAATAAAGCCTACCTCAGAGCTTCTCTGATTTATGCTAGCTGCTCTTGATTCCAAAAGGGAATACGGATGTCCCAGCCATGCCCCCTTTTCCCTGACCACTCCCCATGTGCCGAGTCAAGAGAAGAGTGGCCTAGAAGCCACTGCATCATCTCTATACAACCAGAAGATTCCCTAACATCAGTGAAATCTTAAAGGGGCTGGTTAAGCCAGCATTAGGCCTCCACAACAGTACAAAGCAGTTGGAGCTGTCTGAGGATATAACTCATATTATAGCAATGAGAGTTTAAAGAGTGAAATCACTTTGAACCTCCAAATATTTTGATTCTAGACAGTGATTTTTTTAGTGTGTCTGGCTATTAACAACTAGTATGAACAACCAGTCATCCTATTTTTTATTTATGAATTGTGCTTCTTTTTTTTTAAAATTAAACAAGCATGAAAGATTCAAGCAAAATGACAAGATTCCTTTGTAAATAACCTTTTGTAATGTCAGTTTCTTCCAACTGTAGGAATTATTTTGGAGACACCGATACTTTCAACACAAAGCTCATACATATTTAGATCAAGATTTTTAAGTAACAAAAAGGAGAGGGAATTAAATGGAATATAAAATACCCTTCACTTTGTATGTAATAATAGTTTGTGTTAAACCTATCAATCAAAATAACTTTGTAGTTCTACATCTCTTCCTAAAACATACTCCACTTAACACTTTATTTGGTACTTATTGTGAAAACATACATAACTGTCTTAAATGAAATAAAGAATATTTGATATAAAGGTTACATAATTAAAATATTTTAAGTTCCATTCAATTGTTTTAAAGAGTTATTGATGGGGATAGCCTACTCATACCATACATGTTTTTCAGTATCATCTTGCCTATCTTTTGTTTAGTTTTCATGGAAACAGCCCTTGTTCATTACAAGTTCATCAACTCTTATTCCATATTCTTCTCCTGGTGCTATAGACTCTCCAGACACCAAAACTGATAGATTGATTGTTTTCTATGGGACTTCTCATAGAGTCAGGGTGTTTGTCCTGGAAAGGTCTGTCAGGAAAGGTGACTGAACTAGGCCCTAAAATGGCAGCAGTTCCATTTCCAACCAGATATCCTTAGTAATGAAGAAATGTGGGGAAAATATAGAATAGTTTGTAAATCTGCTGAACAATTGCTTCCAAATTGAATGTTTTTAAAATTTTCCTTGAGGCATCAGCTTATATTTACTTATAATGTAAGTAGCATCCACAGACCCAATAAGGTAAAATGGGAAGGCTGGCATTGTAAAGGATTTGAGGTTCTTATTGGATAGAACAATCTTTCTGGATTTTAATATTTCACTAATGCTTAATAAATACCCTAAACGGTTATGTGTTGATATGTGTGGTCAGGGAAGGGGCTTAATTTCTGTAGTTTCCTTGGGGGAAGAAAAGGACCCTTATATTTAATTTATTATTTGAGTGGAGATAGGAACCTGCAAGGAATTGTAGCTTCCCTAAGAGGAATGGTGTCTCTATGGATCCTTTAATTAATTCTCTGTTGGAATTCAAAGGATACCCAGGAAAAACAAAATTTGAAAATATGGTTGTCACAATGAGAGCAATCTCTCTGTTTACCCAGTTGGGATAATGCCTTTAGGGGATTTGAGTACTTCATAAGACATTGCATTTTTAATCATATTCCTGTTTTATTTTTAAAATTCAGTATCTCATGAGGTATCCCACTCTCCCAAAACAACATCCCAGTTGTATTAGCACATTATTCTTTGAGGGAGATGGCTTCATAGTGATATCCACATTTCCAGGTGTCCTTTTCTCCCATGTTCCCTTTGGATTATCGTTATTGTTTTATTATGATTAGATTTAAAGCTATTATATAGCACTTCTCATCTGTAGATCTCCAAACACCTCACAAAGGTTGGTAGATATCATTATTCCTATTTCACAGAGTGGGAGAGTGAGTCACAGAAAAGTCAAGCCACTTTCTTCAATATCTGAGTTGAAATTCCAGTGCCCACTGCAGCTTTAGGTCTGGTGGTCCTGTTTTAGCCTTGCACAGTGCAGAGATGACAGTTCCAGAAAGTTTAAACCAGTATTGTTATTTCACACCTTTCAAATGTTAATTGTGAAGAAGGAGTAGTTCATAACTATGTTTCCTACTATGTTTTTCTGTTAATTTTATTACAATAGAAATCTAAGTTGTTCATTCATTGTCAAATGCATGCAAATATCTTAGTGGTATAGAGAATATAAATGTTATAAACCATCTTCTTGAGATTGATTTCATTTGTTTATCTAGTTACTTAAATGTAGTCCTTCTTTTTTTAACTAGGAAAAGCCTCTTGTGTTTTATTATCATTGTCTATCTGAGGGTTTATTTTTCTTATGAGGACTGACAAAATAAGTGTAACAGACTTTAGTTGACTATACATAGTAACATGATATAACCCTCAGATACATTTCAGTGTGGCTAGGTAGAGTTTTACCAGCCTATTTTCTTATTTCACAGTAGATGTTTTATAGCATCTTTGCATTCTGATTGTTCAGATAAAAACCCTTTGCTTGATTCTCATTATGTAACACTATCTCTCTCTCCCCATAATCTTCCTAATTTTCAACCCTCCAATACTCTTTGTAGCAAAACACAACACTTCTGTCTTTAGGAGTCAGTTAATTTAGCCTAAATGAATACTTTTGTAGGAGTATTATTCTGTACCTGTCTGTTCTCCTTGCTATTATATCGTTCCCAATTAAATATTCTGTTTGTAACCATCCATGATGGGCTAGTCAGGTGGCTGTCATTTGACATATCTGTGTCCACTAAAAGTTACAGAACTGACGGGGAGGTCCAGACTTAAGCCTTGGTTTTGACTATAAATTGGTATATATTTGTAAGAGAGAAAATATTTTCTTCCTAGTAATTTGTATTGTTTTCTCAAACAAGGGAATTATTTTGCAGTAGGGGAAAGTTTGCCTGATTTTTTTGCATGACCATTTTGCATGGGTTTAGTGATTGATGAAATTAACTAACCATACTGTACATTTAGAACAGTGGGGTACACCCCAAACACTGTTTGTTCTTCATACTGCATTCAAACCATATTTCAGACCTATTAATTATAATTAATACTGACACAAACTTTAATTTAGGTAACAAGGAAACAAACGTATGGACATATTGGAAGACGATAAATATTGGCAATATAATATGTTCTTCACACTGAATGAGAGCTATAAATACTGGATCTATCTTTCTGTCTTGTTACAGGTTTTTCATTATTCTTACACGGCTTCATATGTGATTTATAACATACATACAAGGTAAGTCATTTTGTTTTTTCAATACAATATGATAAAGTTTCAATGTTTAAAAAAATGTGGTGGTATTAATGTGTTCAAGTAAAAATGTTTACATTTTTTCAAGGGAAGTTTGGGAGTTAAACCCTCCAGAAGTAGAGGATTCAGTTTTACAGTATGCAGCATGGGGTGTAGAAGGAGAGCAACTGGTAAGAAGAGTCATTTAAAATGCTATGTTAAAAATTGTATTGTAATAGATTGTGCTAACACTCCACCCCAGACAGATTACTGACCATAAAAAACCAAAAAACCATAAAGGGAAGTTTCTGTTATTGTAGATTTATTCAGACTCGGGATTATAAAACCTGCAAGGTCCAGTCTTGTTGTTGCTTTTGGCCCTGATTCATAAATTCATGTTTTTAAGTCTGTTCCTATTCAGCCAAACACTTAAGTATGTGCATATGGATGGCTTAAGCATGTGTTTTAAAGTTAAAGTAATTTGCTTAATTACCAGTAATTTGTTGAATCACAGTCTTTTGCCAGGACTAGGTAACCCTATGAGAGGACTAGGGTTTGCAGATGAAAAAAGTTTTCAGGTGCAAAATCTGTGAAAATCTTACATACAATGCAACACATTTGAGACCCAGAGTGGATCTGACAAACAAAATGAAAATGCATTTGTTTCAGTTTCTGTGTGAAATTATTATAAAGATCAGTTAAAATCCATAATAACAACAATACTTTGCACTTCTATATTGCCTTTCATCCAATAATCTTAACACGTTTTACAAATAAGTATTAAGTTTACTAAATCCCACAGAGTAAGCAAAGAAGAAAAATCTTGATTCGAGAAGCAGCATTAATGTTAATCTATATTTTTGGGTCTCTTATGTGAGTGGATGCATAGAAGAGGAAGATTTAAGGAGAATAAGGAAAACTCAATTCTCAGAATGAAGAAATCACACAGTCCTAGTCTCAATGATCTAATAGTCTCATTACTGCCTTTAGGCATGAGCCTGCAGCCCCTTCATGCACGGAACTTCAGTGAGAATTCTGCATGCAGATTGGTTATAAATTGGCCACTTGGAGAGGATAACCTGTTGCTTGTGTCATTAATCAATATGGTGGGAATGGAGACTATGCCTCTGGTTGGGATCCATCGCATTAAGCACATGGGGGTAGGAAGCCAGAATTAATTACATTAATCTGGAACATGCTTGGCATTCTTTAATAATTAACCACACTAATTTATCAATAACCAGTCCATAATGACAAGATTGACGATAACAAATACGTAAGTTATTTACTAAGCACTGCACCATGTACATGCTTAACAAGGAGGTAACGTGTGTTTAAAACTTAGTAGGAATTTAAGTGTGTCATATTATTTTTTAACTGCAGTTCATAGGAAGATTTCCAGTGCTGCATTGTGCAGTAGATTAATGTGTTAGAGCATAAACAAAAAAACTGTAGGTGATGATTGCTGCTAAATCAACATTATGTGTTCCTAAAATACATCAAAAAGAGTGACACATTTAAAAATTAAAAGTTAGAAAAGTAACAGCATGGAATATAGTTTGCCTAGATTGTCGCATTATTTTATACAGACTAGGACAAGAGCTCAGAGGAACAGCTATTATTTGAGTCGTGACATTTTTGTGGTAAAATTGAAAAAAGTTTGCAAACAGTTTGGGAGAGCAAACTTTTACTTAATTAATGTACTTTACTATCATATAGCCGTTCACTTGGAAAATTGTCTTGGAGCTCACTGTTTCAAAATGCTATTGTTATCTCTATTAACAATGAAGACACCAATCCAAATGCCCTTAGTTTTATGTGTCATGGGATGTAGGGGAATCTGAGGGGCTTTTTGAGTCTGAATTCAGATTCAAATTTTGAAAAGGATCTCTTGATTTATAACCTGCTTTTTTATAGCACCCAGCACCACAGTGATAAGTGCTTCTCAGGTAAAATAGATCAACATAAAAATATACCTAATTAACTTCATGGAAGTGCTCATCTCATTTTTCTTGAGTAGTGCTCTCTTTTTGTGGGGGAAGGAGGGAGGTACCCAAATCCAGTTATGGTAGGAAGGCTTTATCAAAGAGGAGAGTCTTGTGATGTGCCCTAAAGGGATTCAGACACTGGACTGGTCTAATTTCTTCTGAAATTCTTTTCCTCAGCCATCTCCCCTCAAACATTTTGAATCAATAGAATTGAAACCTTTGGGGGTCATCCTTCAACTGGTATTATATTGTTATAGTTGAACTGAATGGAACTCCATGGAAGTCATGGGAGCTGACTCTGCTCAGATATCCCCACTTGGTAATTTCTATTCCAGTGACATGGGGCCAGATTTTAGAAAGTATTTAGGCACCTATATACGTAGATAACCCAACAGGGAAATTTGCAAAAACTCCTAGGTGCCTCATTTCAGTGGAAGTTAGGCAGCAAGGCATTTTCAAAAATCCCATGAAGTGTCTATCTCCATTTTAAGGAGCATAAGGTCTTGTATACATGGGACAGCAATGCATATTGGTGGTGTGTGATTTCTAAAGCTCATTAATATGTTGCACATTAATTGATCCACGTCGACCATGCTGGTGGAATTAAAAGCTTCCTAGGGGCATGTCAGCATAGAATTGTTTCAAATAGTATTATGTTAAAGCGCAGTAGGGAACTTTTAGATCACACCAGCAGGGTGTGAGGATCTCATGGGTCAGGAACCAGGTTCCCAGGCAACATTTGCATCTCAACCATCCTCAGGCATTTGCTAGTTACTGTGGGCTGAGTGGCTAATATAACCCTGGTTCCACCAGAGGCACTACCCCTGGGTGTCCTGATTGGAGGAGCACCCAGCCCTGTCAATTGGTCTGGATGTACTATTTAATCTAGAAGGAAGCACAGGAAGTTGTCCGTAAAACTGGATGACTTCTCAGCTGGCTAATGCATCAAACCCTGCCTTCTCACCTGACTTCTGAGCTGTGCTATCCTGACCTGTTGTTGGCTCCTGCATCCGTGACGTGTTCTTGTTTCCTGCCCCAGTCTTTGACTCATCACCCCGGCTTGACTCCCAACTCTGAATCCAGCTCTGGCCTTTGGTCAACTCCTGACTCCTGCTCTGACCGTTAAGGTTAACCACCCAAGTACCAGTTGTGATAGTTTTCACAGGCCACTCTAACTCCTCTGGGGTTTGCTCCATGGGGAATGATGGAACCAGCAGAGCTCCCCCTCCCCAAGAAGTGCCAGAATCGCTGGAGTGGGTTGTCCACCTTCAGGCAGACAACCTAGAGATGCGGGTCCAAATGACGAAGCTGACAACCAGAACCCAGATGCTTTGGGAACAAGTACTTCAGCTTCCCTCAGAGAACGGTGTGCTTCAGACCCATCGCCCTCCAAACAAGGACTGTCAATTCCCGTGATAGAATGCTTCGCTGGGAAACATCAGAGCTTCTCAGGGCCCCCCCTGTTCTTACTTCACCCACAAGTTTACTCTTCCCACCAAGCCAAGATAGGCCTGGTAATTAGCCTGTTGACCAGGGAAGCATTGCACTGGGCCTTCCCCTCACTGGATGGTGATAAGCCATTGCTAACCAACTAGAATGCCTTCCTACAGTTGATTTCAACAGTCTTTGATGGCTTCCATCGCATCCCCTTGGCCAGGAGCACCCTATGGAAACTCTGGCAGGGGCAAAGGCACAGCTGCCTCCTGTGCCGCACAACTCTGTTGACTCACAACCGATACAGAGTGGAACAAGGTGTTCCTGCTATAGCAATTCTGATAGGGCTTGCGGTAGAAGGCTAAGGACGAGCTGGCCTGAGGAGATTGGATGCCTTCATTGACCTTGCAATTCAGATCAACAATCGGTTGTGTGAGCAGCAGGAGGAAAGAAGAGGGTCATCACAGCTGCCTGGCCCGTGCCCCAGTTATCACATCCTGCACAGCACACCGAGCTGATGCAGGTAGACATGGCCCTTCAGCAACTGAACAATGACATTGCCTTAACCTATGCTTCTATGGGAGTGAGCCAGGCCACCCCATCTTCTTCTGCCCTATGGGAAACCCAACCCAAAGGGATGTGGAAAACAAGCAGGCACAGGCTCAGTAAGAGGGGCTGGCCTGGGTGTCATGACAGGGTATACTCCTGAGACCCCAGCTCCAGTTTTCGCCAAATCGCACATCCGTTCTCACCGCTTGATTCCATACCTTCAAGTGCTGACCTGGCTGTGCATTCCTGGACAATCCCGACAGTTTTCTATGCAATGGGCCCCCTTTGACTCATGAGCAGCTGATAATTCTATGAATGTGATCACATCACAAACCCTGAAAATCCCCTTAGAGATCACCTCTGCCCTGGACTCAGTAGAGTCCAGTAGAGACAATTGTCTCAGTAGAGACAATTGACAGGTCCCTCCTATCCTGTGGACCAGTGACCACAGAAACCATGCCTTTGGAGGTTATCATTCAGACACCCAGAAACACTGCATTTACTGTGATCCTCTCCCTGCACTTTCCCCTGAGCCTAGGCATCTCCTAGATGACCCTCCATAACCATCTCATCCACTGGTAGGAGTAAAGAGTCAGTTTTCCCTTGGAGTTCTGCTGACGGCATTGTTTGGTTCAAGCATGTGGGAGGCACATAACTATCCTTAGGGGGACTCAGTCAGGGATGACTGGCCTGGCAGGGTCTCCTGCCAGCTCTACACCCCAATTCCCTTCTAAATATGGTGACTTTGCTGATGTATTTGAAAAGAAAAACATTGATTCCCTGCCTCTACAGAGACAACAACTGCCCTGTAGACTTGCAACCCAGAGGGAAAAGTCAATGTGGCCATATTTATGCCATGTCAGAGTCTGAGCTGGCCACCCTATGCATATACCTCCGGGAGAACCTGGCTGAGAGATTCATTCACTAATAGACCTCACCTGCCGGGCCACTAGTCCTCTTTGTAAAAATAAAATAAAAAGTGGCAGTCTCTGCATCTGTGTTGACTACTGAGCCCTGAATCAGATAACAATAAAGAATTGATCCCCAAACCATTGGGCTGTGTGGCCTGAAAGTTCATGAAACGAGACTGGGGAGCATATAACATTGTCGCATCAGAGTGGGAGATGAATGGAAGACTACCTTTACCACTATGGCCATTTTGAGTACCTTGTAATGCCTTTCAGTCTAACAAATGCTCCTATCATGTTCCAACATCTTGTCAATGATGTGTTTTGGAACATCCTGGACCTGTTTGTAGTAGTGTATCTTGATGATATACTTGATGACAACCCTGAGCAATATAGTGTACATGTCCAAGCCATTCTGGAGAGACTTGACCAACAAGGCCTATATGACACGATGGAGAAGTACACCTTCACCCATATCTTCATAGAGTTTCTGGGGTTTATCTTGTCTTCAGAGGGTATCAAAATAAGCCCATGTAAGGTAGTAGTGATCTGTCATTGGGCAACACCCTGAAATATCCAATATCTACAGCACTTCTAGGGCTCTGAAAGCTATTTCTGTCAGTTTATTCCAAGGTTCTCTGAGCAAATCATACCCCTTACCTCTCTGCTCTGTGAGAATACCAAGTTCCTTTGGTCCCTGAGGTCCAGCATGTCTTTGAGCAACTAAAGCTCACATTCACCACCACTCCCATGCTAGCCCACTCCTGTAGCACACAAGCTTTTATTGTCAAAGCAGACACCTTCAACACAGAATTCTCAGCAGTGCTCTCCCAAATGTACAGTACTCAGGAGGTACTGCATCTGTGAGTCTTCTATTCTAGAAAGCTCATTCTTGTGGAGCAAAATTATGAAATCTTAGATAAAAAAACTTCTGGCAATTAAAGTCACCTTCAGGGAGTGGCACCCCTACCTTGAAAGGTGCTAATTATCCAGTTCAGGTTTACGATGACCACAAGAACTGTTCATTATGCAGGGACAAGGTCCTCAATCAGCAACAACTTTTGTGGGCCCTATTCTTTTTCCCATTTTGACTATATCTCCTACTCCCTGGGATCACAGAATGACAAGGCTGACGCACTGCTCCAAGAGGGAGAGTATTATATTAACCCAGAGGGGTCTAATCAAGAGACCCCCTATATCTTTAAGCCCTAAAACTTCCTGGGCATGATGCTCTATCAGGATCTTCCTGCCCTAACCCATGCAGCCTCTACCATATGGACTCACCCCCCCGATGAACAGGAAACTATAAACAAGGAATCACGTGCCATCCAGAATGGGCACGAAGGGATGCATATACATTTCCCGCAGACTCCCACGAGTTGCAGTTCTGTTACCATTCCATGATTTCCCCCTGGTGGAGCATTCCAGTCACTCCAAGACCCAGCACTTAGCATTTCAATTTCTTTTGGTGGCTGTGAATGTAAATGACAACACAGGCATATGTTGCCTCCTACTAAAATGATTGTTTTGTAGAAGCCTAATAGCTTTTCTGTCAGAATTTGGTGCCCTCAGCAAAATCCAGGATTATCAAATGCTATGATTGGAGATGAGCTGTTATTGTGCTTAAAGGTAACTTCAGGTTATCTGTATAGAGAAAAACCCATTATCTTGTGTGTAGAAAGAACAATTTATTGCCAGTATATTAATTGTCTATTCAGCTTTGCCTCTTCCAATGTTTAGAAAATATTAGAAAACTGCAAAAAATGCCCTCTCAATCATCAAGATGTAAGAGGGTTCCCAAAGCAAATAGGCCTAATATGCCTAAGATTTTACCTTTAAAACAAACAAAAACAAAAAACAAAAACAAAACAACTCATCCTATTTTCATGAGCCTTTGTACCACTTTCAAAGCCTTCTGCCACTTTACTCTGTGTTCAGCTGGGTTTGTCCTAGCTGTAATGCATGTAGGTTTATTTTTCCTTCCTGCCTGACAGTGATTTGCATGTATCTGCTGCCACACTACAAAACTCATAGATATTTCAATTATTCTTTGTGTCACTGTATTAATGTGAGAGACTATTTATAATTTCCTTCCTCTGCAGAATGTGAGCTCTTATTGTGGTTGTTAAAGCATTTTTTCTACACAATAAAAAGCACCATCTCAAACAAGTCTACTGAAATCATATCTATTTTCAGTTATGATCTGGTTGTAACCTGAAGCTTGTGCCTACTTTAGCCAATGAGAAGTGTGTGGGACTGCTCATACACTTAAAGTTAGACATATGCTTAATGGGTGCTGAATTGGTGCCTTAGTGGGAAGCTTAATTTACTTTATCAAGTAATCTAAGTTCAAAGTACAATTAACACGCAATTTGGTAAACTCAATTTTTGGAAGAGATTTGCTTATAAATTTTATTTCATCATAATTAGTACCGTGAGAGACTTGACAAACCCTCCTGGCAAAAATGCTTCTATTTTAAAAGGGGGAGGAAAAAAAATACTGTTCAAGTTTGTGATCCAAATGGGAGCTTAATTAATGATGATGAAGTAAACTCCTAAATAAATATATTAAATATGCTATTTTAATTCTTATTTTTCAAAGTCTTTTCCTTTTCTTGACGTGCTGCATTCTTAGATAAAATAACCTAGAATCACATACTGGAATATCAAAGCCTCTTTTTCATCCTCCCTTTTAATCCTAATGAAGCAAATGACAGTAAGAATGAGAGCAGGACAAGGTGTGTTTTTTAATTTATGCTGAAAACCAAAACATTAATAAGTGTTTTAATGACCTCCCTCACCTTCACACTGCTGCATTTATTTTCTACACCAGGGCTGGTTTTGTGTGTCCAGAGTAGACATGGGCACTAAAATATTTTCTTTGATCTAGCACTTACAGAGAGTAAGACTAGAGGTCTTCCTACACTGCTGACAAAAATGCTTCTGAATTACTCACGCATGTGTATTGTAAAATATAAATGTTTGCACACCAATCAAAACTCTTTAATTCAAACTGTTCCTCAAAAGGAAAATTTGAAGGATAATTTTATTTCAGATATCTACTGAGTTCGTCTCCATTTTTCAGTGATTAATTTCTGCTGTCTGCTTAGCCTAAAAATAGAGGAAGAGAAGGGAGGAGATGTGTTCTAGATGTATTTGCTGTAGTTTAAATGGTATTCCATATTAAAGGAAGCTTCCTGCATTTGAGATACAGAAATGGAGAGAGTGACAGGCAGAAGGTTGGAAGATGGGTGAGAGACCTGTAATTCCCTTACAACAAAGGGCAAGGGTGGATGGATTGTTTGTTACAGAATGAGCTGCTATATCAGTAAACTGCTTAATGATCACGCATTCAAACAAGTGTATCTGTGCAGTAAACCTGCCTGAGTGTAAAATTTGAAATACAGTATATGGGCTGAGGTTTGGAAAGTTACATGTAGCCAGTCCTCTGAGAGTAATTATCTTGTTCCTGAGCTATCAGAGAGAAAATGTTAATTTGAGAACATTGTGTACTGTGCATGAGCAGGACATTATTTCCCCACATACTCTTTTTTAGATGTTGTTAGAAATAGGTCCAGAAGGTCTATCATGAGAAGGTCAAGAAAGAAAGGGGGATGATAAAAAGTCTTTCTTCTTTTCTTTACTCTGTTATCTCTTTGGTTTAGTTTGTGACTTGTATGTTGATTCAATATATAGCCTGTACATCCATTCTATATGATAATAGCATGTATGTACACACACACTGTTGAAATCTAAACTAAATAGATAGACCTGCCTTTGTATTTGAAAACTAATGCTAAATTATATGGCCTTCTAAATTATAAGGGTTTTTTAAAATTAAAAATTATATAGCGATTCCATGGGATAACTGATTATGACTTTATCCCATGTAGGCCGCTAGAGAAAGAAAGAATAGAAATATCTCTGTGTTCTTAAACATCCTGTACACTGTATTGATCAACATGTACCCAGCATATCTGAATTTTCAAGTTCTTTTTTCCTGTTAACCATATTAACTGCAAGTTTAGTAGTTTGACAATTTGTAGGACGGTGCTGCTGTGCTGCTTGTACAAAAAAAAAAAATAGTACAAACATGTAAGAACAAAATCAGAAAAGCTAAAGTACAAAATGAGTTACCGCTAGCCAGGGGTATAAAAGGCAATCAGAAGAGGTTCTATGAAGTACATTAGGAGAAAAACGAAGGAAAGTTTAGGTCCACAGTTTCTCTGAGAAAGCAAGCTAATAACACATGATATCAAGAAGACTGTGTTTAATGCCTATTTTGTTTTAGTCTTCACTAAAAGAGTTAATTGTGTCCAGATACTTAAAACAATAAATAACAACAAGGGGGAAGGAACATAAAACAGAATAGGGAAAGAAGAGGTTAAAGAATATTTAAATAATGTATTCAAGTCCATTGGGTCTGATGGCATTTATCCTAGGGTACTTAAGGGGAATTAGCTGAAGTGATCTCAGAACCGATAGCAATTATCTTCAAGCACTCATGAAAACCTGCGGGATCCCAGAGGACAGAAGAAGGGCAAACATGTTACCTATCTTAACAAAAGGGAACAAAAACAATCAGGGTAATTATAGACCAGTCAGCCTAACTTTGATACCTGGAAAGATACTGGAAGAAATTATTAATCAATTTGTAAG